>NC_134212.1:5722521-6352163 GCF_965140235.1 Caretta caretta | reverse complement strand
ACTTGTCTTTATTGAGTTTAATCTTGTTGATTTCATACCAATTCTCCAATGTATCAAGGTCATTTTGAATATGAATCCTGTCCTCCAAAGTGCTTGTGACACTTCCCAGTGGGGTGTTATCTACAAGTTTTATAAGCATAATCTCCACTCCATCATCCAAGTCACTAATGAAAATATTGAATGGGACCAGACTCAGGACTGACCCCAGTGGGACCCCACTAGAGACGTCCTCCCAATTTGACAGTGAATCATTGATAACTAATCTTTTAGTGCAGTCTTTCAACCATTTATGTGCCCCCTTTATAGTAATTTCACCTAGACTAGATTTCGCTAGGTTGTTTAAGAATATCATGTGGGACTGTGTCAAAAGCCTTACTAAAATCAAGATACAGGACATCTACAGCTTCCACCCACCCACTAGCCAGTAACCCTGTCAAAGAAGAAAATTAGGTTGGTTTGGCATGATTTGTTCTTGACTCACCTCAGTCCTTGGAAAAATCATGGAGCAGGTCCTCAAGGAATCCATTTTGAAGCACCTGGAGGAGAGGAAGGTGATCAGGAACAGTCAACATAGATTTACCAAGAGCAAGTATCAGGGGGTAGCCGTGTTAGTCTGTATCCACAAAAACAACAAGGAGTCCGGTGGCACCTCAAAGACTAACAGATTTATTTGAGCATAAGCTTTCATGGGTAAAAACCCCACTTCTTAGTGGGGTTTTTACCCATGATAGCTTATGCTCAAATAAATCTGTTAGTGTTTTCGGTGCCACCGGACTCCTTGTTGTTTTTGTTACCAAGGGCAAGTCATGCCTGACCAACCTGATTGCCTTCTATGATGAGATAACTCGCTCTGTGGATATGGGGAAAGCGGTGGATGTGTTACACCTTGACTTTAGCAAAGCTTTTGATATGGTCTCCCACAGTATTCTTGCCAGCAAGTTAAAGAAGTATGGATTGGATGGATGGACTATAAGGTGGATAGAAATCTGGCTAGGTCATCACGCTCAATGGGTAGTGATCAACAGCTCAATGTCTAGATGGCAGCCGGTATCAAGTGGAGTGCCCCAGGGGTCGGTCCTGGGGCTGGTTTTGTTCAACATCTTTATTAATGATCTGGATGATAGGATGGATTGCACCCTCAGCAAATTCACGAATGACACTAAACTGGGCGGAGAGGTAGGTACGCTGGAGGGTAGGGATAGGGTCCAGAGTGATCTAGACAAATTGGAGGATTGGGCCAAAAGAAATCTGATGAGGTTCAACAAGGACAATGAGTCCTGCACTTAGGATGGAAGAATCCCATGCACTGCTACAGGCTGGGGACCAACTGGCTAAGCGGCAGTTCTGCAGAAAAGGACCTGGGGATTACAGTGGACGAGAAGCTGGATATGAGTCAGCAGTGTGCCCTTGTTGCCAAGAAGGCCAATGGCATATTGGACTGCGTTAGTAGGAGCATGGCCAGCAGATCACGGGAAGTGCTTATTCTCCTCTATTCAGCACTGGTGAGGCCACACCTGGACTATTGTGTCCAGTGTTGGACCCCCCACTACAGAAGGGAAGTGGACAAATTGGAGAGAGTCCAGCGGAGGGTAACAAAAATTATTAGGGGGCTGGGGCACATGACTTCTGAGGAAAGGCTGAGGGAACTGGGATTATTTAGTCTGTGATTATTTCGTTATTTAGAGCTTTGTTTGCCTGTGTGTGTTGGGGGAGAAATATGTGCCTATACAGATAGAAAATACGTGTTTCCAGTTTGATATTACGTACATTTTTCATGAACAAATGTGAGTACATACATGTGTACATGCCTTTACTAGTCCTCCGCCTTCAGAAAACATGGCCATGAGTGTCTGTGGCATGCAGCGCACGTCACTAATTTTATTTTCTCTTTTGCACTGGGAAGGAATTTTATATTCGTTTCATACATTCTCATTCACTGCACTGATTACATAAGCTTCCCCTATAACTTAGAGAACTTCTTCTGCTCTCCCCAACTCTGTCACTGCAATTCATGTCATTTAAGTATCAGCTAGTCTGCTATCAGCAAGAAGTAGACGCTTGGGGTTTCGGTGTATCGTTGAGGACTGAATGACAAGACAACAAGAAGACAAAGTGTGCACTTAGGAAAAAAAATGGAGACAATTTAACCTCCAGATTTATCTTCCTATAGTTGCCGTCTCTAAGAACAGCTATGGATGACAAGCCTAATAACAAAACCCTGTGATCCCATTGCCTTTCAACCGAGAGCCTATCCTATTGCATCATCCACCGCCCAGGCGCCAGCTGAAGGAAGAGAAACACCTGGGATTCAAGCATTGAAAAACCCATTTAAAGGGGAAATCCATGCTCAGATGGTAAAAGGTCCTGGAAAAAGAGCTAGGGAAGCAACTGAAACTAGTAGTGGGGAGGAGCAGACATAACTGGAAACAATACTATCCTAGAGTCATGGGCCATGCGAGAAACCATCCCATTTGTTGTCACCCAGTAGTGTAGTAATATCAGGCTAGATCAGGGGTTCTCAAACTTCACTGCACTGCAGCCCCCTTCTGACAAAATTATTACATGACTCCAGGAGGGGGGACCGAAGCCCGAGCCTGCCTGAGCTCCGCCGCCCTGGGTAGGGGGTCCAAAGCTGAATCCCAAGAGGTTTCAGCCCTGTGTGAGGGGCCTGTAACCTGAAACCCGCTGCCCAGGCCTGAAGTCCCTGGGCTTCAGTCTCGGGCCCTAGCAAGTCTAAGCCATCCCTGGTGACCCCATTAAAATGGAGTCGTGACCCACTTTGGGGTCACGACCCACCATTTGAGAACTTCTGGTCTAGATGGCCTCCGAACGCCTCTCACCTAGATACAGAGCAGGCAATGTGAAAGGGAGGGGACTGAAAAGAGCAGCAGTCAATTTTCATTGCAGCCCTGATGTGTTGTGCAAGGTGAAATGAAACAGTAGCCCTGAGAGAGAGCCACCACTGGCCAGCCAGCTCCACAGAGCAGAACCAATGCAGAGCTGATCTGCAGATGTGAGCAAACCAATCGGGAATTTGATGAAAGCAGCTGATTCACGTTAACATGTTCCATGTCTGGCTTCCCCGCCCATAGAAAAGGCCATCCCCTGGCTTCATAAAAGTCGCACGCTGAGGTTAACGCACCGCGCTGGGTAAAATTTTTTCAGACAAAGCCTTTTCCAGTGAAAAATGAGGATTTGGTGACATCAAAATGTTTTGCAAGTTCACGTTGGTGTTTTGGGGGAGGGAGTGAAAAGGCAAAACCTTTAGATTTTTTTGTGTGTGTTTGAAATGACTTTTCATCTTGAAAATTCCTTAATTTTTTAAAAACAAAAACCTTTAAAAATAGTCAACGTTTATGAAAGGTTTCATTGGACCTGAAAAGATGTTTTCCCAGAATCACCAGTGAATTTAAAAGTCTGATACTCACGCAGCGCGACTAACATATTCTCTCTTGATAGCTGAGCTGTCGTATTAACATCACCATGGATATCTATTCAAATGAGCCATTGAACGTCCATCTCACCAACCTGAGCGTATCGCCTAGTTTGCCAGCTCTGCCCTACCCAGTTCAGCTTCTCGAAAATGTGCAATTTTTTTGTATCGAAAGGCTTTGAACAACAACAACCAGCATTGTTCTTCATCAGCTGCAACTGATAAAACAACCGTCTGTAGTGACGTTTAACGCCAAGTATCTAAACCCTGGATTCATGCTGTCCTCCAGTACTAATATGGAATCAGCACCCTCCGAGACCTGTGTACATGGAAGCACACTAAGCCTAAATTTGGCAAGAAGACCACCACCTTTCTGTGCTGAAATCTGTAGCAAACTAAAGAGCTGCATCTGTATGGGGTTCAGACAGAAAACAAGGGGTTTCCCCCCCCATTCAATTATATATTACAGTTTGTGATACTTAAGCCTGTATTTCCAAAAGACCTCAGCAAGTGGCTAGAATTTCCAGAAGCATTCATTTCATACATTCCCGTTCCTTTGCCTTTCTGTACCTTTTTGGGTTGCTGCCGAATGATCAGTTTTCTGGAGGATTGGGCGCTGGCATGTCACACAAGTAAGGCTCCCTAGAGCCTCTCTGCCCTCTCCCCTGCTTCTAGCTGGCGAGAGGAGATGAGAGGCTCTTCCACATCTGCTGAGAAGGCGTCAGGGACAACAGTGGCAAGGTCGGAGATGGGGCACAGCGAACTGGGGTGGAAGGTTGGAGCTAACCATAGTGGGAGTTAGAAGGGGTCCTGAGGGGAGAGTAGCCATGTCCTGGCTGCAATGTCCTGTGGTGAAGGAAAGGCCAGACAAGCTCCATTTTGTTTAAATGGATTTCATAGCACCAACAGTGGGGGGAGCACCTGGATATAAGAGTGAGATACACGGGCAATTACTTCCCCCCCTTTATTTTTGTGTAGCAGCTGTGCGCTGTGTCTGCTTTCTGGGAATGCCCCGTCAATATTTCCTGACCAGCTGGTGAAACAAAGCTACTAATTAATAGTGTAGCAAGGCAGTCAGTTTCCTCCACAGTCCATCTATCATGCAGTGCCCCTTTCTGATTTTTTCCACATATGAGACTCACCTGTCCCGGCCAGGACTGTGTTGAGGTTCCCAGTTCCATCCCTAAACTTTAACTCTTTTGGTCTTCAGTACAACAGACAGTGGAAATCAAATGAGAACGTATTCTTATACTTTAAAATATGTGAAAACTCATGGTCCCTGATCTTAAATTGTATGAGACTAGTTCTGCTGGACCGCTACTTGAGCCTATGCTTCTGAAAGGCTGCATGGACTCGGGGTCAAACGCCCATCTGAGGAGACTTGATGTTTAATGTACAGTTATCAGGATCAAAGTGGTATGTGGAGTAGTTGTTGAAAGTCCATCTTCCAGGAAAGTCTGGGATGCAGCTACTTTATTAGCTGTGATGACTTTTGATATCTCAAGAGGCTAACCCTTCACACCTGACAGGGAAGACTGTCTCCTGAAAAAGTAGAGACAGTTTATCTTGATAAATAACTTGGATACAACACAAAGGCCATTTGCTGGCTACGTACCTGCAATTGTCTGCAGTCAAAAAGGGGTAAGACTAAATTCTGAGTGGGTCTGTCTGTAACCTGATTATGTGCTGCTGATAAAGTTGTAATCAAAGAACTAAAACTCTTTTGAAGTTCAAAGGAACTCTGTGTTCATAAAGATATGTACAATGGATCTGATTATGGCAAATGATCGGAAGGTGTCTCATAATGGCAAATATAACTTGGGTAACACACAATGGGTCAAAGTCTAGGAATGACAGGAATTAATGCTACTTCAGAGTGCCATGGGTTGGAAAAATAGATAATTGGTTCACTCAAGACAATTTCCTCTCCATTGATCAAAAACTTTCTAAAACTGAGTTTAAGATTTGACAGGGGTGAGACAGACACTGTCCTAGGAATAAGACAAATGCTTTGTGTCATGACACCACGCTGATTTCTATGAAGGCAGAAAAGTTTCTCTTTATATTTTTTGGTAACAATTTTTCTTTACAAATTTGGCCCAGGCCAGAAAGAACCCTACTCTGTATTTTCACTAGGCTTCATGTTGCATGGTTTTAACTTTGTCCTAGTAGACCTAAATATGAGTATTTGTAAGTTCTCCATGACTGACTGGCTTTCCTTAGAAGGCACATGCTGACCAAGATCATAACCCTGTCTGTCTCTTGAGAGGAGCCGACAGAGGGAGCTGTTATCATAGATCACAAAGTTCAAGGAGTCCTTGCCTTAAGATGAAGGCAAGATTGGTGATTGCATGCCAAGGTCAGTACTGACAGGGCATGCGGGAGTGGATGACAGTGTTTGCAATGGATATAGAAGAACTGAAACAGGCTGGTACCAAAATGCCATACAGCTTAAAGACAGCGAATTATGGTTTTGAGAACTATTTTTGAAGCCCAAATTATGGCTAGGGTGCATTAGAATGGAGAGATCTCACTTGGAAACCATCTGTCAAGGATACCTGCTCAGGGGACAGCTATGATGTGACTATAAGGCCTTGGGGAGCACATGGAGAGGAGCAGACTATGAAGTCTGTTGGGGAGGAGATTGTCTCCTCCTTCATGTTTTCCACAGTGGGGCCCTGACCCTGCTCGGAGCTACTGTAATAATGATCGCAGCCCAAGCAAGAGGGTCACTTGGTGGCATGGGCCTATGGCCAAGAGACCCCAGTAGAGGTGTACTAGGGGAGGGAGGGGCACAAGCTTCACTATTCCAAAGCAGCTTTCGATCACTCCCGGTACCTAGTGAAATCATTATGCCTTTCAAAGGCATAACACCTCCAGGAACTGCCGCAGTCCCTCCCCAGCCCAGCATGACATAATCTTACCCCTAATGTAGGGTGTTCTTTCTCTCTCTCTCTCTTCCTTTTCCCTCCCTTCTATGCCAGGGAGTGAGCATTCCAAATCACAGCTAGAAAAGTCGTTTTCCAGAACACTTTGTGCTGCGTCAGAACGTTCGGTGGTTGTTGTTCCTCTGTCAGATTTGCTTGATGGCATTTGAAAAACTGGAATGAGAGGGAGGAACTAATAATCTCCCAAGTTATGAAATTCTGGTTCTGGAATGATTCTACCTAAGGTAAATGTCTGGGGGGGACATTTTTCATTAAAATGGTGGGCAAGCTAGAACATACTGCTCGTTGTGATTCCCTATGCAGTGACTACAGAATGGTCTACACATCTTTGTAAAATGATAGTAACTGACTGAATCCTAAACCCCAGCTATAGGCTGTCTTTGGATACATGCGCTGTGGAAAAGGCAATATTATGACTGTACATCATCCTAGTTGTCACATGCCTCTGGGCGGCAGGACATATTGGGCCCAGTCTTGTACTCAGTCTAACTAGGGGAATTATCTGGCCCCCATCACTACAATATTTGAGTGCCTCACAATCTGTAATGTATTTAGCCTCACAAAATCCCTATGAGGCAGGACAGTGTTCTTATCCCCATTTTACAGATGGGAAAACTGAAGCACACAGAGGCTAAGTGACTTGTCAAAGGTCACACAAGAAGTCTGTGATAAAGCAAGGAATTTAACCCAAGTCTCTGGCTAGCTCCCTAACCATTGTACAATCCTTCCTCTCAATGTCAAGTTGCAGGAGAAGTAGAATTTTAATAGCTGACTGTCCCCTAGCTCCAATTTTAATATATTCTTATGTAAACAAAGACTGTATCATAATGCATATGAAGAAGGGGGCCAAATTAAGGTTACACAGGCAATCTTGATTCAGGCATATCCTTACATTTGAGTGCTTGACTTTGCAACCTTGATGTACTTTCACAGAAGAATCACAGTACTTTTAACATTTTTTTTTTTAAGTAATAGCTGTTGATAAGACCAGGAACCCTCTCTTTTGATTATCAAAATTGCAAAGCAGAGGAATGATATTGCAAAATTTAACTCACGCAGTCTGCCAAAGCGAATGCACTACCTCAGCTAGGCAGGCTTCCAGTGCTGAACGATTTAAAGTTTAACTGACACATGCAAATATATTTTCAATATTAATTTTGGAATGGTTTTCTAGTCACCTGGCTGCTTCCCCCCCCCCCCTTTCTGCATGTAAACCTGGCATGATTCAAAAAGAGAAGAAAATTGTCAGATTTGTGTGTGTATGTGTGTGTCGGTCACAGATTGCTAAGAGCAAACACATCAGTCCAACGCCTGCACTCAGATACTAGGGGCATGTTCTTGCTTCTCAGAACATAAATACAGAAAGCAATAGGAAAAGTTCAGGTGTATGAATGTTTGCAATATCAAAACACGGTTAAGATTAGTACAGATGTGAGACTAGCTTTTGGTTGAATCCGAACCACAGGCATAATGCGATTGGGTTTGCAAGCCGCTCTCACAGCCAACTAAGCACATTGCAAACACACATTGAGGTAAGAGAAGAATTTGGTAGAACAGAAGCAGCCCTGAAAATGATTAAAACTTGGGGCAAACCTGCCCTTATGGCCCACTCTATGAGCCAGTGTTTGCATGGGCTCAGTCCCACACACAATTCCACGGGAGTCTCTGGGACCTGTCAGCACACATCTTGGTATAAAACTGGCCCTATAACTCTAGGATTTCACATATAGGGTCATTGAAGCCATAAGGGTAGATTTTTCAAAGGCATGACTAGGAATTAGGCATCCAACTTGTATAGATTTTTTTTTTTTCAATGAGAATTGGGTAACTACTAACCCTTTGCCTTGGAAAATCTCCCCCAGTATAAACTCCAGTGGGATCAGGATTTGGCACTTCGGTTTCTTTTTCCTACATTCAGCTGACGAACGAATTACACAAGGCTTCCTGAGGCAACTGTCAATCATGCTCTGTATTCCAGCCAGCAGGAGGTGCTGTAAGAAGCTGCGTGCATTGGGTTAAAAAAGGATTGAGGCTAAAATATTCGATCTGCTTGCTGGACCTAAAGGTCAGAGTTGCAGAAAACCACTCTTAAGAATGGTTTGTTTGCCAAATGCTGACAGATGACTGTCCCTTTCCTCAACAACTAAACTCTTGTTTAGCTTTATTTCAAATGTTTACATTTCTGCTGTGATTGCAATAAAAGACCTTTTCTTGCAGCAGCCAACCATCCGAGCACAAGAAAGGCCCCTGTAAAACTGGTCTCTAATCTGTGCTTGTAAAATTCTTTCTTTGAGAGAGGCCACACTAGCCATCCTGTGTTTTGCTTTTGGAAGGAAGTTAAACACCCAGCATTTTAAATTATTTACCTTACAGTTAGATCATCAGGAAGAACAAGCTGACCAGTAGCAAAACCAAAATGGTTAAAATGAATGCCCTGGACTTTGTGACCAAAATTAAGATTTATCTTTAATGTCCTGAGGCTGATTGTAATGCAGCTGTATTGGCAACTGCTTCCAATCACTGCAAGCCAGGACCAGTTGTCTTTGGTTCCCTATTATATACAGGGCTATTTGCTGTAACAGGAAACTGTTACTAATTCACTAGCATATTGAGTCCGCTGTGGGGGCTTGGACCGCATTGTATGTTACCAGGCACAGTGCTTCCTCCTTCTCTTTCTTAGTGCCTTGCCATCCTCCCCTTATTGAGTTATACTCTGTGGTCAGGCGGCCTGACCACCTCCCCAGCCCAGAATTAGCACTGAAGAATGTAGCGTCCGTTTTACTCCGTAGTCTCCATTTGGCTCCTTCCATTCATTTTTTTAAACAAACCCCTTGGGGATCTGTGTGCCTGGCCCAGTATTTTCAGGGGATTGCTCTAGTCTATGTGAGTATGACAAGCTCCATGCTTGTCCCTTCTGTAGGAAAGCCAAGGTTTGGAAGCACTGCTGACTTCTGCATGTTCATTTTCCTTTTCCATCTGTCCTTCTGAGGAATGAGGTGATCTAGCTCTGTGGTGAGAGAGATCTGAAATACAGCCTGGAGAGGGGAGTGGCTGAGGAAAGCTTGTTCTCTTATTTAGCACGTGTAACTATGGCCTTTAGGGCTGGTGCCCGCCCTCCCCCCGGTCCCCAACCCACTCCCCCACCCCATCTAATTTATTATCCACAGTACTGAGAGGTCCTTGCTGAGATCGGGACACCATTTGCTGCTACTCACTACACAAACATGTAGTAAATTCCTGGTGCAGCTGAGAAAGGGAGGACAAAGGTGGCATTAAGCTGTCATTACACCCACTCAATCCTGGGGCTGCAAGATGCTACAATGGCCCTGAGGTCCAGCTTGGAGCAGACTGGGAGCTATACCATGTGGAGACTCCCTCAGGAAGGGGAAACTCTCCACAGTAGGAACAATGCAGCGTTGCTACATAGGCGAGGACGGTTTAGGCTGCTGTCTCTTGGGATATGGCTATGCTACAAGCACTGTAGCTGCAGTGCTTCAGACACTCGCTAGAGCGACAGAAGGGGTTTTTCTGTTGCTGTCGTAAATCCCGCCCCCTCAAGAAGTGGTAGCGAGGTTGACTGAAGAATTCTTCCATCAACCTAGTGGTGTCTATATTAGGGCTTAGACCAGCTTAACTACGTCTCTCCAGGGTGTGAATTTTTCATGCCCCCGAGTGACATAGCTGGGTCAACCTCAGTTTCAGGTACAGACCAGGCCTTGAAGATGACACACTTGGACCTCATTTAGGAACAGCCATCTGGAGATGGTACCTCCCATATCTCGCTTCCAAGCCCCTGAGTCTCCCACTTGCTCACTCCTGGTTAAGGCCTAGATTCCATTACCTGTACTCAGCCTGAAGTCAGTGGAGTGCGGTGTTACTCAACATGAGCAGATTCTGGACCTGCGATTATTCAGAATGATTTCTGGAAACACACACATTCTAGGTATACTTGGTCCTGCCTCCGTGTGTTGGGGGTGGACTAGCCGACTTCCTGAGGTCCCTTCCAGCCCTAGCATTCTATGACTGAGAGAGACTTAATGGGTCAGTCTTGTTCCCCCTAAATATATTTGCTTAGATTCATTTTAAAGGAATTAAAGTCTTCCGTACCCACTTATAAAACAAGCATATGCAGTGTTGCCAGACACAGGATATCGCCTGAGATTCACGGAGAGGGAGCTTTCTAACGATGCTTTCGCCAGTGGCGGTGGAGTTAAGATCTTTTTTAAAGCTATGGCAACAGCAGGAGGACACGTGAACTCTTCTAGTGGGCGTCTTTTAAAACCTAACAGTGCTGACTTTCAAAAAGAAAAAGATTTGGGGTGAGGGCATGCGTAGCATGAGAGCACGACCGTGGCGTGCCATTCAGAACCCCCCACCCCGAGTTCTGCGCTCTGCCTTTGAAACTCCCAGCACTTTGCAGGAGCTCCCATTGTATTCCAGCACAGCAGCGTTATTGAATTTTACCTCTTTTCTCCGACCTAAGGGGGCGGGGAGGAGAAAAACCTCTATGCGCCTTCTCCCCCCGGTGTTGACTAAATCATGTGTGAGGGATTAAGGAAGAGCTTGGCACAGTATTTTAGCTCTCCTCTTGCTACGGGAGCCATTGAGGACGGGTGCTGGCACAGAAAGAAGAGAGACTGTTTAACAGTTGGGCTTTTTTATCAAGGAAGCTACTATAGGACAGCAAGGGAGGGATGAGGAGTAAAGCAAATGATCCTTAATCCAGATTAGGGTGAGCAGATGTCCCAATTTTATAGGGACAGTCCCGATTTGGGGGTCTTTTTCTTATATAGGCTCCTATTACCGCCCCATGCCCTATCCTGATTTTTCACATTTGCTGTCTGGTCACCCTAAGCCAAATAGCTCTTGACACCAATGGCCAGGCCATGTCTCCTTTCTGGGGTCCCAGTTTCCAAGATTCATCGTAAGATTTTAAGCTATTCTTATAAGAAATGTGCCATTTTGGAGATGGAAAATGTTAAAGGAGCCTGTCTACTATGAGGCAATATTAATCCTTCTTACATGCAGATTATTTGCAAGGAAACCTTCTCTCTGATCTGGATTCCCGCTTCTACACATTTTGTGGGGAGGTCTCATCTCCCTATCTCGGTCTTTTTTTCCTTTAAAATCCTTACTCCTATTGCTACTGTCACCAGTCCCCTGACTCAGCGCCTCGGAAAACTCTGCCTTTTGTTGTGGGTGCACTCCGAAGTTCGTGCCTTGAGGGAAGGTGATACTTCCTAAAGTGCTCATTTAGCATAACTGGGTGGGAGGCAGACTAGCTGCCCTGAGAGTGTTTATTAAACTGCCCTGGCAAGAAAGAGAACCAGAGAATTGTTCATGTATTATTATCCACATCTGTCAGGTACCCATCGCTGTAGTAACTGAAGAGACTGTAGAGAGCCTAGATTAAGGCAGAAATAACCCATGGGTAGGCAGATGAAAATACATGATCCTGATTCTGCTCCCTCTGTGGTTTTAACAGCCCCAATGAGGATACTGGCAGTAGCTTAGATGGTAGGGGAAAGCCAGTGCAATATCAGAATCTTGTCGTTTTATTGCTTCTATCAGCGCTGTGGTCCTGGTTAGAAGCTATGTACAGGCTGGGAGCACAGGGAAGAGAAATGAGGCCATGTGTCTGGAGCGAATGAGTGCACGGGATGTCTTTGTAAATGCTGAATTGATCACCTTGATTTCCGCAGCTCTTCAGGAGGAAGGGTGGTCCTGGCTGTGGAGTGGGAGTCAGGTGACATGAGTTCAGTTCCTGGCCTTGCCGCCAGGACTGGATTAGAAAATTTTGGGGCCCAGTTCACTATGGAAATTGGGGAGCCCTCATCTCCCCTGGGGTGGGAGTCCCGTGGGACCTTGACCCCAGAAGGAGGATTTCAGTTGGGGGGGGAGTTACAGAAGAAGCCCACCCCCTCACCCCCTGTGCTTAATTTATAATGAAAGAGGTGCTCAAGCTCAGAGGTGCAGGGGCTATGAACTGCCAAGCCTAGAGGTGCTGGACTCATTCAATTTTGGTCCCAGCTCCCTGTCATAATGAGGGTGCCCTGCATGGTGGTGTGACCCCTTGCACCATGGCCTAGGTTACAATACCCAGTGCAGGGAGCCCAGACCCAAACGACAGGAGCCACTTCAACTGGGCCAGGACTTTTTTGTGGTGAACATGGAACAGTGCCACAAAACCCAAGACAACTGGGACTTATGGAGTCAGATCCTGCCCCTGAGTGAGACTGAGGGCCCTGAGGAGTGGTGGGGTTGGAAAGTGAATCTGCTCCACACTCACTGCCCAGTGGCTCCTGGCCCAGCTCCGGCCATTGGCCCTCACCACATGTAGATGGGGTAAAACCTCAGTGTGCCACCTCCCATGCCACTCAAATTTGGCCCAGCCACCCTTCCATCATAATGGGTCAAACCTGGTTGGGCCTCAAGCTTGGTAGGAGGCCTTGTGTCAGTGCACACGAGTTAATCCGGGCCTGTCTGCCATAGATTTCTTGGGAGAATATGGGAATAAGGTGTTTGAATTCCTCACACTGAGTGTTAAGATCTTAATAATGATATAAAGTTCCCACCATTCTACAAAAGTTTCCCATCATTCATCAGAGTAAAGAGCAGCCTTCATATATGCTTCTTTGGACTTTCAGATGCTTGACACATGATATTTCCTGTATGGAAAAATGGCCTGCTCTGTATAAATAGCATAACAAGGTAACCATTGCACTCAGTGTGACAACCAAGAAAAATACTGAGAGATCAATTTAAACGTTGAGATGGATTCAGAAGACAATGCTGACTTTGTGACACGATCAGATGAATCTCGTCACACAAGACCCTAGCAATGGCAGGAGAGGAAACAATAGTCTCTATCACACACAGATCAGCTAGCCTGGCCATGTTCTTTTTATTTATTCTAATGACAATACGTCTTTTGTTCTTACACCTGCTGGAGAAGGGAAATGAGCTGATGACGGAGTTTTAGTGGCTTTCCATGGGGCAAATGGGTCAGATTTCTTTTCCCCAGTTTATTGCCGTACATCCGGTTTCATACATGTGCTTTTCAGCCCAAGATACACAGGCTATTCAGAGCCTTGTGTTATCGTACTTTAAAGGACAATAAAGCAAGTCATGAAAATCCCCACCAGGGTGAAATAAGAGGGAAGACACTGCCAGTTGTAAAACAAGCAGCTGTTTAAAGTGAATCCGATTATTTGTGGCATTGCAGGTTTGTGCTGCAGAAATGCATCATGTGTGATGGCGGCAGCACCGAATCTCCTTTGCTTTGGCCTGACGTTTGTGTTTATAATGGCTACGCAAACCATAAAAATGCATGGCCAGGTACCATTCCCTGCTCCGATCGCAATCCCGCTGTTCCATTATCCGTGTTTTATCCCTTCTCTCTCTGAGGGTTACTGCACGGCGTGGACACCGCTGCTATTCATCTGCAGTCATCTTCATGCTGACGCCAAAAGAATGAATGGTGAGATGAAGCTCTTGTAGCACAGCTAACAAACCTTCCTTTGGGAGAATTTAGCGGAATCTGATATTAGGGGCAATTCACAAAACTGGCCTGGAGGGACTGAGCATGGGAAAACCCAGAGACAGTCAGCAAGGGCCTTTCCTCTGGGAAACGCCCCATCTTGGGAATCAACCCACTCCTATGATTCCTGGGTGTGAGTCCTACCACCTCCACGGCATTCTCTTATCTTCTCTTTGGCTCCTAAGCTGCAAGAGAAAGGTAAGCCCCTTGTTCACTGAAATTTACGAAGTGAGGCAATGAAGATAAGCAGACAGTTGGGTAGCGGAGCCCTTCACGTTTCAGTCTGTGCTGACCATGAAAATTCTATCGCTCATTCCACTTCAAACCAGAGCGGACAAAACACTGTTAAAGGTGTTACCTAGAACAGCCCTGCTTTGGTGGGGCAATGGCTAGATAACCTGATAGGCCTTTCCTATCTCTAACAACCCTGTTACCATGTGCAGTGGCATGAACGTGCTGAGGTTTGTGTGGCCACAAGTTCAACACTTTTGGCTTTAAAAACTAAAACAAAAGTGTGAGCATTACAGTCCAGTTTACAATATGCCATAGGGGTTGTACTTCCTGGTGAAAATGCCACAGAGACCATCTGTTCCTTCTTACCCATCCCATTTCCTTCCGTACCAGTGACTGACAGCTCACGTCCTTCTACATAGAAAATCCCAACTACAGAGGACATTTGCAAAGATGAATTAGCACTGCCGTATTAAGAAAGCCTGGCTTCTGATTAGACAAGCTGATGAGCATGTTGGAATGGTGCTGAATACGTAATATAAACGATAGGTTGTGACAATTTTTCTTATGTGACCTAACTCCCTCTCCCCGTTTACTTTTGGTTGTGTGGCAAGTGTTGCAGCCAGCAGCCATACTTCATATGAAGGATATATTTAGAAAGAGTTGACAGAGGGTTACTATATGAGATAAGCACATTACAGACATGAGAAATGCTAGACATGGTTCAAAACAAATCAGTAGAAAGTGTTATAGATGGTTATAAACCATAGTAACAAGTAACCTGTTGGACTTTCTAACAATTGATTAACCACCTAATAAACACTTACTCACCCTTCATAAACAGTATTAAAGGTACATTTATAAAGTGTGACTGAGCCAGCTACTGAAAGGCTAACACATTGTTGGTGTGTTTTCTGGATTTTTATTTCTTTTTGTGGGTACTCTAGGAAGGTTAGGAATTGGGGTCCCAAATCCTCTCTGTTTAGAAAAATGTCAGAAGTCTGACTTTACCTCCAAAGCAAATCAATGGAAAGTCCTGAATTTGCCCTCTTAGGAACAACTATTTCAGGGATTTGAATCCAGTATCTCTCTTACCTACAGGGATGGTCCATTTTGTGTGTTGCTCAATCCATTGCACTGTACTAATATGTTGCATTTCTATTATTGTCAACCAAAGATCTCAGAGACTTTTACCAAAATTAATGAACTTTTCTATGTTACAGATGGAGAAACAAAGGCCTGGCGACTTGCCAAAGGTCTGACAGGAAGTACAGGGCAAAGAGCTGAATAGAACCCAGCCATCTTAATTCCAGGCCCTTGCTTTAACCAGTAGACTACCCTTCCTTGATCTTTCTAATCTGAGCTCTGCTCTACTTTAGTTGCTCACAGTCAGCTAAATAACCAAAGCCATAATTCTTGCTTGCTGATCATAGGAAGAGTACTTTTAGGAGTGACATTCGGACCTCAAAAAGAAAAGGAGTACTTGTGGCACCTTAGAGACTAACCACTTCATCGGATGCTGTAGCTCACGAAAGCTTATGCTCAAATAAATTGGTTAGTCTCTAAGGTGCCACAAGTCCTCCTTTTCTTTTTGCGAATACAGACTCACACGGCTGCGACTCTGAAACCTGTCATTCGGACCTCAATGAATCAACACATCCGGCACAGTAACGTCCTTTCCAGATGTGTCTTGCTTTACATACAGCATTCATCAGAACCTTATGACCAAAAGTGGCACCACACTGCTCTATAGAGAGCCCACCCTTAGTTAGTTACCAACTAGATCAGATTCCACTCCGTTCTAGCTGGTTGGAAAATACTAAATATTTTCTGTGGAAAAACATGAAAAAGAAAAATGTACACTTTTCATGGACATCTTCTGCAGAAATGTTTAGACTTGATGTTTTTAAAAAGTCTCTTTTGCGGCTGAAAAAAAGAAATATTTCAAATCAACTCGAGTTACCACAATATTTTGAAAGAGGGCCTAGAACCACAGGTACCAGGATAACTGGGTACAATAAATTGAAAGAATTGAGTGTAGTCCCTAATGTAAGAATGTCCTGGGGTTTTGTGTGTGGCTGTTTGTGTGTGTGGTTTTAGAGCTGACCCTTAACATTTTAACCTTTGACTTGTATCACTTTTCATTGAAAGGGAAAGATCTCCATGGAACCGTGTGAGACACAACCCTGTAATACATGGGTCGCTGACACAACGGAGAACAGCAGTCCTGTCTATTGTATCAATGCAGTGGCCATTGCTTCATGGATTATTATCACAGATCATCGAAGGGGCTGTTACAGGTTTGGAATCTACTGGGCCATTGTGGATCTGGGGAACTTTAACCTGAAGACAGTTGACGCTACAGAGTGCAACAGATCCCTCAGTCATGTCAATTGCAGGATTCTTGTAAAGGGAACACTTCCTCCTGATAAAATCCCTCATCCCAGAGGACACAAACCAGTGTGTATCCCTGTAAAAAGTAACAATGGTCAAAGTTTAGCAACTCCGTTATCTGAGACATATCCCCCAAATTCTCTGGTCTGGAAACCTTGTGGGAACTGACTGGTAAGCTTTCCAGCTAAAGCAGAGCTGTGGGAGAAACTGGTGCAAAATAAGCGGCACCAAGGACCCCGTTGTTGCGACACTTCTGCATCTGACTGGTTCCACTGGATTGCTTGCGTGTAACATTTTGCACATAGGTATTGGCAGGATCATGGGCCAATGGGCCTGTTTTTGATGGCTGGAGCTTCTGCTTTTTGTATCATTTTTTTTAATCAGTGAAAGATTTCAAAGCTGCGAATGGAATCTGGATCTCCCTGCCTATCTCAGCACAGCGATAGGCCCAGGGCCGATGCTATCATCCTGCAAAGATTCTGCAGTAGTGGTTCTAGGCCCTCTTTCAAAATATTGATCCATGACTGAGTACACAGTTGTTCACATGATGTACTTCTGATTGGCCGAACCTATACTGGGCGCACAAGAAAGTCAGCTGCCGTATCCAGAGGGTTGGATATGTTATGTGTTTTTCGCTGAGCCAACTGGAAGAAAAGTACTATGTCTTTCCCGGGATCAGAGCCTGGGTTTCTACTTGCAACTGCTCAGAATGTTGTATGGGGCTTGTCTCTGCCCACAGAGCCTGAGCACTCAGCAGCAGCAAGGAGGGCCTCTGTGGGAGGCACATCTACCTGCTGTCCCTTCCCACCTACATACCCCACCCACTCAAAAAGATCATCCTGGAATAATGTGAGGGGGGCATTACACCTATTTGCTGGGAGCACTTCCTGTGGGAGGAGGCCACATTATCTGCCTTAGATGATACCATCATGTAAAGGTAATAGTGGAGTGTCGGAGGCCGGTCTGTCTTGAGGCCCATTGTCTGGGAGGGGGATTTTGAAGGTCTGGTGAGGCTTGGACACGTATGCGGTTCAGATAAGTAGCCAAGCTTTTAGGTGTTCACCCACTCTAAAATCTGACCTTACTGAGATTTTCTTCCTTTTCTCAACTTATTGGGGTTTCCACATTCTTCTTAGACTCTCCTCATAGTGCTGGAAGCAAGACAAGACACATTTAAAAACAAAATTGAGATTGTTATTTCTCTGTTCGCAACAGAGTCGGTGGAAATTGTGGGCATCACGAAGGTAAGTGGCTGTTTGGAGTATGAACTGGCAACTACCTGAGCTCTGGTCTGCTCTCTGAGCTTCTGTTCAGTACAGGGTAGGCTCTGTCTGTACCCCTATTGGTGTGATTCGCTTTTGCTTTTGGATGTACATTTGCAGTGGTGACAAGGGATTTTAGTAATGGAAAAGGTCAAGACGCTGTCTAAGCCCCAAATGAAAGGAGGAGGAAAAAAACCATTTAATGATGTGGGATGGTATTGAAGCTAAAAGTCAATAGTCAGAGCACCGATCCACACGTCTGCGCTGAGAATTCTCACCCCATGCCCCCCAAGTCAAGAGATGAGTGCAGTAGAAAATTGAGCACTAGCTCAAGATGTCCACTTTGTGTTAAGCAAAGGGCTATGGAGTGTCTATGATGGAATTCCTATGAGACAGGTGGGCTAAGAAGGTCAGCATTTTGTAAGAAGAAGCCGAGTTTAGAGGAAAAAGTATATGCACAGTTGCACACACACCAAACAGCATCTTTAGGAGTGGCAGATAAGCTGGTCTGTTTCCCACCAGGATCCAAAGTATTGATTCTTATGGCAGATCTCTATATCCATACAAAGCCCCATTTAGGTCATTGTAGGATCGGAACCACATTATAGGACCAAGGCCTGACCAATTTTGTTTTAATTAAAAAAAAAAATGTACTTGAAATCAATTGCCCAGAGCAACTAGATAAAATTGTGCTTACATAAAGCAGAGATTTTTACAGTCAAACGGGAGATGTTTACTATTCAGTCTAAGTACTTATTTACCTCATAAATAACCATTTTCCAATCTTAATTTTGTCATCTTACATTTGTTTGCTTTAGTCTGATTTACTTATATTTCCCTGGGAATGTACATATTTTAGAGTAACACAGAACAAATGATGTATTGAGTGTATTTGCCACGGCTTTTGAAAATCATCCCAGTGTCCAAAGACTGCTTAAAAAAAGTTTTATTCCTCTTAAATGCTCTCTGCTTGCTGCTGCTAAATGTCATCTGCAAAGCCAGGAAGTCCTACCCTGCCAAATATGCAGGATCCAAGCCAGCAGGATTAAATCCAAATGATATTTGAGCCAGCTTTGGAAAACGAATAGAATTTGTGACCCAGAACTCAGGGAAGTATCTAATGGAGTGGCAAATACAGATGGTCCATATGAAGCTTTCTGGGTAACTTCTAGTTTGACACGTGAAATGTTTTGTGTCACTTAAAATATATAAGTATTTTTGGTACTGATTATTTGGTGAAGTACAGATTGATACAACAGAGAAAAAAGCTGTGAGAATAAGAACTCAGTGCAAGTTAGTTAGGCTTTATACAGCTTTCCGGACTTGTGAGTATAAATGTCAGTGTTCTATAATGTGGACATGAGAGACTTCCTCAATACAAGCCCAAATCATGTGAAACTTGTGTGGTTTGGAGTCTTCTGGCAAACTCAAAGCTGCTCATGTCCCAGTTTGGGAAGATCAGTCATGGAGGCGGCAAGTCTGTTTGCAGGCTCAGGGCCATAAAGGCAAAACTGGACCTAGCCTGTGGTAAATCTGAAGTTAAACCCAGCCACTTGGGGCGTGCGTTGGTGACTGCTGTGGGTCAAAACCAGAATCAAAGGTTGCATGATTAGTCCCGTTCAGACTAAAACAACCCAGGATTGCAGGGCACTGCTGTGGGATAGAATCAATGGCTGACAAAATTGACTGCTGCTAAATTAACAATAATCACTTGTGTTGCTAAAGCGCTTCGTCTGGCGGCCGGAGACTGCTGCACAAAAATAAAGTGGAACCAGACTATTACAAAGGGTGACAAAAAAGTAAACACATGCATTGCACCCATCCTGGCACAGAATGGGGGGGAGGAGGAGGAATCAGGAAAAAGGAGTGCCTGTCCATGCCTCGCAGGAGGTGGATATTAACAAACACCAGCATTAAGCACCTTGTCCGGAACTGGCGGTGATGCCGTGTTCCTCCCATAAACAAAGCTTCCATTGAAACTGATGGAAGTTGGTCTATATAGATCAGACCTTCAGAAGTGTTCAGTACTTAGCAGCTCCCATTATTACATAAATATTGCCATATCAGATCAGCTCCTGGGTCCATTCGTCTAGTATCCAATCTCTCATTGGTCTGTACCAGATGTTTCAGAGGAAAGTGTAAGAACCCTGCAGTAGATTAGTTTTCATCCTGATCTCAAATAGTGATTGGCTTAAGCTTTGAAGCATGAGATTTAGCACCCCTCCTATTTTCAGTGCAAGCTGCTGGGAAGTAAGCTGTCTTGGAAATCTGGCCTTATCCAACCACAATTGGCCTGTCCAATGGGCTACATTTTCAAAAGTGACTTGTGTTTTTGGGTGCCCAATTTGAAACACCTGACAGGGCCCTGATTTTCAGAAAGTGCTGAGTACCCGCCCTCTGAAAATCAGGACTTTTTGAAAGTGTTTCCAGTTGGGCCTCCAAAATCACGAGTCACATCTGAAAATGTAGGCCATAGGGGTCAGTGTAAAGCCCGGTGAAATCAATCAGTCTTTCCTTTAACTTCAGCCAATGAGATGAACCACAGAATGCAGTGACTTCCTGGTACTATTCTCACCTCATTTCTAACTAATTGTTTTTAACCCTAGAAACTGTCCAAAAGTAGGAGGTCAAAATACCAACTTCTCTTTAACCAAAAGCTTCTTATTCTGGTATCTGTAGCCTCTGTTTGCTGGATGCTGGGAATGAGAGACAGGGGATGGATCACTTGATGATTACCTGTTCTGTTCATTCCCTCTGGGGCACCTGGCACTAGCCACTGTCGGAAGACAGGATACTGGGCTAGATGGACCTTTGGTCAAAGAATCATAGAATATCAGGGTTGGAACGGACCTCAGGAGGTCATCTAGTCCAACCCCCTGCTCAAAGCAGGACCAATCCCCAACTAAATCATCCCAGCCAGGGCTTTGTCAAGCCTGACCTTAAAAACTTCTAAGGAAGGAGATTCCATCACCTCCCTAGGTAACCCATTCCAGTGCTTTGCCACCTTCCTAGTGAAAAAGTTTTTCCTAATATCCAACCTAAAACCTCCCCCACTGCAACTTGAGTCCATTACTTCTCATTCTGTCATCTGGTACCACTGAGAACAGTCTAGATCCATCCTCTTGGAACCCCCTTTCAGGTAGTTGAAAGCAGGTGTCAAATCCCCCCTTATTCTTCTCTTCCTCAGACTAAACAATCCCAGTTCCCTCAGCCTCTCCTCATAAGTTGTACTCCAGCCCCCAACCATTTTTGTTGCCCTCCGCTGGACTCTTTCCAATTTTTCTACATCTTTCTTGTAGTGTGGGGCCCAAAACTGGACACAGTACTCCAGATGAGGCCTCACCAATGCCGAATAGAGGGGAATGATCACATCCCTCAATCCGCTGGCAATGCTCCTAAATATACAGCCCCAAATGCTGTTAGCCTTTTTGGAACAAGGGCACACTGTTGACTCATATCCAGCTTCTCATCCACTGTAACCCCTGCAGAACTGCTGCCTAGCCACTCGGTCCCTAGTCTGTAGCAGTGCATGGGATTCTTCTGTCCTAAGTGCAGGACTCTGCACTTGTCCTTGTTGAATCTTATCAGATTTCTTTTGGTCTGACCCAGTAGGGCCGTTCTTATGTTCTTCTTCAATGCTTAGCTGGACAGTTGGCCATCGCAATCGTTCGCTATTTGGTCCATTTCTTTGCAGCCACAAGGGCTTGTCTAACATCAGAACAGACTTGATGAACCCATGTAATAGGGGGGCTGCCTTTGGGCTGCCTCCACCCTGTGATTGGTGTTATTTTTTCACACATGTTACCAGACGCCCGGAGAATGGCGTTCACCGGAACATCTTGTGGCATCCTTGCGACGTGTTCGAAAAGCGTAAGACACCATCTGTGGACAATGGCCCCTGTAGTCTATAGACCGGAGTGACTGTAAACATCTGCATTACAAATGAAGTCATTCCACTTTATGCCCAATATACGTCACTGGCATTTTGTGTGGAAACCCTCCAGCTTTGCCCAGACTGAGTGGCACAGTGCCCAAGTTTCACAACCGTAAAACAGTGTGGAGAGGCTACAGCTGGCTGAATAATATTTGTTTGAATAACTTGTATCTGACAAATTTCACAATACTGTACTCTAGTCTAAGCATATAGATTATTTTAAAATCTCCTCCCAGCCCCGATCAGTAAGGTGGCTGCAATTTGATTTAAAAAATCCAGCATTAGTTCAAGGGCGTTGAGCAAAAGCAGTAGCTATGATGGGTCAGATTGCAATTCTCTTGCTTAAGTAGGTGGACAATTTGAGTGCAGGGGACTCCTCAGGCACGTAAGTGCTAACTGGCATGAGTAAGGGGTTCAGAGTCTGGATGCATGGAATATATGGATTTCCTGGAGCTGGGTGGCACCTTCTGTCTCAGATGTGCACAAAGGACTATGAAACAATACATGCCCCTATTTGGTTATTCAACCACGGGCAGTGAGAGAGAGAGAGACTATGTCGTGGATGCTGCTGCTTTGCTGGAGGGTCAGGCTGCCTCTCTGTGGACTGGAAAGCGGAGCAGTCCTATTTGGTAACCCTCTGAAGAGAGGCCATATGCTATCCCCTGAATTCCCTGGGAGGCATGAAGAGAAACTCCTTCCTTCTAGCTATCCAATGGTGAATATGATGTGGCTGCAGGCCCAGGAGTGGAGGAATGGGTTGGGCGGGCTTTCTGGGGGGTTCATGTTCTGAAAGAATAGGCGGGGCTGGTTCCTTGCTAGCTGGGTGGGGAAACCAACTGCTGCTTGGACTGTACAGCCATGCAGACTGGGCAGGGCCAGTCTGGAAGCAGGGCTTGCAGCGGAGCCAGTCTCTGGGCAACGTAAGGAGCACAGCTGACCTGTTGTCAGCCACCTGGTTGGCTACACCGCCTAATTGGTTGGCAGAGTCAGCAGGCCAGCTCTTAAGCCCAACAGCAGCAGGTCACCCATGGCTTGTTCCCAGCCTTGCTCCAGCCTTGGACTCAGCCTTGCCCCTACCTTGCCTCGCTCCAGGTAACGGGGTGCTGACCCTCGGCTCTGATTCCTGACTTTGGCTCTGGTATCTGGTCTCTGACTCCGGGCTCTTGATTCCTGCTCCAACCAGTAGGCATGTCTGCCTGCGTCCCAGCCACTCACAGAGACACAGATTTCTCTCTGTATCCTTGGTTGTGCTGCTCTCCGCTGTCTCAAGGCCTTGCTATATGATAGCACAAGACTTGACAGACTGCATGAGGTTGCTGAAGCTGATCAGCCTGGAAGAAGGCAAACCACTTTTCTCAGCTTTGCCAAGTCAGCCTCTCTTCTTCGGAAAGGCAGCCATGGTGGATGTTTCCGCTTTCCTCACTTGACGAAGGCCGTCAAATTTACAATCCTTTGGAATGCTGTATAGTAGTGTAATGCGACATCTCCTTTCGTGTAAGTACTGCATTCATTCATTCATTCATTCATTCATTCTCCACCCAAACAGAAACCTGGCAGTGACTTCCTCACTGCAGTATTTTTGGATCAGTTATTATATCTGCTGTCAGTCCAGGAAATGTCAGCTTACATCTGGCCTCACTTTTACGTGTAACTTAAAAAAAAAAACAAAAAAAAACCCCAGCAATTTTGTTTTGGTGTATTTAACAAATTGATATATCCTCTACTGATGTCAGTGATCACCAAGCCACCAGCTTCATCACCAGGCCCTCTCCTAGCTTTGACCACTGCTTTTGGCGCAGCAGATGCCATGTTAATTGCCAGCAAAGACATCCAGCAAGACATAGCTTGAAAAGGAAAGGGCCAGTGTCTGGATTTCTTGCTGTGTTCTTCATTCAACATTATGATTCTGTGGCTTTCATTCTCCTACAGTCTCATTTCTATGCTAACATTGGTGGGCTTGTATCTGGGAAATAAGAGTTAAGTGGGGTTGCTACTTATTTAAATTTTTCTTTTGTATTTAATGTTCTCTCTTAACCCAGGCTAGGGTGACCAGATGTCCTGATTTTACAGGGACATTCCCGGGTTTTGGGTCTTTTTCTTTTATATAGGCTCCTATTACCTCCCACACCTCCGTCCCGATTTTTTACATTTGCTTTGTGGTCACCTTAAGCCAGACTATACACAGGAACACAACAATTGCCATACTGGATCATAACCTAGCCTGGTATTTCATTTCTGACCATGGCTGGTACCTTAAGCTTCAGAGGAAAGTACAAGAAATCCTGAATGGACAATTAGGAATAATCTCTCCACAGGGGAAGAGTCTTTCTAACCCCCTATCAATTAGTAGATTGGTTTATTAAACTTGAGGATCTGTATCTCTGACATGCTTTTTTTTTTTTAATCTTACCTAAAATGTCTCTGGAGGATGCTGTCATGCTTCTAATTTTCCCCCCATGAAACCTACTTCTCTTTTAGCCTCCACAGGATCTTGTGACAGGGAATCCCACAGAGTAAAAACAGTGGATCATTTAAAAACAGTATTTCTTGACTGGATAGGAAAGGACTCATTGGTAGCAGCATCTTTCTGCAAAGTCTGATGTCTTAGGTAGCCAATAAAAATATAAAGACAGCATCAACCAATGCCTGAATTAGATTCAAAATATTAGCTGCTTAAAGGGAAGAGGCATTTTCTTTGCAGTCACCAATATTGAATTAATGCCAAATCCCCAAGTTATGCTGGTGGCTTTTCCATTTACTTGAAGTATGTACTTGGTCAAACCACTTGGTAAAATTCTCAAAAGTACTTTAGTGACTTTGGGGCTTACGTACTATTTGACTTGCAATAATTAAGCCCAACAGTTTAAAATACAAACTAAAAGAGGCACATCCGGGCAGAGAGAGAGACCGCTTTAGTTCACTTCTTCAGCCACAATGAATGTTAGGGCCCTTCCACAAACGCAAAACTTGCGTAGGAAAAAACACTCAATTGCCGGTAAAACTCAACCTACTTGGCCTAAAAGTAACTCTGTTTGGGTTTCTTCTCCTTTCAGGGCATAGGTTCCCCCTGTGCCCCCCTGAGACTCTGACAGATGAGAGCAGTTTTAGGTTCTGGCTGTGATTAGATAGAGTCCCATCCATGGAGGCTACTAAGGGAACACGTTGAATCTCCCGAACCACAAGCCCCTGTTAGCCTTGCCCACTTTCTAGGCTGCACCCACCAGCTCTTAGGCTCATCATCAGAACAGGGCTTCTGCCACTGTCCCCTGCCATTCGCACCACCAGGGACCCAAGTCCCTGTGAGGCGGGCCCCCGTGTAGTCTTGACTTCAAGACACCACAATATTTTGCAGACTTTTATGTTAACAGGAACAGAGATTTCAATGTGTGTCTTTCTTCTCCTTGTGATTATTTATGCACTTCTGGTTTATTTTCAGCCTCTGTTTATATATTTCCAATTTTGTACTATTTTCATTATTGATGTGCTAAAAATAAGTATTTCCCAAAAGAACATTGTGGAAACATGCTTCTTCAGTTCAAATATCTTCCTCTACGTCTTCATCTGGTTGCTGATGACAAGACTAAGATGTTGAACAACTTGATGAGGCTTCCACAGATGCTTACACTGTCTTTTCCTTCATCTCAATGTAAATCTGGAGAATGGTGGGTTGCCTCTTACAAGAGGTATGAAAATCTTATTTATTTCATTACCCAACAGACAACCTTCAGAACTTTCTGCTCATAATAATCACTTTAAATACAAAAGAAAATTGGTGCAAGAGAAGAAATTCTAGCAAGTATTCTCTTGCCAAATACAATGCTATGCAAGTGTATTTCAGATATGGGGTACAGGTTGGTATACAAACAAAACATATGCTTACAAGATATTTCGGGCATAGCGCAATGTTGTTGTCATCCTAGAACCCAAAAACGGACCATGTTTTCTACATCAGGTCTGGGCCCAGAATTGTCTTCTGATGACTATTGCTAAGACCACATGTCTCTAGCAGATGCCAGGCTGGTTAGATGGTGGGACCAGAGACGTGAGTCTGTTTTCTAGCTCTAAGAGAGCACTAGACCTTTGTTAGTGAACGCATGCCTAAAAGTGTTAATACTTAGCTACCCTTTCAGCTTTTTGAAACTCTCTGGTCTAACTTTGCACATTAACTTATTTGGAGCGTTGGTTTAATAGCCTTTAGGAAATGGACTACAAGGACCTGATCCTACTTATGCACATGCTTAATCACATCTGTGCAAGCAATCCCGTCCTCCCAATGATACTACTCACTTGTGCAAAGTTAGTCATTTGCAAGACGGGGGCCCAAGTTCTGAAGAAGCTTCCCATTGGAAATAGTAATCCAATGGGCTGCAGGGATCTGCCATTTGAGGTGATGCCTAATAACATGAGGACAGTGGTTATGATGATTCTCCATTAGTATGGATCTGTTGGAAAATATTTCATGTGACCATAGGTCATACAAAAGATCAAATCAATGAGTACTGTTGTGGTTTTGGTATTTATTTTACCCATATTACTGTGGTATCTGAGCACTTCACAATCTTGAATATATTTATCTTGCCCTCACCCCTGTGAGGAATGGAGTTACTACTATCCCCATCTCACAGATGAAGAAATAGACGCATGGAGGCTGAAGGCCAGATTTTCAAAGTTATTTATGTGCTTAAAGACATAGCAAGGCACCTAGTGGGATTTTCGCAAACACCTAAGTGCCTAATGAACTCCAATTGTCTCGAGTGGGAGTGAAGCACCCAGGCATTTTAAAAATCCCACTAGGTGACTATCTGTATCTTCAGGCACCAAAATACCTTTGAAAATCTTTGCCTAGCTGACTTACCTAATGCTACACAGAGAGTCTGCAGCAGAGCAGGGAATATTTTTTTTTTTTCTAAGTACCAAGCTCAGGCCCGAACCACCAGACCATCCTTCTTCAGTTGTGGATCTGGTAACAAATGGTAATATCTTAGCCATGGGCAGAATTATTTACTGAGGAAACTTTCAGACTGCTCTGTACCAGGAATCAAAAAGTAAGAAAAGAGAGGCCTGTTAAAATACCTGGTCCACCTCCCCTGCCAAAGCAGGATTATTCCTGAAAGCACTAACCAGTATGAAAACATTTGAAATGGAAGTGATAGATTCTCCCAGAACCTTCTCATTTGCAAATTAATATTTTTAAACACCAAATGTGAGTGTATTTACTTGTTTATCTTTCCAGGAAACCCTCCTCTATTCCTTCCAGGAACTCAGCTGTGACTATCTACTTAGTGAGATGAACTTTTTTTTTTTTTTTGCTAAAAACAGGAACTGATCTTTAAAACCTTTATTAATAAACAATTTATATTTTTTGCAGTGAAGTATTCATCCTAACCGACACATTACCATTCACTTCACTGAAGACACCATTTACCTCTGCAGCTGCTATCTCTGGTGGGACTGATTCAAAGCCAAGTGAAGTCAATAGGAGCCTTTCCATTACTTCAATGGCCTTTGGATTGATCCCAATATCTCTTTTTAGTGATAATCCATTGGTCAGTGTTTGTTACAGATTCACAAACACACACACACTGCGCCCGATGCACAGAGGATATGACTCTGTTGTAGCCCATGTTAGCAAGCTGTAGCCGCTCATTGTAGAACCAGTGCTCAATGTCAGGTTTCAGAGTAACAGCCGTGTTAGTCTGTCTTCGCAAAAAGAAAAGGAGGACTTGTGGCACCTTAGAGACTAACCAATTTATTTGAGCATAAGGTGCCACAAGTACTCCTTTTCTTAGTGCTCAATGTGTCAACCAAGATGGCGGCTTTGATGTTTGCTCATATGTGAAGTGAGTCCAGATTCCAGCAACCAGGAGCCTTATTCATCACTGTCCTGAAGCCCCTTTGAAATCACAAGGGGGTCACAGGGCAGATACATGGGCCCTGTGGTGGGGAGTTTACCCCACATCAGCCCCTGAAGCTGTTAAGGTGGCTGGGTGGGCCAATTAACCTAAGCTGCACCTGGAGAAGGAGCCAGGGAGCAATGAGGACTAATTAAAGGATGACACTTACCTGGACAGAAACAGGCAGAGCTTCTAAAAGCCAGGTAGTTGGGGGCAGAAAGGGGCTGCAGGAAGGAGGTTGGCAGTCACTCTCTCTGAGGCTAGGGAATACCCAGAGGAGGATGGAGAAGGAGCCTGACAGGAAATGTAGGAAGCAGTCCAGGGAAACAGCAGCAAGAGGTGGGACAGTGTCGACATTGGCTGCTGGTTGTAGGGTCCCTGGGCTGGATACTGGAGAAGAAGACAGGTCCAGGTTCCCTTACCAGCCATTGGGGAAGTAGCAACCTTGAGGGGAAGTGAATTAAAAAGCTGTCCAGAACAGTTGGTCTAGAGAGACTTTGGTACATGCCACCCTGGAAGGGGAAAACTATAGTGACCTGGCCGGAGGGTCAAGCCACAAAGAGGGAACAGTCAAGTCCTCAGAGAGAGATGGAGTGAGCACCTGCAGGAAGGAGTGTCAGACTGGCAGAGTGAAACTCCAGCTGTGGCCACAAGGAGGTGTTCCAGCAGTGAGTAGAGCACCCTGTGCTGGGCCCCCATAGGGAATAACCCTGCTTCAGGGAGCTTCTGCACTGCCTCGGCAGCAGCCCCAGGTGCAAAGGGGGTTTTGGAGTGGAGAGGGTTTTTGGAAGGGACACATGTCTAGACAGTGTCCAGCCCTGCAGCAGTAGGAGGAGATATGACAAGGAAAAATCAAACCAATCTGAGCAAAGTTAAAATGGAGGCTGAACATCGGCAAATATTTCCTAGCGGTGAGATTACGAGGCTGGGGTGTATCCTGTCCAGGGGAGTGCTGGAAGGTCCATCACCTGAGTCATTTGCAATTAGATTGGACAAAACACTCCAGGATACATTCAAGGCAATAATCCCACACTGGAAGGGCATGGGCTGGATGACTTCACAGATGCTTCCTATCTCTGGGTTCTGTGCTAGCTGTACCATGAAACACAGAAACGTTTGATTTTCCCTTACTCTCTTGTCTGTTCTGTCATCATCCAGCCTCCTGCTTGCTTCTGTTCTCTCTTCTGTTTCTGTGCCCTCCCACTGTTTGAATGCTTCCTTGCTTCTCTTCTCTCACTGAGAAGGGAAGTTTCCCTTTAGGAAGGGGCACAGAAGTTCCTGTCTTCTGGACTAGGCTGCTTCTGTTACTATTAATGTTGCACTATATTATCTAATCGCTACTGCTCAGATTTCTGCCTCATGGCTGAGGGTGCAGAGCGAGCTGTCCTTAAAATATCCTCCTAATCCTTGATCAGCAGCTTTCCCTATATTGCATGGGAGGCTTTATGGAGAACTTCAAGGGGCAGCTCGTGGGTTATTTCTATATCAGCAGACAATAGCCGAGAACTAGCATTCTTTATGCTAATCCCTGTACTCTGATTGGTTTGCCAATTTCACTGTATTTGGATATTATTTTCAATAGGCTGCCGTGCAGAAAACAGTCTCCAGAGCATTTTGGCTCACGCGAGACATTGCTCCCTGCAGGCCTGGTCCTCCAAGGAGCTGTGCCAGGGCCCTCAGATGCCATGGACATGCCTAGTGATTGAGCATGTTTTCCAGGAGATGCAGAGCACTCAGCACAATCAGGCCCCAGCTGTGAAAAGCAAACAAGCGACACGTCTTTTTAGGGCTGTTGGGAGAGGTAAAGACCCCTCCCCATAACAGTGCTGGACTTCCCCTCTAGAGCCACCCAGTGCTGGTCTGCCGCCTCACTGACTGGTGAGAGTGATGCAAGGCAATCTCTGTGCACCCACTGGGACTCAGTTTACCTCTGTAGCATAGCAGCCACCCACTCCACGATACTTTAATCCATGCCAGGATTGAGGGAGACGCTGTATTTTGACAATAGACAGCACAGGCCATTTTAGAGAGCAAGAGTGAGGAGGAGAAAGTCTCTCTCTCTCTCTCTAGGTAGTAGCCTTGATGAAGAATCTGATTTAGATTCATGACAACTGAATTCTCCAGCCCCGGAGTGAGTGACCCAGCTTGTATTCCCTGGCGTTGGCAGGGTTGGCCCCAGACATGTTTTATTCTTTTTTACAACTATGGAGTGAATGTGGGACATCCTGGTAATGAGTATTCAAGATACCACTGTTCTGAGGGGCTCTGACGGTCCATTTCCATAGGGATAACCCGCACTTCATTCCCAGGTTCTCATTCACTGGCCAGCGAAGAGGGCCGGAAGTACTATCTCCAGCGGGAAGGAGAGTAATTTGGGGATGGAGTTAACCTCCTCCTATCGTGATTCACACGCTTGAAAGTCAGCATGGACTGGGCGTCAGGAGTTTTGGGTTCCAGTCCTGACTCCCCCACTGAGCTGCTGTGCGACTTTGGCACAATCACTTCCCTTCTCTGGGCCTGTTTCCCCTCCCACCCTTTATCGGTCTTGTCAGTCTCTTAAGGAGAGGGACTGTCTCTTACTAGCCATTTGTGCCAGGGGATCGGAGTTCTCCGGTCACCCCCGCTGGACTGGAGTACAAATAGTACTATAGTGACTGGACTATAAATACAACTTCCACGGTACCAAACAGATGAGACAGCAGGGGCACAGTATCATTAGCCTGAGAAAAAAGATAAAGGCAACCCAGAATGACAGATGAAGTAAAACTCACCCCTTCTTAAAAGTGACCTGCAAAAGGGGGGAGGGGGGGGGAGGAAGGTGAATTCTCTGTCTTGATGTGCCAAAAAACACGAGCACCATTTTTTTTCTTTCTTTGCAGGTTACCTTTATTGCCAGACACTCTCAAATAACCCTATGGCACATGTGGAGCGATTAGGGTGAGGCTGAGAAGAGCCTGTGAGGTTTGTTGATCTGAGGGAAACTCAGGCGGATGTTCAGCTAATGTAGAATGGGACTGGTAGTATGTGAAACCAAGCCAGAACTCAGGTGTGCTCTCCTCTTATGCCACACAGAATGGACGGAAGAATCCGAGGGGCACCGCTACTGGCTGGGGACCGACTGGCTAGGCAGCAGTTCTGCAGAAGAGGACCTGGGGATTACAGTGGATGAGAAGCTGGATACGAGTCAGCAGTGTGCCCTTGTTGCCAAGAAGACCAACGGCATATTGGGAGGAGCATTGCCAGCAGATCGAGGGAAATGATTATTTCCCTCTATTCAGCACTGGTGAGGCCACTTCTGGAGTATTGCGTCCAGTTTTGGGCCCCGCACTACAGAAAGGATGTGGACAAATTGGAGAAAGTGCAGCGGAGGGCAACAAAAATGATCGGGTGGGGGCACATGACTTACGAGGAGAGGCTGAGGGAACTGGGGTTATTTAGTCTGCAGAAGAGAAGAATGAGGGGGGATTTGATAGCAGCCTTCAACTACCTGAAGGGGGGTTCCAAAGAGGAAGGAGCTCAGCTGTTCTCAGTGGTGGCAGATGACAGAACAAGGAGCAATGGTCTCAAGTTGCAGTGGGGGAGGTCTAGGTTGGATATTAGGAAACACTATTTCTCTAGGAGGGTGGTGAAACACTGGAATGCGTTACCTCGGGAGGTGGTGGAATCTCCGTCTTTAGAGTTTTTTAAGGCCCAGCTTGACAAAGCCCTGGCTGGGATGATTTAGTTGGTGTTGGTCCTGCTTTGAGCAGGGGTGTGGACTAAATGACTTCCTGATGTCTCTTCTAACCCTAATCTTCTCTGATTCTATGATCTGAAATGCAACAGGAATCTAAATAAAATATGGTGTGTATGTGGAATGGGGGTAGGATGGGCAGGCTGATTAGCAGTAGAACAGGGATGAATTTAAGGCATAAATAACAGAACTGTTTGAAAAACCAGTAAAAAATGAAAATTTTTGAAAACGTTTCCTGACTTTTGAATTTTGAAAAATTTCAACTAGCTCTACAATATTTGAGTAAAACGTCCAATTTCGTTGCTGAAATTCAAATTTTTGAAGAAAAAGCTAATAGACCAATCAAAATCTGAAAAAATTTCTACCAGCTCTGGCAATATTCTAGAGCTGACCACGGATTTCCTCATAGGAGAAATGTAATTTAAATGTCACATGATGGTGAAAAAATCTAATGTTGCCAGATTTTATTTGGGGGCAGGGGAGGAGGTACAGGTTGAAGAAAGGCCATGGCTAGTTTTCCTTGTGATGCCTCTCTTAAAACAACACAAACCCTCAATCTGATGTCGATGCAATGTTAAGGTTATCAACTGAAAGACAAAAGTCAGGAAATGAGAAAGGCTAAGATTCTCTTAAGAAAATGAATTTACTCAGTTGGGTATATTTTTGATCGCACATTAGAGTGGTTAAAGGAGGTTTGAAGGATGTGCAATGTGAAAGTTAACATTACTGTGAGAATCTAAACCCTTTTCATTTGATGAGTCTCTCTCTACCTTGTATTATTTTTAACGTTAGTGTTGCACTTTAACCTAGATTTTTAAAAAGAAGTTAATTCATTCTTTAAAAGGCATCTAAAAACAAGACAATAGTGTTAACTTGGGATTGGGGGAAAGGGACAACCTTAGCTCTATGTAGCTATATAGCTCCCTATGTCATATAGAACCTGCTAGCTAGAACACCAGCCCCAGTGTTCCCCATTGTCATGATTTTTTTGCAAGTTCCATTATATTTCCAGTTTTTCTTAAAGCCCCAGCTCTTGGAGTCATGTGACTGTATGATTCACAAATTCTAAGGCCAGATGGGACCTTAGATCATCTACTCTGCCCTCCTGTATAACACAGACCATAGAAATCCCCCAAAATAATTCCTAGAGCAGATCTTTTAGAAAAACATTCAATCTTGATTTAAAATAGTCAAACATGGACAATCTACCATGACCCTTAGTGAATTGTTTCAATGGTTAATGAATCTCCCTGTTAAAAATATATCCCATATTTCCAGTCCGAATTTGTCTAGCTTCAACTTGCAGCCATTGGATCACGCGTAAGGCAAAGATTTAGTCATGGGTATTTTTAGTAAAAGTCATGGACAGGTCATGGGCAATAAACAAAAATTCACGGCCTGTGACCTGTCCATGACTTTTACTATATAAATACCCGTGACTAAAACTTAGCAGCGCCTGGGGCCCCACGAGCTGCTGCTGTGGGGACCCGGGGGCTAATGGCTAGTCCCTGCACTGACCATGGTGGCTGACTGCCCCCCGTCACCCCTGCTCCAAGGCCCTGGGGACCGCTGCTCAGGCTCTTCCTGGGGCCAGCCACTCCAGGACCACGGCTTGGGTGCTTTCCCTGTGCCAGCCACCCGAGCATCGGCCACTACAGCTGGCCCCGGGGCAGCTCCCTGAACGGCTGCTCAGGTGCTCCCTGGATCTGCCCCTGGGACCACCATTCAGGCACTCCCTGGGGCCACCCACCCCAGGACCACCTGACCAGTGTCCGGTGCGGCTTGCCCCGGGGCCACTCTAGCAGCTCCTGGTGTGACTGGCCCCAGGACCAGCTGCTCTGGCGGCCCTGGGGTCAGCCGCGCCAGCCACTGCAGCTGCAAAAGTCACGGAGGTTGCGGAAAGTCACAGAGTCTGTGACTTCCATGACCTCAGTGACAGAATCGCAGCCTTAATTAGGCGCTACCCTTCTTTGCTAGATTGAAGAGCCCATTATTAAATATTTGTTCCCCAGGTAGGTACTTATTGACTGTAATCAAGTTACCCCTTAACTAGCTCTTGAAGCTAAATCAATTAATCTCCTTAAGTCTATCCCTGTAAGGAATGCTTTTTTAACCTTTTAATCATGGTCATGGCTCCTCTCTGAACCCTCTCCAATGTATCAAAAATCCTTCTTGACTTGTGGACAACAGCACTGGTTGCAACAGTGCCATATACAGAGGTAAAATAACCTCTCTACTCCTACTCGAGATTCCCCTATTTATGCTTCCCAGGATTGCATTAACTTTTTTGGCCACAGAGTCACACTGGGAGATCATGTTCAGCTGATTATCCACTACAACCCCCAAATCTTTTTCAGAGTCATTGCTCCTCAGGCTAGGCCCCCATCCAGTAAGTATGGCCTACATTCTTTATGCCTAAATGTATGCAATTACATTTCACCGTGTTAAAAAGCCTATTGTTTGCTTGCGCCCAGTTAATGAAGCAATCCAGATTGCTCTGAATCGGTGACCCATCATCTTCATTCTTTACCACTTTCCCAATTTGTGTCATCTGCAAACTTTATCAGTGATTTTATGGTTTCTTCCAGCCAGGTCATACGAGAATCTCAGCCTGCATTTTGTTAGAGAAGTTTCTGGTCCTCACAATTGTGAAAAGCTTGAATCCATGAACCCTAAAGACTCAAAATCCCAAAGGCAAATGAAAAGAATCCAACATTATTTTGTAAATCACATGATTTTAATGGCACTGTCTTGGTTTCTGGGGGGCTAACTCATGAACACTTGGAGTTGGCGATGCTGCATCCTTGATTCCCCTTCCATGGTCCTGTCTGGCTCTGGTGACATCATGGGACTACAAGTGTGAGAGAGGATTAGTCGCGAATCTTTGTAGGACTGGCTTCTAAAATGGCAATTGCAGCTGGTGAGTTCAGACACAGAATGGCCCCAATTCAGCAAAGAGCTTAACCGGTGATTGCAACGGAACCTCAGCAGATGCAAGTTCTTCGCTGAATCTTGTATTTGGATTTTACTCTTTTATAACACAAGGCCTGCTGGTGTGTAACAAAGCAAACCTAAACACCATGCACACAGAGGCAGCAAAACTTAGGGGGGGGAGGGGGAAAGAAAATCCCCTGCTTCTACTGTTCATGCTGTTCTTCTAAACTATTTATAGATAGGTCTACTGTAGCCAGTGTTTGCGTTTGGACTGCTTCTCTGTTCCAGTTCTCAAGGCTTCTCTAAGAGCTGAAAGTATAAGTCAGCTTGACTCCCCCCAGTTTTGAACTAAGGAAGGGGAGGGAACCTGCAATCACCAACCAATTAAAATAGAACTCCTGCAAATGAATAGATGTTCACAAGCTACGCATGATGCCAATTGGGTCCCCCTAATAAATTGCAACTGGGGCAGGAAACTGAGCCCTCTCTCTGGCCTGCCTCTCAATCCTCTTCTCCTCTCATTTTTATTAACTCGACAACAGCCCTAATTTCCTGTGTCCTTTTAAAAGATCACTGTCTGTGCACATCATTTGGGATTTGTGCAGTACTGTGGCCTGTTAAACAATGCAAACCAAACACTTTGTCCCTACGCTTGCCAAGGACCGCCTGGATTGGTTTTTGAGCTGATCTCATGATTATGCTCCCTACAGTCTACATCCAAATAATACATGGCTCCATTTTTCCTCTAGTAAATCCATTACAGAAAGTAACAACCTAGTCAGTGAAGGGTTTTTTTCTGATTAATAGATATTCAGATATCAGAATGGTTTGACTTCATCAAAACTTAAAATGTTTTTGACATTTTTTTTAAATTCTAGAAAATATTCCCTCTCCTGCCTTTGAATTAATGTTTCAATAGCCTTCTTTTGGCCAAGAGTGCAATCAAATATAGGTAATTAGTATCTACAGCCATGCAGGGGGTGGGGGTGGGGGGGAAATAGTTTAAAAATCATATTAATAAACATTTTAAACCCTCTTAATGGGATTCTGCAGTCTTTAATCACACAGAGAAACATGAGTAGACCAATTTAAGCAGTCTTTGAGTGTGATGTCATTCTGCCTCTGCATGGGGCAAATGAGCCACAGATAAACACCTTCCAAAAGCCTTTAGGCAAAAGGAGATAATCCTTCATGTACACATGCATGGTTCTTAGTGTCAAAACTTCTTCCTGGAGTTTGCATAGGAGGGCTGGTCAAATCTATCAAGCAGAGAATTTCTGAAAGGTTTGAAACAGACAACCGGGAAAGTGTGGGTTTCAGTCAGGATGAGCAGAACTTAAACGGTCAAACCCAAAAACTGATTTGTATTGATTAGTACTGTCTGAAACTCCTGAATGCACAGACCTGGGCTGGAAACGTTTATTTAAAATAGTGTCATGAAAAAGAATGTTTCCACTTCTATCACTAACGCTACTCAGTAATGATAATACGAATACTAGCTCTTGTATGTCGCTTTTCATCAATAGATCTCAAAGCACTTAACAGAGGATGTCAGTATTAAGACCGGTTTCAGAGGAACAGCCGTGTTAGTCTGTATTCGCAAAAAGAAAAGGAGTACTTGTGGCACCTTAGAGACTAACCAATTTATTTGAGCATGAGCTTTCGTGAGCTACAGCTCACTTCATCAGATGTTTACCGTGGAAACTGCAGCAGACTTTATATACACACAGAAATCATGAAACAATACCTCCTCCCACCCCACTGTCCTGCTGGTAAGCAAAAAGAAAAGGAGTACTTGTGGCACCTTAGAGACTAACCAATTTATTTGAGCATGAGCTTTCGTGAGCTACCAGCAGGACAGTGGGGTGGGAGGAGGTATTGTTTCATGATTTCTGTGTGTATATAAAGTCTGCTGCAGTTTCCACGGTAAACATCTGATGAAGTGAGCTGTAGCTCACGAAAGCTCATGCTCAAATAAATTGGTTAGTCTCTAAGGTGCCACAAGTACTCCTTTTCTTTTTAGTATTAAGACCGGTTTCAGACCACAAGGATTTTAAAGATCAAGGCACTGATTCTCTGGTCCAGTTGAACTATACTTGAGGACCAAGGTGGTCTTAAGTTTCTTAATGACAGGTTTCAGAGTAGCAGCCGTGTTAGTCTGTATCCGCAAAAAGAAAAGGAGTACTTGTGGCACCTTAGAGACTAACCAATTTATTGGAGCATAAGCTTTCGTGAGCTACAGCTCACTTCATTGGATGCAAATAAATCTTAGTTGCCAATGCCTTTCTGATCACATGGCCACTTACCCTTCATTTCAGTTCCTTCTGTGAAGACCTGTTCAGTTGCAGAGCTGGGGCATAATTTTGCTGATCCTGGTGTGTTTAATTATCAGTGTGTGTTACTTTTGTCTGCACTAAAAGCATTCTGGGTGCCCTCAAGAAATGGATTTGCTTAGATGCCTTTAGTTCCTTGTGTGGTACTGCCCCTCAGGGATGGTTATGTCATAGAATCATAGATGACCTCGAGAGGTCATCTAGGCCAGTCCCCTGCACTCATGGCAGGACTAAGTATTATCTTCCAGACCATCCCTGACATGTGTCTATTTAACCTGCTCTTAAAAGTCTCCAGTGATGGAGATTCCACAACCTCCCTAGGCAATTTATTCCAGTGCTTAACCACCCTGACCGTTAGGAAGTTTTTCCTAAAGTCCAACCTAAACCTCCCTTGCTGCAATTTAAGCCCATTGCTCATACACCATAGTTGTTACGTTGGCAAACTACCATCCAAGCTCTGCTTGAAATCTAACTTTATCCTTGCAACTTGCCAAGGCAGTAACCATATGGCATTCTTGCTATAGCATCTCTCTCCTAGTTTTTGTGCATTTACCTTCCTTCCATTTAGCTCTCATGACCACTTGTGGGACAATTGCCTTAGACGCAACAATCTTATTAGAGATTCACAGTTAGATTATTATTGTTCTGCCCGTAATTCTCCAAACTGGTGAGCCCAATAAAATATTGTGAGGTGTGCTGTGGTAGTCAAACAATCCTAAGTACAGGTCCTTCAAATCCATCAGGTCTTCTGCTGTTTGCATCGACTTCTGCTAACTTATTTGACTATGCATGGGATGGGTTTGATGTAGTGCACTTGAAATGATGTATCAAGGAGAGTTGCCAAAATGAGTTACTTGTGAACTGGGGATCATTTCTATGTTGACAACACATCTGGAACCCCATAACAAACAAACCACAATTTACTATGTTTTTTTCCCCATTTGTGTGACTGCTCAATTTCTAAAAGTGGTGAGTAGTGTCGTTCAGTCTCACTAGTTATAATCCGATGAGTATAAAAGATGCAAACATTAAAGGGCAGCTGTATGCTCAAGAAAAGTACCCATAACAATGTTTGAATACAACTATTTTGTAGTGTGCTTTTTAATTTTGAGAAAAGCAATATATTATTTTAAAGCACTGGGATTTTAAAAATAAACTTTCTACCAATGTGCTTATTATAGAGCCTAACTATAAACACACTCCTAACATCATGAAAGGATTAATTTGCTTTCATATTTCATCTATTTAGATGGATTAAAAGTATGTTTAAATATCACGTTTTAAACAAGTGATCACTAGTGATTTTTTTGTTAACTTTCCTTCCTTAAACCAATTTTAGACTGAAGTCATTGTTAATCTATGCCCTTGATGTTTTGTCTCCAGGACTGAATTATATCAGTATTTTGGAGGAAGGAATAAATAAGTGAATTTCTCTGGTACTTTTGCCTGTATGGGCTGCTAAAACTGTAGGGTATTTTTAGAGGGTTTTTTTTTTAATAAGCTCATAATTCCAAAATACCTCCTCAGTGGTTCTACTAGAATTCTGCAATAAAGAAACAAGAAAGAGGTCCAATTGGCACAAATGTGGGAAGTGGTGGAAAAGAGTAAGCACCCACCTTTTCAGAAGCATTAGGAGGCATGTCAGTTGGGTCCCATGTCAGCAAGAATGAGTCAGGGATGTATTTCAGACTGTACAGTGCGCATGTGAATTAGATGGCTTCGAACTATTCTTTACACCTTCCCAAGGAAGGGAAAGCCTTTGAGAACATCTTCCATGCATCAAGGCTGCTGAACTAAAGGATTCAGAGTAGCAGCCGTGTTAGTCTGTATCCGCAAAAAGAACAGGAGGACTTGTGGCACCTTAGAGACTAACCAATTTATTTGCGCATAAGCTTTCGTGAGCTACACGGATCCGATGCAGTGAGCTGTAGCTCATGAAAGCTTATGCTCAAACAAATTGGTTAGTTTCTAAGGTTCCACAAGTCCTCCTTTCCTTTTTGTGAACTACAGGATGTGGGAGAACCAATTCCAGCACCATTTATGGTATTGCTAGGTCTTAAACACTGCATGCATTTCTTGCTCTTGTTCCCTTTCAAAACAAGCTGTAGATTCTCTTTCGACTGGTCTCTGAAGCTGACATTTTATTCAGTTATCCAGTTATATGAACTGGTCGACTCCAACAGCCAGATTTTCCAAAGAATTCCAGCCGCCGTTCCAGCCAGAATTTCAAGAACTCATCAGGCGCCAAAAGAAGTGGTCAGATTCTCCAAAAGAGCTCAGCATATGACAGATCTATGGGAGTCTGGAACAATCTGGTTCATGGCTGTATTGTGGGGAAGATGAAATCGTTGCTGTGCTGAGTCAGTGGGCCAAAGTCTCTTCCTGAGAGGCCCCTATCCACAGTTTGGGCATGCAGAATTGGCTTGGCTGGGGATTGATGTACTCAAAGACATTGACAACGCTTCTGCAGAATGTCCATGTGCCAGCTCTGAAAGCGTGCAAAGAGCTCGTGTGGTGACATTAAGTGCCACGGGCTGTTCGCCAGTGTGGGAGTCAAGGCCTGATCCAAAGATCACTGAAAAGCAACAGAAGGACTCAGTGGGCTTTGAATCAAGCCCATAGAGAGCTAAGAGTTTCCATGCCTGGAGAACTACTGAGATCTCAGACTGAGCATAGCAGGCTAAGGAGAGATTACTTTTTGATTCACTACAATGGTGTCCTAACGTACTGCAAAAAAAAAAAAATGAAAAGGAGGACTTGTGGCACCTTAGAGACGAACCAGTTTATCTGAGCATGAGCTTTTGTGAGCTACAGCTCGCTTCATCGGAAACTGTGCAGTATCCACGGTATGCATCCGATGAAGTGAGCTGTAGCTCACGAAAGCTCATGCTCAAATAAATTGGTTAGTCTCTAAGGTGCCACAAGTACTCCTTTTCTTTTTGCGAATACAGACTAACACGGCTGCTACTCTGAAACCTGTCAAAAAAAATGACACCTTTTTACTATACTTCTCAACATATGCTTAAGAATATACATTTGCTACCCATCTTTCTCTGCTTCCCTCTACACTGAACCCTTTGTCTGTGTGGACGGCTTCAGTAACGGAAATTTAAACCTTCTGTTTACATCTATAAACAAGATAAGGTACAAATTGCTGCAATACAAACTTCCTCCCACTGGCCTTCCACTGACCTCAGCCATAAACCAAAGGGAACCTCCCTTTTTTTTTTTTTTTTATATAACTGAAGTAGACTCCAGTCTCCATCCCTAAACAGCAGCTGCCAAATAAGCTTGCTGAATTGTGTGTGGCTGTTTTGTCGCTGCTGTCCACAAGCACAGGACCTGGGACCACCAGATGCATTGCACTTAGCATAGCAAGAGGCCCCTGCGTTAATAAATGGCAGTGGTAGCCCGACCCGCGTGGTCCTGAAGACACTTTACACTGTAAAGTGAGGCTGATTAAGGACACTCGCCTCAGATGAAAATTTAGTATTTCATGTAACTAGTCAAAAAGCATTTCTACCTTACCGCTGAAAAGGAAAATTAGGTACTTTTAAAGTATTTGTGCAACAAATGATGATGGGTAACTAATGACAGGATTGTGATATGCCTTCTGTTTTTTATATGCATGTTTTTCCCCCTCTCTGAAGATCATTTTTGTCAGATCAGGTGTACTGGCTGCAAACTACATGTTTTTAGCAGGCTGTAAAATAAGCAGAAGTACAATTGGATCAAAGAGAGATCCATGTACTTTACATGGTTTTTAATAGAAGCAGAAGGAAATGTTTACTCTGATCTATGAAAGCGACAGCGTAGGTCCCCCTAGAGCAGAGGTGGGCAAACTACGGCCTGGGGGCCACATCCAGCCCACGGGACCCTCCAGCCCTTGAGCTCCTGGGCAGGGAGGCTAGTTTTTCTAAAGGAACATCTGGATAGAAGGTACAGGAAACAAGGTGTCAGAGAATGAAGTGAGGATGGTGTCAGTGACAAAAATTCCAGAAGCTCTGTCCTTCACAGCCTTTGCTGTAGTGATAGCTGTTTGCAACCCGGGCTCTCACCGGGTATCATCTGCTACAAGACAATCAACCTGATAATTCTGCTCCATGAACAGTGATCTGGAGACAGACGATCACTACGACTCAATCCGGAGCATGGCTTTTGATTTGTCAAATGGTCCTTCTAACACCAGCTGTCAATGGCACATATCTGGGATCGCAACGGGGAAGACTTGTGCGAATACAGGAATCATCTACGCCTTGGTGTAACTTCCGGCTGGACAGTCCACTCTGCCTCTTGGAGCTCCTTGTGCACCATAAAGAGGAGCTAATAGGCAACCCTTTCTCCCTGAAAAAAATCCTAGTAGATCATTTAATGCTTCCCTTAATAGCTTGATACCGCCCACTGTGTTGCAAATGATAACGCCTCAGCTTTTTTTAATGGCACGGCGATGTTTAGAAAGGGTGAATAATCCAGAATAAACAATGGCTAATGCTCTCACGCAGCAGAGTCCATCCCGAGGGCCAAATGTCTTTTCAAAGGTCAAGGGGTTGCAATCAATACCTTAACTATTTCTCTAAGCTCAGGCAGAGCCAGTCGAGTTCCAGTGTTGGTCTCCCTGGAGCTCCCACAGCCCAGCAGGGAAGCAAGGGAGGAAAGAGCCAGAGCTCCTCTCCCTTGCTGTCCTCAGTGATGCACCAGGTGGCCTGCAGGTGAGCTGCTGGAACAGAGAAGGGAAAGTAGTTGTTTGGAGGGCCCGGCTCCAGTGGGAGGCAGGTGGGGAAGCAGCGACCCCTGTAGCAATGAGGCTGATTCAAACACTTCCCCTTTTTTTAATCCTGCTCCCGGAGCCCATTTTTCAGTTATCACATGCAAACATTTGTAACACAGTTGCCCTTGAGGGCCACGGGTTGGACACTGCTGTTCTAAACTGCAGGTATGGTAGTGGGTTGTTTAAAATTATATTCTTATGGCCTTCTAGGTGATCAGAATACTTCACAAAATGGAATGAGGTATTTAAATAAAAAAAAGATGACCAGGATCCTTATTAGAGAGCGATCCCAATGTCACCTTTTCTCTTGCTGAACTCTGTTCAGCATTGAGCTGTTGGCTATTTAATCTCTGCTTCTTTATGAAGTTACTCGCATTACAGTTGTGCCTAGGAGCCCTGGACCTGTACCCCACTGTGCTTGGCATTGTACAAACACCGAGCATGTTCTGAGGTAACCTCCTAAGGGAGAGGTGAGCTGATCCCAGTAGCTGGCCACAACTCTTCAACCTGTGTGAAGCAGCTGCCAGAGTTGTGCATGGTTGGGGGATGTGGCTACCTGGACCAAGGTCAGCCTTCTCCAGTTGGGAGTTTGGATTGCAGAGGGGACCGTGGACTGGGAGCTGCTTCTTACAACAGGCCCTCATTGCTGTGTTATGAAATGTCTTAGATAGAAATAATGTAGTAATTAAATACAAGCTCTCCGTGCCTTGATAAGTGCAATGCATGACCATCTGGTTAGTTCTAAGTAACCCTTCATCAGATGACAGCATACCCGTTCCGCAGGGAATATAGAATAGTGCTACATGATAGCTGTTTGGGGCAGAGACTTTTTCCTGGGTTTGTACAGCATCTATCATGATGGTCCTGGCCCACAACTGGGGTTCCCAGTGATACTGCACTAAAATAATTAATAACAACACTATATCAGCCTTGTCCAGTAAGTCAACTGATCTATTAACTTCAGAGTAATTTACAAGAGTTATGGTATCTTCACTCCGGCATCTTCTGGATTATTCTTTTTTTAATTTTTCAAAAGCAAAGATCATTGCTTCCTTTGCCTTCAGTTCACCATGGCCAACTCTTGGGACTTTGTCGTGAATCTCAGCATGTTGAGGTGTTGTTTTTTGTTTGTTTGGTTTTAAGTAAAGTCCCAGTTCCTGGATTAAAGTGATTATAAGCAGCTCTTTATTGCCCCGAGCCCCCGCCTGCATCCAAACTCCCTCCCAGAGCCCACACCCCCTCTCGTGCCCCAACCCCATACCCTGCACCCCCTCCCATACCCCAGCCCCCTGCCGGCCCTGCGCCAACCGGACTATAAACCGGAATTTCAATGAAGATCAGAAATGCCGGATTATAGAGCTTTCCGGCTGGTGAAGTGCCGGATAAAACAGCTTTTACTGGACTACTTTATGCAATGAATAATTCATCTGTGGAACAAACTGCTTCCTGAACAGAATCCTGCAGCAAACTGTCATGTTAGGCTTCATGTATCAGTATGTAATTATAAAACTGTAGGAGGAATATCATGCTAGCCATTCTGTCTTAGGAGAAGGGAAGGAAAAACTCCTCTTTGGCAATTTATTTTTAGAAAACCACCTGAAGGTGTGTGTTTACTTGCTAGCTCTCATGTTTAGGTTAATCAGAACTGACAATATTGATAAATTTTTGCCTCAGAAGAAATAGACCATTATAAATATAAACTCCCTAGGTCCTTTTAATCATGGCAACCGAATGGTCTTCTGTTAAATATTCTTCCAAAGCCATCTGGTACCCTATTTTCATGGCCAAGTATTTGGTAACTGTATTGCTCTAAAAGAAGATTATGCTTTCAATATTTGACCCTGGTTCTCTGGGCTACTCACTCAGACAGACAGACTGACATGTCTCAGCAAACTCCACCTGAGCCTGTGGGCTAGTGAAGCGAGTCTGTGTTAGTGCTTCTCCACCACTTTCAACCCAGACCCCAAAATGCCAGTTGGGGTTCCTTGCTGATCTCAGTCCCACAGGCTTTGCAGGGGGGCTGCAGCCAGAAGTTACGGCTGGTTTAGGATGGGGGCGTTGTCCATTTCTATCTCCACCCCTCTCTGCTCCACAGGGAGGTGCTGGTTCAAGCTTCAGTGCCCCGGCTGCTTCCCCAGGAGCAGTGTGCGCATAGGAGACATGAGAAGAAGGAGGGAACAGAAGCAGCTGGAGAGGGAGAGAGAAAACTTCCATTGCACCTGTGCAATTTTCCTGGTTTTGTTTTTCTTAACTGAGATAGTCCTGCCCTCATCACTCACCTGCCAGTTGCATCCCGCCATCTGAGGAACACTGGCCCGTTGCTACTGGGGATGAGGGAGGTGTCCAGCTCTAGTTCCTCATACTTAGTTTGAGGAGCAAATCTTAGGAGAATTATTGCTGGTCGGCGCTGCTGTCAGAGGAAGTGTGTGAACCAGCTCACTCAGTTTCACTGTCCCACCAGAAGGCTCCAATTCCCAGGAGGTTCCAGCTACTCTCACCTCTTCTTCCTAGCTTAAACCCTGCTTCAAGCAAGTGTACCTCTTAGGCAAAGCACTTACATAAGTGCTTAAGTCCCACTGAAGCCAACGGGATGAAAGCTTACAGTGCCTTGCTGAACAGGGTGGGACTTAAGCGCGTGCATAAATGTTTTCCTGAACCAGGGCCTTACAGAGGAAATGTACTTTACTGCCACTGCTTTGGCCACCAAGAAGATGCTCCAGGCTGGGGGTGCCACGTGCTTCTGCAAGGTTGCCCTGTGCCAGAAACTGGCTTTGATGCAGATACAGTCAGGCCATGGTAGTTATGCAGTTCCGGTAGGTCTTAGACATGGTGGAGCTCGTGTTCGAATTTCCCCTCAAAGTCCTTAGCTACTTGGCCTGCCTTTTTAAACATGCGGCTTGATTGTGATGAACTCTAGAGGATGCAACCATCCTGGAGAGAGATGGTTCTTTCAAGCCACTGACCACGTTGGATTTCATTACCCAGGTTCTATTCGCTTGTCTAGGGGAATATTAATAAAACTCCCATGGCGCCGTAAAATATCAACAGGAAGGCACGCAAAGGGCTCGATCCCACTGCTACTGATTTTCCAGTGGAAACTGGATTGAGCCTAAAGCATTTACCCTTATTTAGCCATTAGTTGTTTTCTGATCATTTTATAATCAGTGCAGATTTAATAACACTCTGTATGCAGTACAACATGGCAGAAGATTTCCTGAAGGAAGATTTTAACGCAATTGAGTAAAATGTGACCCCCTTCTTCAAGTCATGTATGGCATACAAAGAGGCTAGATTGTGGAAGAAGAGTTTTTTGCATGCGTGCTGTATCTTGGTTTTGATTTACAAATAAAACAAAACCCGACTAGCTGTTTCCATTTTATAATCATTGGGGAAGGCCTAGTATTCAGGAAAAGCCTGAAAATGTCACTCAAATAAAAATGTAATGGTTTCATCATACTTGCCACTGACATTGCTTTGTATGTTCAAAGCTGCATATGGATGTGAATGTGGGGTGCTGTATTCCAGTAGAATGATCACAGGACTGGGTTATGGCACCATTTTATTGCATGGCCTTGGGCAAGTCAATTGACTGACTTAATTTCCCCATCTGTAAGGCGACGATAATACATGTAATATCTGCCTCACAGGACTGTTGTGAGAATTAGTTTATTTGAACATCAGTTAAGTAATACTGTAAAAGCACATGGCTCTAGGGCAGTGGTTTTCAACCTTTTTTCCATTTCCACACTCCTAAAAAATTTCAAATGGAGGTTCAGATCCCGTTGGAAATCTTAGACATAGTCTGTGGACCACCCCCCACCCGGGATCTGCAGACTACATGTTGAAAACCACTGCTCTGGGGTGGAAACACTCTGTACTGGGGCAGTTTCAGCATGCATAAGTTGCCTTCTGGTGTGGAAATAAGGAACATCTGCTATATTTACTCTTAATTTGACAGTATTTTTTGCAGATCTGGAATGCAGATCAGTGCATAATATCAAAAATTGATAGAAATGTGTTCAGATTCTGCTCAATTTACAGCATGTTAAATACACACTATAAATTAATGCAATGTTTAGTTTGAGGTTTTAATTGCCCAAGAGTCAGGAAATGCAGCATTAAGTGTCCCACGGCAACCTTAATTCTGTCCCATTTCATGGCTGCATTAAAATAGAGTCTGTATGTGCTTTCCACTCCTGAGCTCTGTAGTGTAATGGCAAGATACAGCAGCTATGTCAAACTAAGTACAAACTTTCTGGGAACACAACTAAAGGAGGCATAAGCAAAATAATTAAAATACTGAAAATGTACCTGAAAGCTAACCTTCAAAAGTGAGGGATGGGCCAGCACTGGACCTGCAAAATTAATGATGTTAAGGGCCTGAAGAGAATTCAGAGCAGAATTCAGGCCGGAGAACCTCACCCAATTTCTGCATCAAGCTTATAACGGTTGATCCCGCCTGTCCCACTCTCACCCCCAGCTTATTAGTATCAAGCGATCCTTTAGGCTCCATGAGATAAACAAGCTTCTGCTGAGGGAAAACCTGGAGGTATTAAACACGGTGGCACAGATTGTTCCTGATTGTTTGCAAGGGGGAGGGTGTCGGAGGAACTTCCTTTCTGATCCCTCATGTTCCAGGAAAAGCAGGGACTGCTCCCTCCATGTCCCCCGGGGTGGTGGTGGTGGCGTAAAATAGCCCCTACTAGGAGAAGGACAGAACCAACCTATCACCCTCTTCCATCAGCCCATGCAGCTATCTCATTGTGTAGGTTGCATCATCCGTCTTTGCTCGGGGTGTGTGCTTCTGCTACCAGAGGCACAATTCTTGCTGCTAAGAAGAATGGTCTGGACAGAGACTAAAGCTCTGGACTAGTGTTCAGGAGACATGGGTTTGATTTCCAGCTCAGCTACAGCCTTCCTGTGTGACCTTGGGCAAGTCATTTAACCTTTCTGTGTCTCGGTTCCCCATCTGTAAAATGAGTTTAATACTTCCCAGCCTCAGGCAGGTATTGAGGATAAAATCCATTAATGACTGAGCTGCTCAGAAACTACAGTGATTTGAGCCATCTAAGTGCCTAGATTGATAGCCCTTCTTGAGCCAGCATGGCAGCGCACCACACCGGGCACAGGTTAGTCCATTATGTGAGCGAAAGTATGGAGAACAGTGAATTGAATGGAGAAAGCAGAGGCTGGAATGGCTCCTGCAGAGGAGTTAGACCACAAATTGAAATCCTTTAACCAGTGCACCATCAAAAGCTTTTGCTTGGCAGAGAAATGAAGAGAAGCTTGAAAATTAAGTGCATGCCAAGAACCTGCAGGTGTTCAGCTTCCTGGCCAGGTTGGAAAGGCTCAGATGCTGTAGGATTTTAAATAAAGGCTCTGGCACAATGACTGAAAATACTCTTTGGAGGGATAACCATTTTTGCATGGAGAAGTTACTGAATTCAGAGAAAAGGGAGAACAGGGGCAATATCTTTGCTAAGACTTTGGAGGACAGATGCGATAGAGAGAATTTAAGATCTGCTATGAAACTAGTAAGCTGGTTAAGGGGAATGAGAGCCTTCCATTCCTGGATTTAAATCTGGCCCCGAGAGGAAGGGAAAAACCTGGCTGCTGCCATTGGTTATCTTGTGGCACCAAGGATCTACCATCAAAGGAAAACATTTTACCTTGTGGGATAAGAGTTTGGGCAAGCAAACTGTTGAGGCAGATAAAAGAAGACAGTGCTGATACAGACAACCAGGACGGCAAAGAACAGAGAGATTAAAGTGATTTAGGATCACAGTCACCCCAACATAGAAAGATAAGACCCAGGAAAGATAGTGAAAATAGAGTTATAAAGCTAGAGGCAAGTTTGGTATCCCCGAGAGTATTGTACTTAAACCTACCTTTGTTCCTTGAGATACTGTACTGTCTGTGTGTTGTGATTAAGTGCTCTTTCGCTCCCTAAATCAAGCAATTACAGTTTGATTTTTTTGGGCCATCTTTATGTAGGCAAAATTCCCACTGTCACTTTGACAGGAGTTTTGCTTGTGTAGGTTTGGGCCTTTAGTTATTTCTTTGGGTGTCGAGACTTTGCACGCTGTAAGTAGTAACAGATCCTCCCTGATAGGAAAGTGTTTTGCTGAGTTTGTATTGATGGCTTAGTTCCTTCAGATGTTGCATATCTATTCACTTATACTAAGATTTTCCTGCTGTATTTCCCAGTCCCCAGCAGAAACTATTCAGAATGATGAACCATATATGACTTATTTGTACATTATCCAAAATGCCAATAAAAATACATTTTAAATAGGCAAATACCACATCTCTCAGAATGAGAGATGAACTTTAATACCATTCTGCATCTGATTGTATAAGGGCTTAAGCACAGAACACAGATCATCATGGGATGATTAACATGTATTGTTTGAACTTTAGTGTTAAATTATTTCGCTTTTTCAAATAACATTGAAATTTAATTCAAAATAATTTATCATCATGGGAGGCATTTCTTGCCTTGAACAGGAAGGGGACTGGAATGGATTAGAACAGCAGTCATGCAAGACTCTGATTTTTAATACTGTTGCTAGAATGTGTGTTAAAATTTTGTCCCTTTGAAATTGTATCCTACAATTTCTAACACTGAAAGTATAAAATAAAGGATTATAAAATTCTCCAAGGGAGCAAATAATTTGCTTTAGTAATGTATGATACAATATTGATTTTTAGCTCCTTTTTTCAGGTCCCTTATTTATTCCTCTTTCCAGTTTTCCTGTCTCCTGCTCAGGTTCTGCAGGAAGTGGGGGCTTATTAATATCTGTTTCAGGAGTGGTTGGCTGAGGTTCTTTGGCCTGCAATGTGCAGGAGATCAGAGTTGATGATCATGATGGTCCCTTCTGGCCTGAAAAGTCTATGGATCTGTTTATATATGTGTCATAAATATAAAGGGAAGGGTAACCACTTTTCTGTATACAGTGCTATAAAATCCCTCCTGGCCAGAGGCAAAACCCTTTCACCTGTAAAGGGTTAAGAATCTAAGGTAACCTTGCTGGCACCTGACCCAAAATGACCAATGCGGGGACAAGATACTTTCAAAGCTGGAGGGCGGGGGAGACAAAGGGTTCTGTCTGTCTGTGTGATACTTTTGCCGGAAACAGATCAGGAATGCAGCCTTACAACTCCTGTAAAGTTAGTAAGTAATCTAGCTAGAAAATGCGTTAGATTTTTTTTTTTTGTTTAATGGCTGGTAAAATAAATTGTGCTGGAGGGAATGTATATTCCTGTTTTTGTGTCTTTTTGTAACTTAAGGTTTTGCCTAGAGGGATTCTCTGTTTTGAATCTAATTACCCTGTAAGGTATTTACCATCCTGCTTTTACAGAGGTGATTCTTTTACCTTTTCTTTAATTAAAATTCTTCTTTTAAGAACCTGATTGATTTTTCATTGTTCTTAAGATCCAAGGGTTTGGGTCTGTGTTCACCTCTACCAACTGGTGAGGATACTTATCAAGCCTTCCCCAGGAAAGGGGGTGTAGGGTTTGGGGGGGATATTTTGGGGAAAGACGTCTCCAAGTGGTCTCTTTCCCTGTTCTTTGTTTAAAACGCTTGGTGGTGGCAGCATACCGTTCAAGGACAAGGCAAAGTTTGTACCTTGGGGAAGTTTTTAACCTAAGGTGGTAAGAATAAGCTTAGGGGGTCTTTCATGCAGGTCCCCACATCTGTACCCTAGAGTTCAGAGTGGGGAAAGAACCCTGACAATATGACTTCACCTTTTCCTCTTAATTTCCAAAGCCTAGATCCTACCATCTCTGCTTCTGTCCCTCCTATAGGTTAAGGCTGAGAGGATGGATGGTTGTGTTGTTAAATAATCTGGACCGGGACTTAGGAAATGTGAGTTCTATTCCCAGCTCTCTGCCATGGATGGCATGACTTGGGCCAAATCATTAAGGGCTTGTCTGCGTGGCGACTTATCACACAGCAAGCTACAGTGTGAATCTACAGCCGCTAGTTTGTCATGCTCTAACTGGCCGAGTGGACCCTGCTAGTTCTGCAGTAGGGTTTGACGTACTATTGACAGTAATACGGAAAGTTTAGTGCACGGTAGCAGGGTCCACACAGCCAGTTAGTGCCCTGGAGATTCACATGCTGGCTTGCCGTGCACTGAGTTTCTGTATAGACAAACCCTAGGGGGCCTCCATGCCCCAGTTTCCCACATGCACCCCTGTGTCTTGTTTATGTAGACTGTAAACTCTGAGCTAGGGACTCTCTCTTACTGTGTGTTGTATAGCAGTGTTACTCAACAACTGGTCCAGGGACTGACGCCAGTCCCTGAGATCTCCCTGACAGAGTTTAGGAAGACAGCAAGTCGGTCTCTGGTATCAAAAAGATTGAGAAACAGTATTTTATAGCACTTAGCCCCAAGGGGTCTTGAACCACTGCTGTAATACAAATAATTCTGGCTACCGACGCAATCTCTGATTAAAGCACTAACAGAACCGTACTCAGCAGGGCACTGCTATGGTCTCTCCCCTTTCGAGCTACACCAAGCACCTCTTCTATTTCACCAACAGCAGCTGGTCCAGTGAGAGTGATTACCTCGCCCACCTTGTCTCTCTCACATCCTACCACCAACTGGGCTATCAGCCTACATCCTCACGGCAACATGGGCAGGTTTCTAGCCCAAGTGAAAGCAACACCCAGGTTTCAGCCTGTAGCCCCAACTGGGCCAGCTAACTTGGGATGAAAGCACCAATAAACTCAGGGCCTAGGGTGACCAGACAGCAAGTGTGAAAAATCAGGACAGGGGACGGGGGGTAATAGGAGCATATATAAGACAAAGCCCCCAAAATCAGGACTGTCTCTATGAAATCGGGACATCTGGTCACCCTATCAGGGTAGGTGGGAGAGCCAAGGGCAATATCCAGTGAAGATATACCCTTTGTTACCTGCCCAGATAGCACTTCCCTTTGTCCCAAGCTGCTGGCCAAGAGTATTTCTCTCAGCCTGACACAATACCAAGAAAATATATTGTCACTCACCGGCATGGCAGTTTCCTGCAATCACAGGGGGAATTCAGTAAACTCACATGGTGACTGTAACAGGCTGGCCGTGTTTTCCTGACACACCCCACTGGGTTAGCTGTGAAAGGGTTAAGCAGGTTTTGCTGACTCACTGATTGAGCGGACAGGGAAGCCTCAGACAGGGACTCCAGGTAGCGCTGTTTCGGATTCCCTTTTGGTTATAGCCCAGCCCCAGGCGGGGTGACTTTTCAGGCCTCCACAAGTGCGTGGTCCAATGTGGGGACTCCGCCCCCTTGCAGTGACCCACTTTTGCTAAAAGCCAGGCGAGAACACGCACAAACCGTGGGTTTGCATGGAATGCCAAGTGGGCCCAGCAACTTGAAGTTATTTCAGAATGGTCTGATCTCTTTCCTATTCTGAGGGTTTATTTTAACTTGTTTGTACATGCACAATCAATTAACTGTGGGTACATCCAGATGCATGTTGTATAGGCAATTTACAGAAAGAGGAGCAAATGAGGCAAGGATGCAAGACTGAGGCAATTCAATTCATGAAGAAACACTCCTGTGACGCTGTTCTGACAAAGGTCTGCATTCTGCTCGTCTGCTATGCCATCAACAATGAAACGAACTGCAGAACGAATCGCTGTCTTCTAACACCGAACAAGGAACTTTATTAGAACAACAACATTATCCCTAAAAAGAAAAGGAGTAGAAGTGGCACCTTAGACACTACAGCTCACTTCATCGGATGCATTCAGTGGATTTTTTTTTTCCACTGAATGCATCCGATGAGGTGAGCTGTAGCTCACAAAAGCTCATGCTCAAATAAATGTGTTAGTCTCTAAGGTGCCACAAGTACTCCTTTTCTTTTTGCGAATACAGACTAACACGGCTGCTACTCTGAAACTTGTCATTATCCTTAAAACCATTCTTCACTGTAGACCTGCCTAGAACATTTCCCAGCCCCAGCTGGACTGGGTGACAGATTTAGAGATACAGCATGCATATTCTTGCAAGGGACAATTTGTTGGTCTTCACATTCATGATGTAAAGTCTGGTGACTTTTGCTCCAAGTTCACAGAGAGTAAAGTAGTTTAAAAGTGCTAGAGAGATCATAAGTAACTTGCCTTTCATTTGATTAGGAGCCTTTAAATCTGACAGTATCTTTCCCCTTCCTGAAAACAGGGGAAAAAAATTAAAGGGACCACCTCAATTTAAATTTGGAGCTCAATTTAAACTAGATTTTTATATAAGGGTATAGATTTTTAAGACCAATGGAAATATTTTGAATTTAAAAAAGAGTCACTGTAATATTTGGCACTGCTGGAAATTAAATGGACTATACACAAACCTGGGGCACATCACTGATTTCAATTATCCTAACTCTGAGAAATGCACAAGAAAACAAACAGCATCAAAAGTGGTAAGTTAATTGAATTTTTAACATTCTTGTACTTTCAATAAACAAAAGTAAAGCAATGAGTCTGTTTACAAGGACTGGTCGTTGACACTGTCATTTTGCAAAAAGAAAAGGAGTACTTGTGGCACCTTAGAGACTAACCAATTTATTTGAGCATGAGCTTTCCTGAGCTACAGCTCACTTCATCAGATGTGTACCCTGGAAACTGCAGCAGACTAACACGGCTGTTCCTCTGAAAACTGTCATTTTGCTAAAAGAAAAGGAGTACTTGTGGCACCTTAGAGACTAACCAATTTATTTGAGCATAAGCTTTCGTGAGCTACAGCTCACTTCATCGGATGCATACCGTGGAAACATTTTGCTGTTTTTATTTCTTTTAAAGGGAGAGGTGCTTATTCTCACTCCTTCAAATGCAGTTAATACAGGGTTTCTTTTTCAGATGAACTATTAATCCATGGAGGGATGAACTGATAAAAGCCTATCAGAGCTGCAACTATTTTTCAGAAATCTAAAGTAACTAGGTGTAGAAGAACAAATAAGATTTAAGGAATCATTAGATTCTCCTGGTCAGCTTTAAGTTGAGAAGGGGGGGGGGGGTGCACAACAGGGAACAAAGTACAGTGGTAGAGTTTAGTTCACAGTGTGATTCTTGCTGCAGCGTTGAGTTTATTGTAAATCTCTCTCCCTCCTCCCAGGGTAAGGAGTCCTGGCCTAGGTACTGAATCGGACAGGGGTCTTTTCTCCTGGGACACCAGAATCAAAAGCTTCCTTGGAAGGGAAGAAAGTGACATGGGAAGAAAGCAGGGAGGAGCCCTCCTTTCACAGGGGCGGGCTCTGGGCATTTGCTTTGCCGGAGACCGCCCCCCTCCGGTCTGCTGAGCTGGTTCCCAAGAACTCCGAGGGCACCGGCTAGAAAAGGGGGGGGGGGGAGAGAGAGGAAAAAGCAGCCCACCAAAAGTGCAGCAGGCTCTTCCCTGTTCCTTCCCGAGCCCCTCTCGCTGCACTATGCTGGTGTGTCCGATCCCCCGTGCACGATTATTCCTCCTCCTCCTGCTGCTGCTGATCTTCTCTCCGCTGGCCGTTGTGGTCACAGCAGAGCCCAGGGTGAACAAATCGGATGCGAGCGGTTCCCACTTTTAATAAAGTGAAGTTGGGGGGTGGGGGGTGGGGAAGCGCTCGGAAGTTTTTCTTCCTCCGAGAAGGAGCCGGGGCGGGGGTGGGGGGTGGAATAAAAAGGGGGGGGGAGGGGGAAGGCTGCTCTCTGCTAAGGCACCACCATGCAGCTAGTGCTGTGGGCGCTGGGATTAGGAACACTCTTTCTGCAGGACCCCTTCAAAGGAGCCACCACAGCACCGAGGAAGCAGAAGCTGCATCCAAGACAAGGTAAGAAAGATGCTTTGGGCGCCCCGAGCTCATTCAGGGGAAGTTTCCAGTTCGTTGGGCTGTTTCTTAGATCTCATTTTAACAGGGGGGGGGGGGGGGGGTTCTACGACCCTGCAGTATCGCTTTCATTGATTTTCTCTTTGCTTGTCGTCAGTTACAAGAACTTTACAAAGTTGTGTGCCTTTCTCAGGCTGTGAAAACACGGTGCACTGGGGGGGTGCCGAAGCAGCTGGACATGGTCTTGTTCCTTTTCTTGAAGCCTTTCTGAAGCTCCTAATAGCCTGAAGTTAGAAATCCATTTTAAGCAGAGGAAGGGTGCAGGGTTTGGGCAATTGGCACTGGCAGACCCTGGTGGGTTTATAGAAGAGGATTCTTTCTGATGCTGCTGGAGGCAGGGACTGTCCTGTTTTTTGGTGTGTGTTTGTACAGCACCTACCTCCGTGGGGGTCCCGGTCTAGGATTAAAGGCTCTAGGTGCTCCTGCCATGCATTGATTGGGTTTGTAAGTATGGCTACCTATATCCCCCCCCCCCCCCCCCCCCCGAAAGTCAGGCCTTGTTGCTTTCATCCAGGATATGTGTGTGTGAAAAAGCCATGCCCTGCCTGACCTGACAGAGAGCGAGTCTTTACAGGGCATGTGCCTGTGTTACTCTTTGCAGCTCAACTGTTGGAGAAACTACGCGAGTTCGAGATCGTCACTCCCACCCGTGTGAACGAATTCGGAGCCCCCTTTCCCACGCACGTACACTTCAAAAGAAAGAGACGAAGTATTAACTCTGACCCTTGGGCCACCGACGCCCTCTCCTCCTCGGCACACTACAGGCTTTCCGCCTTTGGGGAGCAGTTTCTACTCAACCTCACGGCCCATTCTGGATTTATTGCGCCACTTTTCACGGTCAGCCTCCTCGGAGAACCGGGGGTTAACCAGACCAAGTTTTACACCCAGGAGGCCAGCGACGTTAAGCACTGTTTTTATAGAGGACATGTGAATACCCAGCCCCAGCACACTGCAGTCATCAGCCTGTGTTCAGGGATGGTGAGTGACTTCCCCTCCACCTTCCTTCCTCGCTGCGTCTAGGGTTTTCCAGGTCCGAGCTTGGCCTCTTAAATCCTTATCTCCCAGGTGTTTGTGTTTACACGAAACACCTTGATGCGGAGTCCTCTGCGCCTTTAAAAACTTGCCATGGTTTACCTCCTGTTGCCACACAGCTTCTCTGGCTTAAAGAGGAGTAAAACTCCGCTCCATAGGGAAAGTTTTTTTTGGGGGGGGGGGGGTGTCCAGGAGCTCACTGATTGTCACGTGCCCCGGTCCCCTCTGCTTTCTAAGCCGGGACGATCTTGCCAGGGGCTCTCCCCTGCCAGGGGCTGGGTCTCCGGTTGCAAAGGAGCCAGGGCAGTAACTGAAAGCCCCCGAGTGACAGCGGGATGCGAACCCGGAGCCTCTCCTGGGGCTTCGGGGAGGGGCTGCCCTGCTTTCTGTGAAGGTCAGCGGGGGCAGGGACTTTTTCACACGCCGGTGGCCAGGAGCGGAAGCAAGGAGGTGGGGTCACCCCGGGGGCTGCTCACAACACGAGCCGGTGCCTCCTGACCGGACGCCAGCAGCATTTAAGGTGGAGCAAGCCACCCGGGGTCGGGGGGTGGGGGGGAGGCCCCCGCTCTGGGCCCCCCCCCGCAATCACACCTCGAGTGAAACCCCCGCAACCCAGGCCTCTCTAGCCCGGTCACCCGACGGGCGAGCTGGCCTGGCTCGCAGGAGTCGCAAAGGTCTGGCCGTCCGCTCTGCCCGCGAGGAGTAGAGCTGGGGGGCTCGCAGCCAGGGGCAATTAAGCCGCGTCTGCCCCCGACGTGGAGGGAAGGGCTGCGGGCGCTGGATCCCTGGTGCGGCACCCCCCAAAACCCCGGCAAAGCTTGCAGGTGTTGGGGGGGGGGGCTCCAAACTTCCACTGCTTTCTACACCTGACTCCTTCAGTCCCCGGTCCTGGCAAAACTGCCACCCAGTGCGGGAGGGGGCTTCGGGGGCCAGTCCGCCAAGCTCTGCCCCCCCCCCCCCATTCAGTGGGAAAGAAGAGAAACCCCAAACCTCCGGAGCAGGCAGCCGGGATCCAGAATACTCACCGGGGCGGCCGAGCTGCGCTGCCCGCTGCTGCCGGGGAGCCCCATTGCAGCCCCCCCCCTCCCCACTTCTGCACTTTCCCAGGGGCTGTGCGCTCCCGGCAGCGTCCCCTGGTTGTTGCCGTGCGGAGTTTGGTGGGCGGAGGCGAAGGAGCCGGGGCGGGAGCTGCAAGGAAGCCCAGCAGCAGCAGCAGTCAGTGCCCTGCCTGCAGCACGGGGCCTGGGGGTGTTTGCACCCTCCCCCCGGCACGCCTGTGAGCCGCTCCTTAGATTGAGATGGGGGGGGATTCAATTCCCCTAAACCCCACCAGCCAAGCGGGCCGCCTCACGCGCTCGCTCTCCCTCCCGTCCCGGGGACCACCTTAAGGAGGTGCAAGGCACTTGGCCAGCCCCGAGCCAGGTCTGCTGGGGATTTAAGGAGGCCGGAGGAGATGGCAAGACGCCTTCTCCATCCTCCCGGCTCCAGCCTGGGGAAGGCGCTGGGGGGGGGGGGGGGGGAGAAGGCGCCAACACAAACAGCTGTGCAGGAAGCTTGCCAGGGAGGAGGGCTTGTCTGGCTGCTTTCCCCTGAGCTGGGGCTCATTCCCTGGGAGCTGGGCTAAGCCAGGGATGGAGGCGGCTCCAGGAGCATAGGGCAGGAGCCGTGTGGGCATTCTGGGGGCCCTCAGCTTGCCTGGGGGGGAGCTTAGCCATGAGTAGGGAGCCCTGTCCAAGGATGATCCTGATCCGTCTTTGCCGGGGGGTGGGGGGGGTGACCCGTGGGAGACTGGCCAGGGCGGGAGTTAGTCCAGAGCCCTTGGGCACTGTGTTGATACCTTCCATCTCCTGGGCAGCCTCCACCAACAGCCTTCCCGGTTAAAGGGGTTCCCCAGGGAGAATGGGGTGCAGCTGCTGTCTGCCCCCTTTTGGTCCCGGACCGGCTGCCGCTAGCATACCTGTCCCCGGAGAGGCAGGTGGATGCGCTTTGCGGAAGGCCAGGGTGCGTGTGTCTTGCGTGGCCGGCAGCTGATGCTCAGAACTGGGATTGTGCTCAGTTCGCTTGTAGTACCTGCCTCTTGGCAGGAGGTCAGACTAGCTGACCCTTGTGGTCCCTTCTAGCCTTATGGTTCTACGGTTCTACCTTTTTGTCCGATGGTGTACTTTTGCCTGGGAGTGGCATTCCCCATGGCCTGCTCCACAGTCATGTGGGCTAGAAGCTTTGATATCCTCTCATGGGCAGTATCTTCACCAGGTGAGTTCCTCCAAGCTACTGGATGCCACGCTCAGCTTGTCTCTGCTCAGAGTTGTTCTTGGCACATTTTATGTATGAGAAACAGAGAGGGCAGAACATAATAGGGCCCACCTCTGCCCGAAGATGCACTCCAGCATCTCCCATTGAGATCAGGAGTAATTTTGCAAACATCTCTCAAGGAAGAACTGGATCTAATATGTGTCCTCTCTTCACACAGGGCTGAATTCTACTCCTGGTGGGTATTCGTGGTGTAAGTTACTAATCTCCCAGGTTTTAATGGGAATAAAGTGTACAGAGTAAAGTGCTACTCAGTGTAGCAGAATTGGGCCCATAGCTTTCAGCCACCGCAGGTGTAGGGGTTGCTTGCCAATCTGAACATGGTTAGAAAGTGTAAATGCCCTAGAAACTTCTGCATGTTACCATGTCCGTTTTATATGGTAATTATGCAGCCCTAGTCTCTAGCATACTCCCACTGGAAGCTGACCACCTGTCTCTCTCTTCGCTCCCAGCTAGGCACATTCAGGTCTCACGATGGGGACTATTTTGTAGAGCCGCTGCTGTCACCTGATGGACAAGAGTATGAAGAAGAGCACAATAAGCCACATGTGGTCTACAGACACACTGCACCTCAAAAAGACTTACCAGGGGAAAGGCACACTTGTGATACTTCAGGTATTCCTTTGACTACTCCCCATACAGTCACTTCCATGATTCTGCATTGCTGAATTATAAACCATTTACCGTGATATGGGAGAGGACGTTGGCACTGTTTGGGCTAGAAGTAATTGTGGACGTGCAGCGAAGGGGCTGTTGTGAATATCTAGGTGTGGTGCTCTTTGCTTTGGGGATCATTTGCTGCTATTGTTCAGGTGAGGTACATCTTGTCTTTGACTTCTAACTTCAGAAGGTCAACCTTAAGGCCAAATTCTACCACTTCCATTGCCACCGTTGATCCCAATCGTGCCTACTGTGAAGTAAAGTAGTCATCTCTGAGCTCTTGTGCCTTAAACAGCTTCTGTGTCTGTACCACCATACTTTTCTTCCCTCCTAACCATAAGCTCCAAAATACACAATTTTTCCTGCACTTCAGCTGAAACTCATTTGTGCTTTCAACTTGCGTCATCTTGCTTGCAAAAATTCCTTCCATCATGGTCTTTCTAGGCCCCATCTCTCCTTACCTGAATTAGTCCAAAATGCAGTGACTAGTCTCTTCTCCCAACCATTCCTCTTCCTTGGCAGAGGTTACTTAATGTTCTCACTAATTAATTTCTTCTTGGGTCTCCTGTTTTCTCCCCATGTTCGGGCGCCACTCCTTGGCGTACTAAATCTACAGATGCCTCTTGTGTGGTATATTGCAACCTAAACACTGTGGGCATGAATCTGCCAACCATTCTCAGGCTGAGTGGTATGGTTACTCTTCAAGTAGGTGGGGTTACTCATGGAGTAAAGGTATGATTTGATGTGAGTAAGAGCCGCAGAATCTGGCCGCTTGTATGCGTTAGCATGTACACAGTGAAAATCTGCTTTGGACTGTTTTGTGATGCGTTTGTATTGTATTAGTGCTCTACAGAATTTACACTGTGTTTTACACTTGTGGCTCATTGAGGGAGGGAGGATGTAGGCAGTGGTTTTGCAATTCAAATGTAAGTCGATATAGTTAGACCTGGTATGTGACACAGTGATTCAAGGAGATGTCCCAAGGCACTGATCAAAGACCAAGGTAGATTTCATGGTAATGGAAGCATGGTGGTACACACACGTGTACACACGTTGGGGGGGATAATGGTACATCTCACAAGGCTTTTATTGTTTGTTCTTCCAAGGGTTGCTGCTGGACTATGCCACTCTGGTTTCTCTCTTCCAGCTGTTTCTGCTCCCTTCTTTGAGATCAGATGCAGGAGACTCAGAACAGTTGGAAAGAAACATGGAATCTGGCACAATTCACCAGTAACCCTTGGAGGAACGGACCAGCAGATCATGGAACCCATTGAATCAAAGGTAGACGGAAAGGCCCTGAAAACAATTTAGGGTCTTTCCCTTTGTGCAGTGATCATAAATAGTTCAACCTTCTGACGCATCTAATAGTTTCAGGCCAGGTGTTCGTGCTACACTAGCTTTCTCAAGAAATCAAGCTGTATTATTCTGCTTAATTATCCAGGTCTTTTTCTGTCCTCTGCTAATCTGCTGTGCTTCCCCTTTTCCTTTGCTGCTTGTTCTTTATTGCTCCACACGGTCTGGAAAAAGAGAAGCCCAATAAGTTAAAGCTCTGTCCAAATAATAAGGTTCAAAGGATCCAAAATCGGCAGCATGTTTCTGCCCGTCCCCCATTTCTGGTTCAACAATTTTTAAGTGAATCTTGTGCTGGTGACAGGTGCTGTGTTGTTAACTCTGGACATTGAAATAGCAGTGAAAGCACAGGGTGTATGCACTTCCCTCCACTGGCTCACCCATATTCTTCCACTGCCATCACCTCTAGAGGCAAGAGAGTAGCTCAGATGGCTTCAGGGAGAATGTGAAGCCCAGCAACATTTCTCAAGTTTATCTTTAGGAGTCAGTTTGGAGCCACCTTTGGGCAAACTGCCGCGTTCACATAAGCCGGGGGAAAAGGAAATGATCTCATTAGAATTTATGAGCTCAGTTGCATTGTACCTGAGATCTGTAGATGACATTAAATTTATACTGTGGCTGCAGCCAACATGTGAAAAGTCCATTTGTGCTGCAAGTTAATGGGGAAACCGGAAATCCGCCCAAAGCGGAAATTCAACCCCAGGAAAGACGTAGACCCCAAACCTACAATGAGCATTGCGTGGGCAGACCCCTTTGCAGGACTGTGGCTTTGTTAAATCTCTCTCTTTTAGAGGCTCTTGCACCCAGAAACAATTTCCGCACGACAGGCAAGCTGAGGGCACTGTACCCAGAATGTCTGCACGACCCCTGCCGTATGCTCCCGGAGCCGCCTCCATCTCTGGCTTAGCCCAGCTCCAAGAGTGTTCTTAGCATAATGAAGTAGTTGTAGACATCCGTCAGCGTCTGCGAAAAGTTTTTCCCCCTGAGGTATGATTGATGGATAAAGTAGGGGCTTTCATTTCCAGCGATCTCCATGAAGCATTTATCATTACTCTTATTAGTTTTCACTTGATCAGGTCAGCTAGGGAATGCAGGCATATTTGTCTTTTGGTTCTGCTGCATTTTAATTAGCAGTTTCTTATACAGTAGCTGCGTTTTATGCTTTTTAGATAAATGCAGTACAGGCTCTCGTGACCACGACACAGCTTTTCTGCCATACAGGTTACTGGACTAATGACGTGTGTTATAATAAACTATTGCCCAGGCTTTGCTGTTGTTCAGTGTAGTGAGCAGTTGTAGTTATGCTGAGGTCCTGGGTTATGATGCTGTTAACAGCAGCTTCTCCTTGTTCTTTCACTGTTGGCCTGTCCCATATCCTTCTCTCTATGTCTTGCTTCCTGCCAGAGTAGATCGGGAGTTAAGAGGAGGACTTTGTACCCTCACTAACCCTTCCCTTCCTTCGGCCATCACAATAGAGTCCCAGAGTTTAAGGTGATCTAGTCTGACCTCCTGTATATCACAGGCCAGCAACACCTCCCAGCACATGCACGCTAAACCCCAAAGCCAGAGTGAGACCGAAGTATCACAGCTTTCAGGAGACTAGACTTTTCTGTGCCAGAGAATAGGAGGCACCAGTGTCCAACGCACCCACAATATCAGGGAAATGGTTAAATGAGATCTACCCAGATAATCCTGGCGAGTGACCTGCACCAACACGCTGCAGGGGAAGGTGAGAAACCCCCAAAGTTGACCTGGGGAAAAATGCCTTCCTGACCCACATTTGTTGATCAATTAGACTCTTGAGCGTCTGAGCAAGGACCAACCAGCCAAGCCCCTGAGAGAGAGAATGCTTGGTGCCAGTTCAGAGCCCATCCCACCCAATGTGTCATCTCCCTCTGAGGCCATTCCTGATGCTTGAGAGGAAGGAGTTAAAAACCCGTACACTAGGGGAAAACATCCCTTCCTGACCCCTGCAGGTGACTGGCTGAAACCCTGAAGCATGAGCTTTCAGAGCATAAGACATAAACTGCAAGTGAGCCCCAGGGCTGCCTCCTACCATCCTCCTGTCTTACAGTCACACTCATATATTTTTGTCCAGCTCTCTATTAAAACTAATAAAGTTGGTTGCCCCCAAAACTCCTATTGGGAGGCTGGTCCAGAACCTCGCTCCTCTGATGGTTAGAAACCTTCTTCTGATTTCCGCCCTGAATTTGTTCATGGCCCACTTATATCCATTTTTTCTTGTGCCAAGCTGTCCTTTAGCTTAAGTAGCCCTTCACCCTCCCTGGTATTTACCCTCTTCCCTCCCCCCACCCCCATGTATTTATAGAGAGCAATCCTATCCTCTCTGATATTTATTTATTTATTTATTTTGCTAAACAAGCCAAGTTCTTCCACTTTCCTCTCCTAAGATTAGGCCCGCCATTCCCCTGATCATTCTACAGGCTGTTCGCTGTGCCTGTTCCAGTTTAAATTCATCTTTCTTGAACATGGGGTGACCTGCTGAGGTGATTCCTCCACTGATTTATACCCCCCTAGGCTCTGGCACAATAACTAACTAACTAGACTTGCTTGAACAGCATTTAAAAAATGAAGACTGGCCAGGGTGGATTTTAAATACCACTAGGGGGCGCTGCTTAGACATGCTGCCCGTGGTAGCCCTGCTCGCTCTCCCTGCTTCATGCCAGCAGAGTGTTCCCACAAAACTCTCCCCTAGGTCCCGATTAGCGAGGTGGAGATTGAGAGTTTAAAAAAAGGTCATTTTAATTCAAAAAGGAGACTGCCCACTGAAGGCGGAGAGCTGAGCTTCCTGAGTTCAATGGAGGGAGGGTCTGCCGCTGCTGTCGAAAGGAATGAGAATCAGTATTATAATCACTTGAGAGATCACCCAATGGACTTGATGATAACTGTACGCTCACCAGTGTACACTCGCAGGTCCTAAGGCAAAGAAGTTCTGTAGATTCATAGATTTCATGGTCAGCGGGGAGCACACTACGACTATCTAGTCCATGACACAGGCCGGGAAATCTTACCCATAATTTCTGCATCAAGTGCACAACTTCTGATTGAACAAGAGCATATTGTTTAGAAAAACATCCAGTCTTAATTTAGTCCAGCTATGGGTATTACTTCACGGTCAGTATATAAATAAACCAGTTTGGTTCATCTCTCATTCCATTCCCAGAGGGGGTTGGATGAACGTGACTTCGAACATATTCATTTTTTTCCAAACACACCTGTATGCTTGTACACATCACACAAACTAATTAGTTGTGCTTATATCTGTGGCTTTCCCCTTCCAGCCTACTGCCTCTATTGAAATTTTTAATTTCATAGAATATCAGGCTTGGAAGAGACCTTAGGAGGCCATCTAGTCCAACCCCCTGACCAATCCCCAATTTTTTGCCCCAGGTCCCTAAATGGCCCCCTCAAGGATTGAGCTCACAACCCTGGGTTTAGCAGGCCAATGCTCAAACAACCCATATGATTTGTTGCTTTCAGAAAGTGAGGGATAGGAAGCCAACACCTTCTGTGCTGTAGGGTTCCTTATTTCTCTCCGGTGTTTTCTTTTCATCTTTATCTGTTTTTTGCTGCTTACCTTTCTTTCCTTCTCTCTCTTATATCTCTCCTGAGGTGTGTTTTTGGTCAGTTTTGGTTAATTTATTTCTGATCTTTTGCTAGTATTATCCATTCATGCTTTACAGCTTGTCTGGAGTTTTCTGTTATAATTCTACCTATCTGCTGTGTTTTGTTTTCTCCATATTGTTCTTGCTTATTATTTAGTCCCGATTTGTCCATTTCTTACAGCTTTTACTACAAACCCCTTGCAAAAGTTATATTTTGAATTAGCTGTTTCTGTTCTTTCCTCCTTCGCATCCCAATTGTGTTCTGATATCTATCCACTTACCACCTGACCTTTCATTATGCTTTTTCTGTTTTCTTTCCAGCTTCACATTTAAAAAAAACCCAAAAAATCTTTAGCACAGACTCTCCCAGCTACACCTCGTTTTTCCTTCAGTTTGGCATAACAGACTCAGGCTGTGGCTGAAATAGATAAGAAGCTTTTTCTCATTTGTAGGAACAAGGATCAAATGTGAGCACTGGCTGCTGACCCCACTTTCATTGCTAGGATAATAGGCCCCTCCCACTCATTTGCCTGGGGATTGGGAAATAGCTGCACTGGGTTTTGGATGGCAGTCGCAAGTCATGTTGAGGGCTAGCCCTGTAATGACATTTGTTAAAGCAGAAGCATCCACCAGGGCAAAACTCTCCGATGAAACAGCGGCACTCACCTCATTGGTGTGACACTGATAAGAAGATGATCAGAGTCCTCCCCATCTTGAAAGAGAGCCAGGAAAAGGCCGTCCTGCTATTTGTATTCTGGTGGTAAGAAATGAGAGCAGTTCTCAGGTTAGTGCAGGACAGAGGAGCCCTGGGCTGTGGGAGAACAGGCAGAACTTGCTCCAGCAGAGCCCCCTGCAGACACGGACTGATAAGAGGAGGAGAGGAAATACTGTTATGTTGCAACCTTTTCTGCTCCGTTTCCACAACCCTACAAGTCCCCAAGCTTTTCTTGCACCAACGCTCCTTAGGAGCCGCTCTCGAGCGTAGAATGTTCTAGCAGCTCCTGAAAGCGAACGCAAAAGTGTCACAAATGCGAAGTCCCAAATTCTGACCTGCGTATTTCGACTTAACCTTCTAAATTCCTGCTTGGCTGTTTAGCTACAGTGGTTCAGCAAACAGAAACGTCACCACTCGACTTGGATAGCTAACTCCCAGAGCACCAAAAACCAAACAAAAACGTTCCGAAGCCATTCGCTAGCTCTAGCATCTGAGAACTTCTCACTGGAAAAAGGTGAAATGCAAAGTAGCTGTGAATTATTTGCTCATCTCTTCAATAGAGAGGCAGCTTTTGCTGCAGTCATGCCGAGTGTCGTCATTATCTCATAGGACACTGACGCTTCCCAGACTTCTGGCCCGATGAATGCCTGCAGTTCCCAAAGGTGAAGGCCGTTGAATGTACGGTTATCACATTGATATCGCATAGCTCTATTGGATTCAATCAGTTTATATCACAAGTGGTTCCATACCCTAGTCCACAGAAGTAACCTATTACTGTGTAGACCGAATATTATGTGGATTCTTTTTTTTCCTTGAAAAATGTGTCCTTTTTTGATGATGCCCCAAGAGTCATGGTGCAAAATATGACTCGCTGTGCAGTTGACACACATGATGCTGAAATAATCAGTAACATGTCACCGATTCTCAGATACATTCATGAGTAATTTGTAATACATTACACTTTCAAAGTAGCTTTTAACGGTCTGTCCTGCTGAACATAACACTGGAGAGTCACGTAGCGTCCTGGGGCCATTTGTACTCTGGCCTCCACTACCAGATCGCTGTTACAATTAAGCCTGGGTTAATTTTGGACCTGATCCTAGATGATGCCGAGCACCTGTAATGTGCCGAGCACCCTCCATTCCCATCATCCATTCTGTTGTAATCTCTCTGCCTGAGATTACTGGTGGCGCTCCCTTGATATGGGCAGGAGTAGCTACAGTCAGGCCATTCCCATGGGCCTGTGACTGCCCCTCCTGAGTCTGCTGGAGCCTGGATTTCTAAAGTTTATGGGCCTGCTGCAAAGCCCATATTTCCTCACAAGCTTATAGGGAGGCTGGGGTTCCACAGGTGAGAGGCTCAGACTGAGGGATGACTAGGTGGGGGCCTTGTCATAGGAGAGGGTAGAGGATCTTCCGTTTCCTTTGTGCAGGAGAGACTGTAAACCGGTGTTTGTGCGATGGGAAACTGGGGTCACAATATTTGATTGTAAGATTTTTATGATGGGGTGTGTTCAACTTTAGGATGTGCCTCAGGCTGCGGCTAGCCACCCGATACACACAAAAGGTGTGTGTGAAAGAGAAAATTAGTCTCGTATGCCAATGAAAGATCTTTAAATGGACACCTGATTCAGGGTAATGAGATTATATGTGACTTGTTAGAGTCCAAATCTCCCCTTTCCTGGCATCCCCTACCCCTGCCTCCATATCTCAGGATTGTGTCTCTTCCCACAGGATCTTTCCTCATCCCAACCTTACTCATCCCTCTCAACCCCACTCATCCCTGAGGAATCATTCCCATCTCTGCTTCTGTGTTTCTAGCTTGCAGTATTGTTGTGAGTCTCACAATATTGGCTGTGTGTTTTAAAGCCCCAGCTCCTGGAGTCCTGTGACTAGGTGGCAATCTCAGCTTTCCTTTCTTACAGAAGTAAGCTTCTGGCCCTTGTGGCTGTGAAGAAAAGCCTGACGTGAACCCAGAAGGCAAATAAAAACATACCTCCCAATGGTTCTAGTGGCTAAAGCAGGGCGCAGTGTCATTCAAATTTGGCCCAGCTGCCTCTCCACAGGCAGAAAAAGAGGGGCAGCTGAACCAAACCTGAGTGGTGCCATGACCCTATGCACCAGGTTGCAATACCACTGGGTTTGGGAGCCCTCTCAAATGGGGGTCTGGCCCAACCTGCCCCCTTTTCACAATGCCCCCGCCCAGGTGGCCTGAATGCCGGAAACATTCCCAGCTTCAACTGTGACAAGGGCCACATGGGGGTAAAAGAGGGACAGTCCCGAGAAACTCGGGACTATTGGGAGGTCTATAAAAAGACTCCAACCTTTATTATTTTTAAGCCAACCCCATGACTGTGTAGGGCCTGACTCATGAGTTTTGGCAGGAGTGCCCCTATAATCCCAGACGCTCTCCATTCCCCTGCTGCCTGCTGATTGCAACCTCCTGCTGCCCCGCACTCAGACAGACGCTGGGCCCCTGGGAGCCTAGATTGCTGGAGCCCCGTTACTACTGCAAGCTGCCCTCTGTGTCCCTGAGCAGGTACATGGCTTCTTCTCTGCTCAGCCCACCCACCGCTGCCTCCTTGTGGCTCGAGATTGGAATGACAGCTCAGCAGAGCAAGACCCGGACGGGCAGCCCGGCAGAACTTGAACCCGGCAGGAAGGGCAGGAAAAGGTGCCTGTATCAGGGCAGAGGCATCAGGAAGAGGAGAAATTCGGGGAGGATGGGCCCTTCCTCACGCTCCCAGTGGAAATGCAAAGGAACCAGTTGGTTAATAGCAGGCCCAAGTGAGGGGGAACGAAGGGGGGGGGGGGGGGTCGTGGAATAGTAGAATGGCACCTGCGCAGCTTAATTTTACTGGGCAGGTGGAGACAGTTTCTGGAGGGGAGGGAAGCAGCTGAGGGAACAGCCAGAGGCTGCATCAGAGTGCAGCTCAGCAATTGCGTCTCTGCTGGTGGGTCGGGTTGGGCTGGGAGGAGGCAGCTGGGCCCACTGGGCACTGCTCTGTCCCCTGGCTGGGCGGGCACCAGGCTGCTCTCAGGAGCCAGCTGGGCTGAGCTCCCTCCTTTGCCTGCCCACTGGCTCTGATTGCTGAGCCGGCCCAGGCGAGGGGCCTGAGCTGACTCCCCAGGAAAGATTGAGCCCAGTCCACCTCCCCCTCCCATGAACGAGGTTCCAGTAGGAGAGAGGAGAAGTGGGGGAGGTGACTCAGACCTGGGGGTCTGGTGAGGAGAGGAGGGGGGCACAGCTTGGAGAGGAGGGGAGCTGATGGGGATAGAGGCACAAGGGTCTTTGGAAGGGATGTGGGCTTTCGGGAGCCTTGGGGAGGGGCTTGAGAGAAGATACAAGACATTTGGAAAGGGGAATGATAGAGGGGAGGGATGTGGTGTAGACCCTTTTTGTTGGGGAGAGGGATGTCAGCAAATTTGCCCTGTCTGGGGTGGAAGGGGTGGGGGGGACTTGTGGTAATTGTGAAGGTCTATATGCCCCCCCACACCTCCCGTTTAGCTGGCAGTTAGCCCACTGCCTGCAGGAATCCGCTTGAGTGCGTAAGAATTCATAGCACGGGAATCAAGCATCGTAGACGGGAAGGTGTAACGTTTGCAGGAGCGATATTAAATGTTGTTGTGCTTTGAGCTGTTAACATGCTTGATATGTTTCAAGAAGAAAACCCAGGATTCAGGACCAGCAGGGCAACTGTCCTCAGAGGCAGATGCTTCTGGGTTGGATGTTTCTGATGGTCAGAATATTGTACTGCTTGGTCTTGCCACCCAGCAAAATACCCAGGTGCAGAGACTGAAAAGATCCGAGTGGGGCAAAATTAGCCACGCCCATTAACAAGGAGATGAACTTGGGCCGTGAGGTCTTAGTCCTGTACCCAGACATCTCAAGAAACGGCACAGTTTGATATTTCAGTCTGAAACGACTTTTTGTTTCAAAATCCTTGCGCGTGTTATAAAAAAGGTGAAATCGAAACAAAGGTTTTTTTTCAGAATTTTTGCTTTTGTGGAGAATTTAGAAAGTTTCTGGTTTTGTTCCTAATCGTAATAAAGACAAATGCTGAAATCTCCAAATCCTTTGCGAAATGGGATTTCCGTCCTCCGCCCGGCTTTAACATGCCTGTGAATGGTGTGCTGTATTATATGGTTTTGCTGTATGACACTTCTGTCTGCACATATGCTATAAGTTAAATCTGTACATTTTTAGTGAATCCTTTTGCCGTTAAAGACTTTAGATCTAATTTAGCTCTATACACTGCTAAGCAAGCTCAGACTGACTTGTATTTGAACTTTCTTTGGTTTGCTGTGCCAGTAGTAATCAGACAATTATCATTTTTGTCTCGTATGTATGAACGAACGTAGAATGTTATTTTTCACTGGATTCTTATTTGGGTTTGATCATTCATTTCCCGTTTCATTTTTGTTCTTCACTCCCACCCCCCAGTCTATAAATGCTGTTTTCTATATCCTACTGTAGCAATTTACAATTCTCTGGGTCCGTAGTCATGGAAGTGGAGTTAACATCCTGTGGAGTTAACATTAATTCTGCCTTTAGGCTTGATTGTCAGAATATGCTACCAAGCAAGCCCCTCACCTCCCCCCTCATTTCACTCCTCCATCTCCGGCTGTCATCCTAGCAGCATAACAAACTTCCATCACCAAAACTAAATTCTGCTCTTGGTTACATTGGTGTAAATCTGGAATAAATCCATTGACTACAGTAACTCCAGATTTACACTGCGGTGTAACAGAGAATTTGCCTTGATGTTATTAAAAGGGAAAGATCTGAGTTTGTCTTCTGTGACAGTTCAGTGAATGCCCATCATTTGAATAAGGTAGGATTTTTTAGTTTGCTTAATCCAAATACAGAACACACCGTATTTTCTAGACTGCGACTATAAATACAGCTACTATCCTGTCACCATGCATGTGATTTCTCAGTGGGCTGCGGGAGATCCAAAGGGAAATCTTCAAAAATTACAGTAAAAAAAGTGTGCATGTTTCTTGAAATCTGGGGTGGACGGACGGATGGATGGATCAGGGGGTTAGTAATGGAGTATAGCCTCTTCCATCTATAGGTGGCTGGTTTAGATGCCTCCTAAGATGGCAGTGGCCGATGCTTGTGTTTGTGAAATGAAAGTCCGGGTCTCCCTCTAATTCTGGTATCCACATCACAGAAACCGCAATCAAAAATTCACCCCCTGTTAGCAGCCTCAGAGAGGCAGAGGACTCTGCTGGCATGGAATCTGAACTGTTCCTCTCACTCCAAGCAGTGGCCCCATGAGGTCAGGGTTGAGACACATTTGCAATATTAAAGGAGTACTTGTGGCACCTTAGAGACTAACCAATTTATTTGAGCATAAGCTTTCGTGAGCTACAGCTCACTTCATCGGGTGCATACTGTGGAAACTGCAGAAGACATTATATATATATATTTATATATATATATATATATTGGTGTGTGTGTGTGTATATATATATATATATATATATATATATATATATATATATAAATGTCTTCTGCAGTTTCCACAGTATGCTCCCGATGAAGTGAGCTGTAGCTCACGAAAGCTTATGCTCAAATAAATTGGTTAGTCTCTAAGGTGCCACAAGTCCTCCTGTTCTTTTTGCGAATACAGACTAACACGGCTGCTACTCTGAAACCTGTCATTTGCAATATTGCAAAGCTTGTGCTACTGCTCCCCACCTGTGTACTGTACCTGTGTACTGAGCAGAGAGAGGAGTTTTGTTTTCCTTGTGTTCTCATTAGTACCTTTCATGAACTTCAGTGAAAAGACTCTCTGAAATAATTAGATGGTTTTAAAGGGAGGTAAATAAAAAGAGGATCTAAGGGCTGTTTAAAACACTGCTGTGTTGTTTTGAAGTTCACTGTAAGGGTCTATTCTCCTTTTGTTGCATAATTGTCACTGGTAGCAATTGGATTTAGAACTCCTATTGAGAGTTAGAACAACAGGGTTGGATTCTATAGCCTGTACTCCTAGGTGTGTTTCCAGTGATTTCACTGGGACTTCATGTGAGTGTGGGTAGCATGATCAGCCCTGTATATTGAAACCAAACCACATATACAAAGCCATTCTGCAAGGGTGAATTGACTGTAGCTCACCCTAACAACTTCAGTTCCAGGGAGTCAGGTCACAAGGTGTTTAACCACCTTGAGAGAACTCAGTTAAATTTTGCTCAGCTTTATGAAAGTGTGCAATAATTAACTTCCTAACTTTAGCTTTAGCATCTGCTTTGCTGGGTCAGAGCAGTTATAGAGACTTTATAGACTAACTACCAAATAGCAAGTCTTAAGTACTAAAACACCTGGTTTATGTATTCAAATTGCATTTGATAATAAGTTAGTTTAAAAGTACTTTTTTTTTTTTTTAAAACCTGGGAGGGAATTTTAATACTGTTAGCTAAGAAGCTGCTTCCCTTCCCCCTTCCCGCCCCAGCTTTCATGAACTTGAACTGGAATTGCTTTCATTGTCACATGCCTTATTTAATTGTGCAAAATGCTTTCTAGTCCCAAGGGCAAGTTAATGTGGAAGTGGAAAGGATTAGAGCCATTAGGGACAAGTGATCACTCTTTTAATTTTTGATTTTAGCATAACAATAGTTACTACTTCAAAAGCAATCCCAGGGTCTACTCCTGTCATCCTTACTAATGCAATCAGTCACAGTACTCCTATAGGGCCTGATTCTCCATTGCCTTTGGGACTGGTCCAAAGTCCATTAAGTTCAATGGAAAGAGTCCCATTGACTTAATTTCAATGGTCTTTGAATCATCCTTTGGCCAAACTGAGTGCAAAGTAAATCTAAAATGCTACCAGACCAGGATGGTAGCATTTTACTTCCAATTTGCACCACTGTAAATGACTGCACAATGTACAAGGCCCATGTCATTTGCTTGTGTGAATGAAATTTACAGGATTGGGTCTTTATATCCTTCTGTTGGCTTCATTTCTTCCTTCCTGTTGCAAGTGAAAATTAATTGTTAGAGTTTAGATCCATCAAGTACTGTACTGGGTGGTTGCTAAACTAAAGCAATCATTAAAAACGGAAAAGGAGGACTCGTGGCACCTAAGGGACTAACAAATTTATTTGAGCATAAGCTTTCGTGAGGTACAGCTCACTTCATCAGATGCATTCAGTGGAAAATACAGTGGGGAGATTTATATCAGAAACAGACATGGTTTAAAGAGCCAGTGTTAGGAAATTGTTAGACTAGTTCTTTGACCACGTTTAAATGAATATCAACTGTTGAAGCTGTACAAAGGATAGCTTCATTCATTCTTGAATTATTAATCTAGTGGTGGCTTGGCTTTAAATGCCAGGCACTTGAAAATCCATCACATCATTGGGACTTGGATTTTATTGTGAATAAGCCAATGTCTTGTTTCTTAAACCCATCTAATTACTGTCATGTGTAGGTAAGTGCTTTCCAGTTATTGCAAGGAATTGAGAGATTGCCAAACAAATATTTTGCTTCCTGTTCTCTGTTGATATATCAACTGTGGTAGACAAATGCAAAACATCACACTCTTCCTATAGCTCAAAATGTAAGAGTTTTTCATTGCTCTCCATGTTATCAGAGTAAGCTTGCCATTGTTAAGTTACGTTTTACAGAGTTGGTTCCAGGGTATTAGAGAGACAAGATAGGTAAGGTAATATCCTTTATTGTACCCACACTGTTAATTTATGACAGGTTTCAGAGTAGCAGCCGTGTTAGTCTGTATTCGCAAAAAGAAAATGAGTACTTGTGGCACCTTAGAGACTAACCAATTTATTTGAGCATGAGCTTTCGTGAGCTACAGCTCACTTCATCGGAATGCATCCGATGAAGTGAGCTGCAGCTCACGAAAGCTTATGCTCAAATAAATTGGTTAGTCTCTAAGGTGCCACAAGTACTCATTTTCTTTTTGTTAATTTATGGTGTTCTGGGTGATGTCTGAGTTTTTCACTTCTGCTCAATTAGCCTGCAGTATGTAGATCTATTCAAGAGGTATGCAACATTTCTATCCTTTGGTGGTCATCTTAATGGTGACAAGTTAGATATTAACAGCTTTAGGCCCATATGGCATTCTCAATCTGCATGCACAATTGCTGTTGGGAGTTTTATGCGTGGCTTGAGAGCAGTATATTGCAGTTAGTGTTTCATTTTTTTTTTTTTTTTTTTTTTTACAAAGTGTCCCATTTCTGGCTGGGTTAAGATAACAGCTCATTGTTGTCAAAGTACATGAGTGGTTTTAAATCAGTTGCTGTCTTGCCAGACTGTGCTTAGTTTGTTGGGCCAGGTCTATACTATAAACATATGTCAGTATAATTATGTTGCTCAGGGGTAGTTCACTGACCTTTGAGTAAGGGGTAGTTACACCGACCTTCTGATTAAGAAAAAGCAGAAAGCCGACAAGGAGTGGAAGATGGGAGGGATCAGCAAGGAAAGCTACCTTGTAAATTGGAGTAATAGTAATAGGATGAAATTAAATAGTGAAAAGTGCAAGGTCAGAACATGTAGGGATAAAGTGAGAAAGGCCAAAAGCCATGTAGAGTTGGACCTTGCAAAGGGAATTAAAACCAATAGTAAAAGGTTTTATAGCCATATAAATACGAAGAAAGAAGAAGTGGGACTGCTAAACACTGAGGATGGAGTGGAGGTTAAGGATAATCTAGGCATGGCCCAATATCTAAATAAATACTTTGCCTCAGTCTTTAATGAGGAGCTTAGGGATAATGGTAGGATGACAAATGGGAATGAGGATATGGAGGTAGATATTACCACATCTGAGGTAGAAGCCAAACTCGAACAGCTTAATGGGACTAAACTGGGGGCCCAGATAATCTTCATCCAAGAATATTAAAGGAATTGGCACATGAAATTGCAAGCCCATTAGCAAGAATTTTTAATGAATCTGTAAACTCAGGGGTTGTACTGTATGACTGGAGAATTGCTAACATAGTTCCTATTTTTAAGAAAGGAAAAAAAAGTGAGCCGGGTAACTACAGGCCTGTTAGTTTGACATCTCTAGTATGTAAGGTCTTGGAAAAATTTTTGAAGGAGAAAGTAGTTAGGGACATTGAGGTCAATGGTAATTGGGACAAAATACAACATGGTTTTACAAAAGGTAGATCGTGCCAAACCAACCTGATCTCCTTCTTTGAGAAGGTAACAGATTTTTTTAGACAAAGGAAATGCAGTGTATCTAATTTACCTCGATTTCAGTAAGGCATTTGATACAGTTCCACATGAGGAATTATTAGCTCATAATAATTATGAGCCGCCAATGTGATATGGCCATGAAAAAAGCTAATGCGGTCTTGGGATGCATCAGGCGAGGTATTTCCAGCAGAGATAAGGAGGTTTTAGTACCATTATACAAGGCACTGGTGAGACCTCGCCTGGAATACTGTGTGCAGTTCTGGTCTCCCATGTTTAAGAAGGATGAATTCAAACTGGAACAGGTACAGAGAAGGGCTACTAGGATGATCCGAGGAATGGAAAACCTGTCTTATGAAAGGAGACGCATAGAGCTTGGCTTGTTTAGCCTAACCAAAAGAAGGCTGAGGGGAGATATGGTTGCTCTCTATAAATATATCAGAGGGATAAATACCGGAGAGGGAGAGGAATTATTTAAGCTCTGTACCAATGTGGACACAAGAACAAATAGACATAAACTGGCCATCGGGAAGTTTAGACTTGAAATTACACAAAGGTTTCTAACCATCAGAGGAGTGAAGTTCTGGAGCAGCCTTCCAAGGGGAGCAGTGGGGCAAAAGACATATCTGGCTTCAGGACTAAGTTTGATAAATTTAGGGAGGGGATAGTATGATGGAATAGCCTAATTTTGGCAATTAATTGATCTTTGACTATAAGCAGTAAATATGCCCAATGGCCTGTGATGTGATATTAGATGGGTGGGATCTGAGTTACTACAGAGAATTCTTTCCTTGGTGTCTGGCTGGTGAGTCTTGCCCACATGCTCAGGGTTTAGCAGATCGCCATATTTGGGGTCGGGAAGGAATTTTCCTCCAGGGCAGATTGGCAGAGGCCCTGGAGGTTTTTCACCTTTCTCTGTAGCATGGGGCATGGGTCACTTGCTGGAGGATTCTCTGCTCCTTGAAGTCTTTAAACCATGATTTGAGGACTTCAGTAGTTCAGACGTAGGTCAGGGGTTTGTTACAGGAGCGGGTGAGTGAGATTCTGTGGCCTGCATTGTGCAGGAGGTCAGACTAGACGATCATAATGGTCCCTTCTGACCTTAAAGTCTAGGATTCTATGAACCCCCCAATGCAGACAGCACTATGTCGATGGAAGGACTTCTCCAATCAACATAGCTAACGCCTCTTGGGTAGGTGGATTAGAGATGCTGACGGGAGAAACTCTCTTGTTGGCATAGTAACATCTTCACTAAGCTCCAGTTGTGCAGTTGAAGCACTGTGTGTGAAGACAAGTCCTCAGTAACGAGATTGGAATACCCAGTGTGTAAATATGACTGACTGGTGCTTTTCTGGTGCGCCTATAGAGAGAGACATGGAAGAATCAGCCATAAATGTCAGTAAACAACAATTTCACCAAACACACACACATCAGTGACAAAATGTTCCCACCGATGATAGAAATTTACAGATCGGTAAAAATGCTGCTTGAGAAAGTATGAAGTAGAGATTGATTTTAAGGCTATTTACTGTGTATATTTGACAATTTGTGTTTGAACAGATATAAAGCTCGAACTTTTTGAATCTCAACCTCCTCTATCATTAAATAATTGTCTGACCCCCTTGCCCCATAAGCTTCTGCAACTGTGAATGCTTAAAATAGATAAAAATAAAACAAATCCTTACAACCCATAATTTTGCACAATTGTGAACATTTAAATTGATACAAATAAAAAAGCTTTAAAATCAGTATTGATATTTTCCATCTAAATTCTAAAAATGAACTCCTCCAACCCTCCCCTGCTCTCTATATAGTCTCACAAATACAACTGCCCTACTCACTTACTTCTAAGCTTGCATCTTCTAATAACAAGAATAAGGCAGCAAGTACCAAACTTCCCTATCCCCTTAACTGTAACTCATTGTTATATTAAAAAAAATTACTTAACACAAGAACATAAAAATGGCCCTACCGGGTCAGACCAAGGGTCCATCTAGTCCAGGATCCTGTCTTCCGCCAGTGCCAGGTGCCCCAGAGGGAATGAACAGAACATGAAATCATCAAGTGATCCATCCCCTGTTGCTTCTTCTCCTTCTTGGATCTAAGGACTTTGCAGAACCTTAACACAGAAATGCTGCAGACCAATAAGGTCCAGCTAACCTGTAAAATCACAGGAAACCATATTGTGAACCAATCCACACATGCAGTCTGGGTTACACCTGTCAGTGCTGTCTTCTCCCTGCAGGGCTGGGCAAACTTTTTGGCCCGAGGGCCACATCTGGGAATAGAAATTGTACGGTGGGCCATGAATGCTCACAAAATTGGGGTTGGGGTGTGTGGGGGGGGGGTGCAGGCTCTGATTGGGGGTGCGGGCTCTGGGGTAGAGCCAGAAAGGAGGAGTTCAGGTTGCAGGAGGGGGCTGCGGGGTGGGGTAGGGTGCAGGGGTGGGGGGTGAGGGCTCCAGCTGGGGATGAGAAGTTTGGGGTGTAGGAGGGTGTTTTGGGCTAGGACCGAGGGGTTCAGAGGGCAGGAGGGGGCTCATGGCTGGGGCAGGGGGTTGGGGCACGGAGTGAGGCTCAGGGGTGCAGCTCTGGGAGGTGTTTACCTCAAGCAGCTCCAAGAAGCAGCGGCATGTCCCTTCTCTGGCTCCTGCGCGGCCAGGCAGCTCTGCACGCTGCTCAGTCCACAGTTACCGCCCCTGCAGCTCCCATTGGCCATGGTTTCTGGCCAATGGGAGGTGGGGGGTGCTTGGGGCGGGGACCATGTGCAGAGGGGAGCGCCCTGGCTGCCTGTACATGTAGGAGTCGGAGGGGGGCCATGCCACTGCTTCCGGGAGCCACGTGAAGCGACCCCTGACTCAGCTCCCCAGCTGGAGCACTGGAGCATAGAATCATAGAATATCAGGGTTGGAAGGGACCCCAGAAGGTCATCTAGCAGGGCAAGCCCCAGACCGTGCTCCGCAGAGGGAACTCGAGGGCCTGATTAAAATGGCTGGCGGGCCAGATCTGGCCCACGGGCTGTAGTTTGCCCACCCCTGATCCAACTGCTGCTCAACTTGGCTGCCAGTTTTGTAACCCTGGCAAGAAAATTCACTGCTGATTAGTCAAGAGCTTCCAACTCCTAACTAAGGGGTATGTGTGTACCTGCAGGAATGTCTGTCCTTAATGCAAGCTTCCAAACTGGCTTCAGAACAGCTGGAGAGCATGGTTAACAGCTTCCTGCACTCCCTCTAGGATGCTCAAATAGCAATTATTCGTTTGCAGTCAGTCAAGCCTGTATACTGCCCCCTAGGCTGGGAATGTTTCCATATCGACTCACAGCAAATAGAAACAGCTGCTGCAATTACAGCTGTAAGGTTTTTGGCTGAAACCTAGAAAAGAAAAGGGGATTACGTATAGGTACAGTTGGCCATTCTTAGCAGATGAGGGTGGCATGTGACCAGGATTCATCACCGCATTTGGTGTGCTAGTTGGATCATTCGCTTCCCTGGCCCGGGCCAAGTACTGACGGGCAGTGCAACATGACCGCTGATCCATCTCCCTCGCTTCTGCACTGATTTAGACTGGTGTAAATCAGGGGTGTGCCAATGCTGCCTGTGAAGTTATTTTAGCATGAGAGCAGAATCATGCCCAGTTTAACAGCACTGCTTAGTGCAGGATAAGTAGAGTAACCCAGTTATATATGAATGCCCTGGGTTTTTTCAGGCTTCTTACTCAAATAGCTGTTATGTGCGGATTGTTAGCTGTCGTAAGGTAGTCCACACCAAACATAAGGAAACATGGTTGGAGTTCATGAGAGTTATGTGTTGTTTGCTGTACGGTAGCATTTAATTTTAGAATGTCGTATTTTGACATGGAGGAGGCAAATTAACAGTTCTCAGTTGAACAGTCATTGGGCCATACACTCAGCTGGCTGCTGCTATTTATTAACATTTTAAAATCAGTGCTTTGGAAATTATTACTAAAACATCTGAAAAGGAAACTGCACATGTCAAATAGCCAAGAAGTTCCCTATCGTTGAAATCTTGTTTGCACTCTGAGCGTTCCTTTGTTCCCTAATATTCTGCTTCCTGTACCCTTCTCAGTGGGTCAGATAAGGAAATTGGATATTTTTCACCAGCATGATGAAATTAAAGGAAAGCTACAAAGACTAAGAGGTCTGTAGGCCGTTTGATGAACAGTGCTGATTTGGCTTTATGTTACTTAGCAGGTCTGAGCTGTTTCTCTTGGATGAATCACATTCAATTAGCTACTTCCTCTGATGAGCTGATTAAAACTTAAGTGGCATCAAATACCAGTGATTTTGCTCTTACGCTTAAATAATGCTATAATTACTTACTAATCAGATGGTGAATCTTAATTGTACATGTTCCATATGTGTTTTTTGCCCATGCACCCGCCTCACTCTGTCATCTTCGTATCAGCTTTTAACATACTTTCCAGGTCCTTTTTATGTTTTGCCTAATTGAATATCAAAAGCAGTATATGTGAAACTTCCTGTGTTCTATTCTTTAGTCAGTGGCAGCTGTGTTATTAGATGACCTTTACCATTTTGGTGGCACAGAATAATAAGAGGGGGAAAAAATATTTGAAGCACAGCCATGCTATTGTTACAGGCAGAAATGAATCATATGTAATTGCTTCACTCATTGGGGCCCAAATCTGGCAGTCCTTATTCCATCCTTCAATTGTGCCTGAGTAAGAGAGGCAGGATTTAGCCCTTAATCTCTTATGTGGGTTAATAGCCACATTGGACACACTTGGAATCTATACGCAGACAGAACAGTTAAAATTCCTGGATACAAATAGAACAAAATTTGCTGATTTTTGAATTCTTCCTACATACAGGATTGCTCTGGTCCTGGTCCAGCAATGCATTTAAAGACATCTGACTTTTAGTGTCATTGACTTCAATGGGACTACTCATGTCTTTAAAGTTAAGAACATGTTTAAGTGCTTTGCTAAACTGTGGCTTTCCGTGCAATCCTTGTTTTGCATAGCTACTTAGAACAAATCTGAATGAGTGTAGGAGACAGGCTACTAGCTGTTGTATGAACTGAAGTGTGTTCCTAACATGAAAAACATGTGGTTTTGAATGTATTCAATCAGGAATCCTCTTTTTTTAAACCACAGGGCATGAAAATAGTCACAAAAAGAGCAAGAGGAAAAACCGGAGAAGACAATGGCAAGAAAGTAGTCTGTTATCGGACGTGGCAGTGTTAAAACATAGCATAGCAGGAAATCAATTTTCTACATATAACAACAAGACTGAGAACACAAGTGATGACAAGACACACCGAAGAGCAAAGCGATTCCTCTCCTACCCTCGATTTGTGGAAGTCATGGTGGTGGCAGACAGTAGAATGGTTGCCTACCATGGAGTTAATCTGCAACACTATATCTTAACATTAATGTCAATAGTAAGTATCAAAATAGAGGAAGACTTTCCCCCTTGGATTTTACTCGCCCCATCCCAAGATGGTGCGATACACATAGCTTGTGTACATCAAGTACTGTACTAAAGTCAGGATTAGGTAAAGATGGAATGTGGCTCAGATGGACAAAACTTCAGTCTTGTCTCGAAAATGTCGGAACCCACAAGAGACTCTTCCTGTCCCGTTGGAGGGGTTCTTCCATCCCTGGCTCCACCATATAAATTAACTATTCCTGGGGCTCACTCCTTCAGTTCCCCAAGTCTCCAGCCGTGGGGTTACCACAGGCTAATGCTACTGTCCTTGGGATCTAGTCTCCTTCCCACTCAGGCCCGTGTGACGTACAAGCTGAATGGGAATCTTGCCGCATGTGGCTTCCCAGTATACGCAGTGAGGAGTGTGGATCCCCTCCCCCTTTCTACATGCTGAGATTTAGAGGTTGAGTTCTTACCCAATTTTCTTTGCTACTTAAAGCTCGTGAAGAGTAATAGTATCAGTTAACTTTCCATTATGGTGGTCGGAGTCCCAGTGGCAAGTCTTGCCTTGTGTGCAGCGGTAGGGTGGTTTTGCTGGCATCTTCCTTAACTTTCTCACCCCCTTCAAGGGCAAGTGTAATGCTGACAGACCCCGGTCATCGGTGGGCGGGATCAAACCTGGGACCTGGAGTTTAGTGCGTGAGCCTCTCTCACGTAAGCTAAAAGCCAACTGGCTGTTAGCTAAGGCTGCAGAGCAGACTCATTAATCTCTCTCTCTAAGTGATCTCAGTGCCACTAGATGGGGCAGAACACCACACCCAGAAGGTGTGTGGGTTACACAGGCTCAATGGTTCCAAATGCCACTGGATCTTTGTGCTGAGCTCACTGATCAGCTATGAGCTTTCTGTTCCTGCCAAGCGCCAATCTCTACCCTCAGCACTGAAGCAGAGAGCCATGTGAGCTGATGCTATGGGTGGCAGATTCCGGATTACAGAACTCCACGTTCCCTAAATCAGATGCATGCTCTGAACTCAGAGTCCAGATTCTGGGGCTCAAAAGACACTACCGCTATCTGTCAGTAGAGGAGATTGATAGTAAGAGCATGTTTAGGGTCAGTGTTTACTTAGTGCCCTTGTTTCTCAGAACAAAGGCTTTTTTTCAACATAGCAACAGGTTTCCTCTTGCTGCTTAATGTTCAGTGACTCTCTTCTTTGGTGCATGGGACATTGAACAGCATGGAAATGCATTTGATATTCCCTTGGGTAATTTATGCTGTGCTTTCCAGAGATGAGCTTTCAAAAAAAAATAAATCATCAATTTAAGTTCCCCCAAAGACTTACAGACAGCGATATAGAAAATAGAATGTTGTTAGAAAGGTCCCTTGAGAAGGGTGATATGAGTCTCTAGATGACTATGCCAAAAGCTGCAGTTATTTTGGATACAGACTCCCATTTATTTGAAAGTAAATATCCGATGGGAAACATTCCTGGACCAGCCCTCAGCAGCCACTAGATCCATTTGGATTTTTCCATCTCTGATTTCTGTGGGTCAAATTCTATTCTCATTACCTCCCATCAACCCCCCCCCCCTCCCCAATGTTATCCATGGAAAAGTAGAATATAATATAGATAAAAACACACTTAAGTGTAAGGCTTAGCAAAAAATGTACAAAGGTTATCTGGTGAAAATTTCTGCACACCCTCCCAGTCTCCCCCCAAAATGTACAAACTTCATAAAGTATTATTTACAGGAAGAGAATGGCCAAGATCATCAAGTGTGACTAGTGATTTTGGGTGTCCAATGTGAGACTTATTTAGAAGGGCTGGATTTTCAGAGGGCAGGCACTTAACGTTTAAGTCATCTTGAGTTGGGCATCCCAGAAATTGAAGCATTTGAAATCACTAGTCGCTTTTGAAAATCTTAGCTAGCAATAGTTGCAGATGTGTATCTGAGGACAGAATGTGGCCCTGTAATTCGGTGATGATATATGTGTGCAGAACTGAAGATTGGGTCCAGAAGAAAGTTTTGGGATTCTGGCACACAAGGTTTTCCTTTTCATTTTAAAACAATGCTCAAGGTGTTGCTAAATCTCTCAAGGCTTTGCACTGAGATGATGATCATGATCAGATCATTAGATAAAATTCTACAACAAAACCTAGTGAGAGAGTGAAGAGCTGCCACGCTCCCCTCGGTCAGAGAACAGAAGACAAATTTGTGTTGCTTTAATTCTTTGTTTGAAGCCACCATTAACTCTGAACATTTCTCTTTGATGCAGGTAGCCTCTATCTATAAAGACCCAAGTATTGGAAATTTAATTAATATTGTTATTGTGAAATTAGTCGTGATACATAATGAACAGGTAATGAAAGTATGTTTTCCTCTTTGCATTTGCCACAGGGAGTGAGCACTGAGATAAATAACTAAAATACACATTTTTGTATATATATTTTTTATGGCTAGGATGGTCCTTCAATATCTTATAATGCCCAGACAACATTAAAAAACTTTTGCCAATGGCAGCATTCCCAGAACCACCCTGAAGAAAACAATCTACCCAAACATGATACCGCTGTACTTGTTACCAGGTATATTCAGTTTTCTCATTAATAATGTAGCCATTTGAGTATCACAGTTGGAAGCGATTAATTTATAATGCATGTGATCGTCAGAAATAATTGATTTGGGGAAGCGCAGTAATGGCAATAAGTGTTTGGATTGCAACTGTGGAACTAGTGTAGCAATGGAAAGCCGTATGGTAAATACTTATCCCTCTGTTAAATGCAACTTAGAATTGTTGTAGTATCCAGGACCTGATCCTAATGCCACTGAAGGAAATTGGTTAAACTCTATTTGACTTAAATAGGCAATTGAATCAGACCTCTTTGTTCAGTTCACTGACAGCTTGTGTGACAAAACCAGCTTGAGAATGTCAGCTGGAGAACCAAGAATTGCTTTTGAATTTTTTTTTTTATTTTTGCATTTGTACTGTAACTTGCGTGTACATGAAAATTAAAAGCGTCAAGTCTGTTCTGCTTTCAGACAGGATATTTGTAGAGCTCACGACAAATGTGATACATTAGGTAAGCTTAATCTATTTTTTTTTTTTTTGTTTTACTCCTTTGAGGTCACAATGTTAATATGTGCTTAACTCTGAGCAATGTTTCTTTTTTTATAATACACCGTTTTGTTCTGCCCTTGCCTTTCTAGGTCTGGCTGAACTGGGCACTGTTTGTGATCCGTACAGAAGCTGCTCAATTAGCGAAGATAACGGACTAAGTACTGCTTTTACGATCGCGCATGAACTTGGCCATGTGTATGTTTTTATGTAGATAAGTTTACATTTAAATAGCCAAAGATGTATGCTAAGTGGAATTGATGCATAGCTGAGCCTAAGAAATGAGTAGGTAGGAGATGCAAGGACAAGGAGGTGAAACAGCTGGCAGCATCTGGAAGGCGGCTGAAGATGCTCCATAGCACCCAGTGGTAGCGGCATGGAGTGGCAAAGGGAAGGCCCAGCCCAGGGGGAGCACAGAATGGGTGGGATGGTGTGTCCGAGAAAGCCCCCAGCTGTGGGCGGCGATTGAGTAGGGGAGAAAAGAATGCTGCCCTTCTCATCCCCCTGCCCAAATCAAATGAACACACATCGCCTCTCAGGCCTAGCTCACCTCTAAATGCCGAGGGCGGGAGTCAGTAGTAGGGCATCCCCAAGCAGATCCAAGGTCTCGATGGCCTATGGAGCTGGCCCATTTTATGTCACAGCGCGTGCTCCGCTCACCTTGCACGCACTCACGCTCGTCACGAGGCTGCGATGGTGTGTGGTGGAAGAGCTAAGAGTAAACATGGGCAACCCTCTCCCCGTCTGCCACCTCGCCTCAGGGCTCCTGCCACTGCATGTTGCTCAGCCTGTCGACCCTACCCTGGTGGGTAGCTTTACTGAAGTTAATGGAGTAGTTATGCCAGAGCATGAATTTAGCTTAGTGTGTTTGGCATTCGACTGAGACAGCTTCCACCAAGGCAGTGCTCACGTGGATGAGCATGACCAGCTATGAAGCTAGGATTCCCAATGCCCCCACATCCTGCTGAGCCCCCAATTAATCGTTGAAGGTAAGGACGAAAAAGAAGTGCTTTGTCTTGCAAGTGCTGGTTGTGTCATCTATCCGATGGCTACATCACCAATTAAAATAACACACTGTGTTTTAGAATAGAGGCTTCAGAGGTGGGATTAGTGAGTTCTAATAAACAGGCTTAAAGCGTTTTTCATTTGGGCAGTGTATATTTAAGGGCAGTTGTATTTTTTTAATTTGATATCCTGATGGAAATCCCCAAGGTTTGGCCTTCCCCACCCCTAACTTGCAGCAGCTTACTTCACGAGCTTCATCCAAAGGAGGTGGTCCTGAAACGGAGTGCCTCTGTGTGGGAGGCAGGGGGAAGAGTTGGCTCACTGGACGAAATCTTAATGGAAATAGAAACTCGTCAGCCTTCACATTTGGATCACATCAAGTCATTTCCCCTCTTCCACTTCAAATAGCAAAGCAGCTTAAGATGTTTTGTCTCTGTTACATTTTTGCAGCATTGTTCAATCGAGTGTGTGCTGCAAATCTCACATGGGTTTATGCTGATATTGATTCTTGATGGCATTCTGTAAACCTACCAGATAAATATAAGTTTATCCCTGGTGTGACTCCATGTAGGCAACGACATCAGTGGCAAACTTGGCCCTAGATGTCTAAAACCACAGTTCAGTTTCATTAGAAACTTTCCGCTACTAGGCTATTGAATTCTCAGGGCTAAACTATACTAGGGACTTCAGCCATCCATGGCTTGCAGACCCCTAGAGTAGACACACAACAATGCTGTAAAACACAATTTGCATCAGTGCTGTTTACTCTGCTTGGAACTGGGGTATTCTGCACTGATGCAGATTGCAATTTGTGTTAGCTGGATCTCTCTGCACTAGGGGTTTTCACTGGTGCAGCCCTGCTGGTGACTGGGTGCCAACAGCCATTCCCAGTACAGACAGTGCCTCAGTTTCAAACTCTGTAAGTCCAAAACGATGCCATATTTCATAACTTCACCACAGCTTGTGGAAAGCTGGGATTTACAAAGGAGCCGAAGAGAGTTAGGTGCCAAATTCTTATCGACTCTCAAATTCCCAGCCAAAGTCTTTGACTGTTTAGATTGGCTGGGGAAAATTTGTCACTGGCATAACATTGGGCCCAATCCTGTGAGATCCAGAATGCCTGCAGGATCACGGCTACAGGTAGCAACACAGAAAACTACATCTGAAATTTACCCAAAGTGTCTGGCTTCAGAACACCTCGAGAACACACGTTGCCACTTAGAGTTCTGATGTTGAAAGGTTTTGTGTACTCTGGCTATTATACACCCTATTTCTGCTGTAGTACGAGATACTGGGTCTTTAATGTGCGCTTCATTAGACTTGTTTTGCTTTTTGCAGATTTAACATGCCACATGATGACAATAATAAGTGCAAAGAAGATGGAGGGAAAAATCAACAACATGTCATGGCGCCAACGCTCAACTTCTACACCAACCCCTGGATGTGGTCAAAATGTAGTAGGAAATACATTACTGAGTTTCTAGAGTAAGACATTATATATGGGGTGGTGGTGGTATACAGACCGCCTCCCTCATTTGTTACACTGAAAACGAAGGGTGCATCATTTGGAAAGGAGTTGAAGTGGGGTGTGTGTGTGTGTGTGTGTGTCGTTTACATAGTGTAGAAATACAACTTCTGAGATTCAGTCCCTGCCAGTTCGGTCTCATGATTAACTGGCAAGGAATTGCTTCTCTATGGGGAAGGCTAAGTCTTAGCCCCCATGGAAATCACTTTTAAGGAACTCATCATCTCCGCTCACCTGAGCAGCGAGTTTCCTAAGCTTTGTGACCCAGATACTGAGTTGTGTCTTAGGAGCACTTGGTACAGCTAGGAAGGCAGTTGCTAAAGTCCAGGAAATCCACCTCTGCAGGCCTTGGAGCTGACCTGGAGCCGACCTGGACCCTGGAATAAATTAGAGAGGCTGTCAGGTTGCTCTGGCTTACACTGACTGCTCGTTCTGGCATCAGAAAATGACCAGGATGAAGGGGGAAAGGGGAGCTTGGCCATGCATCCTTTCCTCTGGCCATACTCCCTATGTGGGCAGCTGGGACGGGGTTAGTATATCAGCTGCTACACCTCTTTAGGATCCCCCTATGCAAAAGGAGCTTTCTGATAGCTTACTCAGGCAGCGTCAACCTGTCGGAATGGCACAAGGTTGCCCTACCGTGGCCCAGGATCCGTGCCCGTGATATCAGTCCAAAGTGCAGAGTTCTTCTGAAGTACAATGAAAAGTTTTGTATGAACGTGTCCTAGGCCTGCCCTCTTCTCCCATTGTTTTTGATGGGAGCAGGTGAAGGCCCAATGTTGTGTATAGTCAGATCTGAGAGCTTGTATCCCTCAAGTGGGCTCTTACACTGTTTGTGTAGCGGGACTATTCAATATTGCCTCTCAGTTTGCACTCACTCTTGGTACCCAAAGCATTGTGCTGTATTTCTCAGCAGCTGAAGTAGTGTATGTTAAACATGACAACACAATAACAAGGGAGAAAGCATGATCTTGTGGGTTAAGGCCCAGGCTGGGAGGAAGGCAATCTGGGTTCTTTTCACAGGTCTGTTTATAAACAGGGACCTGGCGCATACCATGTAAGCAGGGTATGCCCCTGAGCAGCCCCGTGTGTAAAATGGATGACAGTCAAATTTTGCTACTGTGTAGGAGTCTTTGGGGACTAATTTGTTAACTTTTGTGTGGCACACAGATACTGCATTGATACATACATTAAAAAGAAATGGGCTCTGGCCCGACAAATCCCTGTTTAACCCTGTTGTTGTTCTGTTTTATTGAAGCACTGGTTATGGGGAGTGTTTACTAGACGAGCCTGTATCAAGGACTTACACTTTGCCTCAACAACTCCCAGGAGTAATTTATGATGTTAATAAACAATGCGAGTTAATTTTTGGACCAGGCTCTCAAGTCTGCCCATACATGGTAAGTGCTCTTCCACTTCTTTGTTTTGCTTGCAACATGCAAGAGGAATAAAGCTTTGCTGGGTTAGTCCCCTTACAATATATTTTGGTATCCAGGTTGTTAATTTTTGTCAGTGGCAAAAGGTGTTGCCATAACAACCACTACCCTAGGCCATCGGCAGGGTTTAACTCCAAGACCTGTGAAGCACAAATCTCTACCACTTTCGCTGAAGGACTGCACCCAGGATCTTCAGGAGTGACTAGCGATTTTGAAAGCCTCAGTCTGGAGGGGTCCCACTTGAGACACTTGAAAGAGGCTTGATTTTCAGAGGGTGGGTGCTCATCACTTCCAAGGTATATCAAGTTGGGCACCTAGCCATGGAGACACCCCAAAATAATTAGTCCCTTTGGAAAATCCAGGCCCCAGATGATTACCTGGGAGCTATAACGTACAGCTGTCCTCTGTGGACCAGCCACAGAGGGGCTATTTAACATATGACTGCCCCGGAGAGAAAAGCCCTCTGTCCACCGAACAGAAGCATATCACAATGGTCCTCACTCTGCCCTGCAGCATGCCTCGCTCCTGTTCTACCTTTAAAAGGCAAAAACATTGTTCACTGCTGTTTGCTGAGACTCCCCACCCAGGTACCAGTTAGCACCAATTCCAGTGGCTATTTTTGTGTTCCATTTCGCACAGCCGACTGACATGCTATCAGAGGGGAACAGCTTATGATCACCACTAACTTAGGTTCGACTAGAACTGGTAGCAGGAGACGGGGGGGATTTTTCATGATCGTGGTCATGATTTTGGTTCCAATACGCACATGCGCAGCCCATGTTTTGTTAAAATCACCTGTTGACAGAAATTTTCCAATCAGCTCTGCTGGTAACTTGATTTCAGGTGGGCTCCACTCATCCAGGTTCAGGACTGATTTATCTTTGCGCTGAAAGGCACCCTGAGCTATTCAGTACTTCCCCTCCCAGCCCTGTTTTATATTGCACACATTCATTGTGTAAATGATGGCAGTTCTAGTGTGAAATGTCATGTGGTCAACCGTGTGCGTCACCCTTGAGCCGGGCATTACTTAATACTATGATCATTTAAATAAATGAAGCAGATGCAGTGCCGAAGACTCTGGTGCATTAACGTTGATGGAGCTCACAAAGGATGTCGTACTCAACACACACCTTGGGCTGATGGGACAGAGTGTGAACCCGGAAAGGTCTGTAATACCTGATGTTTCATCCCCTTGTAGACAAAAATGGTGTTAAAAGGCTCATAGTGTATATATCAATTAAAAGTCTTTTTCCCCCCTGAAGTTCAGTTGTATGGAGTGCAATTTACAACTGAAATTCACCCCAGGCTAATTCTATATAGCTTTGATGGAGGCAGAGCTTAATCGTGCTGGCTTGTGATATAGGAGGTAATGTTTTCTGTTCCTTGTCAGTGCTGGTGGTGTATGATGTCAAAACGATAGTGTCTCTCTAACTTGGAATTAATGTAGTAATGTGTCATCTGCAAATGCCTCTAAATTGTTCCTTATATAATGTGATTAAAATCTCCTGTTTGCCTTTATTGTGTTTTATGAAATGCATTTTGCTTTTCGAAAAGCTAATTGTACTTTATGGAATTACTTGAGCAAACTCTGAGATGTTTTCCTGTCCTATTCATTGGAAGTTTAATATGTGCAGTTGGTAATTAGTATGTTTAAAATTGGCTCCTTGCTTGGACAACTTCAGAGTAGAATATAAAGCTGGTCAAAATGTTTCATTTGAAACTTTCTTTAACAATTTTTTCACCAGAAATGGAAATGTCTGTGGGTAATGTATGATTTCAACAAAATGTTTCCGTTTGTGGTCTACATTTTTCAGTGTTCATGTGCCAAAACCTGGGGTGGGGGTAGTTTATGGGATTTTAGTTTTTTCAGGAGAACCCAACCATTTTGAAGAAAAATTTCAACCAAGACTTTTTAGCTTTTATCAGAATTTTTTGTAAGAACAAAAAACATTTCCCGAGCAGCTGTATGCTTGATGGTTTTCAAGGACTTGCGTCTTAAAAATTCACGTTTGTAACACTCTGGGTAACAATTAATGGTTATAGTTAGGGTGACCAGATGTCCCGTTTTTAAAGGGACAGTTCCGTTTTGGGGACTTTTTCTTATATTACCCCCCACCCCCTGTCCCGTTTTTTCACAGTTGCTATCTGGTCACCCTAGTTATAGTTGTCATTGCCTTGGAAGACTTGCTGTCTTTAATACTGTCTAATACAGGGATCAGCAACCTTTGGCATGCGGCCCATCAGGGAAATCCGCTGGTGGGCCGGGCTGGTTTGTTTACCTGCTGCTTCCACAGGTTCGGCCATTGTAGCTCCCACTGGCCGCGGTTCGAGGCCAATGGGGGCTGCGGGAAGCGGCGTGGGCCGAGGGATGTGCAGGCCACCACTTCCTGCAGTCCACAACGGCCTGGAATGGCAAGCTGCGAGCAGCCGAACCTGCAGATGCTGCGGGTAAACAAATCGTCCCTGCCCGCCAGCGGATTTCCCTGATGGGCCGTGTGTCAAAGGTTGCTGATTCCTGGTCTGATACATACATTCTTTTAAATGCATTTTAATTCAAATGTATTTAGGCCATATTTGACCCATATACTTTCATAAAAGAAATAGATTATTAAATTTTCTGCATTTCTGAAACCTTTCTGGTCAACATGTTTTGCTAAGGGATGATTCAAGGCAATGGGCATAACGCATCATTGTACTTTTCTTTCTGATGGAAGAGCACAGGCACAGAAATTGTACGTCTTCTCATGCATCCATGTAGGGGACGGTGTCATGGGAATATCCTTGATATTCCCATTTTTATACTGCTCTTTGGAGCTGTGTGAGACTGGGCTCAGTCTACCGTTCTAACCGATTTTAATCACTTTTCCATGAGGGTTCCCCCTTGTTCAGAGAGTCGACCTAAGGCCTGTGCGTCATGGCGATCAATTTGAACCCGATTCCGATGACGTAAGTGGAACTTCAGTGGTGTGTAGACCTTGTGGTAGCCCACTGCATCAGGGTGAATTTCACCCTTTAACAGGCATCCGGGCCTGATCTTGAAAAAACTACCGTGTGTAGCTCCTACCCCAGTGAGTTGCATTTCAGCGACTTCATTCATTACTGCTCACAATACAAGCCTAATAGATAATGCCTTACTACTCTGTGTGCATATAAGATGTGCTACTGGGTCTGTATTGCACTGTAGTAAATAAAGAAGCTGTATTGCACTCAGACAGGGTAAGAATTAATGACAGGAAAATTAAAGTTAATATCTCCCATGGACTTCAGTGGGACCGCTCAAAGTCGCGGGGGAGGGGGAGCACTAATCCCAATAGTAACTATTTTCATGGTCAGTCCTGGTAAAAATCATGAGAAGTCACAAGTCCCATAATGCAGAATCTGGAAGTAGCCCAGTCACACACAACGTGAGCAGGGAGAAAGGCATCTAAGTACCTTTGTAGATCTGGGCCTAAATCCCACTTTTAGGCCCCGCTGTGAGCCACAAAACTCGCACTCAGCTGCCGTGCACTCCTGTAGGGGCCTCGACTTTTACTTGCACCCAAGTTTTCAGGGTAGAACTTCTCTGGGCCCTTAGGTTTCTGCCTCTGGTCATGCACGTGGCTGCTTCTCTCCAGGTGCCTGGATGGATGCCTATTTTCCGCCCAAGTCCCAGCGCAATCCACAAAGCAGGATGCAGTAGGCAGAGGACTACCTAGCTCACCCGTGGGGCCCAGTCCGGTAGGGCTCCCTACTCAGAGTTAACCTACTGGATTGGGTCCCATTCAAAATCGAGGTGGTAATGACGGTGATAGTGCTTCATCTGATATTTTTTTAGCCTAGTGGTTAGAGCACTTACCTGTGTTGTGAGAGACCTGGGTTCAATTCCCCCCTCAGGCAGAGGGGAAGAAAAGATTTGAACAGGGGTCTCCCAGCTCTCGGGAGCATGCTCTAACCACTGAGCTATGGGATAGTCTGATGTGGGGCTCTCTCATCAAGTTGTGGCACTGTATATAAACACTGGAGACTGGACTGTGGGTCCAGCTTACTGCTTTCCAGCTGGGTGCCCAAACCCCGTGGCTTTAGAATCATCCTGTCTCTTTGTGTATTGGGATTAAAAAATTCAAAACAAAATCCAGAAATTATAGTCGCATTCCTAATGAATCACAGATGCAAAAAGAGGCCATCCAAACCTCCTCAGCCCAAAATATGTGCCTGAAAATGAAGTCAGGCCAGTGTCCCCCGCGGCCCATGCCATCCCCCGTTCCTCCAATCACAATTCTTTTTTGTTTTCCTCCGCCCTAGCCAGCTACTGAATAGCTGCGCAAATTGTGGGAATCAGCCTTTCAGGTGTGATGTTGCAGGCCCGAAGACAGGCCAAACAGCCACTCTGCCACAGTGGCATAAAACCACTGCATTCACAACTCCCGTACACAGCAAATGCCCGTTCTTCCTTATGGAGGCAGATGCCGAGGCCTCTGGTGTCTGAAAAAAGTCTAACGGCAATTGTCCATAAGTCTGGCCATGCATTGGGGGGGACCCTCTGTTCTGAAGCCAGGAAATCTCTACTGGGCATATTCTGCCTGTCTGCCTCTCCCTCCCTCCCAGTGACTCTTTCACTATTTAGCCACAGTGGAACAGCTTGAACAGGAGAGACTGAGGGAGTCCCTCCCCCCATTTGACTATCTCATAGCACTCTCCTGGGAGACCCCTATTCAAATCCTTTCTCCTCCTCTGCCTGAGGGGGGAATTGAACCTGGGTTTTCCGCATCCTAGGTGAGTGCTCTAACTAGTGGGCATTACCACCGCTGCTTTGTATACAGCGAGGCACCTAACTCATTCTTGCAAGGAACGACACTGGCGGCTAAGTGTCCAGGAGAGGGGTTCCTGGCTGTGGATCACTATCATTGATAGGCTCAGACCAGACTTAGGGGCCTATCCCCATAAGGCAGTGGAGTTTGGGATACACCCCTCTCCTCAGCATCTCCCATTGGTGGGTCCTTACCTAGCATGCTGGCTTTTTGCAGATCACACTCTAAGGCACCTATCTCTCCCCATTCATAGAATAGGGAGTCTGGCTATGTGGGTCGCATTGTTGTTCCTGTGATTTTTCTAACCACCTAAAAATTAGGTGTCATGACTCTGAGCATCACAATGCCTTAGTCACTTTGTGGATCTGGGCCAAAGGGCCTTATAGAAAAGGGGGAGGAGGGAGCATCTCTGACTTTTGGTCCGATTTACCCTTCCAAAGTTTGGATCAGCATAAAAATCCTCCCTCGTATTTTGCTGCATCTTGCAAAACACTGATGTACAAAATCTGGAGTTAATTTCTTTGGAATGAGTAGCTATTTTTGTACTAAGCTATGATGTGGCCAGCAGCCTTGTATGTTCAGTAATGCTTGGCCTCAAGTCGCCTTGTTTAAAGTCTGTTATATATGGGTTGGCAGAGAAAATAAAGTGCCATTTTTTTAAGGGAAATATCTTTGGAAACCAAAGAGCTTGCCTGTCCAAACAGAGATAAAACAACTCGGATATCTCATCCCCCACCTTAAATCTTATTCCTAAATCAAAGCTCTGTATGTAACAGAGGAGTATTAACTTATACATATTTTGAATATGAGAGCACTGAAGTTGACACCAAATTAAATCAAGTAATAATCCAACTTCAGTTTTTGGCCTTTGCAAGGTGAATACTTGTGATGATCATTTACTTTTGTTTCACAGCATTGCTGCTTCACCGATTTTAAAATAAGCGATTGTGTTCCCAATGCAAAAAAAGAGGCTTATAAACTTAGATCCATATCTCTTGCGGTTTTAGAGTCTATTTCAAAAATTGCAAAAAGCATAGAATTACAGCTGTGGTTGCTTTTTTTTGCAACCAGAAGAGGCATAATCATGATTTTTGGTTTCTTGTTTAGGACAGTAGGTAGTCATATAGGCTATGCATGCGTGAAGTCTTGGAACACTTGCCTGGCCCCTGCCTATCTAGTCAGTAGCAAGTCACCTGATGCATAGATTGGGTGAATTATCTAGGAGTCTCTTGGAGAGACAAAGGAAAGTGGACTCTGTTATAATGCCTCCCTCCACCATCACGACCTCCCTTTGTGAAATTATGTCTGCGTAAATTATTTCGAAGTTGGTCTAGACATTAATTAGTGGATTAACAACAGCACTTCCACTCATTCCATAAGGCATGGAAATAGGCCCCTAGGAAAGAAAGCTCTGGCAGACACTGTATGTTCTTCTGTTTTAATTCATGTGTTTCCAAAACACAAAAATAATATTTAAAGATCGATGTAAAACAAACAAAAAAAGACATGAAAGTTACACAACTTGAATATTCACAGTATGTTTCCAAGAAACACAACTCTATTTCCTTAATTTAATCTTGCTGTTTATTAAAGTGGAACATCCTTCTCTTTCTTTCCTTAATGATGTGCTATTTATGACCACAAATCCTGAAATTCTGAACATAATCAATAGTGTAATTTCCTGGCAGAGTTCTGTGTCCTTAGCCATCAGATGGGAAGCTTGTAAGTCATGTCAAGCTCTGTTAGTTGCCTACATTCATAAGTTATTCAGTCTGCTTCACTGGGTCATTGGTGCCAAGCCTGTGTGTGGCAGGATATTTCACGGCCGAAGTCAACATTTCTGCAGGAAAGTCTCTCCTCTGGGACAGTGCTGCCATCTTGATGCCACATGTCTCTTTACTTTGATAACAGCTGCTGACCCTTTGTGCCTCTGAAAACAACCCAAGATAGGACCCCATCCCGCAGTGCTTAGACCCTGGAAACTTCAGTGGCGGCGATGTATGAATCAGACTGCAGGGTTGGGCCGACAATGGAGAAACAGACGTCGTAGGACTTTTTAATAAAACAGGCTGTACTGCGGCAGGCTCTTATTAAACAATATGGCCCTTGGTAACCAAGCCTGCACAGGAAGGCAAACCCAGGGCATGCTGTAGACTAGAGGACAAGCTCGCCTTCAAATGAATCCAGCAAATAGACCCCATCCCAAATAGTAAGCAGCTAGCCAAACGCACCTAGGACCAACTTGCTTCATTAGCAAGTGGCAGGCAGGCAGAGCTGTAGGGAAGAGATCTCTGTTAAATGTGCTGAGGGGCCAGTGTTTATATAAGCCTAGTATGGTAGCAGCTGGCCCTGACTTGTGTTTCTGAGCCCCTGGTGCCATACTAAACTAGCTCCCTCCTGAAACTTGACTATATTTCTCCAAAAAGAAAAGGAGTACTTGTGGCACCTTAGAGACTAACCAATTTATTTGAGCATGAGCTTTCGTGAGCTACAGCTCACTTCATCGGATGCATATTTCTCCAGTTCCACTCCTTATCCTGCACAGCAAGCCAGTGTGTGTGTGCAATGTTCTTGCTAACGGAGAAAGATTTGATCATGCGTTTTTGCAGCGCATGGTGTGGGATGTGTATGTGCAGGTGAGAGAGAAGATCATACTGTGATTCATCCGATTCCTATTTATTGTCCTCCCACGGACGGAAGTAGATTGACATGCCTGGGCGGTACAGTGGGGACCCTGAGCCTGCAGACACCTGCTGGCCATTGGAACGAGACCTTAATAGTTTGTTTTCCTGGCTGCCAGTGTAACCTGACGCAGCGCGATCAGCAGGATTTGAACCCAGGAACTCTCCTGCTTTAAAAGCATGAATCTCTCCTATTTAAACTCAAGGTGTAGGAGCTTAAGTATGCTTGCCTCTGATATTCTGTAGCAGAGAGAACTCCTGCTGGCATTCCTGTTCCATCAGAGGAGGGAAACTGATTGCAGGGAGGATGGAGGAGTTGAGAGGATGAAGTTTGCTCTCTCTAATTCAATGATACTTCCCCATTGGGGTGGTTTTTTTTGTTTTTTTTTGGTTCTGACACGGTGTCGTTCAGGATGAGTAAAAACTAGCCGGGGCAGTGAGAGGGGAAACCTCTTTTCAGATTTTTTTCTCGAGATTACACAGAGCTTTTCCATGGAGTTTTGACTGGACAATTCTGCAGAAATTGTTGAAACTCCCCACGGGTTCTCTGTGGCCGTAGTGATCAGTCACAAATTAAATATGAAACGAACAGAGGCCAGTGTGCCAGAGAAACCGGGGTACATCAACAAATTCTGACTCCCATTACCATGGAGACCATTCCATTTCAGTTTCTTTTCGTGCCAGTCCAGCCTCAGCAGCAATCTAGCAATGTTTGTTGACACAGCATTCATTTGATGAATGGTTTGTGATTTGTCTAAATATTTGAGCAGTGCTACTTTAGTTACGGGCGTGGCAGCATTTTCACTGCAAGGTCTGTTTTATGATAGGCTTACGACTCCCCGGTTTAAAGGCCCAATCCAACCACCACTGATTTTTAATGGGAGTTGAACTGGGCCCTACATTTTCTTTAGGTTTAACATTGGATTTTGCAGATGGCCAGAGCACAGAACAGGGAGGTGAGAATTTCCGGGCTCTGTAACCAGTTCTGTGGGCTTGTGCAAAGAGCTTTCTGTGCCTCGCTTTCCTCATCCACAAGCTAACTGGATTGAGGTGGGATGTTCTAGGTGAATTTGCTGGCCAGCGTTAGCCAGGAGGTTGGATTAAACGGTCACAACAGTCTGAGAAAAGGGAGTGGTCACATTGCTTTCGCTACCTCATGGGGCTGTTTATGAAGAATCATGAGTTACTGTTTTCAAAATATTTTTGTAAACTATTTGTTTTTCTGTCATTAAACGCTCAATCCAGGTATGATCATTTTTGTTATACAGCTACAGTCTTTATTCCTGCATAATTATTACCTCACAGCCCTAGTCATGGATTGTGCTAAGCACTGCACAGACAGCGAACAAACAACAGTGATTTCAATAGGTTTTTGCTTCAGTAAAGTGCTCAGATTGTGCCTGAAATGTGATATAAAACTAATCAGCTATTTTTAAAGGGCAACAAAAATTGCATCGTAGTGATTTTGAAGGTGCCACCCACCATTCCTTGCTGTCTGAGATATGCAGAGTGCTTTACACACAAGCATTCATGGAAAACAGGAGCCATCTTGTTAGGATGAAACCTCTTGCTGATCCCTTTATAAATGCCCAGAAACAGGGACTGTCACTTTCTGAGAAGAATTTTGTGCAAAATCCTTGAGTTTCAAGAAGCTGTCGCGATGTTGGAGGAATAGCCGTATGCGTTGCAGTGGCGCTGAAAAATCCATGGATCTCGAACGAAGTTGATGGAGGGTGTTTGATTTATTTTTAGCCCCAAAGCAAGTAAGCACCTGCGGGAATCCCATTGATTTCCCATGAATAGGGACTGACTGCGGAACCAGAATCACATTTAACACTACTGCCAATAAAGTGGAATTTTTTTTTTAAACATTCAAATACTTTACAGGTTTCAGAGTAGCAGCCGTGTTAGTCTGTATTCTCAAAAAGAACAGGAGGACTTGTGGCACCTTAGAGACTAACCAATTTATTTGAGCATAAGCTTTCGTGAGCTACAGCTCACTTCATCTTTTCAAATACTTTAAGCACTCCCGATTAAGAAATGCATTGATCAGGCTATTAGCTTGCAATCCTTCAAACACATGAATGTGAATTGTTTTACACAAGTAACTGGGGGCTTGTCTACACTTACCAGGGGTTTGACACGCGGCGATCGATGCATCGGCGGTCAATTTAGTGGGTCTATTGAAGACCTGCTAAATCGACCGCCGATCGCTCTCCCGTTGACTCGTAGACTCCACCTGAACAAGACGTGCAAGGGAGCGTCTCCAGTCGGCATCACGTAGTGTGACGCCCGCGGTAAGTAGATCTAAGTACGTCAACTTCAGCTGCATTGTTCACGTAGCTGAAGTTGCATATCTTAGATCGATCTCCCCCCATAGTGTAGACAAGCCTGGGACTACTTGGTTGCATAAAGCTACTCACACATAGAAGTGTTTTCAGGATCAGGGCCCTATGTCATCCCACTCTTCTTATGTGTTGGAACCTAGGTGATATGCATCCGTTTTTCAAAAACCCCTTCAGTACTCCAAGGCAACAGGATGCGTTGCAAACAAACTGGTAGCCTTAGCTTTGGCTTCCTTTCCCATCCCCCACACTCTAGGCTCTGGAGTATTGGTTTTAATGTGAAAATAGGATATAGCAAATAGCCACGTTTATAGATTTTAAGTCCAGAAGGGATCATTAGGGTCACTGTGTCTCTCCCCCTCCCCCCACCCCCCTACCCTGCATAGCACGGGCTGTAGAATTTGATCCAGTAGTTTCTGTGCGGGAGCATTTATTGAGCCCAATAACTTGTGGTGGGATTAGACAGAGCGTGTCTTTTGGAAAGACATCCAGTCTCCAATGAACAGCACCAATTGTGAGAGGAACTGATCACTTCCCTGGGCGAGTTATGTCAGTGGTTAATTACCCTCCATGTTAAAAAGCACAAAAGGGTCCTGGTCCCCGAGCAGGGCTTCTAGGGGCTATGGGAACACAAAATTCACGAGGGGTGAAATCCTGGCCCCCTTGAAGTTTCACCATAGAATTCAGGGGATTTGATTCTCAGGCCTTGTCCACACTAGAGAGGGTTTGCCATGCCTCTATAGCTCTACCAGCCAGCCCTCCTAATGGAGGCATGGCTTAGAGCGGCAAAAGATGCGCTCCCACAAAAGACTTTTTTTTGCCAGTGTAACTGCACCTGCTCTAGGGCTTTTGCTGGCCCAGCTGCAAGGGTTGGGGAGAGTAATTTTGTTTTTCACACTCGGACCTGATGTAGCTATGCCAACAAAACTTTTACATGGAGATCAGGCCTGGGGAAGTAAAGTGATGTGGAAAAAGTGTTCTGGGGGTGGAGAAACCCCACTTGTTTTTATTTACCATTTTTATTGGCCTACTTTTCTTATGTTTTCCCTTCCCTTTATTCTGGCAGTTTCTAGAGTTCAGGGAACTTTTCTTTCTTTATATTCCTGCTCTTCTGTCTCTTTTTACTGACCCATTGTGGCTCTTATCTGATTTTCTGGCTACAGGCTAAGTAGCTTTTTTTCAAAAGCCGTCACTCCTAGTGTTGCTTTACAGTTCAGGATCAGTAAACAGGGGGTATTTTGCGGCTGCGGTAGCTGTTATCTGTTTCTCTATAAATCACTCTTCTGGCCTCTGCAATCTGTCTGGTCTTCACCTTTTAAGGATGCAAAAGTTTTGAACCTGCTGCTTCACCTTAATCTCATGTAGAGCAGTATAATGCCATGTGACCTGCTCTTATTGTTACTGAAGTCAGAAAAGCCCGTAAGCATGTGTCCTAAGGTTACAGCTAAGCATGTAGTGGTTTCCTGAGTTGGGACTTGTGAGTTTCATCCTTGATTTCAATGAGGGCAGGTTCAGACACCGGGGATTTTAAGCGCTCTAGCATTTAAAAATGTTTTCCCAAGTTTTTGAGCCGGTGTGATGAACAGTAAGTGAAGGCTTCTTTTGCAAAATGTTCCTCTTCTTGTGAATGTAGCTGTTGAGAAAAGGCAGGCAAATGAACATGGGCTGAAGACTGAGGGGGAAATTGGATTGCTAACTTCTAAAATGTCAATATTCTGTAATGGAAAAGAGTCGTTCTGTGATGCTCTCTCTTGCGTACAGCACTGCAAGTATGGTGTATGTGTCCCCAAGGAGCGAGAGGCGCCGGTAACAGATGGAGCGTGGGGATCGTGGAGTCCCTTTGGAAGCTGTTCAAGAACCTGCGGTGGTGGCATAAAAACTGCAGTTCGAGAATGCAACAGGCCTGAGTGAGTACAATAGCACTGAAAAACCTACTGGTTTGACCGCTCGAGCGGTGACACTGACGCTGGATTGGGGGCCCAAACTGACCAAAATATTGACTGGGCCACCCAGATGTAAATATTTTAAGAGAGGTGGTGAACTGCTCGAAAGCATTGGCCTGACTCTGCTCCAGATGACTCAGAGTTTTAAGATACCAACCAAATGTCCACCTAGCGCTACTGTATGAATCAAGTTCCTTCCACAAACACTTCATTAAGCCCTTTTATGCTTTTACATGTGAGCTGGCACAGATTAGACAAGCTCTGTGGAAATCTGGACCCTGTTTTTTTTTTTTTTTTTTAAAAAGCATTTAAAGATGTTTATCATAAACGTGTCAAGCAAATTCATATGCCCTTTGAAATCACAGGGAATTTTGCCATTGACTTCAATAGGATCAATACCTGACCTGTAGAATGTTAGCAGCTGGTTTGAAAACAATCCGTTTAACGCAGTGACTGGGCTGATTTCTGCCTTACTGCCTGCACTCAGTCATTGTGAGTGATGAGGAGAGGAAGGGATCATCTGGGGCTCTGATTTGGGGTGGGCAGGAGAGTGTGTTCTGCTGAGTTGGCTGAAAACAGGAATTTGAAAAGGCAAAGTAAGAATCGAGTGAGCACTTCAAGGCAGAAATCGTTCTACTTTCTTGCCGGTAGTGTCAGAAAGGTTATTGCCAAGGAAATTGGCATTAGCAGTGGGTCCGTGTCAGGTTTTGCATCAGCTCTTTGAAGTCTGTGGTAGATGAGTGTTAATTGAGGAAGGGAGGTTTAGACCAGGGACACTGGCGTTAGAATGATACCTGGAGATTGCTCCGTTTGCGTGAGCAAATGTCACAGTAAAGGAAAGGCTGAGGGCAAGGGAATTGGACGTCGACAAGCTCGTTAAAATAATGCTGAGCACAACGCCAGAAACACAAACATCAGAGCGTCCTCACTCCTGACGGCCTCCACCAGTTTTGCAACAACTGAGCAATGCAGAAACTGGGTGGCTCTTCACAGGTAAAATATAATTCCATGTATGCAAAGGATGCTCAAAGCAGCCATCCAGCCAAACACTCAGACCTTTCTGATGAATGACATTCCTGGTGGGATGGAGCACTAGGAAGCTGGATGGATAGATTCTCTGGTAAGAAGTCTCCTGGACCTCAAAGCCTAGCCTCTTCAACACTACCTCCTTCTGCAATTCAGAAGTTAAATTGTGTGTATTTGCAAACATAGTTGTAGGCTGGCATTTTCAAAAGTACCAAAGTGAGTTAGGCCAGTGGTTCTCAAAGCCAGTCTGCCACTTGTTCAGGGAAAGCCCCTGGCACGCCGGACCGGTTTGTTTACCTGCTGCGTCCGCAGGTTCGGCTGATCGCAGCTCCCTCTGGCCGCGGTTCGGCGCTCCAGGCCAATGGGGGCTGTGGGAAGTGGCGCAGGCCAAGGGACATGCTGGCTGCCCTTCCTGCAGCCCCCATTGGTCTGGAGTGGCGAACTGTGGTCAGTGGGAGCCGCGATCGGCTGAACCTCTGAACACGGCAGGTAAACAAACCCATCCGGCGTGCCAGGGGCTTTCCCTAAACAAGCGGTGGACTGGCTTTGAGAACCACTGAATTAGGCGACAGCGCCCATTGAAAACCAGTGGGAGCTGGGTGCTTAACAATCTAATGCACTTTTTAAAACACCACCCATAGTGCAGTCAGTTGTGCTTATTTTCCTGGATTTCTTTCGAGAGCATTGTAACTCCCATTGTCCTCCCCTTGAACCCACCATGAAGTCTCCACAGAGGTTTTTTTTTTTTTTTGTCTTGGGCTGGCCCACGGAGGTTTTACGGTGACTTTGTTTTGCCATTTAAATTTGATATCATGATGGATGTGGGCTGCAAGGACCTACATTCTCCTCATGAGATTTTTGTGATGTGCAAGTGAGTGAGACAAGTGAATAAGGTTAGAAAGAAAGAAAGAAAGAAAGAAAGAAAGAAAGAAAGAAAGAAAACCTCTGCATAGTCTCTCACCCTCATTTTAAAACTCACATTCTTCCCCCCTTTTCAAAATGTTCTTTTCTAAAATATCGACTGGCACTAGTCTAGCTGAAAAGCAGTTTTATTCCTAAATGTTTTGACTGTGTTCTGACACCCTATAAAAACAATAACAAACAACCCAAGTTTCTGAAGTCAGATCCAAATGACTTTTTATTTGCCCTTGTATATTAAAAAAAGACTTCACATTTGTAAACAGATTTTTTTTTATATGAGCATGCAGGTTGGCGCCTTGAATGCCAATGAAATGGTCTGTTATACTGACTGTGTGAAGAGCCTCTCAAATCCAGCATTTAAAATGGAAAAAGCCCAGTAACTCTTAGTTGGAGTCCTGCTCCTGCCTCTGTCTATAATATGTTCTGACACCTACATGGTTGAGCACTTTGTAGAACAGTAGGAAGCTGTAAGCCTACGACAGGCAAGCAGACTGTGTTTTGACATGCACTCAGAGGAATGTATTAGCTGTCCAGACCAGCCCCTTCACCTGGGCAATCCAGGCTGGATGGTAACGCTAAAGCCAACTGCTGCAGCATATCACAGACGGTATCTGTATTGATGGCACAGTGTGTCAAAGAAAGGCACAGTTGCAGTAACAGCAGAAGGAAGCATAGCTCTTAGGACATCAGCACAGGGGGCCCCATTTGCAGGAAAGGCTGTTTGGATCTCAGCATCATCCCTGTCTGTGGTTTTAGCCAGATCTGCATTTCTGGTATGTCACAGGAGTAGCTACGTGTGTTGAAAGCTGGCTGAGTTTGACATGTAAGCATATCTCCAAATAAATGTGCCGAGCCGCTTAACTGCTGAGCTGCTGGCAATACGGTTAGCTCGTAATAGAGCTACAGATTAAAACGCTTCTGAGCTTTCCCCGTTGAAATGTGTTCAGTCTTTTTTTGGGAAAGGGGTGGTCAGATCGGGTTTTCAAAAGGTGGCCTCTGTTGGCGTGCATGCCATCTCTTTCCAAATTTCTGTGTAGTCTCACTTGAGTACAAAAGCTCCACTCCACACACCCGCACAAAGCCCATCATTTGCCTGCACAAGTGATTGGGTGCACAGAGTTTTGTGCATTGAACTGCATGCAGGTGGAGACCGGGTTCATACCCATTGGGAAGACCCGGCCCTCGTGGGTCAGGTTTTGATGCATGTAAAATGGAAGTCTAGCCCTATAGTGAAATATTTGGTCAGGAAGATGGCATGCTGGCAACATTTTAGCTCGAAACATGCAACGCTAAAAAGATCGGTCCCGTTAGTGGAAAACATTGTGGGTGTTTCTGTATATTACCTCTGTTTCTGTGCCTGTTTGCAAATGCAATGACCTTTGATGCATCTCATAGAATTTGCACGCTCAGAACCCCTTTTGTGTATGCCCCGTCAAGTGTTGCACATGTAAATTATGTCACTTGTGCCCACAAAGGTGTTGCACATGCATAAGTGCACTTCGTATAATAACTCGGGACAGTTGGGTTGTGTCCAGCTCTCCTGAAGCAGAACGTAATCACGCTGATGCCTTGAGAGGTAAGTGTGAAAAATAATAAAGCTTAGCATTTACATAGGGTGTATTATATAGTCAAAACAAGTCAGTGTGGGAGCACAGAGGAGAACCCAGGTCTGTCTCCTAGTGTGATTTGTTAGGCCACGTACTGAAATGGAAGGATCTTTGAATCTCTAGCAGGGATTTAGCTGGGTGTGGGTGGGTGTGTGGAGCAGAGTTGGGAAGGGAATATTGCTAGACTGGAGAAACAGTCCACAACAGACGTTACCTGCTAGTACAGATGCTTCAGAAATGGTAGGGTTATGCATAGAATGAGCAGGTTTGTATGCATGAATTACTTCATTTTCCATCATCTGCCACTTGTTGATGGCTGTCCATAAAAAAATATTCCACCGTGCTGGTTGAGAATGGCTAATGCGCCAGTATTTCTTCATGGCATTAAAAATGTCACATGTTATTGGTGAAAATCCATGTCTGAAAATATTTTATATGAAACTGATTTCCTGGTCAGGGTCAGCCATCTCAGTTTTACCAGGCTCTGTTAAAGTTTTTCAAGTGTGTCTCAAAAATTATCAGAGTGGTTTGGGGCTAGTTTGAAAAAAAAATCAATGTAAGCGTGTTTAAGCCTCCAATACTAGCAGAAGGGAAATTTAATAGCAAAGTTACGAAGCTGACAGATCATGGCAAGTTTTAGCATTCTTTGCTTTATGGTAGGTTCTTGTATGCAGTATATTATCTCTAATCTCAAATATCATGTCTAAAAAATGTAATTGCTTAAAGGTCTAATTGTATGGGGGGGGGGAGTGTTGAAGTGGTTAGTATTACATATGACAAGAATCCTGCATATTCTTGTTTACTACCTTAATATGAAAAAACACATCTTCTGTTCATGATATCTGTTTATAATGGGAGCATTATGCTTTAAAGAGTCATAGCTGCAATGTATTTCTCTCTTTAAAACATACACGGGCAGAGGGTTTGCATAATTTAAGGCCATCATGAAATTGTAGTACTGCCTTTGCAATGTAAATGGAAAATAGTTTCAAACTGAAACTAATTCTTGTGTCATAAGAACCCTAACCTGGGTTATTTTTGGTTTCAGAAGATCTGTAATGTTCACCTAAGAATGAAAACTCTCCGCCCTAATAATTAAACTATTATTCTGATCTATGTTCTCCTGCAACCTCAAGTGTTACTGATTTGAAGGTTGGAAGCAAATTTGATATGCTGCTGGGATCAGCACAAAAAAGTTTATATTTGGTATGCTTGTAAAACCAGGACTGTCCAAGCGGAGATTCCTGACAGTTTTTTTAAATTAAAATAATAATTTTGACTATAAATGACATCAAAAATTTGTAATTCAGAAAATGTTGACCTGTTCTAGTTCAAATTCATGTTCCCAGATGACATTCAGTGGTGTCAAGTCATGTTGCCTGGGTTTGTGTTGGAGTTTGCTGTAGCATGTTGGATTACTCAGATGCCCAAATGCCTCTTGTGCATGGCGGGTACTTGTTTACAAGAACTAGAGCTCTGCTTTTATTTCCTGGTTTAAAATCAATGTGTCCAATTCTATATGAGTCTAAATTGTGGTAACTCCATTGATGTCAATTACATAAGTACAAGTTTCAGAGTACCAGCCGTGTTCGTCTGTATCTGCAAAAAGAAAAGGAGGACTTGTGGCACCTTAGAGACTAATCAATTTATTTGAGCATAAGCTTTCGTGAGCTACAGCTCACTTCATTGGATGCATACGTAGAGGATCTGTCCCAGTTCTGAGTACTCCCTATTTCTCTTTCCAAAAAATTATGCTGTAAGAGGATCAATATGGCCCTGTCTCACTGCCTGCATTGAGGGCTAGGTTCTGCCCACCACTCTCTGGCCAATTATCTGAGCCAGCGTGGGAGTGGGAAGTGAGAAAATGTCACTGGTGCTCGTAGCCAGCAGTAGATGACAACTCCTTGGAAACAGGGCAGAGAGGATACTTCCGCAGAAATGTGTTTACAGGCTTGTCTATGTGTACTGCTTTAGCTAAAGGGTTGATTTTAAATTGATTTACTTATCCCAGTGCAAAAGGCTGGGTGAACACTATATCACATTGATGCAAAGTGAAGTACTGTTGATTGAGCTTCAGGTGATTAGGAACAGGGTTAAGCCAAACCAAAATAAGCCGACTTTAACCTGAACTAAGAGCGTCCGCACTGCGTTTTTCACTGGTTTAAATAAATGGCCAAGTAGCCAAGGCCACAGAGTCATAAGACTGCTCTTGGTGTGAGTAGAGCTTATGTGTCACCCTTTGCAGAGAACTGTGCTGAAAGCCAGAATCTCGTTTTCTCTGTCTAGAGAAGAATTAAGCAATCTACAGTACAGACACCTTCATTTCATTGAGGAGAGGCAATCACTGACAGGCAAAGTGGTGTCTTTTTAGCTACCGATGCATTGTATTTCTTTTGTGGTCGTTGGCTGAGATGAAATGTCTGCCTGCCCGATCTATCTACAAATACGCCATACGTGTGTTAACAATGGTAGGTAGAGCTGGGTAGAACGACCATAATCTCTTCTCCAGTGACCCAGGGTAGGGAATGGCTTATCTGATGCGTGTGAGTCTTTTCACTGGAGAGTGAGTCAGTGGGTGAGCCCAATCTGCAGAGCTCCTATTTTTCTCCTGGAATCATCAGGCTGCTGGAGTGCTGCGACCACTGCTTGTCCTGCTGATCAATGTTGTCTCATTGTTGCCTTATATTTCCCTGTCAGCCTGTCTGTAGCCATGTGTGTGTTGTCTCTCCTCTAATCCTTAAATTGGGGTGGGCACCGTCTTTGTTCTTTTGTGTGTGTACAGCACCAAGGACAGTAGAGTCCTGATCCATGCCTCGGGCTCCTAGGCACTCCAGTAATACAAATAAATAATAATAATGCTCTGGTATTGACTCATCTTAAAAGGGAGCGTGCAAGTGAGTAATCTGTATTAGCGAGGCAGTGTTGACTGGGAAGCACAGGATTTGGAGGCAGGCCACCTGGTTTCCATTTCTGCTTTGCCAGTGTCCTGTTAAGAGAGTGCATTTGCCTTTACGTGCCTCAGTTTCCCTATCTGTATAATAGATATTACTGGGGCTGCCTCCGCCGATGAAGTATTTTGAGATCTACAGAAGGAAAACATTATATATGAGCTAAATATTATTGCTATAAATGTGGAAAGATGTATTTTTGGTGGTAGGCTGCATGTTGTCATGCTAGTCATTGAAGATCGTCTGACATTTGCACAATTTATTTTTGTTTCACTTTCTTGTATTATGGCTCATTAGGGAAATCTCAGAATGTATTTGAATTTGGAAAGTTTCCCTTGCAATTTGTTTTGTTCAGAGGCATACTGAATGGGAAGCAGATGCTACTGTCATTTTAGGGGGAGGTTTTTTTGAGGTAGAAATAGAAGTTAGGCACCAAACTCCAGCCCACAGTCAATCTCCCATTTATATTTTTACGGATCTCCCCCTGAGATTGTGTAACACTGCCTTCTACAGGACAGAACATTTCAGCCCCATCCACTATTTATCTATTTGGAATGTTCTTGCCCTCTTATGGGCTGGTCTAAAAAGAGTGTATTAAATGCAAAGAGTTGGGTTAATGGAGACTCGTGATTGATATTTTCCATGCCCAAAAGTTATGAGGAAAGTTAACTCGGCCCCTGTGTGCGCATGTACTGTTCTGTACAACTTTTGACTTATGGATACTATTTTTTCAGGAGTCACCTAAATTGGCTCCTCCCAGATTTAATTTAAAGTGTCATATCTTTGCTTCTGTAACACCACAAAATAAAGGAGAGCTGCAGTTACATTTGATTGTGTTATCAAACAAATAAACCCACCTTTTGAATGTATGATCTAGCAGTTCTGCTCTTAAATCTAATGTTTCACCTTTTGGAGCTTTAATTTTAAATTGGTTGTAGATGGTGGCTAGAACAAACTGCTGGTGGATTAGACACTGGGCCAACGGGGCCCGTGCCTCAGGGCCCCAAAAACTGGGCACCCCCACGGCTGACCTGCTTCGCCCGTGGCACTCCTCCCGTGGTCCAGCTCCACCCACCCGGCGCTCCTGCCAGGGAGTGAGGGAAGTCCCCGCGCTCCAACCTTGCTCCCCGGTAGGAGTGCGGGAGGAGGCAGAGCGGGGACTGCAGATGGAAGGCGTGTGGAGGGGCCCCCACTTGCTCTGGCCCAGGGCCCCACAGAAGCTTAGTCTGCCAATGGGCTCTTTCCAAGGTCATGTTATTTTGTTGTTGTTTATTTGTATCATCCTGGTGCCTAGGAGTCCCACTCATCTAACAGGACCCCGTTGTGCTAGGCACTGTGCAAACACAGAGCAAGATGGTCCCTACTCCAAAGAGCTGACAATTTTAAATGTAAGATAAGTGACAACAAGTGGGTAGAGTGGACAGACTGGGAGCACAAGGAGATGACACGAAATACCGGTCAGCATTGTTCTGGTTAAAAGATTGTAATTGGTTAAAACTGGATTGGTAACTGGTTAAAAGATAGGAAACAAAAGATAGGAATAAATGAGCAGTTTACAGAATGGAGAGAGGTAAATAGTGGTGTCCCCCAGGGATCTGTATTGGGACCAATGTCGTTCAACATATTCATAAGTGATCTGGAAAAAGGGGTAAACAGTGAGGTGGCAAAATTTGCAGATGATACAAAACTACTCAAGACTACTCAAAGCAGACTGCAAAGAGCTACAAAAGGATCTCTCAAAACTGGGTGACTGGGCAACAAAATGGCAGATGAAATTCCGTGTTTGCAAATGCAAAGTAATGCATGTTGGAAAACAATCCCAACTATACATATAAAATGATGGGGTCTATATTAGCTGTTACCACTCAATAAAGAGATCTTGGAGTCATTGTGGATAGTTCTCTGAAAACATCCACTCAATGTGCAGCAGCAGTCAAAAAAGCCAACAGAATGTTGGTTCTCATTAGGAACAGGATAGATAATAAGTCAGAAAATATCATATTGCCTTTATATAAGCCCCTGGTATGCCCACATCTTGAATACTGTGTGCAGATTTGGTCGCCCCATCTCAAAAAAGATATACTGGAGTTGGAAAAGGCACAGAAAAGGGCAAGAAAAATTATCAGGAGTATGGAACAGCTTCTGTGTGAAGAGAGATTAATTAAGGGACTTTTCAGCTTGGAAAAGAGATGACTGTCGGGGAGGGTTATGATGGAGATCTGTAAAATCACTGGTGCGGAGAAAGTAAATAAGGAAGTGTTATTTACTCCTCATAACACAAGAACTAGAGATCGCCAAATGAAATTAATCAGCAACAGGTTTAAAACAAACAAAAAGAATTATTTCTTCACACAATGCACAGTCAACCTGTGGAACTCTTTGCCAGAGGATGTTGTGAAGGCCAAGACTATAACAGGGTTCAAAAAAGAACTAGATAAGTTCCTGGAGGATAGGTCTACTGGCTATTACCAGGATGGGCAGGGACGGTGTCCCTAGCCTCTGATTGCTGGAAGCTGGGAATGGGCGACAGGGGATGGATCACTGGATGATTACCTGTTCTGTTCATTCCCTCTGGGGCACCTGGCATTGGCCACTGTCAGCAGACAGGATACTGGGCTAGCTGGACCTTTGGTCTGACCCAGTATGGCTGTTCTTATGTCCTATCCATTGTCAAGTTTTCTGTAGGCATCACAGCAAAAGAGTTTTAAGCGGGATTTGAGGAAGAACACTGCAGATATCTATAGAGATGTGAGGGGGCAGCATAAAAGAAAACATGAAGATGGTTGCTTGAAAATTTAACAAGCAGGTGATCAGGGCCAGTTCTAGGAGTGGACAAGCAGGATGATTGCTCTGGGGGCCAGCTTCCAGAGGGCGCTGTACAGTTGTGCCACTGACCCTTTTTCCCTTCGGGGAGGGAGTGCTAAAAACATGCTCTGTCCTGACCAGCCGGTCTCCTGCCGATGATGAAGGGTGACAGTTGTAACAATTTTTTTTTTAAACTGGACGATGTCATGGTCTGGAAGGCATGCTGCATCCTTTCCCATGCTCAATCCTCAAAAGTGGCCAGATGGAATTTTACCAGAGTTTCTGGAACAATTATCCTTTGAGCTGACAATAAGCACCATACTTTTCATCACAAAAGGTACTTCCTAGGTCCGAAAATGAGTTCCTGTCCTGAAAATGCTTTCTGATCAGTACCTCTAATGTCACAGTGGGATCGCTCATTCTCTCATTACTGCTGACAGCTACTGGCAGGTCTCCTTTGGCTCATGTAGAAGAGACAGGTGGTTTTGGGGTGGCAGGTTGTGAGTAGAGCTGGTCAAAAGCGGTTTGCCGGAATGATTTCCTGTTGGTAAGTGCCCTTTCTGTGGGGAAAATTTCAGTTTCCCCATCAGGAAAGTCAAAATGACAGCTGCCCACCTGGAAGGCTCTTGTCAATTTCACTTTCTGCAATTGAAATTGACAAGAGGAGCCTAGACTTTCACCCATGTGAAGAAGCTGTTACTTGGCTGTGCAAGGAAAATGGTGATGGTGGTGTTTTAGTTCCTCGCTATCAGAATCAACAAGGGCTCCTAGGCTCTACAGTAATACAAACAATAAACAATAATTGTCACAGCAAGGTGCTCTAGACCATCAATGGTCATAAAGCTCTTACGGTGATGAGGTCCGGGTACATCTTTCTAGGGATCGTCCCATCTTTATTTGTAGATTCTCACAACATAAAATTTAAAATTACTACAGCAGAGGGGGAATTTATTCCTCTGGGGAATCTTTCTCTCTGCCCACTCTCTCCATCATAATCTGTGTTCCTCAGAAGAGGGTGGAGTCTGCCATGCCAATGAGGCAATTCCCTTAAAGATATACAAAAACTGGATTCATTAGCTAGTCTGCTTGCAGTAGCATGATAAAAATAGCAGTATGGCCGTGACTGCATGCGTGGTGGCTCAGGCTAGCTGCCCAAGTACAATCTCTCCTGACCCCCTGAGCTGCCATCCATGCAGTCTTCTGCCAAGCGCCGTCCCAACTGCTGTACAGAAACAAACTGACCCTGGACTTTGCTTAGTTGTTTTTTTGGATCACTGAGGATTGTTAAGCATCCCGCCCTGACTCCCTTGCCTATTGATTTTTTTATTTTTTTTTGCACCTCTGCAATTCCCAGCTTTCATTTGTAACCGGAAGTAGGTGAATGGAAATCTCACAAGAGAGCATCGTTTCACTGGATTTTCAGTCCAAAGTAGTTCCGAACTTGTTTGAGGTTTCCCCTTTGCAGCTCCATATTCAGGCCTGCATTCCAGCCCACTTTGAGCTGTGTCCTATTGTGGATCTGGATCTATCTGCCTTTCAGGTATCCCACTAGTCGGTTGAGCAGTGGCAAATTATCAGGGCTTTGTGATGAGCTGTAGGGTGCAGCTCACTCTACCTCACTCCTTCTCCCCCCGGCCCCATCTTTATTTTCCTTTGTCTTTGTTCTTATTTCTTAACCCCTTCCACTTACTGCTTGCAGTAGTTAGCTGTCACTTTGAGATCTTTCTTAAAGAAATGCATGAACAAAATATAGGCTCTACATCACCAGTGACAGAAAAGAAGTGTTGTAAATAATAAATGTCTTGAACTAGTTAGAGGAATGTGATTGTGGGACCGGTCGCTGGTAGCATAGCACTTGATCCAAGGCTCATTAAAGTCAGTGGAGAAACTCCTGTTTGCATCAGTTGGCTTTGAATCAGGCCCATCATGAGCAAGCATGGGAGCGATCCAAAGGAGTTTAAGCTTCTTCCTTTACCCCGTGTGTGCAGAGCAGCCGTCGTTGTGTAATGAGGTGGAGGGTGGCAGCAGAGACCAAAGTCATCTTTCCTTTTGGAAGGCTGGGGAAGGCTTGTGGGTGGCTGCAGGCTCTGGTTGCTGTGTTATGGAATCTCTGAATAAAAGAATAATGTAACTGTTAAATACAGGCTCTCCACATCGTAATAAGAACACTGAACCTGGTACCCGGCCTGGGGCTCAAACCCAGGAAGAGTAACATACATGCTCATGTGCAATTGAGGCAGCATACACAGTCCCTGGGAAAGGAAAATGGGTAGCATTCTAACCACTTTCCTGGCTGCTGCAGGAATGAGCTTGATGGGTTTCATAGCCCCCAGTCTCATTTGGAAGAGCGTCTTTCATGAGATGGGAGAGAGAGGTTGAGAGGCTCAAAGGATGAAAAGTACCAAAACTTAATATATTAGGGGGAGAGAGAGAGAGAACTCAAAAAGAGGCTCTGTTGATACAAGAGTACTTGTGGCACCTTAGAGACTAACCAATTTATTTGAGCATGAGCTTTCGTGAGCCACAGCTCACTTCATCACATCTGATGAAGTGAGCTGTGGCTCACGAAAGCTCATGCTCAAATAAATTGGTTAGTCTCTAAGGTGCCACAAGTACTCCTTTTCTTTTTGCGAATACAGACTAACACGGCTGTTCCTCTGAAATCTGTTGATACACTGCATCTTAGGCTTGTGGTTGATCATTGTATCTTAGAACTAAAGTGATTTTTTTTTCCAGGCCCAAGAATGGTGGGAAATATTGCGTGGGTCGTCGAATGAAGTTTAAATCCTGCAACACTGAACCATGCTCTAAACTAAAGAAAGACTTCCGAGATGAGCAGTGCGCTGACTTTGATGGGAAGCATTTTAACATTAACGGTCTACCTCCTAATGTGCGTTGGGTTCCTAAATACAGTGGAAGTGAGTATGTCAGGAAATTAATGTCAGCCTCCTTGAAATGGCTGCATAAGGGAATAGAATTAAAATAACGTTACCTTTTGCTTTTCCAGTTTTGATGAAAGATCGGTGCAAGTTGTTCTGTAGGGTAGCAGGAAACACAGCCTACTATCAGCTCAGGGACCGAGTTGTTGATGGCACCCCTTGTGGCCCAGACACAAATGACATCTGTGTGCAAGGACTTTGTCGGGTAAATATTTCCTTCTGCTGTTTAACTAGGTTGTTTTCTTGTTTCTATTGAAAAGATCCGTTCTCGATCCCACTTCCACATTCTGGGCTTCACTGGTGCTAGTGTGGATTCTTCCTGAGGCAAATCAAAGAAGTCCTGCTGTCATGGTCATGTGCCCTGTGACTGGAATTTTCAGAGAGCTTAGTGCGCACACCTGGGCCTGGATTTTCCAGAGACCTCAGCAACTATTTTGGCACCTTAAGAAGTGACCAGTTTTTCAAAACAGCTCAGCACTGCGCTTTTTGAAAATCTGTCCGGAAGTGTTGCGGTTTCTGGGTGCTGAGCACTCTTGAAATCTGAGCCCAATTTCGGGCGGGGAGCCCATGAAAAATCTAGCCCTGTGCTCTTTTGAAAGTCTGACCCTGCCGGAATTTATTCCCCCTTCGCAATTATTTTAATGCTATTCTCCTCTATCTGAGAACAGCCTATTCCAGAGTGACTTCCCAAACTGAGGTTCCCTTGTACACACGGCAATCTCTAAACTGGATAACATTGCTGTCTTTTTCTTCTTCTCCCAGCGGTACAATCCCAGGCACAAGTACACAATCCCTTGATGTTAAGCCTTGTTTGGGAGTGAGGGGCACTAGCATGCACGGGAACCCACTGTTAATTGTAATGAAGTAGGATACAATAAACTGTCTGTTATGGAAAGAGATCCCAAATTGTCGTAATGTTACAGTGTGCAAATTCCACATTTGATTATAACGAGTCCTTGCTTTTTGGAGACCCTCTGCTTAGAAACAGCTTCAGTGTAAGATAGTTACAATGCAAATTAACTAAGCATGTGGAAAAGGGGAAAAAAAATTAGTTTGGCGGTGGTCTTTGTAATATCATTTAATTAGGAGATTTGTAAGTTCTGTCCTATTTAATATTTGTTCAGTCTAGTTTTTAACTTTTTCTCTTAAAGCAAGCTGGCTGTGATCATGTGCTAAATTCCAAGGCAAGAAGAGACAAATGTGGCATTTGTGGCGGTGATAATTCTTCATGCAAAACAGTCGCGGGCACATTTAATACAGTGCATTATGGTAAGACTCCGTCACCAAAAAACTTTACAGAGAAAAATGCAAGCTTATGAAAGCATTAACCACATACAGTCGAGAAAAACACTCATGTAAACTGCAGAATCCCTCTAGCTGTGGTATATTCTGTTCTGTAACTATGTATGCTACCCTCAAATGAAACGTTTGGTTTGTGTAATGCCTGATCGTTTAACATTTTTGAAGATTTTTCCCTCCTCCCATAAAAAAACCAGTAAATGGGATGGCTGAGGAATAGTCTTGACCTTTTGCTCCATCTTCTAGGCTATAACACCGTGGTGCACATACCTGCTGGTGCTACAAATATCGATGTGCGGCAGCACAGTTACTCAGGGAAGCCAGAAGATGATAACTACCTTGGTAAGTTTAATGCAGAGAGACGCGCTATTTATACCGCCCTTTCTCAGCTAAGGAATAGTTAGATTTCAAAAATATGTACAGTATATCTGCCAAACAGACTAGCCTTAATTTTGCTTCATCTGTCTAGGTGTGTCTGGCTACTTATAAGGTCCTTGTTGCTGTCGTACATGAAAGGCTAACACATTTTAATTGCTTCATCCTTACAATGCCCCTCTGGGATCTGGAAGTAGTAGTATTCCCATTCCACAGGTAGGAAGTAAGGGAGATTAAGTAATTCGCCCAGGGTCACTCAGGAAGTCTGTGACCCCGCTTGGAAATGAGCTCTGATTTCCCAAGTCCCAGAGCCAGTACGCAGATCCCTTCATAAGCTACGTTTGCTGGAGTATAAAGACAGACGTTTACAAGACAAGACATTTTAATGGGAATTCTATACATATTTTTAGGTAATGTAACCAAAATATATATTATTCCACTGTAAGATAACAGGCCTGATCCTCATTTACACAACTTCCCCTTTACCCCTGCCAGAGCAGTGTAAACGAGAATCAGGTCCCAAGCATCTCGGTTTTATTTAAACCGATATGTCATAATGGTAACTCAACCTTTAGCTATTGCACACACACGACAGCAAGATTCTGACCCCCTAGTTCACGCTGAGCAGTAACTTGCTCCTGAAATAGTACGGCTTGAGTGAGGATGGCAAGGATGGCAGAATCCAGCGCTACGGAAATTCACCTATGGGTAAATTTGATACCAAGACAGATGCCCAGTAAGGCTTGTCTTCCACTTCGGTCCTGCTGTCTCCCCCCCAAGTAAGGTTCATGCTGGCCCTTTGCACAGCCGTGAATTTCATCCTGAGAGGGGTGAAATCCTGGCCACATTGAAGTCCAGGAAGTTTTGCCCCTGATTTGCAAAGTGCTCATACTGTGACTCTGTTTCTCTTCCTTTGCACACATCCTTTGTTTGGGTTGGTCAGCAGCATTGTGGTTCGTTCGCATTTATCTAGGTCTCTGTTTGGAGAATAGGTGTCATCTTGTTTTCCAAAGGTGGAATAATCAGCTTGTCAAAACAGGCTGGTTTTGCTGTTAGGTTGTTTTTTATTTTTATAGATTTTTAAAAATAACTGAATGAGTGTGTGTGTATTGGCTTTAATGATTAGGGTTATTTTAAATGTTGTCTTCACTTGGGGTGAAATTCATCCCTGTGCAGAGGGCTGGCATGTAACCCGTGCAGCGTTTATGTTCCACTTAAGCCCTCAAAGTAGGACATAAATGATGGACGGGCCTTGTGTATAGGAGTTCATTTCACCCATGGATTTTTTCGTAGTATCACTACTTAGGCCTCGATTTACTATGGGAGAGATTGTCCCTTATCCTAACACAGATGCTCAAGGGAAGAATGGGGTGGCTTGTCCATTATTAATGCATGTTTATAAGTGTCTAATTAAGCAAAACTGGATTAATATGCAAGCTTTGTTACCAAGAGAACCGTAAAACTTTCCAAACACTTTCTGTCTTTCTCCAGAGGGAGAGATTCCTCCCTACTCTTCTCTTTCCTAGAAAAATAATCTTCCATGTATATAGTTCCCTGCTGTGTATTTAGAACAGTCTACCCCGGCCAGGCCCCTGCGCCCAGAATAACCTCTCAGTTCTTTCTGGAGAGCTTTAATCTTCTTGAAAAGCATGAAGTCAAATCTTCTTTAATGTTACAGCATAGAGTATAGGGTCTAGGCCAGTTGTGATTTCTTTAACTGAATATTGCTGGGAAAGCATCTCTTCCTATTAGGCCTGAATAAAAGCAAGTCAAAAGTGTGCATGTGTACATTCATTTCACAGTTCACTGAGTGTGAAATCTTAGGCCCTGGATATTGTGAACCTTGTAGTAGTTACATAACAATCTAGGAGGAATTTGATGTCATCAAGTCTGGGATGTCTAAACGGTCTCCCCTATTGTTGTAGGAAGGTGCAATAAATGGAATGGATTCCTTTAATGTGTTTTAGTGCTGGTTAATAGTATTAAGTCACAGTATGAAGAATTTGGTTGGGGCTGAATCCTGCAGTTTGAGGTTTTCCTTTGGCCATGAACGTGTTAGCTGCTGAGCAATCTTTTGCTTTATTCTCTCTCCTAGTTATGTTTCAACCACACCTTCCACGTTTTGATGGTAGCTTTAGGTTTTACAGTAGAGAGCCTTTGTAGTAATGTAGCTGTGATGGGTGAAATGGTGGGGAAACTAACTTAGGAAATTAGCTACATAATCGCATTAGTGTGAAGTTGTTCAACAGACTGCTGTTTGCAGGAAACTGTTCCTTTTAGAAAGCAGTTAGGTTTTAAGCCGTCAGTGCTTTTGCATACCTCAAGATCTGGAATAAAACAAAAAAGGATGATGCTGGCTGAACTCCATTGGAAGGTGAAATCCAGGCAGCTCAGTTTGATGGCATGTACCCTAACCCTATGCCCCTGAATGCAGGATGAAAAGGGTCTACAGCCTGACAACCTTTCCAGCGAACAGCCTTGCCCAGCCCATCTTTATCTGTGTAATTCTGGTGTTGCAATATTTGGGGGGCAGTTTACATGTTCTATTTAAAGACCACGCTGGCACATCTTTGCCACCCCTCCTGTGCCCTGTATTGAGGAGCAACCCCCAGCAGTCGGCCTTTCTTCTAATAAGACCTGGGGCCAGCTTAGGATCTGCCGACGCTGCAGCTGGTAGATGTGACTTCCAGCGCAGCCAGGCATCCCCATGCTAGCTCTGCCTGCGCTCGCGTTCTGACCCTCACAGTCTCGCCATGGCAGCAGGAAGGGCTGCTTGCCCTGCGTACGTACCTAGGGCCTCTGATGGGACTGCACTCAGCATGGCTAGCCCCTCTCGTTGCTCACGCCTCTTGCTCGGAGCGAGGATGGGTTTGTCCACTCGAGCTGGAAATTCCACCTTCCCTGAAGGGTTTGTCTACGCTGCACGCCACTGGCAGTGGCCTGTCGGGTCCGTGTAGCTACGAGGCACAGGGAAAAGCCTCCTCCCTGTGGTGTGGAGCGACCCGTGACAGCGAAGGGCTCTGGCATGGGGGAGGCCATAGGGATAAGGCTCGGGTCGCTCGCTGCGGCTTCCCATTGCCAGAGCTGTTCCCCACTGCTGGAGCCTATCCCCCACCACGGGGAGCTGCCGGAGCCTTTCCCCGCTGCCTCCCCCCGGCGGAGTCTTTCCCTGTGGTGGGGAAAGTTACCAGCAGTTCCGTATGCCTAGGAAAAGCATACGGGGGCCACATCCGGCCCTTCAGACCTTTTAATCCAGCCTTCAAGCTCCCGCTGGGGAGTGGGGTCAGGGGCTTGCCCCACTCCACGCATGCCATGGCTCTGTGCGGCTCCCGGAAGCAGCTCCATACCCCCGTCCGAGTCCTATGCGTAGGGGCAGCCAGGGGACTCTGTGCGCTGCTCCTGTCCCAAGCACCGCCCCCGCAGCTCCCATTGGCCAGGAACCGCGGCCAATGGGAGCTGCAGGGGTGGCACCTGCAGACGGGGCAGCGTGTGGAACCACCTGGCTACACCTCCGCGTAGGAACCAGAGGGGGGACATGCCACTGCTTCCAGGAGCTGCTTAAGGTAAGCACTCACCAGAGCCTCCACCCCTGACCCCCTCCCATGCACCGACCCCCTGCCCTAGCACTGATTCCCCCTCCTGCTCCCTGAGCCCCTTGGTCCCAGCCCAGAACACCCCCCCTGCACCCGCAACCCCTCATCCCCAGCCCCACCCCAGAGCCTGCACCCCCAGCTGGAGCCCTCACACACACCCCGCGCCCCAATCCCCTGTCCTAGTCCAGAACCCCCTCCCACAACCTGAACTCCTCATTTCTGGCCCCACCCCAGAGCTCTCACCCCCTCCCACACCTCAACACCCAATTTTATGAGCATTCATGGCCCGCCATACAATTTCCATACCCAGATGTGGCCCTCGGACCAAAAAGTTTACCCACCCCGATCTACAAGATCACCTTTAAATAATTCATAGGTTCCAAGTCCAGCAGGGACCATTGTGATTGAGTCTGACCTCCTGTGTAACACAGGCCAGAGAACTGCCCCCAAATAATTGCTAGCGCAGACGTTTCAGAAAAGCATCTGTGATGGGTTGTCACCCGCAGGGGTGCAGACAGGTTGTCACCCTCAGGAGGACCGCCTCACCCCTCTACCCGCCCAGATTATCTGGCCCTTTTCTCACACTGCTTTGCTGGGGAGACACAGGCAGCCTCACCAGGCCCTGTTATCGCCCAACAGGACAGCAGGTGGCACCCCACACCCAAACTGAGCTATGTCAGTGCTGCACTAACCCACTCAGACAGACGGACAATTTCCCAGCTTCCCAGGTTCGCACCCCCCTCACTGGAGTATAAACCCAAAATTAGACCGTCTTGCACTGCACAGGGATCTGTACAATGTAAGCTCATTAATAACGTTTGCCTTACCCTCGATGTGGTAAAGATATGCAACAGCCTTTGCTCGCAGAGCAGGGCTTTTTCCCCAGACACTTCACTCAAAGGCACACTGGTTTAGACAAAGAGAAACAATGTATTAACTACAAAAGATAGATTTTAAGTGATAGGAAACAGATCAAAGCAGCTTGCCTTCATCTCTTAACGGATCTTGTGGTCATTGGGTGGTTTGCTCGAGGTCTGCTGTGCCAGCTGTCTGTGCAGGGTTGGAGCTGCGGCGCGCAGAGGGAACACACACATGTGCTGCCAAATATCTATCAACATCTAATCATACATCCAATCTTGATTTAAAATCAGAGACACCATCGTGGGATAGAGTGTTCCCGAGCCTGAGATCCTCTCAATGCAGGAGGCTGTCAGGAAGCAGTAGCTGTTCCCCCAGCCCCTCCGTAAGTTAGGACAACCGAGGGCTCTTCTCACAGAGGGAGGCTCCTTTTGTCAGTCCCAGCCTGGGACCATAAAAGACCTGTCCTGCTGATTGCTCTCCATCCCCTCCTTTGGAAACTACAGCAACTTCCCACCTCCAAAAACTACTTATTTTTCAGGGTTCAAAATAAAGATTTTTAACCCAAAAAAAGGCTCAAAGTTACAAAATTGTATCACTGCCTCGACTTGCCTGACCCTGCTACCTGGCTGCTGGGCTCCACAGTGGGGCAATGTCTCCAGCCTCGGGGCCTGATCCCGTCATATGTGGAGTCTCCCTCTGCTTCCACTGACATCAAGCATGGCATTTCCAAAACTGTATGGGCAAGCTTCTCAACCTCTGGAAATCAGGGAGTGAAATCACTGAAGCCAATGCTTCTACACCAGTTTACACCAGCGAAGGGTCTGGCCCCATAGTGTTAAAATGTGTATATATGGGACCTCAAATAAAGTGCATGAGTTACTTATGTGAGTGTGGGGTTGGTTTGTTTTTACCTCTTTTGCGCAGCATTATCAAACAGCCATGGAGTCTTCATCTTAAATGGGGACTTTGTCGTCAGCATGTTTAAAAGGGAAATCAAAGTTGGGAATGCTGTGATCGAATACAGTGGCTCAGACAATACAATTGAAAGGATTAATTCTACGGAGCGCATTGAGCAAGAAATCGTTGTTCAGGTAAAGTGTACTTTCTTCACGCAAACGCACCTCCGCTGGGTTTTATTTGAGTGAAAATAGCGCAAATATTGACTGTTCTTAGTTTATCCGTATGTGTCTTTGTTTTCCCCAGATTCTATCAGTGGGTAATTTATATAACCCTGATGTTCGATATACATTCAATATCCCCATTGAAGACAAACCTCAGCAGTATTACTGGAACATCTATGGCCCGTGGCAAGCCTGCAGTAAACTTTGCCAAGGTATGTGCTTTGGAATATTTTAAATCAGTCACAGCATTTTCGGGATTTTGGTGGTGGTAACAAATGCATTTACACTTGCTTTCTCTGAACTTATTATCTCATATGAGTTTGATCATTTCCGTGAACTGTAGTAGTGGAATGATCTATGCTGCCTTATGCCAGCTGATAATGTTTAGCACTTTTCTGGTGCTTCTCGTCTTCAAAGTGCTTCACAAACAGTCACTCACTGAGCCTCGCAACAACCTTATGAGGTAGGGAAGTGTTGCAATGGGGAAACTGAGGCACAGAGCATTTCCTTCTCGTTCCCAGAGCTGCAACGGGAGTCAATGTCAGAGCTGGGGTTAGCATTCAGGAGCATCTGTCTCTGTACCTCTATATACCTCAAGGTGGGTGACAGGGAATGGATCACTTGATGATTACCTGTTCTGTTCATTCCCTCTGGGGCATCTGGCATTGGCCACTGTCAGAAGACAGGATACTGGGCTAGATGGACATTTGGTCTGACCCAGTATGGCCGTTCTTATGTTGTGATACACTACCTCTCTCTCATTCACCAGTAGTACTAACGTCCATCTAAATAAGGTGGATCCTTTTTTGAGTTCATGATGCAGATTTCACCTCTGTACTAGATTCCCTAGATCAAATAGATTTGCAGAGCACAATTTGAATTTTTTTAAGAAGCTATTTTGAAAACAGAAAGAGAGAGAATAGATTGGATCACTTTCCTGTATGTGTTTAAAAATTTATTTTTTCCTATTTAGGGGAACGAAAAAGGAAACCCATTTGTGCCAGAGAATCTGATCAACTCATGGTGTCAGATCAAAGATGTGATCGAATTCCCCAACCTGATCCAGTAACTGAGCCTTGTAGCACAGAATGTGAATTAAGGTGCACTCTACTCAGTCATGTATATACATTACATCATATATTTATTGCCTAGTCTTCTTTCCTTTCACTGCCTTTTGTGGTTCCTTATTTCTCAGTGACCTACACTAGCTGAAGCAGACAATAACATTGCTTTCGTAGACTTCTGCAGAGTAGAATTCTGCCACTGTCAGCCAAGAGTTAATGGTGCCCACAGTCTTCCTTGTAGCAGGGACACGTTTTGCTCTCTTCACTTCAGCTTGCCTTTCTATGGTGAAAGCAGCACTAACTGTAAGGGACACATCCTTTATTTGATGCTGCGAAATGTAGAAACATGAAACAAATGCCTGTGATTCCTATCCTGACGTGATCGACAAGGCTGGGAACTGCATGGCGGTCTTGTCTGTCCAGGAGAAGCCGTCTGCAAACTTTAAAAAACAAACAAAAGTAGGCCCAAATCCAGCAAAGCAACTTAAGCAAGTGCTTAACTTTAAGCATGTGAGTCATCCTACTGGAGTCAGCGGGAGTACTCGTGAGCTGTACCTTAGCATGTGCTGAAGTGTTTTGCTGGATGAGGGCCTTAGCCAAACAGCGGCCTGTGACGATTACAGTATGGCGAAAGATTTTGGTGGGGAAGACTGTTTTTAAAAGAACAATTATTTCTAGACCTGTTTAACTTTTCACAGAATTATAGAATATCAGGGTTGGAAGGGACCTCAGGAGGTCATCTAGTCCAACCCCCTGCTCAAAGCAGGGCCAACCCCAACTAAATCATCCCAGCCAGGGCTTTGTCAAGCCGGGCCTTAAAAACCTCTATGGATGGAGGTTCTACCACTAAATTGTGAACTTTTGAACTAAAGTGTGGGCCGAGGGGGGGTTAAGTGGCTGCTGCTGAGCCAGGTTAGTTTTTATCTAGATTCCATCTAAGAATGTGATGGTCCTCTCAGATGGTCACTGTAACAGCTGAAAGGCTACTCAGGTGCCATTGTGCAGCTTGGAAGCTCCAGAGGCGGGAACTGTAAAAGTTAGGAACTCAATAACAGATCTGAGACTGACCTGTAAATCAGGAGCTACTGGTTCCAGATCTTTATTTTATTTTCCTAGCTACTCTCCTGGAGTTTGGCCTTGTGGCCAAGTTGAGGAGCTCTGCATTTTCTATACAAGAGTCTCTAATCTGGGCTCTGATCCGATGCCTGTTGAAGTCAATGGGTCTCATTCCATTAACTTCAGTGGACATTAGTTAGTTCCCTAATTAGGGACCTCATTCTGCAAGGTGCTTGGGCGAGGTGCTGAGTGCCCTCAAGTTCCAAGTGAGCTCTCAGGACCTCATGTAATCAAGCCCCATTCACAGTGTCAGTGTCATCCTGCCAGTGTGCAATTGTAATGAAGTAACCACAAGCACTTCCTCCAGGGATGGGGACAACCGGTGAAGAGGCAGTGATACAGGCAGACCAGTCTAGCAGTCCTCGCCTGGAAAAATGGTGTCTGCATTGGAGGATCTTTAGGGTGGGGACTTGGATAAAACCGAGAAGAGTGTGTGTATGTGTAGAGGATGGGAGTATGGATTGGGGGTGTTTAAGAGGAACATGGAGAACACCCTCAAAAGAGTATGAAAGGCCAACTTCTGCTCCCAGATATGCAGGTGTATCTCTGCAAAGGCAGGGTTCTACCCAACAGCTATGAAAAATGTTCCATGCCTTGGGGCCTGGTGCCTCTCTGACGCATGGGCAATATGCCTGTGTAGATCGCATTAATGGCAATTACTTGCATGTATCCTCAGTCCATTGATGGGAGAATAAACACAACTGCTCGTGACCAAGTATGATAGTAAGCCTTTAGGACTAAACATGCAGTTAATTATTATTGGGCTGGGGTCCATTGTGCTAGGATCTGTATAATGGCACATTAAGAGACTAACCTTGCCCCCAAAGAGTTTGCAAGATAAATACAAAGGCAACATGAAGGCTGGGAAACAAAGGTGAAGGGTTTCCCCAGGGTCACCTAGCAGATCAGTGGCAGATCCAAGAATAGAACGCAGGGCTCCAATTTCCCAGTCCAGTGGCCTGTCGACATGACCGTGCTTTTTCTGCCACCTGTCCAGCACCCTGTGATATAATTTAAGATTTATATCAAGTCCTAATATTGGAAAATATGTTAGTCCCAGATTCTGGAGAGAGGAATCCCAATAGTGTGAATTAAATTCGCCCGTCACCTGCACAGATCTATTCTATGAGGCGGGTATGGAAACATTGGAAAGCACATCTGGACCACTGAGCACCCACAGCTCCAGCTAAAGTCCATGGGAACTGTGAAAATCAGGCCTCTGGTGCCTGATGAAAACTGCACCATGTATATGGACCTAAATTTAATGCAACCACATGGGAAAAGTCCAGGGTCGGCAGCAGCCACATCTCTCCAGCTTGGGGACTGCATGGAAGTGATTCTGGACTATTCTGGAGAGAATGCCACACACATTGCATGCTTGCCTTCTTGCCATTTCAGTCTTAAAGGAGGATGTCTAATCTCCTAGCTTCAGGGTAGGAAAGGTGACTAAAGCACGAGGAGGTGGCTGTAGATAGGAAAGTGTGTTCAAGAACTGAAAGGTGGACGAAATCCCTGAGGTTCTCAGTTGAATGGCCTTCGTTTTTGCATCGCTGCCTGCGGGCAATAGAAGCCCCCCGGCAAACGCCAGGACCAGAGTCCCACCCACTGAGAGCAAGTGCTTTTTAATCCCTGATAGAACTCTTTCTTTGTATCATCTATCTTGTACCGGTGCACAAATCACTCAGTTCCACTTCAGAGGACTGAAAGTTTTGCTAAAGCATTCTGCTTCATGGAATTACATTTGACGTATGCTTCATGCCCATACAATTTAATACATTTGATGCCAAGTTTTTTTTAAAGCTTTTGGTTTTCTGAGGGTGAGGCATAGTCTAGGGGTCTGAACACAGGCCTAGAAGCCAGGAACCCCTGAATTCTAATGCTTGCTCTGCCACTGACTCTCCGTGACCTTGGGTAGGTCACTTAAACTCATTGCCTTGGTTTCCCCATCCATAAAAAGGGGCCAATACTGCATATGTACATCCCAAGAGTGATGCAAGGAGTAATTAGCTAATGTTTTAGACAGCACTTTGAAGATGCAAAGCTTTGGGTGGTGTTGTAATGAGTTACGAATCTGCATAGTTAAAGTATGTATATTCCTTATTTATGTAACATGATACTAACTGCATTATACACGTAGGATACTAAAAAGCAGTAACCCTTTCTGCTTCCGCTTTTCCTCTCAAAACCACGTGCGTTCCCGTGCTCTTCCAGACTTTCTGCTTTAGATAGTGTAATACTGGCAGAGTTACTGATGGTGGTTTTTGGGGGGCTTTTTTTTGTGTGTGCCCAGGTGGCATATTGCTAGAAAGAGCGAGTGCAATGCGCAGTGTGGGCTGGGATACCGAACACTAGAGGTCTACTGCACAAAGTACAGTAGGTCGGAAGGGAAGACGGAGAAAGTCGACGATCGATTCTGCAGTGGCCAAACCAAGCCAAATACTAGGGAAAAATGCTTTGGAGACTGTAACGTAGGAGGATGGCGGTATTCAGCCTGGTCTGATGTAAGTATGTCACCTGGGTGGTGACACTTGCCTTATTTCAGGTGAAAATCTACAGCCTGTGTATTCTTGGCAGCTCTCAGTCAAGGGGGGGCAGGCACTTGGTCAGCCTAACCTAGTAATAAAAGTTGATTTGGGAAGTGTCCTGCTTTTGCGGCGGAGCCATTCAACTGTGCGCTGCTGTTGCTTTGAAGCCGCCTGCTGGAATAGTGCATGGGATGGACTCTGCCAGCGGTCAGTCCTGCGTGGATCCGTCATCAGGAGGCGCTCGTCTGTGAAACTGGTAGCTATGCATAGCACGTGGAACTGGGGAACGGTTTTCAGCATGTTCTCTGGGTCCAAAGCTGCCCAGTAACCCATCCGCCATTGCTTTCTGCATTCCTCCGATGTCCGTAAGGCCGATCTTGACCATTCTCTGCACGCACAACTGCTAGCACCATCATCAGTAAGAGTTTGTGTGTGGCCTGAGTATGCAGACTGAACTAAAGACAGGGTTTTGTTTCATGACTGCAATATAAATAGCTTTACTTTTTAAAATACTATGCAGCCTCATTTTCATTTACACTGAGGCCCCTTTACACCGTTTTGGCATTGACACATCTTGAGGCCACGTAAAGTGCCTGAGTGGTGTAATGGCACCTTGGTATAAATGGTAGAGGATGTAAAACAATGATTGGTATTAAGAAGTTAAATCAGGCCACTGCTATTTACCGTTTCTCATAATACAAGTATAAAGAAACACCAGTTGAATGAAATCGAAAGGCCACAAATTTAAAACTAATAACGGAATTCTTTTTTTGGCACAACCCATGATGAAACCTGTGGAACTCATTGCCACAAGATATTATTGTGCTTGGTAAGATTTAATATATATATATATATATATAAGGGATACAAACCTTTGTACTTCTGGTCAAAACCAGCCATCAGCTGCCTGGGATTAGGAAGAAATTTACCCCATGGGGGCGCTTTTGTACAGTTGTTCTTTATGGGGTTTCTTGCATCTCTCGTCCAGGTTACAGGATTAGGTAGACTATTGGCCTGGCCCCGAGTACAATTCCCAGGTGTGTTTACTGAGTTTCTCTTTCAGTGCTCTAAAAGTTGCGGTGGTGGCACAAGGAGACGACGAGCCATCTGCGTTAACACCCTCAATGATGTTCTGGACGACAGTAAATGCAGTCGGCAGGAGAAGCTCGTTGTACAGCGCTGTAGTGACTTCTTGTGTCCACAGTGGAGAACAGGCGATTGGTCAGAAGTAAGTGTCCACTGTTTTAAATCCAAAAAGCTGGTCTCTTTCACCCACAGGTGTTGGGCCAATGAAAGATATGACCTCACCCACCTTGTGTGTCATATCCTAGGACTGACCCGGCTACAGCAACACTGCACTTAGTAGTCAGCCTGCGTTGATGCGACTGTCTGTACCGATGACTAATGAATGGCTACGAAAGACCAGATTCTTTCCCTTAGAGGGGGCACATTGGAGCCCCTGGGGTTCTGCTGTGAGAAAGGAGTGAAAGATTTCACACAGAGGCCTATGCCCCATGGGCGTAGCAGCATTCTGCTCTGTAGGGGCTCTCTTCACCCCCGCACACAAGAAAAGTTGGGAGTCAGGATAGAGGGAGGAGTGGGGAAGCAGCGTCCTTGGTCCTAAGCCTCCAGATCCACTGACCGTTTTTTTCTCTGGAAAGCATGTGCCTTCGATAGGGAAATGAGGCATTACTTCAACTCCAGGGGTGCTCTGTAGCCTTTGACAGGGGGCTCATGGAGAAGGAAATTCCTGCCCCCTAGCTCCACAAGCGGAAACCTCAGCAGCTCGTCGAAACAAGGCTCACTTCTCCAGGGGTCGTGTTCTTTCCAGAGTCAAAGAAGTGAGATGATGGAGGAAAACTCCCTCAGTGAGTGGACTCTGGTCCAGCTCTGGCTCCTAAGAACATGAGCCATGTAACGGGAAGAGAGAGCGTCAGCCTCTGGAGTTGTGATGCCTTTGGAAAGCTTGGGCTGGCGGGAACATGGAAAGAGGAGCACTTTGCTACATCTTTGCAGAGATGTTGCCAGCAGTCCTGTCACCTAGTGCTTGGGTGTGGCCTTCCAGGCTCCTCGGTCCCTGGAAACAAATCATGGCTGCCTTCTGCACTGGATTGGTTTGGAGGCAAGGGCTTCTGCACCCTTTCTCCCCGGCACACCTCCCATTTTGGCCCTCATGCTACAGCATCCATAATTTGCTCCTTTGATTTCTGGCACTTCTTCAGAAGTTCTAGGGAGCCAACATCACGAATAACAAGGATGTTAGCAATACGCAGGGAAAGTTACACCACCGTAAAGCTGAGCTAGTCCCATGGAAGTTAGTGGAGTTACACCAGGTTTACACCAGAATCCAGCCCAGTGAATCCTGTATGAGTTGCACTGTACATTACGTTGATTTTCCCAAAAAGGGTGATTAATAATAATCCTGATTTTTCTCCATGTTCTTTGACTTGATGTTATTTTCAACCCTCACTGTATGTTTGTTTTGACCCCCATAGGTGTCTCTAAGCTCCAGTCGGTGCCATGAACCAACTCCTCTTAGTTAAAGACAAACCTCTAAGCAAACAATTGTTTGGTGGCGGTTTCTGGTCTGATTTTAATATCACGGGCAGATTCTCAACTGGTGTCCATCACCATAGTTCCATTGACACCAGCGAAGGATCTGACCTCGAGTCTGTGATTTGCTCCTTGCAGTGCTTGGTAACCTGTGGGAAAGGGCACAAACATCGCCAGACTTGGTGCCAGTTTGGAGAAGATCGATTAAATGACAGGTTTTGTGATCCGGAGAGTAAGCCCGATTCTGTGCAGACCTGTCAGCAGCAGGAATGTGCAGCGTGGCAAGTAGGACCCTGGGGACAGGTAATGTAAGAGACTCTGTTTCCTTCTGCTCCTGGTATAAATGGTCTGTTGTTGTAAAGCTGGCAGCAGTAGCAGGACCATGCTAAATTTCATTTGTGTTTATAACAGATTGGCAAAGATTTTCAAAAATGGGTTTCCAAGCTTAGACTACGAAGTCCATATTTAGGCACCTAAATAATAGCAATACCCACTCTGATGCAGTGCTTGGCATCTCAAAGCACTTCACAAAGGAGATTAGTATCATTACCCTCATTTTACAGATGGAGAAACCGAGGCACAGAGGGGTGATGTGACTTGCCCAAGGTCATCCAACAGCTAAGCTGGAACTGGTGCCCAGATTCCCAGGCCAGTGCTTTATCCACTAGGCAATATTACCTCCTTTTAATAATAAGTGGCCTGATTTTCCTAAGTGCAGCACCCATTGACTTTCCGCAGCCCTTTTTCAAAATCTTGCCTTCATTTTTGTTGTCTGTTTCATATTAATTTTCACAAAGGGAAAATAAGCAATCTGTGCTAATTTCTTCCAGAGGATTCTGCCTTCTTGATTTCCACCACAGCTGTAACTTTTATGATTTAGTTATTAAAAAATAATAATAATTAGCTGGACCACACAAATTACTGATTGGCACAATGCCTTTCATTCATGATCATGGTATGTTACTGGAAGCTTGCACAGCCTGCATGCAAAGCAATGTGACAGGGATTACACTAAATTCATATCCCACAGAATGGGAAATCATTTAAACACTCATACATCCATATTTGAAGATGATAAATGAAGCATGCAGGATTCCGACAGAAGCAGTGAATTAAGTTTGACCTCCTTTTAAGCTGATATGACCGAAGTAGAAGAAAATGGCTTTTTTACTTTTGGTGGATGTTATGAAAGAAATGATGCGCTTCAAATACACTACCCCTGCTTAATACTTTCCAGGTCAAATCTTTATTCAGTCACGTGCACGTCTGTCTTGTTTTTTCCCCCCTCCCAGTGCACAGTGACATGTGGGCAGGGCTACCAAATGAGAGCAGTGAAATGTGTTGTCGGTGCCTATGTATCAGTAGTGGATGACAATGAGTGTAACGCTGCTACTCGACCGACGGACACACAGGTAAATGTTACACTTCTTTTCATCTCTTGTTCCCATCCAGGCATTGCCTCTTGCGGGAGTGATAAAATAAGCATGCCTTTCCTCTCTCTTAATTGTTCCTGGCTTAGTAAATCAATACCAAGATCTGCTCTTTTGAAGATCTCTGGGCCAGGTCCTCAGCTGGTGCAAATCAATATAGCTTTACTGACTTTCAGTGGAACCATGCTAATTTATACCAGCTGAGGGCATAAGGTCTACTCTGCAATTAGACACCTGCGGCTGGCCTGTGCCAGCTGACATGGCTCACAGGGCTCGGGCTGTGGGGCTCTTTAATTGAGGTGTAGACGTTTGGGGACCCTTCTGTCTCGCAGGGTCCTAGAGCCCAGGCTCCAGCTTGAGCCCGAATGTCTACACCACAGTTCAACAGCCCTGTGAGCCTGAGTCAGCTGGCATGGACTAGTCCCGGGGTTTTAATTGCAGTGGAGATGGACCTTCGGTGGCCAACTTGAGTGTTTTTGGCAGATCTCAGACAAGAGCAGCAGAGCTTGTAGACCATGGCCTCTCTGTTAGCAAACCTGGCAGCCGGCAGGGTGCTCCAGTGTGCATTTTTGCCAGATCTGGTGAGGATTTAACGTGTACGTATGCCGTGAAATGGATCTGTACAGCCTTGTTGTAGTTGTCACGTGCTCTGTTTTTGATGTCGAAGCCATAGTGGGCTTCCTATTGTCAGTTCTATACCATGGAGCATGCCTAGGGTGACCAGACGTCCCGTTTTTAAGCCCTCCTGCAGCTATCCTGGCTTTTTCTTGAAAACGGGCAAATTGTCCCATATTTTCTGTCTCCCGCACATCCGTACTGGCAGGTCCTGCTGCTGGCCGGATCCTTTCTCGCCAGCCGCCCACCAGTGGTGAGTGCGGGCTGAGGGTGGGGTCCAGTGGCCAACAATAGGGATGGGTGTTCAAGGCTGATGATGAGGCAATTTTGCATTGCCGTCAGCACAGCCCCCCACTGCGTGCTGGCTCTTGGCCAGCAGTGCCCTGTCCCCAGTCCCCAGCTGCGGTGGCTGGTGAGTGTGGGCAGGCTACGTGTCGCCCTAGGCACAATAATTCGACGAAGAAGGAGCAGTTACTTATCTGTAAGGAACAGGAGGGTTTTTTTGAGATGTTTTGTCCCTGTGCTCCACTCCCCACCCTCCTTCTCTTCTGCTCTGCTGTCCTTGCATCTGGGCTCCATGAATAGAAAACGGAGCAGTGGAGGGTCTTCTCCTCCCTGCATAACCTCCTACCAGACCATAAGGATGCACAGGGCATTGCTGACAAAAACCCTCTCCAATCAAGAGCATGCAGATGCACACACATCTTGAAGAACTCCAGTTACTGTATACATAAATAATCTGCCCATGCTTTACGAACAGCATCACAGAGTAGAGTCACGCTACCTATAAATGAAGGAATTTTAGATCTGGCAAAGGATCTCTGGGTTACTCCTGTCTCAGTTGCCACTACTTCACAGTGTGCTGATCATAGATATCCAGTACTGTCCAAGGGTTTAGAGTATCTTTATACTCCTCCGACTCTATCTTCACTTGTCACTGCTGAAAATGCAAAATCAAAACAAATAGGAAAGTCAACACCCAAAGAAAGAGAATCAAGGAGACTAGACCTCTTTGGATGGAAAAATGATTCCTCGCTGTTTACAAGTTAGGATAGCTAATAATCAGGCCATGCTGTCTAAATAAGATACTCTTCAATGGGATATTCGGTCTGATTTTAAGAACAAGATACCTGTAGAAATTACAAATGAATTCAGATCGATCTGTAAAGAAGGTCACTCAGTTGCGAAAACCGCACTGCAGGTTGCATTGGACGCTGCTGATACTGGTGTCCGTTCAATGGCTATGAAGTGTGTATCACAGTTGTCTGCATCAGGCTTGCCTAAGGAAGTACAGGCAACCATTGAAGATTTGCCATTCAATGGACAGTTTTTTAGTACTATAATGGATGAGTGTCTTCACTCATTGAAAGGCTCAAGATCCACTATAAGATCACTGAGTTTATACACATTAGTATTTAGAAGGAAGCAATTTTGTCTTCACCCTTCTTCCTCGAGATATTGGAACACTACACCTTTCTGAAACTTTTATCAACAGAGATCGTCTCACCAATCCTAGATGAGATTGAGATATCAAAAGAAGAGAGCTGGTCCATCATCCTCTTTGCTAACATCACAATCAGGAAAGATGCAAAAGCATCAGATTTGATGCCACAGTCAATGATCTTGGACTAATCTACAAGGATCTATACCTTTTCCTCCCTCGCTTCGTTCCCATCTGTCTTTTTTGTCCCAGGAGGGTTGGATTACAGTGGATTCTTCATGTCTTGAGGATGGTTACACCATTCAGTTTCCATCTGTGCCTCCCATCCTTATAGTTCCTTTTTAGTAACTAGTTTCATGAGAGCACTATGCATCAAGAGGGAGATGACGTAATCAATCTCGGAGCGACGGAATGGGTACCTCAAAAATTTGTGGGAAAGGGCTTATATCCCCCTTATTTCCTCATACCAAAAAAGAAAAGAGGTTGTCATCTGATCCTGGATCTCGGAAATTATTACAAATACATTAGATGCACCAAATTTGGTATGGTAACTCTTGCTTCAGTTATTCCCACTTTATATCCTATGCATTGGTTCATGACCCTGACCTTATAGGAAGCTTACTTCCATGTGTAGATAAATCCTGCACAGAAGAAACATCTACAATTTGTAGTTTTAGGTGTAGGCTTTCCTTCCTTTTCCATTAATTCCAAAGACGTTAAGGAAGGTAAGACAAGAAGCAGCTCAGATTATACTGATGGCCCCTGCCTGACCTCATCAGTTCTGGCTCTCAGAACTCCTGATACTGTCCACTCATCAGTTTATCATGCTTCCGGTTGAGAAGGATAGAATAACAGTCTAGTCCTACATCCAAATTCAGCTTCTCTGTGTATCACAGTGTGGATGGTATCTGGATGCAATTAGATAGGGAAAGTTCTGCAGAGGTACAGAATACAGTATCTTAATTCAGAGGCGGAAAGTATGTGCTAAAATTATGTAATTTGCAAAACAGAAGCATTTTTCATCATGGGAAATATGTACAGTCACATTCCATCTCCTTGTTCTGTTCCAATTATTTTGGATTATTTATTACATTTAATACACTCGGGAGACTCTGTTTCAGTCAAGGTACGTTTGGCAGAGATTTCAGCATTTCATTCACCAGTAGAAGGGGGTTGAGTTTTCAGTCATTGATCAGTGAATAGATTTCTAGATCACAGTTGGGGAAACTGAGGCATAGGGAGGTGAAGTGACTTGCCCAAGGTCACCCAGCAGGCCAGTGGGAGATGCAGGGATTGAACCCAGGACTCCTGAGTACCAGTTCAGTGCTCTGTCTTCTTGGCCACACTGCTTTGTGAAAGCCTCATTGAAAGAGGCATAAGACATTGACCAGACAGTTCCCTATTTGGAACGTACTTGAGGAAAGTTAAATTTTCGTCTCATTCTTTCCAAAACCAGCGTGACTTATGTTAAATACATTTGCTCCAGGTCCAGTTTTTTTCCTGTGATTTAAAAACTTAGTTTGGCTGGTATTTTTCAGTAGTGCTTAAGGGTGTTAGGAGCCCAACTGCCATTGAAAATTGTTAGGGGCTGGAATGCCTATTGCCCTCTTGGTGACAATCTCTACTCTTGTCCCCCAAACTCCTTTCTTTGGAAGTTCATCATCATAAATGCAGATGACATATGATTGTGAGGATACTGGCAAATCAAAAGCTAAGTGCAATTCTGCTGTCAGTTCCCCTCTTTTCCCCGCCCCCCACAATGTATTGATTTCAAATTTTGCAGATCTGTCATGAGGACCTGAGAGCAGAACCTGCCTCTATTAAAGTGAAGAGTCTGTAAATAGCGGATTGTAGGGCAAAGTATATTTTTCCTTCTTTCTTAACCACATTGTGGAGATTACTTACCTGGAGCATATTTTTCATTTTCTCTCATACGTTTGTTTGGTAGGACTGTGAAATAGCAGCATGTCCTCTCCGTCCAGCTGCTCCAGAAACGAAAAGATCTATGCCCAGTGTTCACAGGACACAATGGAGATTTGGATCTTGGACACCCGTAAGTGTGTGGTCACTGGCTACATTTTATAAGATGACACGTTTTTTGTTATCGATTATTATTATATTATTTGATTTTTATCCCAAAATCTGTGCCTTTGAACGACAGGAGATGACTTCTCACTAAACTACTTGTTGATCTTTCCTAGTGCTCGATGACATGTGGGAAAGGTACCAGGATGAGATATGTCAGCTGTCGTGATGATCAGGGATCAGTGGCTGATGAAGCTGCCTGTTTTCATCTCCCTAAGCCTTCAGCGACAGAAGTGTGCTCCGTAATGCCATGTGGACAATGGAAAGCCCTGGAGTGGAGTTCTGTAAGCAAATCCAGTTCTTACCACAGTATAATCTATATGGCCTGTTCCTGCAATTTATGTCATATATTTCCAATGTACTCTGTCATCCAGTGCTCTTCTGAGGTAAAAGGCAAGGAAGTTGAGATGTTTCAACTTCTTTTTATTAGCAAGTGGTTTCATTTTAAAAAACATCTCTCCAGGCTGGAAATGAAAGTGTCTTCTTTTCCACTTGTCAATGCAGTGTTCAGTGACGTGCGGCCAAGGTAAGGCAACACGGCAGGTGGTCTGCTTGAATTACAGCGATCAGGTGGTCGATAGAAGTGAATGCGATCCAGATGATCTCCCGGCAACGGACCAGGATTGCTCTGTGTCTTCCTGTCAGAACATCCATGACTACGGCAGGCCAATCCACCCTTTCCCATACCCGGAGCATCAGCCGAAATCCCACCCAGGGGGAAACCCAAACCAGAATACTGGCCCCGCGCACATACCAGGAGACAACCAATGGAGAATTGGCCCATGGGGTGCTGTAAGTGTCAATTTATTCACTTCAGGTCAAACTATGACCCTTGTGTTCCTTTTCCCCCTGCACAGATGTGCAACAAGGTACCACTTTACTCCCCTGCACTCACTACCCATATGACTCAAGCCTCTGTGTATTCCTCTGCCCGTGTATTAGCTCTGCTCCTCCAAAGCACCAGAAGGCATGGCAGAATAAGTAATCTGTGCCGGGCATAGGGCTGGCAGCATTACTTCCCTTGAGACAAAGGACTTACTAGAGACCAGATGGTGCCTTTGAGTCATCGTATGGTTCCTGGTCTTCTCCTGGGGCAGCTCAGCTCTGCTTCTTGCTCAGGGCTAGCGACCAACCACAATTGAGACTTTCTTATTTTTTTCTAAAAAAACTTGTGAACTCAGAGTTGAAACAGTGCATTGCTAAGGTCCCACTTTAGCAAGGTGATGGGAGGAATTTTAAATATCTGAGTGAAGTCACTGGAATTGCTCAGGCGCTTAAAGTTATGCCCATGCAGAATTCCTTTGCTGAGCTGGGGCCTAAAGCGTCACGGGGGATTTAATGTTTGTAAAAACAGGCTTTTCTGCTTGATTCACGTAGACTGCAAAGCTTAGGTGCCAGCTTCCTCATTTCACGGGGGGTGCTCGACCCCTGCTCTACCCCAGGCCCTGCCCCCGCTCCAAGCCGTCCCCCAAGGTCCTGCCCCACCTCTTCCCGCCCGCCCCCGAGTGTGCCTGCCCTCGCTCTACCCCTTCTCTCCCCCCCCCCAGTGCCTCCTGCACGCCACTGAACAATTGATTCGTGGCGGGCGGGAGGCGCTGGGAGGGAGGGGGAGTAGCTGATCGGCGGGGCTGCAGCCCTGGAGCACCCACGGAGTCGGCGCCTATGCTGCAAAGGTAAAAGGATGTTAGTTAGGCTAATGCCATAGACCTGACATTTGTCTATTAACTCTAGCTCCTTTGGCGAGAGGTGGGGGTTTTGCTTCCTGTTGCGCGAGCTCACTCCCATAGCTGAGTGTTCTGATGGTCCTTTCGGGAGAGCCAGTGAAAGCTAAGCACAAACTGGACTTGATGGCATCGTGGGTGATTGTGTTTTGCAGTGCTCTAGTACGTGTGCTGGGGGATTCCAGCGGCGGGTTGTGGTGTGCCAGGATGAAAACGGATACACTGCGAGTAACTGTGATGAGAAAGCAAAACCTGTTGAGCAGAGATCGTGTGAATCTGGCCCTTGTCCGCAGTGGGCTTATGGCAGCTGGGGAGAGGTGAGAACCAAGTTAAACTTTTCCTGTCTCTAAAAAGACATACGCCAAGGTTTTCAGTTGGGGGGCGGGGCGGGGAGTTGAAAATTGGAAATAAAAAATACTGCCAATGGTTAGCAAAATGTTTCGTTTACTGAAAAGCGAGTTCTTGGGAACTGAAACAGTTCTGTAAAGAATCTGGTAATGTTTTCAATTAAGCACATCGCAGAAACATTTCCGGACAATGACAGATTTTGAAAACTCTATTTAAAAGGGCCATTTTTTGAGAGAAAAGCTATTCATCTGAATTATGTCAATCTGCTGTAGTGAGTTTAGTGTCCAGCTTCAGACATCTTCAAAAGCACTTGGCTGATGTTTAGCGCTTTCTAAAAGTTGGTCTCATTTAATGTGTCTTATTTTGAGTACCCAAAAATAGCGGCCCCCAAAACCTCTGGTCCCTTCTGAAATTTAAAAAAATACCAACACCCTCTTCTGGGGCCTGTCTCGCCCCACCCTGAAGTCAGTGGAAAGACTCTCGTTGATTTCAATGGAGGTTGGGGCAGACAATGCTCAATATGTAAATTACTAATATTATAACTGCTCTGTTGATTTCCTTTCTCTAGTGCACAAAGGCATGTGGTGCGGGAACAAGAACAAGGCTTGTGGTGTGTCAGCGCCCTAATGGTGAAAGGTTTCCAGATCTGAGCTGTGAAATTCTCGACAAACCACCAGACCGTGAGCGGTGCAATATGCAGGACTGTCCTAGAGATGCTGCCTGGAATTCTGGTCCTTGGAGCTTGGTATGACCATCACATATTTATCTCTGTGACTCTTTTTATAGATGTTCCATAACAACAAATCTAATACGCTTAAAGCCCAGGTGTTAATATTTTGTGTCATAAAACTGCACTTAAAGAAGATTATTTACAGTAGACTCAGAGTGACGCATTCAGGAAGGGCTTACATTAGCGAAGTAAACTCCTTTAATTTAAAAGGCACTTTCTGCTAGATAACCAACTTTGTACATTTTATTACATTGCAAGCACCATGCATTACGAGTCTTGGTTATGACTGAGTTCTTTGCATGCAAATTAAAACCTGGCATTTTAAGCAGTATATTTAAATTTAAATGAAAGTTTTGATTATATTTAATATTTTATTGTGCACTTATTATTGCCCATGTTGCATTTTCTCTGCAAAAAAAATTATCGTTATGGGAGGATTTTGGTGCTAAGTTGCCCTCATTCACAAGTATATGTGTTTATAAGTGTGTATGTATTAGTAACACCCATACAGAAAACACAGGCACGTTCCTACTTTACTATAATGCATATATACATGTATATGTATTTCTATATATATACATGTATGTTTATATATATAATGTCCTTTATTCTCAGCTGTGGATCATATAGTGCAACTGATGAGGGGCCAGGCTTAAAGTGGTTTTAAGCTACCCTTGCATATTTCTCTGATCCTTGGTCCGATCCCCAGCCACTGCTCTAAATTACACTAGCTGCCCATGTGGGACTATTATGGCAGCCGGGGATCAACAGGAAGTAGGGAAGCCCCCTTTCTTTAGGTCACCTTTCCTCTCCAACCTCTGGGAGGGGAGTGGAATGGGAGTTGGTTATGCTGGCTCTGTGCCACTGGGATGATTCTCCTGCACTGCGGTGTTCCATCCACGGCTCCAGCTGCGCAAAGTGGCTCTAATGCAGGGGATGATCTGGACCATTATATAGTGTCCTGTAGTTTAAAACTCTACCCTGCCCAGCCTGGGATCTGTCTGCTCTGCAAGGTGAACTCCACAGAATAATACTGACTTCCTGTATAAAAGGCCCTCTCCACCTGAGGACAGGTGGAATTCTAGTGCTCCTGGCTGGTTGCTAACAGGTGCTCTTACACCAAAGTGAGTGTGGGACTTGGGACACTGGCTAGATAAAATGAAAACCGTTGATGTGACCATTTTAAAATGACACGCAAACACGTGTCAAAATGTATTGTATATTTTGTTAAACATAGCTGAAGGTTTTTTAAAGGTGATTTGACTTGAAAGCACTTTATAAAAAATGAGGCCTTTTTGTAATATATTGACTTCCTTAAACACTATGGTTTTAACATCACATTGCTGGAGTTTAATATCATTGTAGTTTCTGTGGATGCTTTTGGTAACATTTCTGTTTTTTTCATACCTCAGTGAATTATGTGATAGCCATAACATTGCTGACTAGTATTTATACGGTGCTTCATCATTACAAGGGACAGTGATTAATTTGAGGTGCTAATGTATCACTTTTATACGGATAGTTGGTGCTGACTGAACGAGCTGAGGCTCCCCGAGGCGGTTGTTTTCTCCCACAACTGCGTCCTGAAAATTGCTGCTAACTTCTGTTTCATGTGCTTGAATGTTTGCAAGACCCAAGCAAGATGGCTAGCCTCTTCTGTTGGGTTTTGGTGTCCTCCAGCATTTGGCATTATCACCATGTCTTTTCTGGAACAGATCATAGGGCTGTACACAGCTCTGTCATAACTATCGATTTCAGTGGGATTGTGCCCGCTTCCACCACAGCTGAATCTGCCCCCCCAGTGTTTGATAGACAGGGCTCCATCCTGCATTCCTTCCCCAGCCAAACCTCCCATTGATGCCAGGTGTCGATGAGCTGGGTCAGATGTGCAGAATCAGTCTTGCAGCACTGGGGTGCATGCAGTCCTAAACTGTGTTCTTAGTCTTGTGTTAATTAAAGTTTGCTCTAACTCGTCAGTGGAGAATCTTGCGACCAAAGTATTCAGTAGCAGCGTCACCCGCTCCTACTGTCCCTTCTCTTGCAACGTTCCCGCTGGAGAAAGATTTTCAGAGCTGAGCCACTATTATTGCCGTATAGGGTCTTGCTTTTTCATGTGAAGTATCTTATCTGTTGTTTGCCCGAGCTCTGCCGTAAGTGACTCTAGAGCTGTATTTGAGGACCTGTGGGCTCAACAAGGAACCAAAGTTTTGTCTCTCCTGAAAAATATAATAAATTTCTACGTATCCCTCGTTTTCATATTACCATGGGCTACTACAGTAGGTCGTAGGGGAGAGTCCAACTTTCTTTTATTGTATCACCTCACTTGCTTCTAGTTCTGACATTGATTGCAGACGTCATTCTGTAGCCGTTCAGACTTCATCTGTTCAGGTGGAGTGTCACTACCATATTTTTGGTCACTTTTGAAACAAGAGTATAGTATTAGCTGAAACTTTTCAGCAGTATGGATTTATGTATTTATGTAATAAAGTGTATTTATTTTTCCAGTATTGTTATTTAATTTTATATAAATATTGCATACATTTACAATGTTTAATGTTAACATCAAACAGTGAAAATTAAAGACAAGTAGAAAGTAATCAGAAATGAATTTGTATAATGATTTCTTGAGTCGTATGCTAAACTGCAACAATACACTTAATGCTATAAGATGGCAAGCCTTTCTGAATTGGCAATGTAAGATTATCTTCCGTCAACGGTTATTTAAAAATCATTATTATTTATTTAGTGCTACTCCAAGGAAATTAGTCGTCCATACTAAGTAATATAAGCTATATTTAGAAAGAGATACATTTAGTTACTTTTGAAATAATGCTAGTGCTCTAAAACCTCTCACTGTGACTGTGAAGTACAGATGAGTCCTTTCATGCAAGTATTTAACTGGGTAGTGTTCTTGCATGATTGACTGAAATGTATTATATAAAACATCAGAACTTAGACTGCTCATTTTATTAATAGTTAGTCCTGCAGCCCTTACTCAGGCAAATTCTGTAGTGACCTTTTATGAAATCAAAGTGGGGGAGGTTTATCTCACCTAAACATTTCAGGGTTTAGCCCAGAGATTTTTTTATTTTTTTGTAAAGCTGTGTGTGAAATCATACCATTATCATATGACATGGCTGGTGTAAATGCACCCAGCATTACCTTTGTGATGGACATTCCCGGGGAAGAAAAGAATCACAGAACCATGTGGTACCTTTCAAACTCCTTATTTATTCAAGAACATTTAGTGTTCAAGCCCTGGGGGAATCATAATCCATCTGATAGACCTGCTTTTAGGACACTTACATATAAAGACTGTTACTGGAGAGAACTAATACTTTCGTAAAATTCACGTGCATAATTAAGTTGGGTGACAAAGAACAACTTTTTATGTACATGCAAATGGTGAAAGGGAACATTCGCACACTTTTAAAAACTAGGTTGCCAAGAATCAGTACACTCAGAACCTTGAATCCATTTATCCAAAAGCTGTCTGGGTGAAATCCTGATCCAATTGAAGTCCATGGGAGTTTCTCCTTTGACTTTAATGGGATCAGAATTTCATCCTCCTGAGTATAGAATCCCCACTGAAGCTGATGCGAGTTTCTTACACAGAGGTCTTGGCAAATTGGGCACTAGAGTTGTGAAAGCCAGTTCTTTGAAAGAGTAAGCAAATCATAGGGTACCTACTAGTAATATCTCTGTAGTTATTGAGGTGGGTCTCTTATACCCTCACTGCATGAGTATTGTACTCAGTGATTTTAATGGGGGTTATGTCAAATACTTGCAGGAGAGACAGTGGCCCTCATTCTGCCATTGGATCCACATGGGCAGATCAGTCTGGGCCTTGAGTCCTATAACTGCATTTGCAGAACAACATCTGAAAGGCTGTGTACAGTTTATCAAAAGCCTTCCAATAATCTAGACTTTGGTTTGCGAAATAAGGGGTCTACAACAACACTGCAAACAATCCTGTTAAAACTGAGCACTTCCAACTACTGGCATACAGTGATTAGAGGGTAAATAATCAGGGTATATGTTTTCTCAAGAAAATAAATGATTGCATTACAGTGTACCCTAATAGATAGCACAGCTGTACATTGATATGATATCTGTATAATGAAGAAATTACTTATCACAGGCTTCACAACCTGCTCCCTTCTCTTCTGATTAGAAAACACAAAGGGTCAAATGAAGCAGTTATTTTACCCAATGCCATCCCCTTGGTTTCAGTTGCGACATCCCTCTGCCAGGCAGCTCCGTGACTATAAGTCAGTGTTGAATTTGACTCATGAACTGTATTTGAGAGAACTCTAGAACCGTGTTATCATTTTCAACATGATCTACTGTGTGATTTTGGCAAGCAGGCCTCCTTGTTTATCAATCATTATTATCACAAGACTTTAGCTAACGGAAATGTTCAAAAGGGATTTAGGGCCAGATTCTAAAAAGTGTTTAGGCGCCTCGTGGGATTTTCCAAAAAGCCTCTAGGCACCTAAAACTCATTGATTTCAACTGATGATAGGTGGTGAGATGTCTTTGGGCAGCCAAATAGATGCCCTAATTTTGAAAATGAGACTTAGGTACTGCAATGCTGAGTGCAGCAACACCTAAATACTTTCAAAAATCTGGGCTTATGGGCATGTCTACGCTACACCATAAGCTGATCTCTGGTACTACAGTGGCTGATGTCCACACTACCCTCCTCCTGTTGGTGGTGTGCATCCTCACCAGTAGCGCTTCCACCACCTGAAGAGCGGCAGTGGGGGGCCGGGGGGTGCTGAGAACCCTCTGCACAGCTCCCTTCCAGGATCCCAGCTTTCCCTCCTTCCCCGCCCTGCCGCCGGCTCTCAGTTCCCTGTTCCCAGCTGGGAGGCGGGGGACAGCCGCCTGAGCTCCTTAGCTCCTTGAGTGGGGAGTCTCCGGGCAGCAGCCTGGCTGGGAGTGGGGAGACGGGGGCAGCCAGGCTCTAACTGTTTGGCTTTTTTATCAATGTCATGGCTCCAGCAAGGGACCATGAAATTGACAAGCCAGCCAACAGTTGATGCAAGTAACACAGTGTCTACACAGACATTGCTGGCCCTAACTACACCCACATAAGCCCTACGCCACTCCTGGAAGTGGAGTTGTTATGACGGTGTAGTAGGGCGGTTACATTGGCAGGACGAGGCTGTAGTGTGTACGCTGACATAATTAGGTTGCCTTATCTCAACCTAACTGTGTAGTGTAGACCAACCCTGTGTAACATTTCTGTTCCCTATCAAATATTTTTTCTGGGCTTCCATTGTGCCTGGACACAGCCACTCCCAATCTTCTTCGACTGTTGTCTTTTCTGTTGTTTCCTCCTGAACAAATCTCAACAGAAGATTCCTTGCTATCTTCTAACCTCATACTTAATATCATCCTCCCCTACAAGTTTCCATTTTTTGGAGCTGACTTGTGTCTTCTGCTTCCTTACCTAGTGTCTTCTGCCATGATTCACCATCTAGGTCAGCCCCCGCATCTGTCAGCACATTGCTCTATATGTATGATGACTGGAAGATCAAGAAGCACAAATCCAACCTTTACAAAAAGCATAGAAACCCAAGCATTTTGCAGCTACAGGTTAGGGTCGTTTATGGATTCAGTGAGATTTATGGTAGGGATTAGGTAGGTTGTTTTGTGTCCTACAAGAGTGTGTCCCAGAGAAAGTTGTCTGATCACAAAAATATTAAATGTTTTCATATTCCAGTAAGACCACCTCAGAGTACTCTCGGGTTTCTCTAGCATTTCATTTCAAGATCAAATTGGAGCAACTTAAATAGACAGAACATACAGGGGTTTCCTCCAGATGTGGTCAGCTTGGTGCTGCTTAAGGAATAGTCCTATATGCAGGGGTGAACATAAGTCTAGAGACTTACCGGTACGGGGCTGGGCTGGGGCTGGCTCTGGCCCCCAGAAGGGGCAGGGCCTCGGGCGGAAGGGGCAAGGCTGGGGGAGGTCAGAGCCAGCCCCGGCCTACCCTGTACCGGCAAGTGCCTCCTTTCCCCTCCCTGGGTTAACAGCGGCAGCCGGGGGCTTTGGCAGCAGTTTAAAGGGCCCTGGGCGGTAGCGGCGGATGGAGCCCTGGGCCCTTTAAATCATCCCCGGAGCCCTGCCGCCACTTCCCCAGGGCTCCGGCCACAGGGCTCCGGCCGCCACTACCACCCCGGGCTCTTTAAATCGTCCCCGGAGCCTGCCGGAGCCCTGGGGAAGCAGAGGCGGGGCTCCAGGGATGATTTAACGGGCCCAGGGCTTGGTGCCGCTACCACCCAGGGCCCTTTAAATCGCCGCCCCAGCCCCACCACTGCTACCCCAGGGCTCTGGCAGCAATTTAAAGGGCCGGGGCTCCAGCCACTTCTGGGAGTCGCAGGCCCTTTAAATTGCGTCTGGGGAAGCCAATCCACCCCGGTACGGCGCACCGGCTCTGGCCAGTACGCCGTACCGGGGCCTACCGGCTTACTTTCACCTCTGCCTATATGTCAATGGCTATTAGCTAGGATGGGCAGGGATGGTGTCCCTAGCCTTTGTTTGCCAGAAGCTGGGAATGAGCGACAGGGGATGGATCACGTGACAATGACCTGTTCTGTTCATTCCCTCTGAGGCCCCTGGCGTTGACTGTTGTTGGAAGACAGGACACTGGGCTAGATAGACCTTTGGTCTGACCCAGTATGGCCGTTCTTATGTTATGTTATTTGTACTGTGATAGGGCCCAAAGGCTCCAACCTGGGTTTGGGCCTACTTGTGCTAGGTGCTGTACACACATCTAAGGTCTGATCCAAATTTCACTGAAGTCAGTGGAAGCCTTTCCACGGATAACAGCAGCCTTTGAATCAGGCCTGTATGAAGGGACAGTCCTTGCCCAGAGGAACCATCTCGTTCAGAATGCGTTAGGCCCATTCACCTCCTTTTTGTTGCTGCTCCCTTAAAGACCATGAGAGAGCACAGTTGCTTTCAGATTGTTATGCCTATTTTTGCTTCTTTGTGTAGCGCGGTCCCTGAATGTCAGTTGACCGCACTGCAGACTAGAAGATCTTTAAGTAGCCTCAATTAAACACGACAACTTAAAATAAAAAAAGGTGTTGTACTGGCTTGGCACAGCTGGATGGTTTGATGTCTGTAGGGATTGGGGGAAGAGATGGCTTTATTTTAATGCAGGCATTTAAGAAAAACAATTCCCCTTATTCTTCTCCATAGACAGGGTGCTTTGTGCCTCCAGAGCTGCGGGTGCTTAGCCCTCCCCAACGGGGATGAGGCACCGTAATGCCATGAGCGCAACACCCCGTCAAGTCTGGTCACTTACACGCTGCGGTGCTGGGTATAATAGTCATGATGATTATGATAAAAGGTGTGTTGCCGCTGAGAGAGCTTGAGCAAAAGCCACTGGTTCTGGCGTGGAGACTGAGGCTCTGAAATGGTCACTTGCTGTAATCTGGAGATAGTTCTTTATGGCCTATGGGCAAGTTTGTGATTTGCTCCGCAGTGCCGCACAGGGGAAAGCATCCCTTCATATCCCACACATCGCCGCTCTCCGCCTGGAAGAGAGGGAGAAAGCATGTTCAGCAGGCTACAGAGTCCCTGTGCCCCGTGTTAAAGCAGCTGGGGAGAGGCACAGAGGGAGCAGCGCCTCTCATACTCCTGCCAAAGTGTGAGGCTCGGACAGTCTGCACAGTTGCACCAGCACAGCGGGGGAAGTAATTTGTTACAGTCCCCCACCAGCAGCAAAGTACTGTCTTGGCTTCTTGGAGCAAGGGGGGAAGCTAGGTGGGAAATGTGACTCTAAGTCACAAGTCCATCCCTGAGCTGCTCCTGGGGCCAGGCAGGTGCTTGCCACGCGGAATAAAGTCATGTAACCGCAGCCCTGGGGTGGGGCTCAAGCCTTCTCCCTGTTGCTTAGGGCAGCTTCTCCCTTCTTCCCTTAGGGGCATGCGGTCTTTATTTTGGTGCCTGGTGCCTCCACCCAAGGTGACTCTTCTCTGTGCCAGGGACACAGCAGGTGCTGTCCCTTGGGAAAACATTTAACACCATGTACTATACTAGGCATGTAGGGATAAAACAACACAACAATAAGGGGACTTTATGAGGCCCAGGGCACAGAAGATAAGGGGTAAGGAAAGAATAGGAGTAATTAGAATAATAAAATAGCAACAATATCTGAAACCCTCCACCTGCCAGCACTTCCTATGCGCCCAATCCCTCCTAGCACCTGCCTGGGCAGCATGTGAGTGGAGAATCAGTTCTTTACTGAGCGATGCAGCACTATAATTGTTGGCCAGCTTAAAACTCATATGCAAAATAAACAGACATGGGATTTCTTATAAGACCTTCGCCCCTAAAAGGGTAGGATTGTCCTGAGGCTCCCTAGTCTGGAGTCCCAGGGAAAATGAAGCTGGCTCTTGGTAGCCTAATCTGGAATTGCTCCTCATCCTCCTGGGTTGCTGGTCTCTTCTGGGCTGTCACCTATCGGTGACCCAGTAACCACCACCAGAGTTCAACATTTCCCTCTGGGTAGGAACGAGAAGTTTCCTGGGGACCTCCCAGGCTGTGATACTTGTTCTGTCTCTGCTTCACTCCAACAACAACCCAACACTTTGTATCTGAGCTCTGGCTAATGTTGATTCTGGTAGTGGCTTCAAGCTTGTTTTGTCACCAGCCTGTACTCTAGGTAGTCTCGGAAATGGAGTCCTGAGTCTCTGTGGCCATTGCTGCTATAGTCCAAACGTGATTCCCTTAGAGGCTTAGAGTAATATGTCAGGAACAACTAATTCCAGAGGGGGTTGCAGTCACAATATGGCCCTATACAAACTAAGCATTAGTTATTATATTGTTTAGCATCTCACAGACATGTACAGTTCAGGCCCCCAGTTTAGGAAAACAGTTAATGCACGTGCTTAACTTTACGCATGTGCTTAAGGGCCCATTGACTTCATTAGAAGTCAGGCACATGCTTAATTGCTGACCTGACTAAGGGTTGAATTTTGCAATGAAAAATCCAAAAGTAGGAAGTGGTAGCTGGACCAGGATTACCTTGATGCTCTGTTATAGGGATTAGTTTACCTTTCAATTTGTGAAGTTTTGTGGACATATGTGTTTTTGGAGGCACTATTTTCATGTTCTTTTCCACTGTATATTTTCTAGATTTAAACAAATAAACTTGGAAAATTCCCAGAAGGAAAAAACGTCTGGAACTGAAAGTTAAAGTGGTTCCAATAAAGCTAACTCTTAGACACAAACTGGTTTAATGCATAATAAATGACCATTGTTTTTCATCCCAAAATGATGATACAGTGTTTGTTTGATTTTATCTGGAATGGAGAATATGAGCAGTTGAAAGTACTTAGACTGTTGAAGAAGTTAATTGCATACCATTATTTGAATATGGATAAAATTACTCATTTTATCACTAGTTCACTTACTAACTCTTCTTTAATATCCCCTCTTCCCATGAGCTGGACGTTTGCTGGTCTCTGCAGCACATTGGCATGAACTTGATCAAAAGGATATTTAGCAGTTGTGTTGACAAATGCTGATGGTTCATTAAGTGATTTCAGAGGGCGAGATACTCACTTCAGCATATTTGTTGTACTGGTGGGCTCACCTGTAGGTAAATAAAATACTGACATCATAAAGAGCTAATCCTAATTCCACCCGGCGGGAGGAAACAAACCAGTAATGGTTGCCATTTATCTGCAAGGTTACATTTGTCTCCCAAAGCACTGAATTCCCGTACAGTGTGTGTCCGATGTGTGCCCGATGGCAGGAAACAGTGAAGGGCAGTAACACGGCAATGGAATGTGCATGGATGAGATGAAGAATGCTAGCTGGATCCCCGGGCTATGATTTGAAGCCTGCACATATTTTTTTCCCACGTTGCAAATTTATACGTAAATATCCTAGGCTACAATAGTAGTTGTTTCCTCATTGCTGAAGTATTAGAAATAGTAATAGATTTGTTCTTTAGAAAGAAGAATATGCGATTATCATGGACTCTGAGCATGCAGGCCTTTACCGTAAATATAACACACATCGTGACTGTTCGGTTGTTAAGGACATAGTGTTGTAAACCTAGTTGCAAAGACACTTAAGGAACTCTATTCATGTTTTTTATTTTTTGTACTATCTCATCGGTAAGGCAGGTGGGTGTGCTGCATGCATGGTTTCCTTGATACTAAGCTCCACACTTTAGCCTTTGGACGGTACATGATGGATGATGTATTTGAATGCAGAATCATAACAAGATATTTTCTGTTTTAAGGGAGCCCTGCTACCAAATCCCTATAGCAAGTCATTTTGTCTGTCTTGCCTATTTAGATTGTCAGTTCTTCCAGACGGGGCTGTTTCTTACTATGTGCTTGTATGGCACGTATCATAACAAAACCATATTCTTAGTTGGGACCTTTTAGGCACTACCATTATACAAGTACTTAATCATTATAAAAGCGTGATGTCAGTTAAATTAGGCCACCCTCTGCTTTAATTGATCACATCTTAGTTCCTTAGCATGTCAATCACGCTTCCCTGGACACACAGACTCCTTTACACTTTCATACACCAACTTGCTCATGTAACCTAGATGTCACTTTGTCCTGGAGGATGAAGAAGGAAGGAAAACATGCATGCCTCGTGTTGGTGGAAAATACATCAGTAGCAAATGCACTGGGGAAATGGTTCTGGTAATGCTGCCTGCATCAGTGCGACCCAAGGTCCTTACGAGGTATTATTTTTTGAAATTAAGTAGCTTGGACCATGGGTCACATGGGAAAATTCTGCATGTAGTGATACATATGTAGCAGTGTGGTCTTCAGGAGCTGGCAGATCACTACACAGAATATAATGACGGTGCAGAACAGAGAGGCCAGGACAACCATGGAAGGAAATATGGGCCGTTACAAACACGACCTGGATGCTGCAGGGAGAAAGATGGGTACGTGACTTTTTCCTGTCTTGTGGTGTTACTCAGAGCCCCGTGTTGCCCACAGATGCGTACAACTGGGGCCTGATCCAAAGTGTGAAGGAGTCACTGGGAATCTTTCCACTGAACTCAGTGGGCTTTGGCTCAGGTCTTTGAAGAGTTAGCGCAACCTTCCTGCCAAAGAGTTGCTTGACCAAGGGCCATCTCTCCGGGTAGGACTACACTGGGCACTAAGGGTCCGTCTACACTGCAAAATAAAAACTCCACATCCGCGAGTCTCAGACCACGGATCAATGCCCTTGGCTGGGTTTCAGAATGCAGGCTCCAGCCTGAGCTGGAACATCTACCCTGCTATTTTTAACCCCATAGTGTGAGCCCAAGTCTATGGGATCTGGGCTCGTGGACTCAATGTTTCCAGCCCTGCACTTGAGCATCCACAGTGCATTATAAACCTGGGTTTATGGCTACTGGATCTAGTGTCAGAGCTATGCCAACATGTCCATACACAGACCTTCTCACTCGCATCTGCGGTTTGAGCTGTGTCCACACTGCAAAGTGGCAGGGCTTGGCTGGCTCTGACCAAGTCCCCTGAGTGTTTGACCCAAGGCAGATTGATTTGTGTATGGACAGAAGGGGAGCTTGGGCTCAAACCTGAGTCAGAGCCCGGGCTTAGTGTGCAGTGTAGACATACCCTGGAGGGCCAGTGAAATGGGCTACATACACATCCACCCCTGTTGTGCAAATTACATAGTATTCACTTAAGACTTCCTCGAGCAGAGCTAGCATGCGTACGTCTACCCACGCTGGAAATAGCCAGATACCGCAACTGGAGATGTGTCCCGCTGCGGCGTAGATGTGTGCAAAGGCCCTGATTTTCAGCAATTCTGAGAACCCACTGCTCCATTTGAAGTCCATGAATTTTTTTTTCAGGAGGAATTATCACTAGGGTTTTGTCAAAAAATTTGAGGAGGAGGAGAACAATTTTTGAAGTGGGGGTGCTGAGAGCCACTGAACCAAACTATAACCCTTGTATATAATGGAAACCACTTCAAGCCAGCAGGTACGGGAACACCCGCAACACTCATCATTCCAGCACCTATGGAGGAGGAGGGGAAATTGTGAAAATTCCATCCATTTTTTGGCCATGGTTTTGTCATTGAAATTAAAAACTGATTCAAAAATTCAAATGCCAGAAAATGTTAACCTGCTCTACTGATCATACTTCTGACCCATAGATTGGATGGCAGAAGTCCAAAGAAGCCAAATAGTCCATTGTAAAACCACCTTTCATGTGGCCGAAAACCCAAACATGATACAACACTATTGTGTCCATGACGATAACTTTCCTTATGGAAACAAAGGTAAGTTCTGCCCGGTTCACCAACAAGGAAACCCAGTGACTTCAGTGGAGGTAGAATTTGGTCCAAAGTGTTCTCTAGCACATGTCTACAAACTATTAGTTTTAAAAAATTTGTTCTTCTGTAGCAGGCATGTGCATTTTCTTTCACAAATATATTAATTTTATCCAATTCAAAAAAAAATCCCAGTGTCCATTTACTTTTCACTTCCCTCCTTTCTCTTACAGTGTCTGTGGAAAGGAAAGTATTACCGTGCATATCGCTGGGAGTAGGGTGACCAGACAGCAAGTGTAAAAAATCAGGACAGGGTGGGGGGTAATAGGTGCCTATATAAGAAAAAGCCCCCAAAATCGGGACTGTCCGTATAAAATCGGGACATCTGGTCACCCTAGCTGGGGGGGGATTTGGTGGACTCTGGTGCCATGGAGTGATTTTTGTTTGCCCTGCTTCAGTAGCTCTGTCTCTTCAGTATAAAGATCATTCTCCCCATTTTACTTGTAAATAGCTGACATGGCTTTTGGCCTGTTCCCAGAGATGGACACCACCAGTAGAGATGCACGAGTAGCATTGCACCATGAGTTCCACAAATGTGGCGAAGTCGTTCTGTATGAAAACGAGGGCCCTAATTAAGCAGGGGACTAGACCCACTGATGTCAATGGGAATACTCATGTATTTAAAGTTAGGCAGGCGCTTACATGTCTTGCTGAATCAGGGCCTATGAAATGAGCAAGTCCTTGTCCAGCCGCCGCTTTTGGAGGATGTTTCCGTGTTGCTGAAAGCCATGTAAAGACTTCAATATGTTTTTTAAAATCCATGTAGCCCAATAAACAGCCAGCTGGCCAGAATTTATCCATGCTAATCTTGCTGATGTATATGCATAAGTCTTAACATATCTTCCCGTACCATGCTGAAAATGGGAATGGTGCGGTGTGCTTCACAGGGCCACATTTGCAGAGCACCCACAGTACCTGTGAGTGGATCTGTCTGCGTGCACCAATGCAGAAGTGAAGTGCAGTAGCTACTTGATTGCCATGATCTGGTTACAGCTGCATTTAAGGAGACCCACTGAATTTCAATAGCTTAGTGTCTAATGTAAAATGAGACTAAGTTGTATGAAGGGAAAACGTTAACCTCCTTAATTTTCCTTTTTTGTTTCATCTATCATTTGTTTCAGCTAAGCTTTTCGGATAGGACGAATGAGTGTTTACTTTTAGTATGATCCTAAAAGTGTGGAAATGTAAACCTTCAGGAATGGGTTTTAATTGCCTTTGAAAAGTTGCCCATTGCAAAATCTGATAAAAATGTGTTTAGCGTGATTTTTCCCTCCCTTCTTCAAGTAACTGATTATAATTATCTTTAGGAAGCCTTTTTGTTGCAGCTTGCATTTAATACTTCCCAAATTGTAAGGCTGCTGCACAGTATCTGTAAAAATGGCCTTGACAGCACTCTATACAATTTTGTTACTCTGAAGAATTAACCATATTCTTGGTGGGAGTTAGCAGTTCTGCCCTGTAGTTACAGCCAGTTGTCCATTTTCAAAATACAGATAGCGTAAAGTACACACATTATAAGGGTCAGTTCTTGTGCTGGTATCATCCACATGTATCCAGTTGCAGATGTTGGTCCTAACTGATCATAATTTGTGTAAATCTTTTATAACCTAAGTGGTCTTTGTGGGTATATATTCCATTCTTTTCAGGCACTAAGCCAGTCAGAAATCTTGGAATCTATTGCAGACTTTCCATTTTGTAAGAGCCTTAATGAAGAAGGTGGCATCTTATCTTCCAAATTTTATACATAGGAAATGCAGTGAGGAATAAGCTGATGCAATTCACACATACTTGGTAACAATAAAATAATCTTCATAATTCTTGAAGTCTGAAATAGAAAGCAAATTTCTGTGAAAATGAAAATGCCAGCACCTGGACAATGGAACAGAACATTGCATCTCAGGAAATGTTTTGCTTCACATTCGGAGTTGCAGCTTCACTGACCTTGGCGGGAACAACTAATAAGGATATTTATTTAATTTAAGTAGTACATTTTAGGTTTGTTATTTTTAAATAGACACCTTTCCAAGACTCTAGGTGCCTTCCTCTAATTAATCACACAAAAAATATAAGTAAATTAAAACTATGCAACCAGGACATTGATTCTAAGTTTTTCTGGGAAAAGATTGTTTATTCTCTGTGTAAAGCAGAAGGCGTGATTATAATGCTGTGCACATGTTAAAGAATAATGATAATAATAAACAATAGAAGTGTTTCACTATACCCTTAGTGTAGTGGACACAGTTTATTTTTAAAGTAATAACAGTTTTCTACATTTATTTTCTCAACCGCAGCATTGCAGCAACCTGCTTAAGTATGAGAAGCAGAAGGCTGAAACTGACAGCTAACAAAAATGAAATTGACTAGAAATCAGCCTACGGCATGCTTTGCCAGATAACACCACACTTTCATCAGTTTGTGCTGATAAGATCCAAGTTACATTCCCTAGCTGGCAGTGCATTAAGCCTGTTGGGAGCGGATTGGGACTTTGTTGCTATTCTGAAGCACCTCTCTAGCTCAGGCTAGAGCATGTAGGTGCAAGACGGAGGATCTTTGCCGCATGGGGCTTTGGAGGGTGGTAGGGAGTAAAGGTTTGGGGCAGTTCTAAAAGACCCAAGAAAAATTTCACTTGAACTTCTAAGTTCTCTGTCCATATATGTCTAAAACTTTCATATAGCTACCAAAGGGCCCAACCTCGTCAGGTGCTGAGTGCCCACTACTTCAAGGGAGTGACTCCATTTTATGCTGGTGCAACCTAGAGCCCAGTTTGGCTTGTAGGGCCTTCTGCAGTCCTCAGTCAGTGTCTAATATCAGGTTTCAGAGGAACAGCCGTGTTAGTCTGTATTCGCAAAAAGAAAAGGAGTACTTGTGGCACCTTAGAGACTAACCAATTTATTTGAGCATGAGCTTTCGTGAGCCACAGCTCACTTCATCTGATGAAGTGAGCTGTGGCTCACGAAAGCTCATGCTCAAATAAATTGGTTAGTCTCTAAGGTGCCACAAGTACTCCTTTTCTTTTTGTCTAATATCAGTGGCAGTTGCCTATGCAGACTAATTGCAGTAGCTCAGATTGACTTTCTGGGCTATTCTTTCTCTCAGACAAACGGGAATTCTCCATCTAATGTGAGCTCCAAAGTGCATGGAAAAACCCCATGGTATCAACTTCCTAGAGTCTTTCTACTCTCTTAATCCCAGCCATAGCTAATGGAAGTTTTGCATGTGTCTAGACTGCAAGATCCCTGTTGAATTTTGTTGTTGTTTCCTTTGTTATGCCAGGCATTCTGCCTGGTTTGTAAGGTGTTAGGGTAGAATTTTCAAAAGCACTTCAGTGGGAACAGAGTTAGACTAACTGAGCATGTCTGAGAGTACAACCCCTAAGTCCAGAAACCCAATTAGCAAAAGACCAATACCTCTGCTACAGATTTAGGGCCAGATCCAAAGGCAATTTTGGTTAGTAGCAATCTCTTTATTGACTTAAATGAGCTTTGGATTAGGCTGTTATCCTATAAAAAAGAAAGTCTCAATTCCTCCCTTTCCCCATTACTTTGAAGTACTTTCTACAAACAAAACCAAGAAAAGAGGAAGTGTTTTCATCTGTACACTTCACAGGCTTTAAAGAAGGCAAGGTCAAAGCTTACCTCACCATGGAGCTGTTACTGACATAAATTGTAAGCAGACCGTGGTGTTTCCAGCTATAAAAGAATTCTAAATTCTGTTAATGACGTGCAAAGTTCTTCCAGTGTTAGAAAGAAAAGATGAGTCAGGGTGCACCACACTTCCATAAATCACATACAGTAGAAGTGAAGCACATCCTTAAGCCTTTTTTTTCTGCGTCACGTATGCTTAAAAATAATGCCCCCCAATAACACTGGAAATACCTGAAAAGAATTTTTAAAACATCACAATGTGTGCTCTTGGCAAAGGGATTTTCAGTCCTCAGAGTCTTAGTTGCGTTTGATTGTTCATCCTACTATCATTCCTTTAAGAGTAAAAGAGTTTACAATGAAAGCAAATACGGCTGAGACAGAAAAATGTTTATGCACCGCTGTCTTATGTTCTTGAAAGGGAGAACAGAAGAATGTTGGGTACCAGACAACATCATCTTGAGAATATCGCAACTATATTCAAGCATTAGCAAAATTAGTTAAATGTACATAGACTCATAGACTTTAAGGTCAGAATGCAACTATGTGCATGTAAATGTGTGTGAAACTCGCCTAGCGACATCAAGTTTAAGGCCAGAAGGGGCCATCAGATCATATCACGTATATCACAAGCCACCCACGCACTAAACCCAATAACCAAAATGAGACCAAAGTATTACAGCCCACAGGAGACTGAACTATTGTGCTACAGACAGAGAAATTGCAGCAAAGGAGGTTTAGGTTGGACATTAAGAAAAACTTCCTAACTGTCAGGGTGGTGAAGCACTGGAATAAATTGCCCAGGGAGGTTGTAGACGCTCCATCATTGGGAATTTTTAAGAGCAGGATAGACAAACACCGATCAGGAGTGGTCTAGATAATACTTAGTCCTGCCATGAGTTCAGGGGACTGGACTAGATGACCTTCCGAGGTCCCTTCCAGTCCTATGATTCTAACTCTTTCCCCATGTACAGCATAGGTCTCAGAGTCACATTTTCTGGATATTCTTCCTGGTACTGTGAATGAATTGCATATGTGACCCCAACTGACGTGGGATTTCATCCTGTAAGGTGTTGACCTACTATGAGAGCACTCAGCATCTCACAGGATTGGACCCTGAATCTCTCTGTACCTCAATCTGTAAAATGAGGATAAAAATACTTACCACTGGCACCGTTCCTAGCAGTACCACAGTTCTTGTAAGACAGAATATTTGTCAAATACTTTCAGCTCCCTAGAAAGGTGCTATGCATGAGCATTGTTATTAGTGTCTCTATGTAATAAATGGGAGGAAAATATATAGATTAAAGATGTACATCTCTCTGTTGACTGGGGAAAAGTACTAATCAAGTCTAGGGATTTATTTGATTTTTCACTGTTATGTTTAAGAGCCATGTCTGCCACCATTCCAGATGCAGAATGTGTAATGAAGATAGTGGAAATTTGTATTAAACAATCAATGGCAGGATTTAGTCCAAAGACGGTAACCAAATGAAAATGTTAGACGGTATTTGGTTGTAACAATATTTGAGACTGTTCTTAATCTTTGCTGCCCGGACACGATTTATTTTTTAATTACATTTGCTTTGGAGTTAAGCTGTTTGAACATTTTTCACAAAAACCACTGAGTTTCCAATGAAAAACACCATGGGATTTTTTTAACCAGCTCTGGCAAAAAAGCAAGACAAAATTTTGGAAAAAATTCTGACCTTATTTTTTTTTTTTTCTGCTGACGTCTGAAATTTTGTCAAAATTGTGAATTTCCATAATTTTAAGCCATCCCTGTGTTGGAGGAAGGAGCTGTGTTTTCTCTCCGTTTTTTAAATGTGAGGCTGAGCTATTTTTTGGCCACCTGGAAACCACAGTACACTTCCACAAAACTCTTAAGAAAATTTAAGGGCCCTCCCCTAACTGAAAATACATGTGGTTTTCTCCTGGGTGGCACAGTGGATTGACTCATCCACAGGAAAGTTCAGCCTACTCAGATCCCTCCGCTGTAGCAAAGCATGGCTGAGGTGCTAGGGGTGGAATGAGGTAGCCTAACTATGGTCACTGTGTAGGCACCACTACATCCTATGCTGGTTCATCTTCTCTGCTCTTTGGGGGTCCATAGTAGACTGTATAACTTTACAGTAGACATGGTGCTTGGCTCCCCCTTTCCCAGTCACACACAAGGGCTTCCTCCCACTCCGATTGCTCAAATACATGAACATTTGAATACCTGACCTCGTAGGTTCAGTTCCCAGTTATTTGGGTTACTTCGTTATTTAGCTTTCCAAGGGAGGTTGTTCACCATGCCATTTTTGATATAGAGGTGGTGGGAGGGTGTCTTCTAGGGGAGATGCTAAATACCAAGGTGCTGGACATCTGCTCTGTGTTAACAATAAATATCCCATGGCTCCTTTTCTATGAGTAAGGATTAAAGCTAATAACTTTGGCCAAATTTTCCATTCCCCCATTTCAAATCTGCTGTGCACTGTCCATTTGATTTCAAGGGGAGTACCAGTTTCTGCAATTTTTCGTGTGTTGAGTAACACTCAGCTGAAGTCAATGAGATGAGCATCGGTAACTACTACACAATGTGTGTGAGTATTTCAAAAATCCGCTCCGTGGATTGCACAGCAGTTTGGGATCCTTTGAGATGAAAGGAACTATAGATCAGACATAAGGAATTAAGAAGTGAACAGCCAGCTGGCCATCCTAACAAATAATTTACAAAGTAATGGGCTGCGCCTGAGACACAGAGTTCAAATACGGATCTCAACTCCTTCAAAACCAGGGTGTTTAGCTTCAGGGTTTTGACATAACACGTTACAGTGACTGGGGCCAGGCACGTGGTTTGGATCTGGACTTCCCCATACTCTGCATCTGCATGATCTACTGGTTAAGAATTAGATAAGTTCATGTAGGTTAGGTCCATTGATGGCTATTAGCCAAGTTGATCAGGAATGCAACCCCACGCTCTGGGTGTCCCTAAGCCTCTAACTGCCTGAAGCTGGGAGTGGATGATGGGAGATGGATCACTTGGTAATTGCTCTGTTCTGTTCATTCCTTCTGAAGCATCTGGCATTGGCCACTGTCAGGAGACAGGACATTGGGCTAGACAGACCATTGGACTGACCCAATATGGCCAGTTCCTAGCTCCTGTGTGTCTTTTGGCAAGTCATTTAGGCTCTGCTTCAGGGAACAATCCCTATCCAGGGCAGCACTTAAACGTGTGCTTAAGGGCTTTCCTGATTCGGGACCTAAAATATCTCCTTGTCTTGGTTTTTACTTTTTGCTTATGTGCTGTCTCCCCTGCTCCCCACTTTTGTCTGGTGTATTTAGTTTGTAAGCCTTTCAGAGCAGGAACTCTCTCTGATGGCAAGTCAGCACAGTGTCCTACACAATTGAGCCCTACTGCTGTAATTAAAATAATAATAGATGGGGTTGGCTCTGGCCAATTTCTAGACCTAATGTAACCTCCAAGCTCCTACATGTACAATCCTTGTGTTTTTATTTACCAACTGCGGGTGAGGGGAAACTTTTGGCTTGGTTTATTTCTTAGTAAAAGCACTGATAAGAGTCATCAAAAGGAAGGAAGAATCCTAAGGTCTATTTGACATTATTTATCTCCATCTTCCTGCATTCATTCCGTTCTAAAACGAAAACAGGAGAACGGTTATACTGAGAGATTGCAGAAACTCTATGTTTGTATTGAAGGACTAAATCCGTATGTTTGTGATATAACATGCAATGACTTGCCTAACGTGTAATGAAGAAATTGAAATTGAATCTCTCAGTGCATCATGCTGAGTAGGAGGTTTGTTCTACAAGAAACTGTCATATTAAATTTTTGTCGTGATTCCAGACCTCTTTTGAGTCCTAAATCTTTTGGAGGAGACTAATCTGAAATCAAAGCGAAGTTGCTAGGGTTGGCATGCCAGAAGTGGTCACATCTGAAAAAGTTCAATGAACCTGCAGAGAGAGGTTGAAATTAGTTGCTTCACTACAAAGCGTACAGCTCACCTACCTGCTGATTTGCTTTTTGCTTTGATTCTTTATGTTCTGTCTTCTCGGCTTCTTCTGAGTCAGTTTCAAACTGTATACATCTGAAGTGGGAGCTTGTCCTGATTTCAGTATTTATTTAATAAAAAAAAATCCGTCTACACTGTTTAGTACAACATTAAAACAAACATAGCTTTAGAAACGTGGCATTCAGAAGGTTATGGATTTGTTTCTCCACTGCCTCGCTCCTTGTGGAGTCGTTTTAATGTGTGCAAAGTGGGCGTAATATGTTGCTCTTCTGATTTCTCCGCCTTTTACTCTCGCTTGGCACATGAGTCAATGGCTACCCAAAAGGGACTCTGTCCCTTTAATTTTTTTAGTGGTAGAATGTACCACTCTAAAGGCCAGATTCTCGGCTGCTGAAAATTGACTTTGGTCCTTTGAAGTCACTGGAGTCATGCTGACTTATATCAGCCAAGAATCTAGCCTGCTGAATGCCACTTTCTATCCCATTCCTTTAAGTTGTTGTTGGTATTTTCTGCTTAGAAAGGCTTTTACAAGCAAGAATAAGATGCAATACATGATACAAATGAGGACATTTCTCATGGGCTAAATTCTGTCCTCTGTTACGACCCCTCATTATTAATGGCTACCATCATGAGACGGAGGGCATAATTTTTGGCCTGTTACATTGAGAATAAATACCCTATTTAGTTATTGGATGTATGTAATAATGTAGCCCTAACTGCATTAAAACTGTCTCCTTGCTTTCCATTTCCAGTGTTCTGCTTCTTGTGGACGGGGACATAAACACCGAAATGTGTACTGCCTGTCAAAGGAAGGAAACCGCTTAGAGAATGATTATTGCAAGCACCTTGCTAAACCGAACGTGCAAAGGAAGTGCAGAGGGGGCAGATGTCCGAAGTGGAAAACAGGAGACTGGGGACAGGTGAGCTGCAACATTTTACCTCTTGCACCATTAGGTAGTCCTTATCTGTTGCATTGTTTGCAAGCGTCATTTCAATCCTTTTGCAATAAAAGTATAAATGTTCTGGGTGACGTGCTCAGCTCGGGTAGCTCGGCATTGCTCCAGATAAGCCTCTGGAGCTGCACTATCGACATCAGCTGAAGTCCTAGCACTGTTTTAGATACAAAAGGGGGTGGTCAACTGCTAACAAAGAAGCACCAGTTGTAAATTTCTTCAACTGCTGCTAGAAAAGGCATTGCTGTGTATGAGTAACCAGACTCTCTTCTCCTCCTTCTTCTTTATTATTGCAATACTTTGGATCCTGAGTGCAATTGTGATTAATTTGGAGGCGTATGAAATTTAAATGATTTTTTGTTAATCATTTTCCTATTCAAGTTGAGAAAATATATAGGAGCTATTAATTTTAAAACGTACTTTTCACTCAGTTTTGTGTTTTTCCAAATGCATTACACGGGAACAACAGCAGTCTACCTCTGTGTCATTACAAAATCAGGTGCTTCGTGCATAGGCTGGAGGAAAGTAGGAAAGTCTGGATTTTTCAAGGATGCTGTTTGCTGAGAGCATAACTTTCAGACATTTTGGTTCTTTATTTACATTGCTTTCCCCATATTAAACTCTTGAGAAATATTTCAGGCATGAAAAATATCAGTTTGCTTTTCTCATCCTTTTCTCTCTAACACTGAGAGTGGAGTTTGGTTTTTGAAACTAAAATTTAATATTTTCTATCACACCAAATTGCACCTTTAACCTATTTCATCAGATTTATATTTACCTCTGAATCTCCATTTCACATGGACCTGAATGATGTGCTAATCAGTCAAATTATTGAAGATCCATAAGTAAATGAATTTTTAACTTGGGACATTTTTAACTTGGACATTCACAATCTTTCTTTGCTTTCTATATGAAACCCTAAGATTCTTGCTATATGCATCCTTTCCTAAAAGATAAAACATAAAAATGTATGTACTAATATTAACATTTGTCTATACAGATGCATGTACAGATGTGTTCATCAAATGTCAAATATTAAATTTAAAAAGCATTAAATCCATCATTATTTTCAGACTTGGATTTTTTATTCTCCTCTTAGAATAAATAGAATATGTGCTGTACAATATTTGTATTTCTTTCTTGAAGAATAGGGTAATCATATATTCATCATACACGTTTAGTTGTTTAGGCCCTGATCCTCCAAAAAAAATACACAAGTAGTTAATGTTAAGCATCTGAGCAGCCCTATTGAACTCAATGGGTCTCCTCCCAGATTTAAAGTTAAGCACAGTGCCTTATTGTTTGCGGTACTGTGGCCTTAATTTTGTCCAAGAACCTACAAGAATAAAGACTCACATGACCATTAAAATGTCTCATCATATCAGATCTGCACTTTATTTAAAGTGACTGCTCCTGAAAGCAATTTTTGCAGCTAATAAAAGTCAACATACCAACACAATGGTCGGTTGACTGCTTAAAAACATGCTAATTTTAATTGATAAAGATAAATGTTTTAAAATTCAAAACATTCTACTGCATGATAGGATTCAGTTTCATACAATTTGAGAAAGAAGCTCAGCTTAATGAGACTATGAGGTGATTTATGGCCTAAAGTAATCTGTTATGACGAGGCAATTAAAGAATATTTGTATTCTTTATATACTAGAGAGCATTGCCAGCGTGACCAGCTGAGGATCTGGCCCTAAAAATTAGCTAGGAAAGCAAAGATGAAAATGCATCATATAACAGCAAAATAGATCATTTAAAAATAACAACGTTATGATACTGTTTCCTTATATTCTGTGTGTAACACAGAGCCAGTCATCAAGTAGTAAATTGGAGGAGTTTGTCTACATTTGATGTAATAAAACTGGAACAGGTAGAAGTCTTGAATAATGTCATGCCATAGTGGCATGCATGCCACACTTCTAGAAGTACCTTTTATGCCAAATACTTTTGGAAGTATACACGTGATTTGTTTATAAACTGCTGAACAACAGCGATTAAAATGCTTTCTCTGTATGATAAATCCTGAAGCCTGCTAAATAACAAATAAAAGCATAACTGGTCAACTGAAGTCAGCTTGGCCAGATCCCACACTGGTGTAAATCAGTGTAGCTTCATTGACGCCTGTGCAGCTGTAATGATTTACACCAACTGAAGCCCGGGGCCAGAGTTTTTGAAACATCAGCTCTCTATTTGGGCTCCAAGATGTCACTAGAATGGTTAGAATGAGTTAGGAAATTGATTTCTGAACTAGATAGCAAAAAGTAAAGCTGTGCGCTCTGTAACACTTAACACTATTCTAATGTGTCTGGATTCTAAAACAGAAGAAATTAACAATCACACTCTGGATCCAGTGCCTACTGAGGTCAGTTCAGTTGTTGATTTCAATGGGTTTTGGAGCAGGACCTTAGAGATACAGGATACAGCCCCAGGGACGGTGGCAGGAAAGTATCTGGAGTGCATATGCAGATGGCTCACTGGCTTCACTGGGTTGGACAACCAGGGGGAGTTTGGCCTCACTTAGAACTGCAGGATAAGGTCCTCAATTAATACAAATACGGGCAAAACTACAGCCAGCTATATACGCCTTTTTCAAGGAGAGTGACATTTAGTAGCAGGCCAGTTCAAGGCCTGGGCACCATTCCCACTCCATGTTAAAGTGAGAGGAGAGAGCTGGTGCGATCCTTCCACACCATGGGTGAAATGGGCTATGTGCTGTTTGAAAATCTTAGCTATGAACAGTTTGGATACCACCAAAGAAGCATTGAGTTGTTTCGTAGATCTTAACAACTGTAAAAATAAGAACGGTGCTACATTACCATGAAATTGTCTCTTTCCGTAGCGGGTAAACCAGCAATAGACTGTGTGAGATGTAAGACAGAGTTTTAAAATACACATACATTTTCTTTGCCACCACACGCCCACAGTGTGTTGTGTTGTGTTTGTGTTGTGTGTGCCCGTGGCTGTTTCCTTTTCCTTTTAGGAACAGTACATGAATGATTAATAATGAATACTAGCCAGCACAAAGTGCAAGAGAGTACTCCAGTCCTGTATGTTTTCTATTATCTGGACTGGCTTGTATGTAATTTCTGGGCAATTCTTTTCTAGATAATTATAAATCCTCCTTCCTAGAGCAAAACATTTTTTAATTTATGCATTCATATGAAAAAGTTTGTCTCTTCAAGTAATGAATGGACTTGTGTTTTTAACTGAGAAAATGCCGCGAGACGTGGGGGAGTGATAGCTCAGTGGTTTGAGCATTCGCCTGCTAAACCCAGGGTTGTGAGTTCAATCCTTGAGGGGGCCATTTAGGGATCTGGGCCAAAAATTGGGGATTGGTCCTGCTTTGAGCAGGGGGTTGGACTAGATGACCTCCTGAGGTCCCTTCCAGCCCTGATATTCTATGATTCTATGACAGCTTATGCCAGATATGTCTATGGCTTATGTCTCCTAAGTGTAAATCAGCACCATTATCTTTTAAGCAGTAAAAATAACAATACTTATTCTGTAGTCTGAAAATTGTCTGTCTATTTAGGTAGATTTCAGGTTGAAACCTGGCCCTATATTTTTCTCGGAGATAAACTTGTAACATGAGTTAATATGTTCCATTTTTACTGTTGTGTTTCTCTGTAGACCGTGGAGAATTTGTGCTAAACTACATCGTGACTATGGTGAAAAAAGTGGCAGGTTTGTTCTGTCCCACATAGATGATAAATATATGAGTATAGTAACAGTCCGCCCTGATCCTTACATGAACAGGGGGAGGACTGTAGTATCAGGTTCATTATGCTTTTAGGGCCAGATATCCAGGAGGTGTAAATCAGAGTTGCTCTTCTCAGATCAACAGAGGTGAGTCAATTGGTTTGATAAAGTAAAACAGTGATCACTGTTAAAAATATACTGTAGGGCAGTCTCTGTCTAAATGGGCATTTATAATAGTGTCTAATTCTATTATTAGGAATCCAGCTGTAAAATCCTACCTGTACTCTCACAAATATGTAAACGTTATAAACAGAGAGTGAGAAGGCTGCATACTGATTAGGGGCTTGATCCAAAGCAGACTGAAATCAGTGGAATGACTCCTATTGACTTCAATCACCTTTGGATCCGGATGCTAGGTGTGGTAACGCTTTTGAAAGAATTCTTGGCCATAAACTGGCAACTTCCTTGTTTTCAGAACCTCATAGATGACACCGCTCTGATTTGTAAGAAAAATTGTGTCCATCCAATATTCATGTTCTAACAGCAGCAGTAGTTACTCCTCTGTTATCAATTAAGCCAAAGTGGTAGTTTTGGAGCCTCGTGTTTTTTGGCTGTGTTCTGGATAAACATGTACAGTACAGCAGGGATCTCAGGAGCGAAATCCTGCCCCCCTTCAAGTTGATGAAAAAATTCCTCGCCAAACGATTTTTCCTGACTTAAGCTCACAAATGGGGTGAGATCCTGGCTCCACTGAATTAAGCAGGAGTTTTTCCTCTTGACTTCAATTGAGCCAGGATTTCATTCCAGGTGAGCCCCTAAATTAGCCAAAATCTTTTCCTGGGGTCTGGTGTCCACGGCTTAAAAGCCCCTGTCTGGTCCTTGGGAGTGTTATAGGTTTACATACAGTAAACTGGAATACAGTTATTACAGCTTTACATACAATAAATTCCATTACTAAAATAAGACATCACTGTCCTTTTTAGCTCACTATGTTGTATAACAGTTTCCTGTTCAATTCAGTATCAAATGCATGATTAGCCCCTTCTAGGACAGAGCTGCAACTTTAACCCCTTCTGTCAATATCACAACATTCTTGCAAATGTGTGTTTTGTAGGTGATAAACTTGGGCAAAAGTTATTTAAAAATGTACTAAGCATCCGGGTGGATGTGTTTCTCCGACTGTGTTTCCACTATTCAGCTCACTCTCTCTTGTGGAATGTTTAAGATAAACCGTGTTATTAATCACAATAGAACCACTACAGCATATGGGATGTATTTGCATCACCAATCATAGGAATCTAACTGCATTGTGCTACTTTTCCAAGTTACACAAACCAGCCTTTCATAAATATTTATAACCAGGAGAATGTTCACAGTCGGGGCGGGGGGGGGGGAATTTGGTCTCGTTTGCTTTATGATGTGTTCAGATACTAAAGGAAATGCTGCATTACAGAAGAATACTTTTTAAAATTTTGGAAGAGGATTCCTTGCACATTATAAATTGTTTAATTCCATTACATAATAAGGCTTACTTTCGTGGTATTATAAACTTGTTTTCTCAGTAGCTCATATATTAATTAGGTCTTTTCTACTAATTTTTAATTCAACAAAACATTAATCATAATATCTACATTTCAACCATTTCTCTTATACACACTTCTGTCTAATCTTTACTAATCTTGTCCCACATTTACTAACTATATATTAGGACCTAACAATAAAGAATCCATACAGCAGTGAAGTTAAGTATCAGTTCATCATCATATATTGTGGGATGTTAGCAGAAAGTATTTTTGTATGGGAAAAAAATTAAGCTATTGAAAACAGTGAGCTGTAGACATCAATATTCAAAAATTGGAAACAATGTATTTTGCTCATTATTAAAATCAGGCTTATAGTATATGACTAGAAGTGGATAAAAACGTGCTCATGCCATAATGAAGCTAACGTGTGAAAGTAAAGAAACTAATTTACAAAAATAGTTCTGTTTGTGGGGATATGCGGTATGTAGTCATTTGCTATGGTGAATATGTAAATTAAAAGCAATTCCAGAAGTCGAGTACCTACAAATCTTCATTCCTTCAGTTCTTATGCTATATAATTCGTGCTTCCTTTACATTACAGGCTGATCAGTCTCCTGAACGATGTTTCTGGAAAGCGTGATTTATTTATTTAAACTATTGAACTGAGTGTGCAAGGAGTAACATACAATTCCTGCTGACTCTAGCATCTTGTGATTTTTTTTTAACAATGCTGCTATCCTGAGAGATTTTTGCAGTATAAATCTTATAGGTGAAAACCAGACTCCGCTGAGGTTAATGGCAAAACTCCCATTGACTTCACTGGAGCCAGGACTTCACCCTATGTGTTCAGATTCTCTGCAAAATGTTTTCTTACATGGAGAAGAATTTTCTGCATCAAAAAGAATCAGAGTTTTAAATGTCTAGGTGCTATGGCTTGCTCACTCAGACGAGTGTTAAATGTGTTTGCAGAACTCAAAGCAGAGCTCCCTTCCTCATCTGAAATCAGAGAGGTTCACTACAGCAACAAAGAGTTTCACAAGGAAAATAAGGAAAGCTGCAACTTACTTCTTTTTTGTCCCTCTTTAGTGCTCTGTGTCCTGTGGACGAGGAGTTCAGCAGAGAAATGTATATTGCCACCTGGGCACTCAGAAACCAGCCAGGGAGACGGACTGTTACCAATTCACAAGACCAGTCTCTGAACAGGAATGCCACATTGCTGAATGTCCCAGTTATAGCTGGGAAATGGAGGAATGGCAAACTGTAAGTAGAAAGGGCCCGTAGCAGGCAGCTTCAGTGGTATTCAAAGCATACCAAAGTAAGACCTTCTTCCTGACGTTTACCAGGATCACATTACTCGTTCTGTGAAGTGTGAACTACAGAGAGACTTAGGAGATGGCTGGCTTGTTCAAAAGATTGTTGTCAGATGGCCAGGGTTTACACTAAACAGGGTTGGAGCTTGCCTTGAGACAGACGGAGGGTGTATTTGTGTGTTTGCGTCTGTATGTATGTGCATGCATTTAAATTTAAAACTTTAGATTGCCAAAAAAAGAAAAGAAAAGAAAGTCTGGCATAAATTACATAGTGATGTATGCAGACTGGGCCAGTTTTTTAGAAAGTGCCAAAGAAAGCAGTGGAGCATAGGAAGATGCATAGTACAGGTTTATATGTGCATGCTGCAGAATGTTTTGGTAGGACCTGCATGAAGCCAGTATTTTTCACATTTTGCTGATGCAGCACCCGATTCCGCCCCACTTTTCCCATTTATTACTAGCTGCCTTTGGGCGCGAGTCTGCCATCCGTACACATGCAGGAGTAGTAACTTGGTAAGTACGTTTGATTGAGCTAAATTTCGCTATTTGCAGAGCTGTAGGAAGCTGTGGAAGCTGTGCATTTAAAAAGTAACCTCCCACACTACATCATCATCTATGTTCCTTTGGGATACTTGTCCAAACTCCCTCCACCCCACCCCCCCAACGTGATAACTCTCCCCATCCAACATGAGATTTCTCCTCCTTATTCCACCAGTCCAGCATCTTTGAAACACACCTAGGTTCAAGCTGCACTCAGATCTCTTGCACTGTGTTCTTGCACTTACTGTGACCGGTGCGTGTGTAACCCATACCCTCCTGGGTGTGGTGTTGTGTCCCATAGAGTGCCACCGAGACCACTTAGAGAGAGATTAATGAGTCTGCTCTACTGCCTTAGCTAAGAGGCTTATGGCTTTTAACTCATGCAGTAGAGGCTCATGCACTAAGCTCCAGAGGTCCCAGGTTCTATCCGGCTCGCCGATGACCAGGGTTTGTTGGTGTTACACACGGTATCAGGCATCGTTAGAATTTCAGCGTTACTTGCGGTAAACCTACTAAACTGTCTAAGTGGGATGATGATAGTTATCACAGAGATTATGACATACCTGCTGGACCCCGTGAATATAGCAAGGGCAAACGAGGATGAAGCCAGAAGCCTGTTCAAGGCCAGCAGGGAAGCTATGGATTCTTACTGTCTACCAAAGCCTCCAAGTAGATGTACGCTCCACTTTTCAGCTGTCTAAATCCTGCATTTGGATATTCAGGTTGCCCATTTGATTATCTAAATGCAGGATTTTTATGCCTCTTAGGCCATCCGCATTCAGAATTTAGACTTCTAATGAACCAAAATGAAGGACACAAAGACAATTAATGTAGGAAGCTTAATATGATGCCAGATTATTTTCTGAAGATAAATATGGTTGTCTATAAACCCCAGTTCACAAAAGTTACGCTAGACATGAGAACACAGAGCCAATTTTGTTCTAAAATGGCCTATGTCTCAAGGCATAATCAATTGGCAATTGACTGGTCACATGGTACTAGCCCTTCCCCCTTATTTCCAGCTGCTACGTTACATTCTAACACAGTTAAAACACATAACTTGCTAACATTACTTTTCTGCTGTAGTTACCCCAAAGTGGTATAATGGTGAATGGGAGGGGAGAGGCCTGGCTCCCAAAAGAATCCCTGTACTACACAATAGGCCAGGAGATGAAAAAGGGTGAGCGTAGGACTGTTTGAAATTTTTCAGCTGTATTGTCCAAAAAATCGTATTTTTGAAAAAAAATCTGACAACCTGCTGACTTGTTTGAAATGTTTCATTTATTGGAGACATTTTTGGTGATTTCTAGCAAAATGAAAATTGCAGGGCTGTTTCAAACACTGCACAATGGAAACAACTTTAAAATTTGTCAATGTTTAATTATGGGTTTTTTTTAAATGCCATCCCCTACTCATTGAGAACCCTTGAGCTGGATATTTCACAGTAAGCAACAGCTGACAGAAATTTCTGAGCATAGAGAGGTTCAAGTTCAGGGTTTTATTCTGCTGCTTTTGTGAGGAGAATTGCTTTGCATCCTCATGTGTAACAGACCTTTCATGAATCTCCTCTTCAGTCCAAATGGCAACCTGCTTAATGTGCCTTTTGCTCTGCCTCCTGCTGCAGGCACATAACACTTATTGATATCCGTGAGGGTTTGGGGCGCATTAAGGACCTATTGAAATCAATGGCAAAGCTCCCAATGACTTTAATGGTGCAGGATCAGAGTCTATGTACATTGTGGTTCGTAATGAAGGCTGCAATGGTGTGGATTCCATCCCATAAGGAGAGCAGAATAATCATTAAGTGATCTAGGGCCTGGTTTTAATTCACACTAAGGCCCCTTTACAGTGCTTTTGCAATGCAAAAGGGTCTTAAAGCAGGAATAAATTCTTTAAGGCCTGTTTACGCTGCCAGAGGGGGTCCTCAATTTAAATGAGAAACTGGTCCCTTCTATTCAGAATGCAAAGGACAATCTAGCGCTGCCCGTTTACTATATTCATCTGCTCAGTATATTGGTGTGCTCAAAAACTCCCATTTTCTTTATTATTGTGCTGTGGTTATATACAAGAAATAAGAAAAAAGAAATTCACAGACGAAACAAAAAGCATTTCAGTCCTGCAAAGGCTGTGGAATGTTTCACCTGCAGCAAGAAGATTCAAGGTTAAAGCAGCAGCTCCATTCTGCCCTTTTATTTGTTCCTTCTCTACTAACTCATCCTTGATTCAGTACAGTACAGTACACTCATTCATTGCAGCCAAGAGTGTAACGGATTATTGTATATACCTCACAGCCCTGTGGTACTCGGCCTTATGGACTATGTTACAGACAAATTTAACCAACTTTGTTCCATTAGCTGTGCCATAATCTTAATGTTTGAAAGCTGTAATAATGTTCTAGTCATATGTGGGGGCAGCTGAGGAACGATTCCAAGACTACTAGAAACGTTGGGGATCAGATCTGTAGCTGGTGTAAAGTGACATAAGTCCATTGACTTGAACGGAGCTACACCAATTTACAGCTGCTGAAGATCTGGCCCTGCGGTTACAAGGCTGAGGAGGTAAGGAACAGAGGCAGAACAGAATAGACTATGAGCTGTTTGCCTCAGACAGAAGTGCGTTAGCATGAAAGAAATTTGCAAAAGGCTAAGCTGCTGTCCCAAACAACACATTTTCTTCTACAGAGGACATTAAACCCATTCAGCTAATGAATATGCAAGCAGGAAGCAAAGTAGTTCACCGACCAGCATGCCGTTTTAGTACTTACCAAACAACATAATTAGCCCTTAAAGGAACTTCTCCAACCTGGCGTCCTCTCTCTCATTTTTGCAGCTGGAGAGAATGACCCGCTCCTCTTCCCACCACTTTTGTGGGAGGCGGATGTTCACACTGGTTTCTTAAAGGGCTCCCCACCGGACTGTGTGCACTCTGGAGATCTCAAGCATGTGACACATTGGATTCCAAGGAAGCTTTAGGGATAGAGGGGGGGAGAGAAAACCCTCCTTGCCCAAGAAGAATCACTAATTGAAACCCACTGCGGATGTTGCCCATTTTGAATTTGTCACTGCTTCTCTTGAAGTAGTTTTCATTTTGTCAGATGTATGGTTAAAGTGAAATCACCTCCTTGCCAGCTATAAATACAGCAGGCACGTTATTCATAGGGTTGTGGCACAGATTGCTTTAATATGCTGTGAACAAGGAATGCAGTGAACCCAAATTAACACTTATGGCATGACCTAAAATAACGTTACAGCACCGTTCACTTTTTGATTTCATTTTTTAAAGGGGGTTTGTCAAGCATTGTTTAGTCTTCCTTTTTTTAAAAACACCACTCTAGTCTTGCCAATGAAAAGCCATAGGGAACATCCTGGAAACCATCTCTTGTTATAGTCATTAATTAACTCTTCTAGCTTCTTGCAGCACTGAGGATGCTGAGGTTGCTGGGTTGAGTGGGCAGGTGCTCTATGGTGTTGGTGGCCTCTGATGTAGGGGAGACAGGCCTGCCGATGTGGGGGGGCAAAGGGGAAAATTGCCCAGGGGCCCGGACGATTTAAAGGGGCCTGGGGGGCTGCTGCTGCAGTAGCGGTGGCCGGGAGCCTCAGGCCCTGTTAAATCACCCGGGCGGGCCACAGGGCTCCTAGGCACATGCATGGCCAGCACCGAGTTTCTACTCTGTGGGGGAGGGGTGCTCTGCCCTTATGCGAGAATGCTGCAAAAGAATGGAAGTTACAAAAAAAAAATACAAAATTGTGTATTTCTGGCATTTGTTACTTCAGGGGAAATCTTTCAGTCCTGACTTAGGCAGAATGCCCATCGAAAAATGTCAATACAAAATATTCTGATTTTGTTTTTTACTTTTTTGTTTTGTTTGCTTGCTTGACTTGAATTCACAAAATGCTTCAGTTGACCTAAAGCTGCATTTTTTGGGGGGAGGAGAGGTGGAAAAAGTTAAAATTTTTGGCTAGCTCTATTCATGAGCTTAAAGTTAAGCACCTGCTTAAGTATCTTGCTAAATCAGAGCCTAAATAGACAAGACAGAAGAAAGGCGAGAGATGCCTTAGACTTGCTTCCCCTTCCTCTTTGCCCAGGTCTTTTGCCCTTTAGGGTACATGGCAAGGTTCCTCATTTTACAGATGAGCAACTGAGGCACCAAGAGATGAAGTGATTTGCCCAGGGTCACTCATGGAATCTGTGGCAGAGCCAGGAACTGGAATCTCATTTACTGGATCTCAGTCCATGTATCTTAACTGCAAGACCCTCTTTCCTCCCTAGTTAAAAATTAATAACACACTATGGCAATATACTGTCACTGTATCTGTCCGTCACTTTGTCTTTTCACCATTGCATCTAAGGGCAAACTGGAAGTCGTGTTCGAGGATTCTTCTGCCTCTTGGACAACGTGACGGTCTGAATTTTTTCTAGTATATGTTTCAGCCTATCAAGGGAGCTTCCACCACCTGTTGCTTGTGGAATTATTGCTTGGCTTATATGAAGTTTCTCTTCATTAACTGGAGCTGGCATCAGTCTAGTTTAAAAATCGTAGAACTTATTCCTTCTCCCGTGGCATCCAGATTTCTGCAGAAACTCCCTAATTAGAATGGAGCACTTCGGTTAAGGTATATGCTGCATTGGAAAGGTGACAATTAATGCTTTCTGTTGACTGTGCTTAGAGAATCCCGTAACCCACTTTTAAATGTAATTTAAAGGAGTACTCTACTTATACCATGAGGCGATACCTGAGAAGGGCAAATATTTAGCACATCTGGTTCGCTCTCCTGGGAAATCACAGTCAAGCAAATTATTCTGTCCCCCTTAGGAGTGCTACATTTCAGTTCAGACCTAGGGGAAATTTCCACTCTTGGGACCTAAAGAGAGTAAATAAGGTTGAAAAAGCACATGTAGCCAGTGGGGTCTTTTTGCCAGGCTGCAGAGTTTTTAATATTGACTCTTGCCTAAGAGCTGCTAAATTACTCCTCCAAAATAAATGCTGCTGAGCGGGGGTGTTTGCTGGTTTGCATGATTGCTATTTACTAACTATTGATGTTGAGCCTTAACTTGCATTTCCTGCAAGCCCTCTGCACCCAAAGGGCTATGCTGCTCCAAACCACAGCACTTCTACTTGTTGACTTTTTATTTCAGCCTTCTCAAGAATTCATTTGCAGTCTGGGTTCTGACAGCTAATTAAAAACACAAGGCTCTAGTAGTACTGCCTTTCACCTAGGGCAGTGGTTCTCAAACTAGGGTTGCCACTTGTGCAGGGAAAGCCCCTGGCAGGCTGGGCTGGTTTGTTTACCTGCCGCATCCGCAGGTTCGGCCGATCGTGGCTCCCACTGGCCGCGGTTCGCGGCTCCAGGCCAATGGGGGCTGCGGGAAGGGCGGCCAGCATATCCCCCGGCCCGCGCCACTTCCCGCAGCCCCCATTGGCCTGGAGTGGCGAACCGCGGCCAGTGGGAGCCGCGATCGGCCGAACCTGCGGATGCGGCAGGTAAACAAACCGGCCCGGCCTGCCAGGGCCTTTCCTTGACCAAGCAGCGGCCCTAGTTTGAGAACCACTACCCTAGGTGTACTCGGTAGATCTCACTCGTCTTAGGAAAGCCGTGACTGGTTCAGAGAACTTGAAAATGATGTACAAATGATGAAGCTAACTGATGAAACCCGAGGTAACTTCACATGTAGATTTGTGTGTGCGCGCATGCGGGCAGTCTGATTGGATATTATGTCCTTTGCTTCGAGGAAGACAATTCCTGCACATTATATCCAATGATAATTTTCAAGAAATGGTCTGGTAATGACTCCAGGTAGCTGAAAGCTTTGCAGCGCCTGGTAATTTTTTATTTTGACTTTTCTGTTGTCGATGACTCTGACCCTTCCGTGCTTTCGTAGAATGCGCTTTGAGAAGAGAACCTATTTGTGTGAGTGCAGGAAGGAGCCATGCCCTAGTTTAGCACGGCCTTGTTAGCGCAGTGTTTCTCCACTAATAGAGGACAAGGAGACAAGTCCCGTTTGCCTCCTGTGGCTGCAGAAGGTTTAAAAAGCATTTGTTGGGCTTGGCTGAAGTATCCTGCTCTTAGTAATGTGCATTGTAGCAACGGTGGTTAAACCAGACTGAAGCAGTAGGGGGACCTCTCAAGGCAGCAGTCAAGGAGAGAGGGGAGCCTGCTTTACTCAAGTCAAGTTGAGCAGGGGAGCTCTCCTGCTTTCAGCATGGGCCGGGGAGCTGTGCTTTCCCCTTACTTTAACCTTTAAGCTGAGTTAGGTGCTTGATCTTCCAGTCCTTACTCACGGGAGTAGTGCCACAGAGAGGGCTGAATGATTGGGCCTTAACATGTCTGGAAAGGCCTTTTCAGGAGCAGTGGTGAACCTCTCCATCCGTTGGTCAAGGTATTTTCAGAGTCTAGCCAAAGGTGGGTAAAGCATGTACATAGGACCTGTTTGCCTAACGTGTTTTGGCTGATGAAGAGCTCCCGTTCTGCTCTCTGTCACCCTCCCACAATCCAAGCAGTCTCAGTAGGGCTGCTTTTTCTTCACCAGTGCTTGGGAAATCAGGGGCGACCTTCCCTTTGAAATGCGGGCCTTGCTACAGTGATCCAGACCTGTGTCCCCTCGAGGCGAGATGGCTGCTGTGCACTCCCCAGGCGGGCAACCCCTCCATGTCTTTTGGAAACCTAAATTAGCGCAGAAGACTACTTGCTCCATCAGACAGTGAAAAGAAAAGGAGGACTTGTGGCACCTTAGAGACTAACCAATTTATTTGAGCATAAGCTTTCGTGAGCTACAGCTCACTTCATCGGATGCAGACAGTGAACACTCTGTGCTGATGCTCCAAGGTCTGCACCGGCTTCCAGTCAGATTCTAAGTGGAGTCTAAAATGTTGGTTTTGACCCATGAAACTCTCTGTGGTTAGGGCCCAGGCTGTGGGAGAGAGAGCTGCTTCAGCTGACAGACCTCAGGTTTAAAAGAAAGGGGCCTACTGACAGGCTCCCTTCCCTCTGAATGTCTCACTTCCCCCTACTTTTTGCCCAACAAAGCCCAAGTCTGTTCAGCTTTGGGGTGTGTTGCAAGGGACATCTTGGGCCTTGCAGGAAGGGTTGAGTTGGCTGGTTGTAGGGTAGAAGAGGAAGGCTGGTCCAGAGGTTAGGGCTCTTGTCTAGTGGGAACCTGGGGTCAAGTCCTTGCTTTGCCACAGACTTTGAGCAAGTTGCATAGTCTATCTGTGCCTCAGTTCCCCTTCTGTAAAATGGGGGTGGTAGCACTGCCCTGTCTCAGAAGGATGTGGGGAGGATAAATATATTCAAGATTGTGAAGCGCTGAAATATTGTTGCAAAGGGTGCCAGATGTGTACCGTACGTAACTAGCTTATTGTTTGAAATGAGCGATCATTGGGGAACCTTTCTTCCAGAGTCCTTCTCTGGGCTCCTGTCTTTTGTGTAGGGGAGAAATTATTTTTTATTTTTTAATATTGGTGATAGATGCTTTTAATAAATCTAAATACATAAATCCCACTTCACTTCAGTTCTCAACGTCTTTTCCCGTTTACATGGTGTCGGAGGTGCCCAGGATTCTTTGCCACTCCTTCTGGTTCATGGCACAGGTTACAGGCATACACATAGTTTGGGGAGGGCCATGGGGGAGCATTGCTCCCCCAAACTGCAAGTCTCAGGAAGGCGCAGAATTTGTCCCCCCACACACTGCCCCGTTGGCCTGGCTAGAATTGTCTCCCCAAATATAGAAGTCAATCTATCCCTATGGTTATAGGCCCTGGAGTTCAAGTCCTTTTCTCTTCCGTCTTCTCTTGGCAGAGTCTTTCCATTGTATCCTCTATCTTCCATTGCAGTCCCTTTCCTTTGCCGGTCATTCTTCTCCCATTCTTGTCACATGTCTAACTCTCCTCAAATGTGCATTCTCCAGCCAATCCATCAGCAAGAGTCCCAGGTTCATCTTCCCCCTAATTTTTCCGTGCACATTCTGTCTGCCTCCTCTTACCTTACCTTACCTGCCTCAGTATATTGTTGGCTAAATCTAAATACATAAACCCACACTGGAGTTAATTCTTTCTTCGGGGTTGCGCACGGTAGCCCAGGACAAATTGGATCCACCAGCATTTAAAAACTAATCAGTGCCGCCCTATTGACTCTTGCCAACTCTTGCTGCGAGCAGCCCCTGAACAATTCCTAGTCTCAAAATAAGGATGGCCAATAAGGAAGCAAAAACATATTTTACATTTATTTGTTATAAAATAGGCAGTTAGAAAGACAATAAAGGCAGGTAGGGTCCAGTGAGTGGGTAGGGCACTGGTCTGGGAATCCAAAAACCTATATTATATACCCCGCTCTTTCACTGACTAGCTGTGTGACCTTTTGAAAGTCATTCAACCTCTTTGTGCCTCTGTTTCCCCTTCTACCCTTTGTCTTGCCTATGTAGTAGGATTGCCAACCCTCCAGGATTGGCCTGGAGTCTCTAGGAATTAAAGATGAATATTTAATTAAAAAGATGTCATGTGGTGAAATCTCCAGGAATATGTCCAACCAAAATTGGCAACCCAACTATGTAGCTGTTTGCTTGTCAAGACATGGGCTCTTTCTCTTTATGACTTTGGGCAGTGCCTAGCACAGTGGGGCCTTGACCTCAGCTGTGGCTGCTAGTCCCTACCTCTAATACAAGTAACTAATAATAGAAAGCAACAGCATTCGTAAGTACCATTAGTTTATCATTTGTACTGGGGAAATGTTTTTGCATCACTATGTGAATTAAAATGAAGTTCTGGGACACCTGTGCTGACCTCTCTCATTTATCGGCAGTGCATGAAAACGTGTGGGGAAGGGTCCCGGTACCGGAAAGTTGTGTGCGTGAATCAGAATAACCAGGAGGAGGACAGCGTGAATTGTGATGTCAGCAAGCGCCCCCCTGATAGGGAGAGCTGCAGTTTACCGCCTTGCGAGTACATCTGGATTACGGGGGAATGGTCCGAGGTGAGCACCGCAGGGACTCTACCGCAGCGCTCCGCGGCGACTGTCGTTCTGCTGATTGGGCTGTGAGCCTCAACATCGTTAGTCTGATCAGGGTCTGAATGTACCCTCTGAACAACAAGAGCCAAACCCTCAGCGGGAGCAAATCAATGGAGTTCCTTTGACTTGGCTGGAGCGATGCTGATTTGCACTAAGCTGAGGATGTGACCAAAAAGCTCAAGTCTTTCCACACAGGAGCACCATCCCCTTGCCCCCTCCCCACAAGAAAAGAAACGGGTTGATGTGCTGGAGCAGTAATTAGTGCCTGCAGCATGGTGCTGGATACTTTAATTATTAGTTTATTTGTTTCTATGTAGTTTCTCTGTGGGAGAGAGGAACAAAAGAGAGGATATTAAAAAGTAAAGATCAGTCTCCAGTACAGTCCTGGTTGATAACTTGAAGCGTTTTTATTCCCACGTGGATTCCACTTACCGTAAAGTGTATATTAAATATGTTTTTATTCCCTTAGTACATATAACATAAGTGAACGCAGTCCAACCACGGCCTCCTGTTTGCACAATTCCACTAGAAATGGATCCTTAGCTGGTGGGAATCTCTATAACTCCATTGAATTCAGTGGAGCTACACTGATTTCATCAGCCTAGAATCTGGCCTTTGAAGATCATCTTAATTACTAGATCCTTCTCTTAATCTTGCATATCGTAGCATTTGAGGGCCCAATCCTGCTCACTTTCCTGACCCCAGCAGTCTCACTGGCACTCAAAGGGCTACTCATGTGAGGAAAGCAAGCAGGATTTGCCACCTAAAACGTGCAGGAGGCTACATGCCAAGGAAAATTGTCTACTTCCCTTTGGAGCCAGAGCTCACCGCAGAAGGAAACGGACTAATCGCAGATTGTTTCTTTCTGCGTCAAGTGAAGGAGTACTTTCCACTTGAAGAGCAACAGACGAACCTGACAAGGCTGCTGCTGACAGAGCATAGATGAGAGAGAGAGGCAAAGAAAGAAAGAGAGACTAAAAGGTGGGGTGGGGAGGAGCCCAAGAAAATACAGGGGAGAGAAATACAGAGAGAGAGAGAGATTTTTGGAAGGACCAGCCTATGACCCAGCATTCCTCAGGCATCATATGGTTTTTCTGGAAAAATGTTCCTTCAAATATGAGAGAATCTACCAAAATATCTGCTTCAGTAACCTACTGTGGGTCCAATCCTGCAAACACTTATGCACATGCTTACATTTAGCCATTACTGTGGGGCTACTCACATGCATAAAGTTGCGTGTGTGCAAGTTTGCAGAATCGAGGCCTATGCTCTCTCTCAGATCAACAATGTGTTCACCCCAGGTGCTGTTAAATTCATAGGCTATAAAGGGGAAGCTACTTATTTTTTTTAACTGCAGACAAAACATCGTCCCTCCTCCTGTAGCCTCCTAGCATATCTTCGTTCCAGTGGTGCAGGGCACGCGTTTACCTTCCCCCCCCTCCCCAGCCTTTTCTGAAAATCCTGTAGAAGAACACAGATTCACAGCAGTGTTTTACTGATCGCAGAGGACCACATGCTGCTGCCCTTACTCGTGAAGAGAAATACCGCATCGCACAAGGAGTCCCACCAACATCAGTGGACTCGTGCCTGCAGATTGATAGCAGCTGAGGATCTGTCCCAATGAGACTACTTGTGAACTGAGCTACCATTCAGGGGGAGTAAGGGGCGGGGGGGGGGGCAGAGTGTGACCCACGTCTAATTTTAGCACTTGGTTTTGTAGGTTGCGAATGGCCACTACAATAATCAGCAGCCACTTAAGTACTGTACTTTAAAGCGAACCGGTCATTTATTGATCATTCTGAGCACAAGCATATAGAATCCCTCCTCCATAACTGGTGTAAGAATACAAGCTAGCCTTTCTTTTTCCCTGTTTGTCAAAGAGACACTGCGAGCGCCCATGCGCAATGTTAACCAAACTCCTTCATTTTCCCCAGTGCTCTGTGACCTGCGGCAAGGGCTATAAGCAAAGGTTGGTCTCGTGCAGTGAAATTTACACCGAGAAGGACCATTACGAGTACGGTTACCAGAATATAGACAACTGTCCTGGCACCCAGCCACCAAATGTCCGCACATGCTACCTCGGGGAATGTCCAGTTTTGGCAACATGGCGAGTTGGCAACTGGGGAAGTGTAAGTTTAATGTTGAGTTGTGGTGCCTGGAGAGAGGCAGTATTACCAAGGGGCGAGAAAGGTTGAAGTTGAGCTGGTGGGTCAAACCATTGGCCCAAAATTGATGCATTGGGTAACACACATTCAGGCAATGGTAGCCTTAGCCTTTGAGATTGTTCCCAAGGGTCCCACACCCAGCAGTCAAACAGCTGACAGCTTCAATGATCACAGCACTGCTGCTGAAGCCAGGTGACTGATAACTCCAGTCACAGAACCGTCGTTGCTTCTCTGATCCCTATGTCCCTTCCTTTCCACTCTCCCCTTTTGTCTTAGCAAGACTGCATGACACAGATCTCTTCCTCCCAGCTCCCCTCCGTGCTCGGCTTGTCTTACTCATGCCTTCCCAGGTAGCTTGTACATCCCAGCAGCCTTTGCACAGGTGGCCAAAAAAGAGGAACTGATCTTTTGCCTGGGATCTAGCAAAAGCGATGGTTGGCCCTGTGTTTTGGAATGAAATTCACTCACGTGGATGTTCAAGGCTTATTATGTGAATAATTGATATGCCAAAATTTGGCCAAATTTTGAGCATCAACACGTAAAGAATTACACTTTCCTTTCCCCCCTTACTTCAAGTGCTGTGACAGAGGAGTGAAAAGAAACTAGCCTTTCAGTGTAACATTATTATAGTGCCAAACCTATTCTGGATCCTAAACCACCAGCTCAGATTTTAGTTAAAAGATGACAATTCACTTTTTTGAAGACTTTTGCTATTCTTTGAAACGCTGTTTCCCCAGTGGCTTTGATTCATTAACACATCTCGGGCATTTAAGGATATGTATCAAATCTTTATGAGGTTATGAGGATTGAGTCAAGCAAAACAGTGTGAAATTTGTCTGACTTAATAGCACTTCTTTTGGGAGTTGCACACACTTCAGAAAGTAAAAATTTGGCTGTTGGTTTGCCCTGTTGTCCTTACCAGACATTGTAAACCATCCTGGCTTTGCCAGCCTTTGATTTTCAAAATAATTTAGTGTGGAAATAATTCTCAGCTTTGTTCAAATCCTGGGCCCTGTTCTGCTCCCATAGAAATGTTATGGTTCAGGGACTGATGCAGAGTGATCACTGTGACCCAGGGACAGGCATAAATGGATAATTTATGATTGTCTTTAACATGTGAAGAATGTCTTCGCCATCTTACTGTGCACTAGTTGGGAATAAATTTTCAACAGGAACTAGTGATTCTGGCTGCCCATCCTGAGACACCATAAATAGGCCTGATTTTTAGAACTTAATGGGAGCGCTGGTCCTTTTAAGGTGTCTCCGGTTGGGCACCCAAACATGGAGAGCATCCAGAATCACTCTTAGCTTTTGAAAATTCAGGCCTAGAGCTGCGCAAAATGGAATGGTTTCCGTTTGCAGGATCGGGTGTAAACACTTCCTTTGGTTTCAGTCCTTACCCCTAAAATTCCTTTTGAGTTTGGGTTTCAAAGAGAGCCCAGGTATAGCCACCATTTCACCTGCTCTCTTGCACGGTTTGGATATGAAATCATAAATGAACCCATGTTTGTTCAAAGGGGCCTTTCTGTGACCCGGAGCTGAGCTTCACATTCGTAAGCAAAGACTTGCTTGGATTCTGACTCCTTAATGAATGTTTCTCTGTCGCGCATCCCTGCTGGTGTGAAACAATGTCAATCCACTGGATTGGGCAAGTGGAACAAGCAGCCACTGGACTCTTTGCTTGAGCATATGGTTCACTTGAACCATTTCTGCCCCAATCCAGCAAAGCACTTGAAGGCTGGTGAGTAGTCCTACTGAAAACTGTGGGACTCCTTGTGTGTCTAAAGTTCAATGTGTGCTCGCATGCTGTGCTGGTTTGGGGCCTTGGCAATCTGATCTTGACCAGCCGTCTGTGTTTTACTGGCCTAGCACCATAAGCTCCAGTCATGGCACAATACTTACCGTGCTTTATTTTATAGTGCTCGGCGACCTGTGGCATTGGAGTGATGCACCGGTCAGTGCAATGCTTGACCAATGATGACCAGGCGAGTGCTTTGTGCCATGCTGATTTAAAACCCGAAGAGAGGAGGACATGTCACAACATCTATGATTGTAAGTCTACAGATTGGTGCTTTGCACTTACGGTGGAGCCAGAGAGGCACCGAGCGCCTGCAGCTCCCATTGACTTCCGTGAGGGCCGCAGTCCTCAGCACTTCCCGCATCAGGCCCTTGATTCAGAAAAGTGCTGAACATGTGTGTGATTTCACTGGAACCACTCCCATGCTAAAAGTTAAGCATATGTTTAGATGCTTCACAGGCTCAGGGCCTAAGCGCTCCCAGAAGGAATGGTGATGTACAATGACAACTTGACTACAACTATTTCAGTGTCATTTCAGGTGAATTACCAAGCAGCTGCCAAGATGTTAAAAGACTCAAAGGTGTCATTGAAGATGGTGAATATTACCTGAAAGTGAAAGGAAGGATATTAAAGGTGTGTTTCTGCAATCTATTCTGCATTTCTTGAAGCTGCAAGATTATCTTCCACCATTGCGTTTCCCACCATGCTTTTTACAGTCAGTGTCTGACAAAATTATGATCTCTTTCACTCTCAGATATATTGTGCTGGGATGCAGACTGGCAGCCCAGAGGAGTATGTGACTCTTGTCAGTGGGTATGCGGAGAATTTCTCTGAAGTGTACGGCTACAGGTAAGCAATCTCTTGGTTCTGAGCTTCATGCCGCTTTGTTTTCCATGGCAATATTTTCCTGTCATGAGTAGAAAGGGTTTTCTTTTGATTTAGATTACATAACCCGACCGAATGTCCGTATAACGGGAGCAGACGAGAAGACTGCCAGTGTAGGAAAGATTACACAGCAGCTGGGTTTTCTGCCTTCAGCAAAGTCAGGCTGGACCTGAACACAATGCAGATAATAAGTGAGTAAAAAAAAGGGTCTCTCTTAACCAAATGGAGCTGTAAGGACAGACAAAGAGAGGGAATTCAGTGTGCCATGTTCTTGGGCTGTCTTGTGAAAGACCTTCTTTCATTTTATACCTGATCACCCCAAATCATTCAAATGTAGAGCTCATCAGATCTTTCCCCTGAAAAGCAGTTTAGGTGCACTAGGAATGATTAAACTATATCACCTTAAGACAGGAAAAAATACAGAATAATGACTGTTTTCTCATTCCTTTGAATTATCTGTTACCATGCTGTGAACTCAGCCTGGTTTATGCGTTGGTTTGTTGATATTTTTATATTAAATTGGAATCGAATTGCAAATATAACCCTGGAGAACCTGGCCCTGCGTCCCTCTCTCACTCACACATGTCATTAGCTGCAATTGCAGGATAGGGCCCCAGGGATTCAGAGATGCTCATCCCTGCGTGGAGCACCCCGGTATATAACTCCCAGTGGTGCAACTAGAACTGAACTCTGCACTCTTTAAGGGCCTGATCCAATGGCCATTGAAGTCAATAGGAGGATTTCTCTTGACTTCAGTAGGCAATGAGCCAGCCCTAGGGAACCAGTCTTACTCCTGTTGAAGGCGATGGGAGCTGTGCTACTGGCTTCGGTGGGAGGAGGATGAGACATACAAATCCTATGTCTGCCATGCCCATGGACGCTGGGGGTGCATGTCTGGTGGCCCACTGAGATTGACTCCAAGAGGAGCGCCACACACCTACGTCTAAGGGTAGAATTTGGCTGGGTATCACTTTTCAGTAAATATTTTAAAAATACACCATAGTATTAGTACTGGCATTGAGGGGGCAAAGATTGCAGATTTTTAAAACGGCCGGATAAACCAATCTCACATGATTGCTATCACTTCCTTTGCAAATTGCTAGGCACCCTGGCAATATCCCCACCATGTGAGCTATAGAATCTAGGAGGTTCCGATTTTCAAAGGAGCCTAAGGGGATGAGACACCCCAGTCCCATCGAAATACAAAAGGAAATGGCCATTTAATCTCCATAGACGCCTCTGAAAATCCCAGTCTGATTTGTCATACGTTATTTTAAAACAATCAGCTGGAATTTTTCACGAAGCCCTTCTAACTTTGAAACAACAGTTTTGTTCTGTTCCACTGCCTTGTTTTGTTTAAGGGAAAATATACACTTTGGATGTTCATATGTTTTGTGTTACTGGTGGGTTCAGATTACTGGGAAATTTTCTGCTGTGAGAATATAACCAAAACCATTATGTCCGTGTTAGTTGTTTTTTTCTACACAATCAAATTCATCAAGGTATTTGAAGACATGCGCAACTTTCAATATGTGAGGACCCCCATTTGGGTCAGTGCGTTACTCGTGTGCGGAATGTTACACGTGTTCTTAAGCAGCCTACTGAACTGGGGTTTTACTGCTGCAAAGCCAAGAGACAAGATCTTGCTGAACTCCCTAGAAAAATGTATAAAAGCAAATTGCCCAGATGTCCTGGTTAGCAAATAACGTGTTCAAATTTCTCTCTCTCCCCATCTGCCCTCTCTGTGCTGCTCACCAAATAATTTTCTCAGCAACTGATTTACAGTTTGCACGGACACATGATGGTCGACCTGTTCCTTATGCCACTGCGGGGGACTGCTACAGTGCGGCCAAATGCCCACAGGTATTTGACAATAATATTTCTTAGGGACTGGCTCCATTTATTATGTTCAGACTTTATATTAATTACTCTTGATCACATCAGCCCAGCTCCAACAACTGTCACATTCTCATCTCAGCAGTCTGAAACTTTCTTTTGTCTGTACAAAGTGTACTTTCTGTTCTGCAAACAGCCATTGGGTTTATTGGGAGACAACCAGCGGGGTTCAAAAAGAGACATTCCATAAAGCTAGGCCTGATCCAACATGGGGAGGCAGAATTGACAATAAAGGGGAAACGAGAGTAAAAAAAAAAAAAAATGATTGGGGAGGTTTTGCCTGATTCAGTTTGCACTGGTGGGATCTATCAATCTGGGATACTTACCTGGCCCCTGACAGTAGTATCTATGCATCTTGCTTTCTTTAATGCATTTATCCTCACAGCACCCTGGGAGATAGGGCAGTACTATTACCCCACTTTTCAGATGGGGCACAAAGAGACTAAGTGACTTGCCCAGGAAGTCTGTGGCGAACAAGGGAATTGAACCTGGATCTCCCTAATCCCTGGCTAGCACCTTAAGCTCTGAACCATTCTTCTGCTAGGTTGAGCTATTAGATCAGTGGTTGTCAACCTTTTTCATTTGCGGACCCCTAACACATTTTGGATGGAGGTGCGGACCCCTTTGGAAATTTTAGCCATAGTCTCCGGACCCCCAGGGGTGCGCAGACCACAGGTTGAAAACCTCCATTCTCTGCTAACAACAACCTTTTGCAGACCCCTTAGACATAGTCTGTGGACCCCAGGGTTGAAAACCACTGTATGAGACAGTCAGAGGTGTGTGATGTAGCGGAATTGCAGGGGTGGGTCTGGGATTGAGCAGCAGATCTGTGAATCATCAGCATAACAGTGATGCTTCACGCTGTTCGAGTGGCTGAGGGCACACAGGCTGACTGTACAAAGAAAAAAGGGGAGAGTCAAGCAGGGAACCTCAAGGGACTTCTGCACTAGTGAGAAAGATGCACTAAAGGAGCGGGTGGAGAACAAGGATGGAGATCAAGATAGTACGGTCACAGGGTGCTAAGGCGTAGAGAGAGGGGACAACTTTACCAGCCAGGCCAAGAAGAATGCAACCAAAGAGGGGGTGTGGCTGGAAAGGGGACAGAGCCAAACAGTAGGCGATCAAGGAGAAGGAAGTCAAGTGAACAGGAATAGGGATCATGCACTTGAGAAGCCAAGAGGCAAAATGGAGGATGGAGATGGGCTTGTCATGAGGCTTGCAGGAAGGTTTTCGGAGGCCGGAGGGAATGTAGCGTATCTGAAGGCTAAGGGGAGAGTGGTTAAAGAGGGCGGAGAGCGGATGGAAGAAGAAGGTTGAGAGTTGGAAGGGAATGGGGCATTTAGGAGAGAGGAGCAAGAGAGACACCGCAAGTTGGAGATCAGGTTGAAGGAGACCGTGCTGGGAAAGGTGTGTGAAAAGAAAGATTGAGGCAAGTGAAAGGCAGTGGAGAGAATCCTCCTCAGATAACACACATGTTCCCACAGAAAATGCAAGCAAGAGGAAGTTGAGAGTCAGAAGCAGAAAGGGGTCAGCTGGGGGTGTGGGCACAGGTGCAGCCAGTGAGCAGCAGAGCAGTTTGGCAAGGAAGATGGTGGCGCTGAAGGCAGAATCAATCAGTCTACTGATGTCTGTGTGATCTCCTGGACTCTGCAGCAGGGGAGCAGTGCACTGGTGTTGGGGCACACACAGCAGAGGGAGAGGAGGGCAAAGGGGCCAAGTGTGGAGATGTTTTTGCAGCCTGCAGAGGAAAGAGAGGGAAGGACAGGCCTCCTTTGAGCTGGAGAGGTTTGGTTGTGACCAATATGCACATTTGGAAATGCTCTGGCGTGCAGGGGGTGCTGGAATGGGAGGCCAGGGGGTCACGGCCCTCCCACTTTTTACCTATCGACGGGAAGGGGAGGGTGGAGAGGAGCGAGTGGGGGGCGGGATCTTAGGGGGAAGGGGTGGTGGAAGGGTCGGGGTGGGGATGGGGCCTCTGGAGGGCAGAGGCGGTGCGAGGGCAGAGCCTCCGTTCGGGCGCTGGTAGCCCCTCCCCCACTTTTAGGGACCTTCTGCCACTCCTGCTAGCATGTAGTAGCTTCACCCTGACTTATACAGTGCTGTACACTATACTGAAATACAATGTGTCAGGAGAAGGCCTGTTTACATTATGTTACAGGTGCCTCATTTAGCCTTCTAGGTGTCATCAGCTTCCAGCACAACCAGCGTATAACACTGTTGAATTCTGGAATAAGAATAACGAGTGATCGGTTCTGAGAGTAAGAACTTGTTTCTCCACCTTCGTCATAGTGGGAGGGTCTGGGAGCGAGGTTTAGTGAATAAGGAGTCCAGGAAGCTGATGGAGGAAGAGAGGTCTCTCCATTTCCTTGCCTTCCAAGCTGATGTCTTTCTGTACAGCACCATGTCTCAGGGATTGACTTGTTACTTCAGGAACGTTCATGAATGTTGATTTCTCTCCACCTAAGTAGATATTTGGCATTTAATGTACTCGCTACCTCGGGAAATTCACATTCCCGAGGTAGCGAGTACATGGAGCACAGCTAGCCGCGATCTGCCTTTTCCTAGCAGAGCAGCCATCTTGGACTCCAGGTCAGGCTGAGATAACAGCCAGCAGATTCACGGACTTTGTGTTAGGTGGAAAGGGGTATTTCAAAGCGCAAAGTCAAGTGGGTGTTTGCTAATGGGAGTTATGCATAGGCATCAAGTGTAGACTTACCCCTTCATTTTTTGAGCATTTTTTGCTTCTGGAAATAGAAGGGGAGTTAAGTTAAGGACATACCTAAAAACCAAACAAAACAGAGTTTTGATTTTGATTTAAGTTGGGGTGGGGGAGAAGATAGGACAAAATAAGGTCATGGATGCCCTCTGCGGGTGAGAAGGGAGAAAAAAAAGCTCTGAAGCGAGGCTGAGTTGGATGCAGTTCTCTTCCATGTTCCAGGAGGTGATGAAGCAGCTTGCAATGGGAAGGCCAAGAATGCCCTCAGCTGGCCAGTGGTGGGAAAGCAGCCCTCTCCTTTGAAGCTCCAAATGAAAAGAAATCCTTAATCTGAGTCATGCTGTGATTTGTACAATATGTGCTAATCACTCTCAGGGCTTGGAAAAATTGAAAACATTGCCGGCGAGATCTTGTTAGAAAAATGACACCGTGGCATGTTGTTACAGAAGCGTGCTTGCAACAATGAAGAATAACATAATTTAAATATGGCTCAAGGGTTATGTGGGGTCTCAGGTTCCTTGTGCATCCCTCTCCGAGCGTTTTTTGATTGAGCCATTTCAGAAGGTATGTCTTTGTGGTAATCGATGTGTTTTTGTGTTTTTAGGGTCGCTTTAGCATTGATCTTTACGGAACAGGCCTTTCGCTAACAGAAACAGCAAAATGGATCTCGCAAGGGAATTACGCGGTGTCGGAAATTCAAAAATCCCCAGTAAGAGAATAAGCGTATTAATTCTGAATCTGGTTATACCTGCTAATGGGAGGTACCTAATTTCTGTGTGCCGCATTATCTTGCATAGAATCATTCTTCTAACAGCATATCGTAATGAAATCTAATGTAGGCATTAGATATGTGAAGCATAGCCCATAACTTTGTGTGTGTGTGTGTGTGTTGGAGTAGGACAGGTGTAGTAAACTTAACTTGATTTGAATTATTGCAATTAATTAATGGGTCTGTTTAACCGTGAAGCTAAAATCACTGAACACCGTGGTGCAGACGCATCTTTCGTTAGCAGGATGGACCACATTCTGTGACCCTGCCTCAGGAAAAGTTCTTGCTGGGAGCTTTGCCTGAGTCAGGGCTGCAAAATTTGACCTCATCGGCCTTTTCTATCTATAATGTCTAATTTCATGACCAAGAGCAATCAGTAAAACCAATAATGGGGGTGTGGCCATTATTATTTGCTTGCAGTAGTTTTTAGAGGCTCCAGCCTGGAATCAGGATCACATTTCACTAGGCACTGTACACAAATATAATGAAGAAGACAGTCCCTGCCCCCAAGCAGCTTAACTCTTTTGGCTGCTAGAGCAGTTAATCTTAAAGACTCACTTAGTCAGTGTTTGTCCATCTGTGTGGGTAGATATTCGGGTTAGATGCTGGCTTATCCCTGGTAAGTATTAGATGCTGGTTGTGACAGACATGGCAATTTCCTGCAATATGCTTGGAAAACCTTACTGAATTAAGTTTACGTATGTTTGGAGTCCATAGGTTCTGCATTATTGTGGGCTGGGGTGATCAAGGGGCTATATTGAACAATGCAGCAGACAAGAATGATCTTTTGGGACAATATGCAGGATGTGGAATTCCTGGGAACTCTCTGGGAGGAGATGAATACAGATGCCATCTGCTGGTTCGCCAAAACGCAACCTTTTGAAGCCAGGCCGGGAGGAAGGGATTGTTGTCTGCTCATTACCTGTTTCCGAAGGTTGGGGATCAAAGGCCGAAGCTGAAAAAAGAAACAGGCTGCTCTGTGCTGTCGGTGTCTTGTTCTGAGCTGAGGCTGTTATGAACTTGTAACCACAAAAACAACCCATTGGGGAGGTTTGAGGGACTAACTCCGATCAGAGCCCTTGTTAGAGTTGGAGAGTAATCTCTGGTCAGCTTATTAGCATGTGTGTGTGCAGGGAACTGTGCTGTCTGGAAAAACCCCGGTCAGGAGGGGGAGAGGCAGGGGTCTCCACCCAAGAGAGGTGATGGCCAAAGAGCCTGGAGCCTGAAGTAGGTGCCCCTGAGGGACCACAGAGGTGGAAATACAGGTGCAGTTGCCCTGAAGTGTGGTGCTGGTGTTACTTAGAGAGGGAAAGAGGAGAAAGGCAGAAGGGGTGGCAGACAGTGGGAGAAGAGGGTGTCAAGGTATGAGGTGAGAAGAGAGAGGGGGGGAAAAGTGAGAAAAGATAAAGACTGAAGCTAGCGGAGAGGAAGAGAAGAACCAAGCAAGAGAGTCATTCTTGGGGTGTAATGTCTTCAGGCTGCGTCCTCTTAGAGGTCATGGCTAAGGTTTTCAGAGGAGCCTCAGCGGGTTTCGAGGGGAACTGGACATCTGACTTGCTTGCAGCATGTGGTCAATGGGAGGTGAGGGGACAGCAGCATTCCAATGCAAGACTGTCCCTCATCCCTGTGGATATTCGCCTCTCACACCTTCCCCCCTCCAGATATTGATCATGCTTTGAACTCTGAGAATCAGTGCTAACTTTTGGAAGCGATTTTGTTCATTATTTCCAGAGTCTGGTATTATCCAGACATCAGTGCCTCAGAGAACTCCCATCTACAACCCCATGTCACCATAAGCATTTCACATATATACCGTGCATTACTTTCCTGCTCTATGGCTTGGTTATTATTAGTACTGTTGCTCCGTGGCCCAAGCGGCTAGCCAGTTATCCAGGTTTTGCAGGATTGCTTCATTAGGAGAGATGGAAGGTACAAGTCAGATATATTCTTTGCTGCAATCCTATTTATTTACAAAGAATGTGCACAACCTCCTGTTTCCCTGAACACAGTAAGAACAAACAACAGCAGGCGGTTACCTTGCTTCCAAGCCTGCCTCTCCAGGCAGTCATGTGTCCCAAGGAACTCTCTCTCTGCTCTCTTTCTCAGGGTCATGCTCACCAATGCTGCTCTCACAGTCTGTTCGCTTCACATGCACACACGTGGCATGTCAAACAAGCCCTTGGCCCTGTGCTTGCAATCAGTCCCAAAGAAACCCTTCTTATTTCCCTCAGTTAGTTCTTGCTCAGGCTTGTCGTGCACCCCAATGCCTTGGGCAGTGGCTTCTACTGTTTTCGCTATCACTATATAAAAGGAGATTAATTGCTTCTTCCCGTTGCCATTTAACCAGGTCTAATGATTAAAGCCCTGCCTGATGGCAGCCATTCCCACCATCCAGCATAACATCATTTATTATTTGTATTGTGACAGTGCCTAGAAGCCATGCTTATGGCCCAGGACCCTATTGTGTGAGGTGCTGTTCAAACTCAGATGCTCTTCGATAAGGATAATGCCACTGGTGTCTGAGCTGGTGCTTTCTTCTGGTTTTAGTCAATCTGGACTCTCATAACAATGACGTGTTTCGTTCTCAACCTTTTTATCTCACTTTGCTAAAGATTATATTTTGGTGGGAGGGGGGAGAGGGTTTGGATCCGGCAGTCGGTTTTGTGCCTGATTATGGACTAGGGTCAGAGCCCATCCGTACGGGTGGTGAGGCCCTGTACTGCCCCAGGGCTAGTACCAGGCGGCAGAATACCTCCCTGAACTCCCCCAGCACAAGGGGCACTTGCAGCCATTACAATGCCCGCCCTTCCTGTGCACCAGTCCCTCTCTGCTGACCAGTGCATGGAGTGTGGTGGGGAAACAGGTGTAGCTTTCACTCTTCTCTGCCCCTTCTGGCTCCTCTGAGGGCACTGAGCGCCCCTAGAGTAATAGGAACAAAGCAATCTCTGCTCCCACCTTAGTGCAGGGGAGTCCAGCCATGGCCCTGTCCTCTTCTCCTGCATCCCTTTGCCTCTCTCCTCTCTTTCCTTGCAAGGTTAGCAATTCTGTCTGGTCCTTTGGGGGGCAGCTCAGTGCTGGGGGAAGCTCCTTGTGCTGCGCCCCACTCTGCACCCATGTCAGGACCCAGCAGAATCCAGCCTTAGATTGGTGTTTGTCAGTTTCAGGGTTCTCTGTTTCCCTTGCGACAGCTGATGACATCACTGGTACCTAATACTGGAGAGGAACAGCTGCTTCTGCTCCACTTTAGCTGCCAGTGAGCTCAGGACGCAAAGCCCTGGGCCCGAGTCGTGGCCAGGACAGATCTATTCAGCTCCCCTTCAGGAAGGAGAAGCTTCAGCAGCAAACCTCCAGCAGTCGAGTTAGGTGCTGGGAGAGGCAAATGAGGCAATTATAGTTGGCAGAATTAAAACAGACCCTGAGGCACATGGCTTAGTTTGATTACCCTTTTGGCAACCTGCCTGGCATACTTCTTGGGGTGTAAGTGCCAGAGCAAACTGAAGGAGAGAAGAAATACCAATCAGAGATGAGAGCAGTCTGCTACAATCACAGATCAGTAGCACCAAGTGCTGGAGAGAGTTCATACACTGCAGTTTACAAATAAGTGCTCTGTGCAGGTTTGCACTGCACTTAAGTCCAATTTTCAGGTCATTTATGGCTTAATTCCCCTCTGAAGAGTATCTGTCTCTGGAAATAACCAAGGGGGGGGAGGGGGAAGGATGCTCTGTAGACAATAGGCGGAGGAGAGCACCAGATTCAAATCTCAGTTACTGTGGTGTCAATCCATTGAATCTGATGGGGTTACACTGGTTTAACCAAGATCAGACTCAGGCCTAAGGTCTTCTCATTCTTATCTGTCTTCCATCATCTATCAGTGGTCTACAGCAGGGGTAGTCAATATGTGGACTGCAGGTCAAATCTGGACTGCCAGACACTTGTGAACAGATCCAGAAATCTTTTTTTATTTACTTGAGGTGGTGGGTGGTTATTGGTGGGGTTATTTGGTTTTTTCTTATTTTCCTCTGGAGTCTGGACCTTGACCAAGAAATCTGGACCTTGACAAGGGATAGTTGACTGCCCCGGTCTACAGCTTAGAAAGGCTGGAGAACGATGTACAAATCTGGGAGAATAGCAGCCAGATCTAGTGATCTCCACATTCCCACAGCATCACTTTTTGTCACATCTGGGGCTGCTGAGCCACACCAGGCTTTTCCCCCGCAAATAAACACTTGGATGTAGTGTTGGCAAACATTTTTCCTTGCCTTTCACATGCTCGGTAACGTTTGAGGTGCAGTTTCTTTCCAGCTGTCTTGTTTCTCCTGTCTAATCTGTGATCCTGTCCAAGGGGAGGAGACGAGTAATTTACTCATGAGAAGGTTCTCTCTGTGGGGGCAAGCTGGAGAAAGCTCAGGCCTAAGGACTTCCCAGCAAATGGCCTCTTCCTTGAGTGTCATTTCTTTTGGCAGTTCACAAATACTCTACTTTCTCTGCATTCAAATGGGCCAGCATCTGACCTATTAGCCATAAATGTAATTACATTTGCATCAAAGGAAAAAATAGCTGTTAATTTATACATCGTTATAGATTTTGGGGAGGAATTTTTTCCATTCCAATAAACATTTTCAGTTTTATTATTAAAACACCCACAGACTCGGGTATCTGGAAATGGCGGCATTTGATTTTCTCTGGTGTGACATGGTTTGAGACATCATTTCTGATTTTTCCCACAGGATGGTACCAAAGTAATAGGGAAATGTGGTGGTTACTGTGGAAAGTGCACTCCATCATCTGGAACAGGCCTCGAGGTTCAAGTGTTATAGCAACGGTAGGTTCCCCTTGTTTTTGGTGCTAAGGGAAATCGTTCCAGGAATGTATTGCTCAAGAAAAACACTCCTGAGTCCTATTGTCAAACCAGATTTAGGCACCTAGAATTCTGTCTGCTTGGGACTTAGGTATTTTTTAAAATGTTACCCTGAGTGCCTAAGTCTCTTTTGAAAATGGGATTTGGGATTTGGGCTTCTAAGTCACTTAAGTGCTTTTGAAAATGTTATCCAGTATTTAAACTCCACTGGTATTAAAATTTGACTTGTATATAATGCCTTTAATTCCAAAGAGATTATCAAACAACCATATAAATTCATACAGCTTCACAGATACCCAGCCACCATTGGGATGGAGAGCACTGCCAGCTGGCACATACAACATTAGGCAGGGAATTGCTTTATGTCCTAGACACCAGGACAAACCACTCTACTTGAAGAAAATACCAGAGATCATATGGACCAAATTTTCAGAGAAGGTCCACATGCAAAAAGGCATGTTCATTTGTGAACCTACATGTATGCCTGCATTTTCCATGATTGTACGCACATTTACTGAAATTACATGTGCAGAATGGGGATTTAGACATCTAAATATTGATTTGCATGTGCAGCAATTACACATGCAGTCATGGTAAGTGCAGTGGTAAATCACATGTGTCCAGTCTTCAGTGTTCAAATTGCCCACTGAAAATTTAGTCCCCCATTTCCATGTAGGCTGGGCCTCTGTTTTTAAGATGTTGTCCAAAAGACCCCACACTGGAGATAGGTTGATTTTACTCAGAAATACAAAGAGTTGTGCTCCCTCCATTCTCAGCTGGAGTACAGCCCCTTTGACCATAGCCAGCAGGGGTCAATTAGAGCCCCTCGTCTAACTTACACCAGGCCCTCAGGCTGAGCAGCTACACCTTAGAATCAAGGATCCAGTTACACTTAGGGTTGTGGTTCCTTGATGGCTTCCCCCATCCCGGGCTGAGTGGATCACAGCATAAACCGCTTGATTCTGCACCATTAAACTCCATGGGAATTTGTCGATTTTCTTGAATGGGAGCAGGGTCAAGCTCAGGGAAACAGTGAGACTGACAGTACACACAGAACTGTCATATGCAAACTGAAAGAGGTGGAGAAACAGGTTTTCTCTGCTCTTTTCAACTCTTGCAACCTTAGGTGCTACCTGTAACAATAGCAGATATAACACTTTCACATGGATATTTGATTTTCGAGTTGGCTTCCGCAAGCTGTTCTGGCTCCAAGTCCTTTTCTGATATAAGAAGTCAATGTTTCAAAAGCGAAGATAACCATCTTACTAAACCATGTAACTTGTTTGTATATTTCAGGTTTTCTGAAAGCAGGGAGATGAGATGGATGAAGGATAGTGTTGCAATACCTCTGCCTTCTACTTTTGTACTTGTGTGTGTGTGTGTGTGTGTGTGTGTGTGTCTGTATATATATATATTGTATATTCTTAATGATGTAAAGTATAATATTTATGGCTGGAATTATTTATTTTGATTTAATATTTTTGTACGTAAAATGTTTATATTAAGGCTGCTTTTGCTGTTTTTTGTGTTAAACCTTGCAGTCAAACCACTGCATTTTACGTACTCTACATTATATGTAGCATTATGACAAAAGTGATACTTCATTGTCACTGTACTCAGTTGTTTACTTTCAATCAGTAATTTTTCGTCTTGTTGCAGGCTGCTTTGGCCTTTCAAGGTGCTACACAATTTGCATAGGGATATTTTTGGCATTTCAATACAATCTTTTTATAAGGAAAATAGAGCAGGTTGGGGGTTTGGGGCTTGTTTTTTTTTTTTACTTATTAGGCAGACAGCATTAAGGGAACAAATGAAAAATGAATACAGCGTTTGCTGTATTATCAGTCATTATCTTTTAGGTATATTTTTAATTTCATATGACCTCTGTGGCCAGTGCAATCAGTCGCTGGTTTGGTGCTATCACGATGTATTTATTAATTCTCTGTGGCTTTAGACAGTTAGCTACAGTACCACCATAGAGAAAGGGGGGAAATGGATGGATGAGCCTGTGGCTCACGAAAGCTCATGCTCAAATAAATTGGTTAGTCTCTAAGGTGCCACAAGTACTCCTTTTCTTTGAGCCAATTAAGGTAAACTAAGGTCTAACCCAAACCTTAGGATCTCACCCTGCTAATGGGTCCAAAACTCGAAACCCATTTTTAAGGCTCGCAAAACCTTGGTTACATTTTTAAAATTAATATAGTCTAATTGCATCCGCTGTGGGACTTCCATCTGGAAATGGGGTGCTGGATTTGTCCAAGACAGTATGATTGGGCCATATGTTCCCATGGTGTGTATGCTGAAAAGTATAGCAAAATCTGCCTCAAAATTGTAAGAAGCCAAACCCGCCTACTTCGTATTATGCTCTTGGGAGTGGGGTCTGCGGAAATGTGGGAGGGGTCATGGAACAGCCAGGACACCCTGGAAAAACATCCTAACTTACCTGACAATGCATAAGTTACTGTTCTGGGCTATCCTAACTCAATATCAGCAGACATCTGGAATGCTTCAGTGGATTTCTATACATACAGTGCCATCTGCAAACAAGAGGGGATGAGTAAGCTTCATCTCAGACTTACAAGGTGTTTCAATCAGTTCACGTTGTACATGCAAACACCCAGCCCCTCTTACACATGCTGGTTAATGTGTATTAGTGCATTGCTTTGCTCTTCCCCAGCAAAGCATCTGTAATCTTTGGGTTTCTTCCATCCATGCACAACTGATTCTGTAGTCCTTGTTCAAGAATAGCTCCCACTGGAGTCAAAGTTTGGCTGAGTGAGGACTGCAGAAGGGTCTTTGTCTGTATGTCACCAGCCTTGCTGCCTATTACATATAGACCATCTACTCAGAACTCTGCAGTACATCTGTGGTGGTGACTTGGCGAGACTATTTTTGTAGAAGATGACTCTGCCCTTTAATTCTTTCCCTACAGTTTTACTACACATGGGAACATACTGCCCATTCTCACTATATTTTTGGTGTGATCAGAAGCCAGGAACTCTCAGGAACAGTATGGGAGGGAACATCATGGGACTTTCACCAATGTGGGAAACCAAAGAGTTTATCCAAAAAATTGGATAAATACCTTTACTTTCGGGTGCACACACTTACCAAACCCAACCTCAGAACTTTTTGAGCTCCTGTTAACCTGCATTATACTTCAGCCATCACTAAGTAGAGCAAATGTAATCAGTTTGTTGAAACCTATAGTATCGATAAACTACAATCATAGAAACGTAGGGCTGGAAGGGACCTCGATAGGTCATCTAGTCCACTCCCCTGCACTAAGGTGGGACTAATTGTTATCTAGACTATCCCTGGCTGGGATTGTCTAATCTGTTCATGATCATGTCCACTGATTTATAATCCATGCTTTTGCTAGGCTATCATCAGCATCTTTATTCTGCCATCTAAACTTGGTCTATTTTAGAATGAAAATTGCTAGCCAGATCCCCAGTGGGTATAAATTGACATCGCGCTATTAAAATCAACAAGGTTATGCTAATTTCCACCACTCGGAAACTCTGGCCTTTGCCTACTTTGTCAAATGTTGCCTAAGAATTCATGCATTTAATGTTTGGATCCAAAAAGAAGATATATTATCCCATATCCATTTTGCATTTTATATTTCACCAAGTTGTAGGATATGGTCCTACGGCAGGCAGATGAATCGTTTATCAGCAACCTGGGTTGTATGTTGGTGAGTCATGGTAATGAAATGACACCCGCAATATTTTTTGAGAAAATGCCAAAAATACCATTTCAAAGTATGTTTTATTAAAAAAAACAAAACCAGGGCGAGGGGTGAGAGAGTAGCTATGAAATCATGATTTTGTGATTACTACTCGTCATTAATACTTCTGTCCTGTAGGGAAAAAGGGAAAATTGCACTAACTTTTGGAGAAAAACCAATGGTGCTCAATTAATGCTTGGATAGTGTAGGCTGATTTTATTTTCTGGAATGAAGTGAACGAGTATTTATAAAAAAGAAATAATATTTAGACCTGTATGCATTCCTTTCTACCCTGTAGTTTAATAACCGCCGGCAACAGAGGCAAGAGAAAGCTAAAATTATGAAATAAAGTGTAAGGGAATTATTTATAGTTGCTTATCTTTAGAATCACTGATAGATTTAAATAAGTTAGAAGAAAAGGTGGGGACCACTGAGATATTCGTTCTTGTGACGTAAATATAATTCTATTTTTTGCTGTACCAATGCCATTATTTTTCTAAAAATTGTTTTTTTCCAAGCACTTTCCTGTACAAGGTTATTTTTTTCTTTTCTTACCGCCAAAAGGAAATGAAAAGATCTGTAGCATGTGCATTTGTGGTCTCTTTTTGCCATTATCGCGGCTCACTACATGTGCGCTATTGTAGAGATCAAATACTTTGTACACAAGGGAATAATTCGTTGCTGATCAAAGTGAATGTTACACTAACATCTCTTTTCCCAACCTTTTGATTGCTGGAGTTCTTCAGTGCAAAGGAATGAAGGAACCATCGGAGACGTAGTACGCACATTATCAAAAGTTTCGGAAGGTAGGAATAAGGTGAAATATTATGGGCCACATCCTCAGCTGGTGGAAATAGAGTAGTAGCTCCAATGAGGCCCACGCTAATTTAAAGAGTTAATCAAAAACGGATGTCTTTTGGAAGGAGGGATGGTCCCGGGGTTAGGACACTACACTGGGATTTGAGAGAACTGGGTTCAAGTTTCTGCTCTGCCACAAACTCCCTGTGTGACCTTGGGTCAGTCACTTAGCTTTTCTGTGCCTCAGATCGTCTCTCTGTAGAATGGGGATAATAGTACGGCCCTGCCTCACAGGGGTGTTGTGAGGATCAATCTAATAAGGGTCAGATAGTGGGTGATATATATGTACTTTATATAGAACTATGAAAAGCTAGATGAATATTAAATATGTAAGGAAGTCTGAACACAAGATAAAATTGGGTTCAAGGCAGGGAGATTTCAAAAAAACATCCTACAGGAGCGTTACCAAACAATGATACATTCCACCGAGAATACTGTATCTTAGGGTTAGTCTATATTATGTGTTAGTCTGCACCAGAGGGGTGTATGTTTTAGTCTGCACAAGTATGTCACATACTAACTGGCCCATGTGGGCCCTGCTGGCATGTGCGAAAAATTCCCTAGTGTGCATTAACGTAGAACTGTTTGAAACGGGACTATGTTAACATGCAGTAGGAAACTCTGAATACACGCCAGCAGGGTCCACGCAGGCCAGTGTGCAGCCTGTTAGTGCAGACTAAAATTTACACCCTTCTGGTGGGACTAATGCTCTATGTAGACAAGCACTAACAGATTCCCCAGCTTGCTGAAACTGGTGGGTATGCACTTGGCACAGCTAAGCCATGCCTCAGCTGCCACTAGTAGTGTGCTCCTGGGGGAATTCTGCGCCACTGCCCATGCGCAGAATTCATGTCTCCCGCAGATTTCTTTGCTTCCCTGCAGAAAAATGCTTCTGATGGGAAAGTAAAGGGAAGCTGCAAGAGCGGTCATGCGCCTCTCCCTGGCAGCACAGGCAGGTTGGCTCGGGTGCCCGGAGCAGCTGGTAGAGACTTAAATCACCACCAGGAGGTGGTGAGCTGGGCAATCATGCAAGCTATTGCAGCAAGCTCAGCATGGAGGGGCAGGGCTTCAGGGTGTTTCTGAGGAGATAGGCATGGGGTAGGCTCTCTCCCCTCAGGCAGAGCAGAATGAAGCAGCCTGCCTGCTTAGTGAATTGTTCCCATTGTCTTTGTGATTTCCCACAGGAGTATAAAACAGGTGCAAAAGTTTTAAGGCTCCTTCGCATTGCCAGAGCGGTGTAAAGGGCAGTGTGGCCTTATAAATGCTTATGGTGCTTTCATGATTAGAACTGGTCTAAATATTTGGACTGAGAAAATTTCCTATCAAAATGTGCTACATGAACTGTTTGCTATTGACCTTTTTGGAGATGGTCAGTAGCCAATACAAATTGTGAGTTTGAGTCCCCAGCCCTCACTTGCTCTTCAGTTACCTATGATGTAACACTAAGCATATGGCTGCATATATTTGTTGACTAATAACTAGAAATAAAGGGTCAAACCTAGCTCCATTACTATTAGGCAAGGGGGTTTGTGGATTTCCCCCAATGCTCCCCACTGCCATTCTCCATCCATTGTATTGTAGTTTAAATAAATTACCTAAATAATTGAAACCAGAGTGATTATATTACGTTATTTGGACAAATAAAATTTTGCAGAATTTTGCAGAATTTTAAAATATTGCGTGTAGAATTTTTAATTTTTGGTGCAGAATTTTTAATGTTTTCGTGCAGAATTCCGCAGGAGTATGCTAGCTGTTCTACCACAGCTATGCTGCTAGTTATACTTGCAAGGTAGCATATGTACACGCAAGCAGGGGCCCGAGCCCCTAACTCATCGTGTTGATGTAGTCGTAGCTGCAACCATCTACAGCAGATAGTAACGTACCATTCAGTGCACACTGTGCTTAATTTGTGCCAGGGCTGAGCCCCGGCACCTCTAGGCTTGGCAGTTCATAGCCCTGGCACCTGTGGGCTTGCTGCGTCAGTTATGAAAGTAAAAAAAAAAAAATGCACATAACCCAAGACAATTCCAACAGAAAACCTCTCTCTATCAAATACTCTGGTGAACAAGAGTGAAATACATTTCTGGGTCCACCTATTTGTTCAAATGCTTCTGGTGCAGTCCATGACAAGGGATTGGAAGTGTTAAAATCACCCAGACAGTTCAGTGCCATGCGTATTGCCCCTCATGCTTTTCACTGCATCACTTATTTTTTCCATAAGTTCTCCAAAGTGATGGGCTTGTGAGCTGAGTTTTGTTATCAGTAGCCACCAGTAAGTAAACCCATTAAGACAGCACAGTAGGCCTGAGGGCTGAATTTGGCATATTGGTTTCAGAACTGGAAAGCCAGCGTGCTTCAGTGGTTGGCTGGATGGGGGGCTGCGGTGTTCAGCACCTTGCAGGATCGAGCTCTTGCTTCTGGACTGTCCCATCTCTTGCAGAGTCATCTTGAGAGCAGTTTGGGTTGGGAGCTGGTTGGCATGTGGTGGCAGGGGATAAGAGTGAGACAAAGCTTATTTAGACTGTAAGGTCTGTGAGACAGGCACTGTCTTTTGGTTATATGTTTGCACAGCATCTGGCACCATGGGGCCTTGGTTCATGGCTGGTGCTCCAGGATGCTATGATAATGCAAATACTACGAATAATAATTAATCACAGAACTGCCTTTGATGGGGTGGAAGTACCCTGCCCCCTTCCTCAGCAAGGGGAAGAAAGGGTAAATAGACTCTGCAAAGAAAAGGAAAAGCCCTGCCACAAAAGGCTGGCTGCAAGCTGCCTTCACAGAGGAGGGAGGAGCCATTGCCATTTACTTCAGTGGGGCCATGGAGACACCGAGAGGAAGTACCGTCCCAGCTGAAGTCAATTGGAGTTTTGCCATTGACTTCAGTGGGGCCAGGATTTCACCCCCAGATCTTACACCGCCCAAAATCATCTGTGATCTGCTATCACAGAATTGGAGCACAGCTAAAGATTTGTCGACAAGCAGGATGTCTCCTGCATGACTTCCATGCTCGTGTGTTCGACCTAAATGTTTCATCCATGCCAGGATTTCATTGATCTCTTGTGTAAAAGAGCTACTTTGCATCTGTTCACATCCTGCAGGAATGCTTTTTTTCTCCTGCTTTTAAATGAGAGGAGTATATTCTATAGATCAGGGAAATCACTGCTTGGAATCCTGTGGTCAGGTGTGGCGTGCACACTTTGGACAATTGGAGAGAGGTCAAAGAGTTGCAAGAGTGATTTGAGGTTGGGGTTGAGCATAGATCTATGCTATAGGGCAAGACTTAAGGAGCCAAACCGATTAAGCTTATTAATATTATTATTTATGTTTATTATAGTAGTGTCTAAGGGACAACCAAGAGTGGGGTCCCATTGTCCTAGGCCCTGTGCAGACCCAGTAACACACTGTCTCTGCCCTGAAGAATCTAGCTGGCCTCTTTGCAATTTTATCCCAAGGCCAGAGGGAGCAGAGGGAAAGCACCTCCTGGGTCCTACTGCCTCCAGATTGTGTGGGTATGTGTGAGTGTTGTGGGGGGCTCACAGCAGTGCAGGGGGAGGGAAGGCTCTGCCTGGGCCCCACCTTCCCCCCTCCACCCAATGCAGCCGTCCCTGCTTTGGCTGGAATCTCTGGCTGGGAGAAGATATCTGACATAAGAAGGCCCTTTTATCGAGCAGACAAATTCAAACTGGAAATACGACGACTTGTTAACAGTGAAGGTAATTAACAATTGGGACGACTCCCCAAGGGATGTAGTAAATTCTCCATCAGTTGGAGTTGTTACATCAAGACTGAATGTCTGTCTAGAAGGCAGGGGTGGTTCCAGCCTCTTCCTGGTGTGTGTGTGGGGGGGGGAGTGGCTGAGGTGGGCCTTAGCCCCCCCTTATGAGGCTGAGCCCCTCTTGGCACTCAGGGAGCAGGGCCCAGGAGCCTGGGCTGGAGTGGGTCAGTCCAGGCTGCTGTGGGGAGCCTCAGACCCTCAACCTGACCTGGACGGTGTGCCCCAGTGGGTGGGAACATGGGCCGGGGCTGCTCTCGGGCACTCCTGCCTGGGCTTACTTCTCTGCTGCTACTGGAACTGGGCACCTGGCCAGCAGCTGCTGCTCTCTCTGCTATGCCTTTAGAGTTGGGCGGCCAGAGATCAGCAGCTGCTACAGGGGGGCTAAGGCAAATTTTGGGGTGGCTATAGCCCCTGCAAGATTCTCCCCAGAGCTGCCCCGACTAAAAGATACACTCTTGTCCATCCAAATGTTGTTGGACTCAAGAGTGTTTACCTATGTTGTGTGGGACAATGAGTCTCTCCATTGCAGAAATTCCTAGGTGAGATTCTCTGGCCTGTGCTATGCAGGAACTCAGACTAGAGCAACGGTACCTGTATTTCCCTCTTGTGGTCCAGCAAGGGCACCCACTCGCAGGCTTCTGGCTACCTGGCCATCACCTCTCTTGGGCAGAGACACGTGTCTCCCTGCATCCTGTCTGGGTATTTCCAGGCTGCACAGTTCCTGGCCTATACTGTGATAACCCCAATAAGGTAATCTACCTCAGCAGGCCTGCTTTGCCTTCTGTAAAGTTACCACATAGCCTTTTCTAAGCAAGCACGTTTATTCTTAAGGTGAAAGCATTACAGAGAAAACAGATGGATAACAATAAAAGAACCTACACAAATGCCAGTATGTTTTTCTGAGATCACCCCAGCGTCAACAAGGGCTCTGGCAGCTGACAATCCTTCAAACCCCACTGAGTGTTTTTTTCCTGTGGTTACAAGCTCAAAACTGCCTTGGGTCAGAACAAGCACACCCATGAATCTGTGAGGCCCTGCTCTACACCTGAAACTTAGGCCAATCTGGCTACGTTGCTTAAAGGTGGGAAAAACTCCCACTCCCGCCCAAGAGGTTTAGTTAAGCCAACCAAAGCCCCGGTGTAGACAGCACTAGGTTGACAGAAGAATTCTTCCGTCAACCTAGCTACCCACCTCTAAGAGGGGTGGATTTACTGCAGTGCTGGAAGAACCTCTCCTACTCTGCTGCTGTAGCAAGTGTCTACACTACAGCCATGTAGCTGAAGCACTGAAGCTGTGCCACGAGCCTCTCTAAGGGAGACTGGCCCTCAGCCACTTCTTTATACTGTTTGGGTCTTTGATCCCTCCTCCTTTGGTCAGCAGACAAAAGGGCCCCTCCTCAGGGTGATACTTCAAAGGGCTCAGTCCAGAGGTGGGAAATTTGCACTTCCACACTCCCTTCCAAGCATTTCCTAGGAAACCGACTTACCTCTAAAAGCTTATAACTTCCCAGAGTTTACATTAGTTTGCTCTCCTCCCTAGAGATGTTACATACAATCCCACAATACTACACAAATATTTGCCTTTTTAATAGAGAACGCCTACGATACTGTAACTTAATTCAGTAAGGTTTAATTTAATTCAATGAGGCTGGTCCAGGCTATTGCAGGAAATTGTCACAGCCATAACAGTCTCTGAAAATGGCCCTATTTTTCCTGAGAGTGACAAGGTGGGTGAGGTAATATATTTTATTGGACCAACTTCTGCATTTTTGCATAAGTTGTGTCATATTAGAGCTAATTTTAAACCGTGTATGTCCATAGCATCGTCAGTTGAAAAATTTCCAACAACATTTTTCCATCAGAAATGTTGTTTTGTTGAACTGAAACTTTCTGCAGGAACATGTTGATTTTGGTGAAATGTCATGTAAAAGAAGTTGAAATGAGGTATTGTGATAAGGGCATGTTGACCCGGTGGGGATGAAATATTTCACTTTTTCATTTTGAAATGATTTTGTTTCTAAATTGTTTGCAGTGTTATAGTTGCTGTCTTGGTCCCAAGGTATCAGAGAGACAAAGTGGGGGAGGTAATATCTTTCATTGGACCAACTTCTGTTGGTGAACTAGACCAGATTTCAAGCTACACAGAGAAGGAGAGCTCTGTGTAGCTCAAAAGCTTGTCCCTTTCACCAGCAAAAGTTGGACCAATAAAAGATATTACCTAACCCACCTTGTCTCTTGTTTTAGAAATCTATTTCATTTCAGATTACATAATAAATTATCAAATACAATTTTTAAAAGTCAAAATCAGAAAACATACACTGTTAATCTATCAAAACAACACTTTGCTTGGCCTGAAATGAAATTTTGCAAGAAATTTCCAATTTCTTTGGTTTCAAATTTCAAAATTGCAGAATGTCCCATGAAACAGAAATTCTGGTTCCCACACAGCTTGGCTTGGACATATCATTTCTAAAATGTTTGGACATACGATAGAATGAATGTGCACAAGATTTCTTTCCAGGTTACATCTTAAAAGACAAAATAAATCATATATAAGCATGTACCGAATCTGTTTAAATGTTTACCTCTCTCTAATGAAAAATTGATTCTTGTATCCACTAGCTGTTCCTTTAAGACAAAATCTAGATGGGGTACAGTGCACATACGGAAGCATTGATTAGGCAAGTGGCAAGCTATGACTTAAGATTGTCCATTTTCACCATTAAGGTCCTGGTGTTAGCAAGGCACTTATGCATGTGCCTAACCATCAGCATTCACTTGCTCAAGACCATGCCTGGCTTTAAGTACCTTGCTGAATCAGAGCCTACAACGATATCCAACTGCAGCTAATTAGTGGTTGGTGTATAAAAATATTCATCTTTGACAAGAAAGCTATGGACAAAACCCAGATATCTAAAGAGTAATCCCTGAGTGCAAAGTCCTTGTGTGTGTGTGTCTGTGGGTAGGGTTACATATGTATTCTTCCTTAAATAAAAATGATTACTTGGCTCCATTCATATGTTGATCATTTTCATCATCCTTCCATAATCTTTAACTACACTTCTGATGAACAATTAAATTAATCAGGTTTTTGCCTCATTGTCCCATATTAATCCAGGCTTGCTAGCTGCTGACCTTCTTTGAAGCTGTTCGCTGCTGGGTTTTTTCGCACTACACAGAAGGGAATATTTTAAGTAAAACTCATTAACTGCGGTGTAGCAGAGAATGATGGTTGACTTCATGGGAACACATTGCCAATGTTCTCTATTTTGCAAGGATGTCTGAGGGGGAAAACCTTGGTAATTGCACAGATTCGTCACCAACGTTTCTCAGTACTGGAGATTGTCCCGGTCTCCAGAAATATTTTTAAATGCAGAAACACAAGTGCAGATTACACCTTTTAATGGTAAAAGTCAAGTATACTGGTGTAACAATTTGGGGACAGTTTACAAATACTGTGTGAGATTTTGAACTTTCTGTATGCGACGCTTGAATTAGTGGGAGTGGGAGTGAATTTTCATAGATCCCAAGGCCAGAAGGAACCTCTGTGATCATCTCTTCTGACCTCCTGTAGAACACAGGCCAGCGAACTGCCTCAGAATAAGTCCTAGAGCAGATCTTTCGAAAAACATCCAAACTAGATATAAAAATTGCCAGTGATGGAGAATCCACAATGTTCCTTGGTCAATCGTTCCACTGGTTAATTACTCTCACTGGGGGTGGGGATAAGGAGGCGGGCTCCCTTCTTTTAGGGACTACCTCACTTCTGTCTTGTGGGCCCCTTACTTCCCACTACTGTTTAAATTAAAGCGAGCCACTTTTTCCCATAATTTAAGCACTGTCTTTACCAAGCTGCAAATTCTCTCTTGTCCTTTCACTTCTGTGTTGGGCTGAAATTCCAAGAGGCGGTGATACAAAGCTGACACCAGAGGGCCGTTACATTGGAATGCCCCTCTAGTCAAATACAAACAACCTAGAGACGATGCTGGCTCACGCCAAAGAGAAACAGTTTGTCAGGGGAGAGCTAGCCCAGCAGTGAAGTCACCTGGTCGGGGTCTGTGATCACCTGAGGAAGGTGATCTGAAGTCACCTGACCAAGGTCATAAAATGGAAGGCTTATCTAGTTGAGATCTTTTGTCATTTTTGCCAGCTCAAAGTAGAGGCATGAAGCTGTGGGGGACCCTGCCGACCTGAACTCAGAAGGTCCCAAGGGAAGGGTGAGCTAGAGTGAGGGTCACTGTGTGCAGCGTGTTTGTTGTTTTCTAAATGATCTGGTCTCTGTTGTGCTTTAGGTCTTAAGTAAAGAGCAATGGTGCGTTAGAATCCTGTGCAAAGTCTGTCTCTCTGTGTGTGCGCACTCCAGCTATCTTACAGCCCTTGAAGAGTTGATCTGTAGACCCACATGGCTAGAGTTCTGGGAGTGGGTGTGTTTAAGCAATGGGGAAATCTGGGAGTCAGCACTGGTACCAGGGTTGAGGTTGTTGGACTGTGGAGGTCTCAGTTGTCAGGATGGAAAGCACGCTAGAGGTCCTGCACCCCGAAAGTGTGCCGAGAGATCCCAAGGCAGGGGTAGTGCCAGGACTTGGAGGCTAAAAGCACTTCATGCTTTTCGGGAGCGCTCTGCTTCATTCCAAGGTGTTGGCCAAGATGGTGGCCATCATATATGCATGTCAGGTCTCTTGTACTACAGTCTTCACGTTATGCCAGACCTTTACAGCCTGGGTCAGATTTTCAACGTCTGGAGCATGCAGCTGAGCACATTCATTTGCACATACCTGGCTTCCATGCACATCTACCCATTGTGGCCATTCAACCAGGTATGGCTCTGCATTAGACGTATATAGCTGCATGTACACAGCTACGTGGGACAGACTTTGAAAATATGGCCCTATGTGACATAAATTCAGATGCAAATGAAATGTTGCTGAACTTGCAAACGCTTAACTGAACTCACAAGTAATAAGCCAAGCGTGCTATGCCCCAAATTCTCTGCCGGTGTAAATGGGTGCAAATCCATTGGTTTCAATATGCCAACAGAGAAGAAGAAAGTAAATTGGAACTTTTCTCTACAAGAGTGGAGACTACAGTGTCGTTTTTCTACAACTTTCAGCTCCCACAGAGCCTCCTGGTGTTACTATAACACAATTAATACATCTGCCACTACATCCACGATATTTCCCATGTATGGGACTCCCCCAACTCTACCTCCAGGGAAAGTCTTAGCTTTGCCTTCATTCCCTCTTGCCTGGTGTGCTGACTCTTCCTTCTTCATGGATTTCCCCGTCTATCATATCTCTGTAAACACAAACTTCGTACAGAACAATAAAAGCTGTACAACGGGATCAAGCCATGTCATGACACACCGTACTGCTGGCTTCCAAGCCAAGTAACTTTTCCTCTTCCAATGAAGATGAAAATTTAGCTCATTATTAGGCCAGCATGCACTTGTTTCTGATACCTTCCTTTGAAATGACACTCGCATTTGTAAACTCTGCTGATCAAATTGTACCAGTCCCTTTCAATCATCTTAGAAAAGTGCTTCCAACAACCCCTATCAGCGTCCACGGATTTGTGCTGTGTAATAGAAAACAAACTACAGGTTTTTCCAGAGCTAGTTCATTTCCATGGTTGTTGGCATAACTGAAATTAATAAGAATGCATGCTAGCACAGTGGAGGGCCCCTTAATTATGTGACCTTGCTAGGCTGATAATTGCCTTCTCCTTAATGAGTTTATTCCTGTACTGGGGAAGATGTGTGATATAAATTGGGGCACTTTGATTTCATGATTTGTTTTTTCATTTGACAGAATGAGTTTTCCATGTCTTTTATATATGGTCTAGTGCAGTGCTTCTCAACCAGGGGTACGTGTACCCCTGAGGGTACGCAGGGGTCTTCCTGGGGATACGTCAACTCATCTAGATACTTGCCTAGTTTTACAACAGGCTAAAGAAAAAGCACTAGCGAAGTCAGTACAAACTAAAATGTCATACAGACAATGACTCGTTTATACTGCTCTCTATATTATATGAATGTTTCTTAACCTGGCGGGAAGGCGTGATTTATTTTATAATGATATGGCAAAAATGAGAAAGCAAGCAATTTGTCAGTACTAGTGTGCGGTATCACTTGTGTATTGTTATGTCTGATTTTGTAAGCAAGTCGTTTTTAAGTGAGGTAACATTTGGGGTACGCAAGAGAAAGGGTATAGTTGTCTGGAAAGGATGAGAACTACTGGGCTAGTGGATAAGGCACCGGCGTGAACGTCAGGAGATGATGGGGCTAGTCCCACCAATGCCTCTGAATTCTTGTGTGTTCTGGGTCAGTCACTTGAGTTGTGTGAGTCTCTTTCCCCTCCCACCCTTTGGCTGGCTCATCAAGTTAGACAGTAAAGTCTTTGGGGAAGAGAGAGTCTCTTGCTATGTGTATATACAGCACCTAGCACGTTAGGGCCTCTACGTGCTCATGTAACGTAATCATAATGACCAGGATCTAACGACTATTGCATTATGAACTTATTCTTTGAACTGTATGTTTCGGCTTACTGGTTAATAGGTTTCAATTCACAGCCCAGTAAAGACCAATTTCCAAGCTAACCCACCTCGGATTCTTTATATTTTGCATTTCTGAATATAGGTGACCTAAACCTATCCTAGTTGTCTCACAAAAATTATAGATTGAAAACCCGGCAATGCACTGCACATCAACAAAATATAGTATCATAGAATATCAGGGTTGGAAGGGACCTCAGGAGGTCAGCTAGTCCAACCCCCTGCTCAAAGCAGGACCAATCCCCAATTTTTGCCCCAGATCCCTAAATGGCCCCCTCAAGGATTGAACTCACAACCCTGGGTTTAGCAGGCCAATGCTCAAACCACCGAGTTATCCCTTCCCCTGCCCCCCAATATATAAATATAGGCCAAGAGCTTCCAAACTGGGTGCCTGAAGTTAGACCAGAGGCCCTTATTTAAGCACCTTAGTGTGCTGGATCCCCAAGGGGTCGCACTCTTCCTGCGTGGTAGGCCATGCAGCCTTATGCTTCCACGACCGAGCCCCTGGCTTCAGCACTCCTTCACGCCATGAGCTCAGCCCAGCGAATCCAGTTGAAATAGACGCCTGGTTCGAGACTGCGCTCTCCAGGGACTGATGCGCTGCAGCAAGTGTTTACAGTGACAAGAGGCAGGGTTTGCAAAACAGTAGGAGTGATGAGTCAACCGTCACATGAGGTCGGAAGTCCTTTGGTTAGCACAGAGGAATTGGCATTAAGAGGAAGGCCATCTGGCCAACCCAGAGCACTCCACCAGCCAACATTTCAGGCTCTGTCTCTTTTCTGACTTCTTTGGCAGTCCCAGGCACACTCTTTGTCCTCTGCGTGTCACCTCTCAGTCCTTTGTTCTGGAGCTAGTCTCTGGACAGCTTCCCAGCAGAGAGGTCAAGGGGAAACTTTCTTCCCTTGGTGTTAATGTTCTGGTCATTGAGGCCAGCTGTGGTCTCTTTTCTGCATTGATACCGGTTGTTTTCAGAAGGTTCCATCTGGTTCCTTAACAACTCATTCATTGCAGCCAGACAGCAAGGCGACACCCACCTCTTAGGTCCTGCACTGCCCCCCAAAGCAGACTTAACCCTTGAATCCCCCACTGGATGGCGATTCAAATTATATAGGGAAACTGAGGCACGAGTAGGATTCACAAAACTATGATAAAAAATTTCCACTTTGTCACATGTATAAAAGGAAAAAAGGTTTCTGAAATACAGCTCTTCCTTAGAGTAATGTATTACCTTCTGTTACGCCCACATTTTCCAAAAAACCGGGGAGAACAGTCTGTATGCTAAGTACATTTGGTTACTGCCTTGAAAAACATTCTGTGTTTTATTCCTAATAGGCAGGTGGTGGGGGCACGGGGCGAACAGCTAAGAGGATTTTTTTAAAAGATGGACCTTTCCACCTGTGGGACTGCAATGCACGATTAATTTGAGACACTGAATAAAGTGACTTTGGCGCTTCCATTGCACTCCCAAGCGAACATCAGAATAACTCTGCTCTAAATAGTTTAATGTCCTTTCCTTCCATCTCTATGGATTTCCCCAAATCTCAGATTTCTGCTTCAGTTAAGATCCAAAACGAAGGTAGTATGGGAGGAGATTGATGAGTAAGTATTCCTGCTAGGTCACACTAGAGGTCACTGCAGGGAAGGGAGAGAATTATGTACACTGCATTTCCTTTTATTACTCCTAACATATGGCTAGAGAAGGCCCCTTTTCTGACCCATCTCTGTATGTTTATTTAACCTTTGCTTTAAATCTCTAATTAAAACAAATGCATTGAATAGCATACCCCACAAAGAAACGTATGCAAAATTTAGCTATATTCAGAATATCCTATTCTTTATGGCAGAGGAATGCAATTCGCAGAGGAGCTGTTCCCTGTCATTTCTGCTAATTAGTGAGTAATAGCTTAAAAGGACAAGGAAATGTAAAAACAAGTGGTGGGTATTTATGTGGGAGGTGAGGTACCAGCAAAGTGGTAAACAGGATGCAGTCAGACTGAGTGCACCCTGGATGCTAAGCTATACAAGGACTTCTGTGAGTTGGTGCCAGAGGGCACTGAAGATTTGATCTAATGTAGGTATATTATGGGATCTGTTCAGAGGGGCCATGCAAATCCTTGGGATGGGGGTGCAGTTTTTCTGGTTTTGCTTGGCTCTGACCTGCATAGAGTGTGTTTGTCTCCACATGGTAAAAACTGGCTGGTAGGTTTTCTTACGCTCTGTTGTGAAGTTGACTCCCAAATACTATTTATGGTGAAGCTGAAGACAGCCTCTGAAATTAACAATAGATGACTATAAATCTTAGTCAGTTACTTAGCAACTAACCCACTAAAATGCAAAGGTTAAAAGGAGGGGGCTTATTTAGAAATACCTTGGTGTGTACATAATGCCCAGTTTTACATTTCTGGGTGGGAGGACAAAGAAAATTCATGTGATCATTACAAATTATTGTATCGATCAAGGCAGGGAACTGCTGTAAAATTATTCAAAGCGGTTTCGATCCAAATACCCCAGCAATGTGACACAAGTGCGAAAGCAACGCTCATGTGTTAGTCAGAGGGCTGTGATAATGAGCACAACAAGCCTCTATGGCATTCCACGTAAAGGATGGAACACAGAGTGCTCTCGGTGACTCTCTCTAGGCTTACTTTGCTGCTGTTTCAGACATTCAAAGTGTGTGTGTCACAGAATAACTGTGCAGTGAATATTCCACATACATTTTACCAGGATGAGAATGCTAATGGACTATGCAGCAGAAAAGCTACACAGTGCAATAAATAAATACATGAAAGTAAACTAAGCAATATGGCACGATTCATCTTGTTTTGAGTTGCTGTTCTGCCTGGCACAGCTTGAAATTCCCCATCCTGGTCTTGATGCATAATCATCTCTATTTTCAATAACCAAAAGGTCTTCAGGCCATCACATTGCCTCCCTAATAAAGGACCCAAGTGAGGGCGCATTTAGCCACAAAGAAAGGGTTTGGTGAATAAGCAGAAGACGGTGCTGTAAAATAGAGCCCTGTTTTATAGTCCAGTCCTTCAGCGGCATGGCATTTAGAGACACTTACTTGGTTTTCTAACTCTCTTTTTGTTATTGAAAGGGCTTAGACAATAGCAACCAGAGGGTTATTATCAATGAGATAGTAGATGGCTGCAGAATTAATAAAGGGCTGTAATTCACCTGAGCTGAAGCTCTCCATGTCAAGAGCCACAAGAGGGCTGACTGAGCAATATATAAACATCCAGCGTCATTTGTGATGTAAACTATTGTCGTGGGGTCAGATCTTCAGCTGGTGTAAACCAGTGTTGATCCAGTGAGTACAAAGGGGTTATGATGATTTTTACTCCAGCTGAGGATCTGGTCTGCTGCCTTGTAATTTATCCCTGTCAGCAGCTGATGTTAAAATGTTCTCTAGAAAGGCCACATTCTGCTTGCCTTGCTCATGCAATGTATTTGACTTCAGTGGGGCTGCTGGCAGGATGCAGGTGGACAGGAATTAGCTCTGCACAGCACCTGGGGACAAGTAGTGGAAGAGTTGGGTGAATAACACTAGAAATTTTCCAGGAACATTTGTCTAAATTTGAAGGGTTATAGTCTATATTTTACAAGTATGGTACGGGGTGGGCAGCAGAAGGGAATTAGGAACCTCCCATTTCTTGCATTGCCCTGTAAAGGCAGGGCCAGTCTTATGGGTGGGCAACCGCCCAGGTCACTGTGGTAGGGCACCATGGTCTAAACAGGCAAGGAGTGGGGTGAGCCTGGGGTGCGAGGCCACAGAAGGGTGTTTGGAGCAATGGTGGGGAGGCAGCAGGGCCCAGGGGTGCAGTAAGAGCCTGAGGGAATGAGTGCAGGGCTGTGGGGAGCCCAGGGAGGCAGCAGGAACCGGGGGTACCAAAATACAAGTTCACCCAGGGTGTCATTTCCCCTAAGGCTGGCCCTCAAAGGTCAGACAGAATTCCAGTGCCCACCTGAGGGGAGTTCAGAGATGGCACTCTAGCTATTCCCCTGTGTTGCCAGCTGTCCTAAAAGGGGAATGGAAAGGCACTGAGTAGGCAGAGCCGTGGTTCTGCCAGCATCCCTCCCACACACACATGCTGAACAGCATCCGTATGGGTGTAATGTCCTGCATGCTCCACCAGAGCACGGGGGGCAATGTGTCTGAGGCCGGGAAACATGGCTCTGAGTGCTGGGCCGAAGTCCGTGCACAATCGAGCCCCAAACAAATTAGTTGTGTGAAAACCACTCCCCTGCCCCATGTGTGTGTCTGCTTTCCAAGCACCTTCGCGCCATTGACTTTTGCTGCCAGAAAGGTTTGCAGAGACAGAACTTTAAATGTGCTCTGCAAAACTTCATGCAAGAAGTGTGCTCAGCTAGTCAGGGCATAGGAACAATACCCCATGACATATCTGACCAATCAGAATTAAGAAACATTTCATAAATTGCTCAGTCCATAGGAGAAAAAACTCCTGAATAAATTCCAGTTTACCCTTGGAAAAGCTAGTCAGGTATGGTGCATACTGCAGTATTTGTGCACAGAAGTAATGTTTGCAGTGTAACTGGAAGCCATTCAGCCTGGTAACTGAAGTTTAGGCAGGAACTGTCCTCAACCTTCCCTGGAGCTCATTGATTGCATGCACCAGGTACAATAGCGAAGGGGTCAAATGAACTTTCCTCCCACTTTGCTCAACCCAGCAGGTTGAAACATCAAAAGGAAGCAAGAGCTCTGCTCGCTGTGGAAAAACGGGATTAGCCTTAAAAAGGAAAAGGGCAGCAATTAGAATGGACAGCTTTGCACAGGGCTGGTGGAGTGATATGGGGCAAAATGTGTTGAACAATTTAAATAACCAAAAGTCAACAATGTGTCAAATATATTGCCTCTGACAGATATTATCCTACTGAGCCTATTGCTGGAGGTGTCTGTCTCACCAAAAAATAATACCACATCTGAATTTCATTGCCTTCTGCAGAATAACCCGCAGAAGGATGACACTTCTGTACATAGCTCCAGCGCATTTCCCTCTGGAAGGAGGGTGTTTATAGGGGTATGGGGTGGTGGCCTTCTTATTACATGGAGGCTTGGGAACATGTGGGGATAAACAGCCAGAAAAATCAGTTCTGCTCCCTGGTTTCACCCCCACAAAACCACGGCAGGATGGGAGCTGTGCATCACCCTGCTTTCAAAGTGGTAACTCCCAGTGGATTTCCTTGGGGGCAGGTTTGATGAGGGGCTGCCTCCTGGTTCCCTCTTCCTCCCAAAATGCATAGCGCTCCCAAATTGCAATGATCTCACAGATGTTCTCCTGGCCCATCTCTCGATTTATGAGGTCCCTTAGCACTGAAGTATCCGAGCATCTCACCAACATTAATGAATGCCTCCTCAAAGGCGGGCTTTGAGGTAAGGAAGGATGGCCATCTCCATTCTCTTGAGAGGAAACTGAGGCAAACTGATTAAATGACGTGCCCAGGCTCACACAGGAACATTGTGGCAAAGCCAAGAATCAAACTCAGATTTTAATTTCTAGATGTTCCTGCCCCCCACACCCTCCAAGCTAATCTTTCATGCCCAAGGGGTGCAAGCTCCCTTTTTGGGACACGCTGTTGTAAATCTTCATACTATACACTTTCCTCTCTTTTCTTATATGCTTTGAGCTACAAAATATATAATGTTTGAAGCATCACCATTAGCATCTGAGTTAGCACCCAGTGAAATGAACAAGGCAATGCACAGGCTCTCGACAAAGGCAGGCAGACACCTCTGCACTGGCTACACTCAGGTCACATTCGGAAGCTTGTCTTTGCAACCATAACAGTTAGAGACTGACTTTATCTTAATGAAAGCTGAGAGTGGTGAACAATTAAAAGGTAGGTCCATGCCCCCTTCCTATGGCCTCAGGGGGCAGGCCCCAGAGGATGGGAAATATTACCCTAGTGCAAATGGAAGTAGCCACAACGTGATTTTTGTTGCAGAAGGGAGCTGGCAATATAGCCATGAATGTAACATACAATCTATATTTCTCTAGCTCCTTTCATTTTAGGATCCCCAAATGCTTGGGAAACACTACTGTTTGTGGTGGTGTAGCCGTGCTGGTCCCAGGATATTAGAGAGACAAGGTGGGTGAGGATATCTTTTATTAGCCCAACATCTGTTGGTGAGAGAGACCAGCTTCTGAGCTTACAAGGAGTTCTTCTTCAGATCTCACTAACACTAATCATTTAAGACCACGTGAGGAAAGCAGGGATAAATGTCCCCTCTTTACAGGTGGGGAAAAAGAAGGCCAGTAAAGTTGCATCACTTGCCCACTGTTGCACAAGAAGTCAGGGACAGGACCCAGTTAAAAAACCCCAGGATTCCTGGATCCCAGTCTTGTGCTTGGATTATGATGGGCCTGATCCTTGTGTGGTGCAGAGAACCCACTGAAGGCACTAGGAGTTGAGGGGGCTCAGCAGTTTGTAAGAACAAGCTCAGTGTGCTGGGTCAGTTGAAGAATCCAGCTTTGTAGAATGCCCCAGCTGCCGACCTCATTGGAGTTACTAGTGGGCATCTGGTCCAGCCCCATGCACTGAGGCAGGACCGAGTTAACCTAGACCAGCCCTGACAGATGTTTGTCCGACCTGTTCATTTAAACCTCCTAACCCTAATGCTTAACTACCCTTACCGTTCAAAAGTTTTTCCAAATATCTAACCTAAACCTCCCTAACTGCAGACTAAGCCCATTACTTCTTGCCCTACCTTCAGTGGACATGGAGAACAACTGATCACCACACTTGCAAAACGTACATGCAGGCTGTTATCAGGTCCCCATTCAGTCTTATTTACTCCAGACTAAACATGCCCAGTTTTTGTAACCTTTCCTCAGAGGTCAGGTTTTCTAAACCTTTTATAACTTTTGTTGCTCTCCTCCTTAGCAACTGCATCACATTGTTGGCTCACCTTCAATTTGTGATTCACTAGAACCCCAAATACTCGTTTCAGCAGCATTACTGCCTCGCCAGTTACTCCCCAGTTCGTAGCAGTGCCTTTGATTTTTCTTTCCTAGGTGAAGTACTTTGTACTTGTCTTTACTGAAGTTCATCTTATTGAATTCAGACCAATTTTCTAATTTGCCAAGGTTGTTTTGAGTTCTAAGCCAGCCCTCCAATGTGCCACACAGGCACTGTAAAGGCTGGGGAAGCCACCCACAAGTCCCCTGTGGGGATTCGCCAGTCACAGAGGACTCTGCAGCAAGCTTGTACACCTCCATCCTTGTACACCCCCCCTGTGCAGCGGGTGTGTTGGTGGCAGGAAGGGGTGTGCTGGCTGGGAAGGGAGCACACCTTCAGCACAGTCTGCTCTGATGATCCCCAACTGACACAGGGATCTTTGGAGACCATAACAAGCTGGGACAAGTTAGAGCAGCCTCCGGGCTGGGGCTAGAGCAGAAGATCATGGAGCCGTCGTTGCTCCCCTGTTCAGCTGTCCCAGTGAGGTGCAGCGGAGAATCTGGACCCATACCCTTTTAAATTAAGAGTGAACTGCACAATTTATAAAAAACTGAACCATCTGTAGCAATTCCTGCCATATGCTCCCAGTAACTGAGCCAAGCGGGACGGCCTGTACATTAGGACTAAATTCGCCCTTGCTTAAGCGGGACCAACTTCACTGATTTCAGTGCAGCTACGCCAGCAGGGGATTTAGCCCTAGAAGTCTGGATTACTTTAAAAAAAAAAGTTTTAAACCTACTACACGTGACCTGACCAGCCAGACCATTGAGGGCACTCAAACCCTTATCGCAAAAGCAATTAAACCAAAAATGATTTGCAGGTAACCTGGAAAGCATCTCCCATAGCACATTGATTCTGGTTTTAAATCATTTTTCTGGTGCTTATTTTCTTTTGGCAGGTTTAAATTGACATTTGAGGTATTCTGTACAGTACCTCATACAGGGCACCAAAATGCCATAAAGTTAGGGCCTGGTCTTGCAAGGTGCCTCGTGATATGAAATGCCCCTGGCTTTGCCTAGAGATGAGAGTGCTCATTACTAGTTTATTTACCATGTCCCATTATTAATTATTATTTGTACCATAATATCAACTGGAAGCTTATGCAGAGATCAGAGCCCCATTGTACATCCACATATTCAAAAGACAGGCCCTGCCCCGCAAACAACTTACAGTGTGTACATAAGTCACCTCCCACAGCTAACAGGATGAGAAAAAATCCAGGAGGACAAAGAGAAAGAGGGAGAAAGCCAGAAACCAATGACTAAGGGAGAGAGGAAGGTTGGGGAATGGGAAGTAGCAGGGCAAAGGAAGCATAGAAGGGGAGAGAAGGAACGCGGTGGTCAACATTTTCCACTGAAATGTAATTTTGTGCAAAAATTTTGTTGAGAAAAAAATGTTGTGGCTTTTCCATAACTTCTACAGAAACTTTTAGGGTAAACATTGTTCAGTTACTGGGCTTTGAAAATCAACCATCTGACCTGGAAAACTGAACATTTTAACTCAAACTAATACATAAAAAAACAGGAAATAAGGTTTTCTGTTTCATTTCCTTCACCAAAACCTCAACAAATGCTCACTGGACATTTGGACCAACATTAAACATGATTTTTATTTTACAATTCCAGCAAAAAAGTTCCATTTTTTTTATTGAAAACTATGAAACTGATGAACAGATTTTTGACTAACTCTGAGACAGGGGTCCCAAAGTGAGTGAGATAGGCGGAGAAGAGAACAAACACAAAGGAAAGGAGGGAGATGAGATGACAGTGTGAGGGACAAGAAACGCTACGGTGAACCTACGAAATAATAATGGAGATGCTGCTCCACCATCTGGGCTGGAGATCAGCTCCTCCTGATTCTCTGTCCCTAAGCATGTCTATAGAACCCCGTTTTATGAAATGTTCTTGCCCCACAACGTTCTCTGTGTTTTGTTCCGTATTGTGCCAGATTGCAAAGGCCTTAGGTCAGGTGCTGGTGTTTGGTCTGCTGCACCTATTTGATTACACTGTATAAACAATAAGAATAGGTTAATAAATATGCTGTTACCTGTGAAACTTAATGACACCATGCTGTAGTTTACTGACAACTGGAACTGTGAGGACAGCGTAAAATAAATTGAACAACATACCAAGGGCTATGTTACTGAGTACATTATTTATTCTCATATTGAATTCAATAAAATACTCACTTAAAAAGCCAACAATTTTAACTGAAGCTGCTGCAATTTCCACCCAAGTACTGTAGACTAGAGGGGCCTTGTTGCAGGGATTAGGTCCAGCTTGCAGCTCAGCACACAGGCTTGACAAAGGTCTGAGAAGCGGCAGGGGACCCCATCAGCTGGGCAGAGATCCACTGGCCGTTCAGGAAGTAGAGTGTGGGACAGGAGGCAGGGGGAGCAGGGGCAGTGGAAAGAGAGCTGAAGGAAGGGGCTGAAGGAGTGAGTTGGGGGCAGGGGGAATGGGCAGGGACAGTGGCAGGGGAGCGAGCTGGAAGGAGGAGGCAGCAGGCAGGGAGAGTGGGGAGGGACAGTGGCAGGGAAGTGAGCTGGATGAGCGGGCAGGGCATTGAGGTGAGCTGGACAGAGGAGGTGGGGGAGCAGGTAGGGGCAGTGGTCGGGGGGAGCAGGGGCAGAGAGTTATAAGGGGGCAGACGTAGGTGTTGGAACTAGAGGTGCTGCTGCACCCCCTGGTGTGAAAGAGCAACAACAACCCAAATACATGGTTTCTGCCTTCAGCCCACTATAACAATTGTTCCAGCACCATGGGGGGCAGCGGAGGGAGCTGGAAGGAAAGGACAGGGGCAGGGAAGGGGGAGTTGGAATGGGGCAGGTGAGGGGCAATGGCAGGAGCAGTTAGGGCAGTGGAACTGGGCCGGGAGGGATCAGGAAGGGAGTGGGGCAGGGGCGGGATGGGGCAGTGCAGGGAGGGAGCGGTCAGGACAGGGACTGGGGCAGGGCAGGTGCAGGAGGGAGGGGGCATGGGGCGGGATGGGGCAGTGGGTGGGAGGAAGCGGGCAGGGACAGGCGAGGAGAAGTGAAAGGGGGCAGGAAGAGGGCAGCATTGGAAGGTAGCGGGCAGGGGCAGGTGAGAAGCAGTGGCAGGAGCGGGCAGGGGGCAGTGGAAGAGGAAGGGGAGGGGGCGGGGCAGGTGCAGGAGGGAGCGGGAAGGGGTCAGGACAGGGAGCTGGGGGAGCGGGGAGGGGTAGTGGAAGGGGGTAGGGAGGGAGCGGACAAGAGGCAGGGCAGGTGCAGGAGGGAGTGGGCAGGGACAGGTGAGGGGCAGTGGAAGGAGGGAGCGGGTAGGGGTAGGTGAGGGGAAGTGGAAGGAGGCAGGCAGGGGCAGGCGAGGGGAAGTGGAAGGAGGCAGGCAGGGAGCGGACGAGGGGCAGGAGGGAGTGGAAAGGGGCAGTGGAAGGGGGCAGGCAGGGAGCGGAGGAGGGGCAGGACGGGGCGGGGGCAGCGGAAAGGGGGCAGGCGAGGGGCAGTGGAAGGGGGCAGGGAGCAGGCAGGGGCAGGCGAGGGGCAGTGGAAGGAGGCAGGCAGGGAGCGGACAAGGGGCAGGGGCAGGCGATGGGCAGTGGAAGGGGGCAGGCAGGGAGCGGAGGAGGGGCAGGACGGGGCGGGGGCAGCGGAAAGGGGACAGGCGAGGGGCAGTGGAAGGGGGCAGGGAGCAGGCAGGGGCAGGCGAGGGGCAGTGGAAGGGAGCAGGGAGCGGACGAGGGGCAGGGGCAGGCGAGGGGCAGTGGAAGGAGGCAGGCAGGGAGCGGACGAGGGGCAGGGGCAGGCGAGGGGCAGTGGAAGGAGGCAGGCAGGGAGCGGACGAGGGGCAGGGGCAGGCGATGGGCAGTGGAAGGGGGCAGGCAGGGAGCGGACGAGGGGCAGGAGGGAGTGGAAAGGGGCAGTGGAAGGGGGCAGGCAGGGACCGGACGAGGGGCAGGACGGGGCGGGGGCAGCGGAAAGGGGGCAGGCGAGGGGCAGTGGAAGGGGGCAGGGAGCAGGGAGCAGGCAGGGGCAGGCGAGGGGCAGTGGAAGGGAGCAGGGAGCAGGCAGGGGCAGGCGAGGGGCAGTGGAAGGGGGCAGGCAGGGACCGGACGAGGGGCAGTACGGGGCGGGGGCAGCGGAAAGGGGGCAGGCGAGGGGCAGGGGCAGGGGCAGGATGGAGCGGGGGCAGCGGAAAGGGGGCAGGCGAGGGGCAGTGGAAGGGGGCAGGGAGCAGGCAGGGGCAGGCGAGGGGCAGTGGAAGGGGGCAGGGAGCAGGGAGCAGGCAGGGGCAGGCGAGGGGCAGTGGAAGGGGGCAGGGAGCAGGCAGGGGCAGGCGAGGGGCAGTGGAAGGGGGCAGGCAGGGACCGGACAAGGGGCAGTACGGGGCGGGGGCAGCGGAAAGGGGGCAGGCGAGGGGCAGGGGCAGGGGCAGGATGGGGCGGGGGCAGCGGAAAGGGGGCAGGCGAGGGGCAGTGGAAGGGGCAGGATGGGGCGGGGGCAGGCGAGGGGCAGTGGAAGGGGGCAGGGAGCAGGGAGCAGGCAGGGGCAGGCGAGGGGCAGTGGAAGGGGGCAGGGAGCAGGCAGGGGCAGGCGAGGGGCAGTGGAAGGGGGCAGGCAGGGACCGGACGAGGGGCAGGAGGGAGTGGAAAGGGGCAGTGGAAGGGGGCAGGCAGGGACCGGACGAGGGGCAGGACGGGGCGGGGGCAGCGGAAAGGGGGCAGGCGAGGGGCAGTGGAAGGGGGCAGGGAGCAGGGAGCAGGCAGGGGCAGGCGAGGGGCAGTGGAAGGGGGCAGGGAGCAGGCAGGGGCAGGCGATGGGCAGTGGAAGGGGGCAGGCAGGGAGCGGACGAGGGGCAGGAGGGAGTGGAAAGGGGCAGTGGAAGGGGGCAGGCAGGGACCGGACGAGGGGCAGGACGGGGCGGGGGCAGCGGAAAGGGGGCAGGCGAGGGGCAGTGGAAGGGGGCAGTGAGCAGGGAGCAGGCAGGGGCAGGCGAGGGGCAGTGGAAGGGGGCAGGGAGCAGGCAGGGGCAGGCGAGGGGCAGTGGAAGGGGGCAGGCAGGGACCGGACGAGGGGCAGGGCAGGACGGGGCGGGGGCAGCGGAAAGGGGGCAGGCGAGGGGCAGGGGCAGGCCGGGAGCGGACGAGGGGCAGGCCAGAGGCGGGGCGGGCCGGGCTAGGAGCCCGGGGAGGCGGGGAGGGAGCCGGGGAACGAGTGGGAGGCAGGCGGGGCGCTGGCTCGCCGGGCTGCGGGCGCAGGGCTGTGCCGGCCGCGATCTCTCGCACACGGGCGGCCGGGAGCCGCAGCCCCGGGGGCCGGGCGCTGCCATGTTCAGCCGGGGCTCTCAGAAGCGGCTCTCCGGCAGATCGGTGAGTGCGCCCTGCCCGCGCCCCCGGCCGGCTCCCCGGGCTCCGCTGCAGCCAGGGCTCGGGGTCCGGCACCTGCTGGCGGGGAGCGCCCCGCGCTGGCCCCGGGGCAGCCGCCCTCCCTGGCCCCGGCGCGGTGCGGGCTGCGGCGAGCCCGGGCCGCCCCCCTCCGGATCCCGGCCGCTGCCCGGAGTCCGCCCCCGCTACGCGCGCTGCAGGTGCCGCAGAAGGAGGCTCCCAGGCACGGACCCAGAGCCGCATCCAGCGGGGCTCGCTCGCCTTTGTCCGGGGCGAGCCGCCCGGAGGCGCCGCCTGGCCCGTTCGTTTCGCCGGGGCACCTCCCAAACCCACCTGCTTCCGATCGGAGCCCTGGCCAGCAGCGGGGGGAGGCGGGGTGGAAAGACTCGGGTTTAGGGTTGGAGGGGGAAACACGTTGCTTTGCTTTCTTGTTTGGTGTTGTTGTTTTTTAAAGCTGACTGCCTTGGGCGAGCCGGAGAGAGGACAGCCTTGCAACGCATGTGGTGACCAGTGCCCGGGGTTTGCCTTGCATAAATGGAGGTAGGAACCCCTGAATGTTTTAGTTTCCTAGTTAACTGAAACAACGGCAGGCCACAAAGTTCACTGAAGGGGTGCAAAAGGGGGTGATTTGTGTGGGTGAATTTCCTCACTTTTTTTTTTTTCCACCTGAAGGCTCAAAGAGGACCTGCAGCAGCGGGTGCGCCATTCAGTGAGGCTTGTGGCCCTGGGAGCTTCCTTTCCCATGTTTGAACAGCCATGCTTAGCTCAGTGTCCTGTGGCTGGGGTTTCATTCTCCTTTCACTGAGACAGTGCTTCAGAACTTTTACAGTTCATCTCCAGTTTGAAAATGTCACCGTGGGTTTTGTTTTTTTTTGATTTATATAAATCAGCTGTGAATGTTGAATTGTGACCCTAGCTCCCTTACCTGTCATGTTTGGCGGATTGGTCTTCTTCATAAGCAAGTTGCTTCCCTCCCTGGGGCACAGGTGGATTTGTGATATGAGGCATTGGGATTGTAAAGCACTGAAATCCATCCTACACCCAGAGCAAGAGGAACACCAACATTTCTAAGCACTTCTTCCCTCCCCCATCCTGTGCTAGAATGATGGTCCCTGGCTGCTTGTTTCTGAATTGCCCACTCAGCTGCCACCGCTTGCTACATGCCCAACTCATCTTTGTGGCTTCTGCCACCCCCCTGACAGTTGGGTGTCCCTCATCAGAGGGAACTGCAGACTCAAAATGAGGGACATGAACGACATGATGCTGGAAGTAGCTGGGTTAATTTATTTGGCATGAACGATGCCTGGAATAAATTGTCTAGGAAGGTTGTGGAATCTCCATCATTGGAGATTTTTAAGAGCAGGTTAGACATACACCTGTCAGAGGTGGTCTAAATAATACTTAGTCCTGCCCTGAGTGCAGGGGACTGGACTAGATGACCCCTCAAAGTCCCTTCCACTATGATTCTGTGATTCTATATCCTCAGTTTAATCCTGTGTTTATATCCTACTGACAATAGTGAAAGCTGCAAGATCTGGGTAGGACGGAGGCAAATCTGGGTCCAAACTGAGGCAGGATACTAAACATCAGGCAGGATATTTCCTCTCTTCCACTCCAGCCTGCCCCTTACTGGGCGTTTCTCAATGTAGAAATGAGCAATTATGCCCCACGTCCCAATGTCTGTCCCGTACGGCAGGTTTGAGGGCTACGGGCAGCCTTTTCCCATGGTGACTGCTCTCCTGGCTGCACGCCCCAACCTTTGACGGAAGCAGTGTGCCCAGCGCTTGCTCTTGTTCTCTTGAGGCAGCTGCCGTGTCCTGCTGCTTTTCCCATACTCTGCATCCGCCACATTTGCGTCATAATATATTTGTACAGTCACCCCGTGCATCTTTTTCCAGGGGTTATACAGGCTTTTGTTAGCTGTCAAAGGCATCTTCAGATCTCAGGTTTGTGGTACTTGGTATTGTCCCAGAAGCTTGCAAGGTGCTTCATAATGTCAGAAAGAGGCAGAGAGACCTTATAAATATGTTACATGAAGATGGAGGCACCGCTCAAGGTTACCGTCTCTAACCATCACAAATCGCTGTGCAGGGTCCAGGTTTGGTTTTCATTATGTAAAAATCTGCAGCTACTTCTCAACATCTTGGCAGGCCATTTTTTCCCTAATGTCACAACCTGGTGATGCTGTTTGCCACCATCAATGGAATTGCACTCATCTCGGTGGATGAATGGTTTGCCATCAGCTTGCACTAACATGGCAGCAGCCGCCCTCTCTCAAAATTTCCAAGCCTGACGGAGGGTTTATGGCAGACTGGGAGTGAGATGGTGTTGGCTCTAAAGGAAAGGCTGCCATATCAGTGGAGGGAGTTATCTCCTGCATCCTAACAGAAGGCCTGATTCTGATCTCTCTTTCACCAGTGAATGTCAGGAGTAAATCCATTGAAATCAGTGGGCCAGATTCTGACTCCTGCTCCAGCTGCTTTCTAATGCTCTAGCAATGCAAGGCAGTTGGCTACCTTGTTTCACATTGGAGCTTCCGCATTGCCTCTATTCCAGCCAGTGCAGGGATGTTCCCAAGGACATGGAGTGTGTGGCAATTGTACTGCGCACTCTGGCTGTCCCTGTCTGCTGGAATAAGAAGAACTAGAGGTCAAGGTCAAAAAAGAACCTGATGAGTACACGGCGGATAGGTCCATCAATGGCTATTAGCCAGGATGGTGTCCCTGGCCTCTGTTTGCCAGAAGCTGGGAATGGGTGACATCACTTGATGATTACCTGTTCTGTTCATTCCCTCTGGGGCACTTGGCATTGGCCACTGCCGGAAGACAGGAGACTGGGCTAGATTGACCTTTGGTCTGACCCAGTCTGGGCGTTTTTATATTCTTATGTTAATAGCCCATGTGCATAAGTTAGAACCTCTTTTAGCTGTTTTGTTATACTGGTGACTGTACCAGCTCCCATATAGTTATTTTGAATTGCCTAAATGTATGAATATATAATCAAGTAAAATGAAGCCAGCTAATTTGCCTACTTAAATAAATATATACAGTGGACATACATTCAATTTTACTGTTAGAGGTCTGTTCTCCCATTAGTGCCTAGGACTTATAAGTAGGCAAATATTAATAACAGTTACTTTTGTAGGTCACACACTCACGGGAGAATAGATCTGCTAAATATGGAAAAAAGTATATTTAACTAGTACTGGGGATGTTCATGAACATATTAAACCGCTGGGTGAAATTGAAAGAAACAATAGTTTTCAAGGGGATGTACGGATTAAGGATACAAGCCCATATCAATTAACCACTAGAGGTTCGTAAGCCTTTTTGTAATCCTTTAACAGTGTACTTTTGCTGATAAATGTAAATTGGACTTGGGCTTCAAAGATGGGAATTTACAGCATAGATCAGGGAGAGAGGAATTTATAAGCATGCAGACACTGAAAGTGGAATTCATCCCATTTGCTGAGGCAAGCTTTGTGTTTTATAGATAATTATGTGGAATTGTGTGTTTTCTAATTAACTGCAGTTTGGGGCATGATCTATATGTCCATGTTAACAAGCAAGCAAAGCTGTGTCTTGTCAGATCTCAGAGATTTTTATGCTTTTACATTCATTGGAAAGTCACTTTTTTCAGGTATGGGGTTGATTTTGATTATTGATTGAAATGATCATTCTTGGAAGCATATGCATGTTTCCTGTTGGAAGGAAACCATTCATAAATAAATCCTATTCTTCCAAACTATTTCTGCCTTCCGAATAAGACCTCCATGTCTAATTTAGAGGAAGTGAAATAATAATTTAAAAGGAAAGGGGTTTTCAAAAAAATCTTGATTTATCATGATGAATGAATTGTTGTAAACGTATCTTTACATTACGATGTCACATTCATGGAAGCTTGTGGATTTTCTCTGTTAATGTGCCAGCATTTTTAATATGTATTTCAATGGATCCAAGTTAGAATAAATCATATGCAACATAGTCTTTAAATTTGGGTCCTTATATATGCACAATACCCATATGAAGCCCATGGAAGTTTGTGCGTCACTGATCCCCCACGTAAATTGAGAATTTAAATTTCCAGTTTGCAGTGATTTCGCAAAAAGAGAAGAAAAACAGGTTTCAGAGTTGCAGCCGTGTTAGTCTGTATCCGCAAAAAGAAAAGGAGGACTTGTGGCACCTTAGAGACTTATGCTCAAATAAATTTGTCAGTCTCGAAGGTGCCACAAGAAAAATAGACTATTTTATTTAAAAGAATCAAGACTGAATTTAGTCATCACTAGACATCAATTCTGCACTGCAGTCCTCCAAAGACATGACTATCAAACAGTAGCTACTGTAACCTGCAATTTCTCAGTGGTCTTGAACAGCAAAGTGACTTTTTACTTTAATAACATGATTTTTTTAATTACAGTAGACTGTGTACTAAAGATATAAAAAGACAAATATTTGTGTATGGCCATGTTCCTGAAAATTACCAGTAATGTAAACAACAGATTACTCATTCAGTATTTAATATAGGCTGGTACTTGAAAGGTGGCGTTGTGTGAGAAAGTGAAATCTTATTCAATAAAATCTCCAACTCCTTAGGATTCAGGTTGCTGTTTCCTAATCAGATCTGCATTACATTAAACTACTTGCCATTCAACTTGTTAACAAGCTTTGCATTAAATAAAGCTGTCTCTGGAGTTGAGTGAATGAATAGCCATTAGAAGTGTCTTGTGCATAATGTCTGGCTGAAGAAAAGCCTGCAAAAGAGGTGGTCAGAGGAGAGAAAAGGGAAGGGAATTTATCGCCTATTCCTAATACAATTAGTATGAATATGCAAACCTTAAAGGTGACAAATGGGTACCAGTCAGGACAACGGATCATGCTGCTTTTGCCACCCTGAAGTTTTTGATAGTCCTTTCACATGGACATTGGAGAAAGTTATACTTGAAATTGCTTTTCGTACCGCTTTTAAAATATACTGTTGAATACAATCACGCATACCACGTTGCCTGATTTTGGTGTATCATCTACAGCCCTGTATTGTTTAGATGTTTCCCCTTTCAGAGAGTCTTTTCACCGTCAGTGACCCTCACAATTCAAACACCCCTTTTATTTCCAGCCCTCCCACCCAGTCTTCCCCCCCCCACACACAAAAAAACCCTACTCCAAGCAGAGTTTTAACCTCATAATTTCTCCATGCATATTCATCTTACCATAGGCCTGATCCAGTAAAGAACTGATGGGATCTAATTTAGTTGTTACCCGTCAAGACAGAGATCTTGGCATCATTATGGATAGTTCTCTGAAAACATCCACTCAGTGTGCATTGGCAGTCAAATAAACCAACAGAATGTTAGGAAACCATTAGAAAAAGGATAGATAATAAGACAGAAAATATCATAATGCCTCTGTATAAATCCATGGTATGTTCACACCTTGACTCCTGCGTGCAGTTCTGGTCACCCCCATCTCAAAAAAGAGATATTAGTACTGGTACAGAAAAGGGAGACAAAAATGTTTAGGGTTATGAAACAGCTTTCATATTAGGAGAGATTCAAAGACTGGAACTGTTCAGATTGGAAAAGAGACAAAAGAGGCGATTTGATAGAGGTCTATAAAATCATGATTGAATGAGAATAGGCAAGTGTTATTTACCTCTTTAAACTGTCATTTACTTTCAAACTAGGGGTCACCCAACAAAATTAATAAGCAACAGCTTTAAAATAAACATAGGGAAATACTTCACACAACGCGCTGTCAGCCTATGGAACTTGTTGCCAGGAGATGTTGTGAAGGCCAAATTATAACTGGGTTCAAAAATAACTAGATAAGTTCATGGAGGAGAGGTCCATCAGTGACTACTAGCCAAGATGGTCAGGGACACAATCCCATGCTCTGGGTGTCCCTAAGCCTCTGACTGTCAGAATCTGGGAGTGGATGACAGGGGATGACCGGACAGAATTGTCCTGTTTTGTTCATTGCTTTTGAAGCATCTGGCACTGGCCACTGTCATAAAACAGGATACTGGGCTAGATGGACCATTGGTCTAATCCAGTATGACCACTCTTATGTTCTTAAATGGAGAAGTGCCAGAGACTCCATTAAGTCCACTAGAGACTTCGCTATTGCTATTGATTTTACATGGAAGGCGCCCAGACACCGTGCTGACAGGTGGCAGTATAAAACCCTAAGATAGATAGTATTTTTAAAATTAGCCAAACTCTTGCAGAAAATCTTTGTTGCCATAGTTATGCTTTTCATTTGTAAGAGCTTTAAATAGTAGTAATAAATGTGCCATAAAAATGATGCTAATGTTTTTAGTTTTTGACTGCCACTGTGAAATCACATTTGTGTTGTTTATTGAATTCTTGTCCCTGTAACATGTGGTGACATTTTCCCCCCTAAGTCATAGTTTGATGGTCAAGAGTTCCGCTTCTCCTCAAGGAGCCTGTTAAAACTGTTTTACAGTCTCTATAACTTTGGCTTATGTTTATGTAACAAGCATTGCCCAGTACTTAAAAAGACACTATAAAGCAGAATCTTTAAAAGAAGGGAAACCATTTGTTTCTCAGTTTGGTAATATTTAACATTAATGAATGAAATCCTGTGGAGAGAACTGTTGAAAGCATTCACTGTGCTTATAAAGCGTACAATGCCTCAAGGAAAGAGGACCCTAGATTTATATAAAGGTGGCATGATTTAGTGGACAGAGTACTGGATTGGGAGTCAAGACACCTAGTTGCTGTGTGATCTCAGGGAAATCACCTAGGCTCTGTGTGGTGACAGGCCCAACCTTTGTCTGCTTTACTTGGATGGTAAATTCTTTGTGGGTAGGGACTGTCTCTTACTGTGTGTTTGTACAGTGCCTTGTCCTTGATCTCAGCTGAGTCCTCTAGGGCAGTGGCTCTAAACCTTTCCAGACAACTGTACCCCTTTCAGGCATCTGATTTGTCTTGTGTACCCAAGTTTCACCTCACTAAAAAGCTACTTGTTTACAAAATCAGACATAAAGATACAGAAGTGTCACAGCACATGAGTACTGAAAAATTGCGTAGTTCTCATTTTTACCATATAATTATAAAATAAATCAATTGGAATAGAAATATTGTACAGCATATTGAGCAGTATAAACAAGTCGTCGTATGCATTTTTAGTTTGTACTGACTTCGCTAGTGTTTTTTAATGTAGCCTGTTGTAAAACTAGGCAAATATCGAGATGAGGTGATGTACCCGTGTACCCCGGGGTACATGTACCCCTGATTGAGAACCACTGTCCTAGGGACTAACATACCATTAATAATTAATAAAATAACCAGTAATTCTATATTTGTGCATAACCCAAATCTGCATATATTGGAGTCACATTCTTCCCTGGAAATGTACACTTCCCTGGCCGGCTTTTGGTCTTCAGTTTGATTACTGGTGCAGCTTCCACAGGGCAGAAACAACAATGTTTTCAGTGTAGCACATGAATGAATAACCGTGAATTCTGAAGCATTTGTCTCTGGTTTCAAAAAGAAAAAAAAGAGAAAGAAAATACAGATTATTACTTCCATATGTTTTCAGCCTTTTTACACTGCTTGCAATTGTTTCCTTTCATGAATAACATGCTTTGCATCTCTGTCTCCTTTAGAATTCAGATATTCTACACATCCTTGCATTTTTATTTCTACGGCTTTTAGTTTGGAGACCATGAGCATACCCTACACAATCTTATCCTGTATGAGCTTCTGTTCGTATCACTTCCATTGCAGTAACTCAAGGCCATGTTATCTTATTCAGTTTTTGTGGTGGGTTGCTGAAATAGACAAAACTGTACCGGTGGGAAGAATATTGAACCTAATGACCGTGAATACCCTTCCATTCTCATCTCCAGAAGCCATTCCTTGGACTTGTCATGTGTTCGGGGGTTCTACAGGAGTGAGTAAAAAAGGGTCTATCTCATGGAACGCTGTTCTACGTGATATTATATCCTCTGCAGTTAATGTTGAGTCTATCAGCATTAATTTCTGCATGTTCTTGCTCTACACCATTAAATGCCTTGGAAGCCCAGGCTCTCGGACCCTGCAAGGTGGGAGGCTCCCAGAACTCAGGCTGCAACCCAAGCCCGGAAGTCTTCACTGCAATTAAACAGTCTCATAGCCAGAGTCCCATAAGCTTGAGTCAGCTGGCATTGGCCAGCCACAAGTGTCTAATTGCAGTGTAGACATACTATGGATACATTGGAATTGCTGCTTTAGCCCATTGACTTTACGCCAGGACTTAAATTGCCCCATTGGGGTTAATTTTATCTCCACATACCTGTGAGAATTTATATTTGTTTGTTTCTTTTTTAACTGTGTGTATGTATTATAAAGCCCTGGAAGAAAACTAATGCCCTGACATACAATAAACATAACGAGGAGTCCTTGTGACACCTTAGAGACTAACAAATCTATCTCTAAGGTGCCATAAGTACTCCTCGTTATTTTTGCTGATACAGACTAACATGGCTACCACTTCAAAACCTGACATACAGTAGTAGTCGTGTCCAACTCAAATGACTGACCAAATCTAAATTTATGTATTTTTATTGAACACTATAAAATGCTTCTAAGAAAAACATTTACTTTTAACATACTTTTGTCTTCAGTTATTGTAAAACTGATCTATCAACTGCTAAGCCCTAAAAAGGGGAAAATAACTTTCTTGCCAAAGCTGAAGTTCTTCTTCAGCCTTCTGTTCTGAGACACAAACTAGAAACTAAATTGTGGTGCTCTTGAGCAATACAGACAAAAACGCTGATTTAGCAAGATACTTGTGCATGCATGTAACTTTAAGCATGTGAGTTCAATGGTCCCATTTACTTACATGTGTTAGGTTAAGCATATGTAGACGTGTTTGTAGTATTGGGACCTAATTTATTATTTTATGACTTCTCTCTGTAAGTTTTCATCGGAAAAAACAGTGTTAATATGATTGATCTCTCTATGGTACTTACATGGGCCTCTGTGCACCTCACAATTTTTAATGTGTGTGTCCTTACAGCACCCTGTGAGGTAGGGAAGTAAGAGAGGTGTGATTCCTGAGGCATAATCTATCTCCTGGGTTGTTGAGGAGTAGATGGATTTGAAGGCATCTCACATATTTCCTCATAAGAACCTACCTTTGGTGACGTCCCAGTGCTCTGTAGCAAAGCTCCCTTCTGTAGATGATTAAGAGATGGAAGATCATGGGCTCTTTTGTCAAAACAGTCTTTCTGCTTCCACTTCTGATTTTCTTTCGTCTTCCGGACGGCTTCATTATGATGAGATTTCAGGAAGTTGGTGAATTAGATCGGATCCTTCTTTCCATTAACTGCTGAGCTGGAGAAAAGCCATTCTCCAGAGGTGTACTTCAGTAAACCAGTAAAGTTTATACAAATCACCCCCACTGTCAAAAGTTTTCTTCGTAAAGTTCTTTACTTTCCATTTAGACCTTTGCACAAGTCCATTTGATTGGTGGTAATTTGGACTTGAATTTTTGAGATGAAAATCTCCATCTCTGGCAAATTGCCTAAAATCCGCACTGGAAAATTGGGGCCTGTTATTGCGAAAGACATCACCTGGAATTCCATGTCTGGAGAAGACTTACTCTTAGTACTGTGCAGTGTGCAAATTTCTGGATGCCAAGAACAAGAATCTGTGACTATTAAATAATTCTTTGATTACCAGGTATAAATCAGTGCCTACCTTCTCATAAGGCCTTTGTGGAACTGGATGAGGTTTCAGTGGCTCTGCCTGTTAGCATGGCTTGTTTTTCAATATTGCACCTTTTCCCCAAGGATCTCATAGCCTTGACTCCTGGCCTCTCTCCTTTCTGGGGTGCCAGGAGGAAAAAATGGTGGCAATTACATTTTGTTTCATGCGGTTCTCCTGCAGCAACGATGTTGATGCTTCAGATAGTCTGGACTATCTGGACCAAGTTCTCAAGGGGGCTGGAGGGAAGGCAGTCAGTTTTCTTATTTCTTCTACCCCCTGAAGATGAAGGGTTCTTGCTGTGCTGAGTAGGCATTGCCTCCTACGAGTAATTGAGAAGACATGTTTTACCCCTTAGGGTGATATTAATTTGTATTGCTTAGAATCCACAATCAGGAATCAGGGCTGTTTTGTCCTAGGTGCATGTAAACGAAGTAATGCTTGGTATGAAAAGAACTGATCAGCAGCAGTTGGCGAACTTGTGAAGTGGGAGAATTTTGTTTGGGGAGGTTGGTTGCTTTGATCAAAGTTTGATCTGAATTCTACAATATTCTATTGTGCACTTGTTGAGGGGATTCAGCTGGTAGATGGATTTGAAGGCATCTCACATATTTCCTCATAAGAAGTCTTTGGTGAAGTCCCAGGGCTCTCTAGCAAAGCTCCCTTCTGTAGCTCTGTTGCAGATATTGTTCTAATTTTCAAGTCAGGTTTCTGATTTGCATAGTAACAATGTGTAGTTGGCTACCTGCTACCATTTATTTCCTGACAGGGCCTGGGCCTCGTATTTATCATCAGCACTTCACATGCCCCATGGCTCAATGAGAGATGAAAGATTAATCATGGAAGGGGCTGAGTACCCTCAGTGGGAGCAATCTCTTGAGAAGCATCCAATGTTTCAGAACCAGAGAGCCATCCTGGATGGTGGAAGTTAGTACAGTCATCACTGACCAAATATTTGTGTGATCGAATAGCCCTTCATTCATTCAGATCACTTGAACATTGGCTGTAGCTGACCCTATTTATTTAACGGTTCATATTCTTATGGTTTGATGGTTTTCACAGCTGATCCTTTTCTGGAAGGTTTCTTACAGCGACATTTGTAGCCTGTTGAGAAGAGAGGTGTTTTGTCAAGGGAGCTGTTCCTCTAGGATAGCGGTTCTCAAACTTCATTGCACTGCAACCCTCTTCTGACAACAAAAATTATTACAGCACCCCAGGAAGGGGGACCAAAGCCTGAGCCCACCCAAGCCCTGCCACCCTGGGTGGGGGTGGGGGCGGGGGCGGGGGCAAAGCCCCATTGCCCCAGGCGGGGGGGCCAATGCTGAAGCCCAAGGGCTTCAGCCCCAGGCAAGAGGCTTATAACCTTCGCCTCAATGCCCAGGACTGAAGCCCTCAGGCTTGGACTTTGGCTTTGGCCCTGGGCTTCAGCAAGTCTAAGCCAGCCCTGGCAACCCCATTAAAACAGTTTGAGAACCACTGCTCTAGGATAGCAGAGTGTTTTTTAAACTAGCAATTCAAGATCCCCCCCCAATGAAAAGATTCAGAGTAATACTAGTGGGTTGGTGAGAAAAATATCTAGGTACAGAGAAGAGAAACACAGCTAAAAATTAAAAGGGTGTACAAAGACGTCTAAAGGATGTGGTTTACTGAAACAGTGTTTCTCAGACTGTGGTCCACTGGTGGCCCTCCCAGCACTCGGTGGAGAGCCCTGGAGAGCTGTCAGCCCACATGATGCTGGCAATTTTTTGTTTCTAGGTGCCACATTGTGGCAAAGTCAACTAAAAATACGTACAGTATTTCCCCAGTATTACTTTTCACTGGAAATAATGGCTGTAGTTGCCACCAGGACATTATGGGATAACAAATAGGAAGGAGAGGGTGTCTGTGGCATTGTCAGTGGGAGATATCCACGAGACAACTTTTCTCTGTATTAAGATATGGTCCATGTTGCAAAGATGTTTGAAGGCCTCTGATATAAGAGATTGAAGATTTGATTCTCCTCCGACTTATGCTGCTGTAAATTGGGAATTATTCCTGTGAGGTCACAAGAGATGGGATGTGGCTGGTGTAAAACTGGTGTCACTCAGAGCAGAGTTGGATCCTGATTCTCTCCTGGCTAGTAGAAGCAGTTGAGATTGTCTCAGGTGTTCTTGCTGCCAATTCCCAGGAGTGAATTTTCCAGGATACGGTCTTTTTCCTTAGACTTGAAGGTCCTTCAGTGTGGCACATTCTTCCATAAAAGAAGGATGATCTTGTGGTTAAGCCACAGGGCTGGTAGTGGGGTGGTCTGGATTAAATTCCAGATCTCTTCTATGATGCTTCAATTTCCCACCTGGAGAATGGGGATAATAATACTTCCTTTCTCCCACTGTTTTCTCTTCACTTTGCAAGCTCTTTGGGAAAGGAACCACATCTTTGCACGTGTGGATGGGTGTACACACACATACAGTGCCAAGCACAATAAGTGTCTAGGTAATTGTCTGTAATGCTATAATAATTAATAACTTCCTCTAGTATTCTGACAGAGTCCTGGTGTGGTTGTCCTTAAACTGGTAAGGCGTACACATTTTGTTAGGCTTTTAGTTGGCCTTAATTACACCAGCTTAAGGGCTTGATTGTTGCAGTTGTCATTTGGCTTTGTGGCTCATGGTAGTGCAACTGTGGTTTATTGCCATCTATAGGTGAGTACGTTGTGGTTTTTTTAATTGTTTATTTAAATTTTCTTATTCTGTAAATCGACTTTGTGCCTCAGGGTGTGTCTACACCACAAAGGCGGATGTGATTGCCTTTGTGGTGTAGACACACCCTGAGGCACAAAGTCATGCCTGACTAATCTAATCGCCTTCTATGATGAGATTACTGGTTCTGTGGATGAAGGGAAAGCAGTGAATGTATTGTTTCTTGACTTTAGCAAAGCTTTTGACACAGTCTCCCACAGTATTCTTGTCAGCAAGTTAAAGAAGTATGGGCTGGATGAATGCACTATAAGGTGGGTAGAAAGTTGGCTAGATTGTCGGGCTCAACGGGTAGTGATCAATGGCTCCATGTCTAGTTGGCAGCCAGTGTCAAGTGGAGTGCCCCAGGGGTCGGTCCTGGGGCCGGTTTTGTTCAATATCTTCATAAATGATCTGGAGGATGGTGTGGATTGCACTCTCAGCAAATTTGCGGATGATACTAAACTGGGAGGAGTGGTAGATACGCTGGAGGGCAGGGATAGGATACAGAGGGACCTAGACAAATTGGAGGATTGGGCCAAAAGAAATCTGATGAGGTTCAATAAGGATAAATGCAGGGTCCTGCACTTAGGACGGAAGAACCCAATGCACAGCTACAGACTAGGGACCGAATGGCTAGGCAGCAGTTCTGCGGAAAAGGACCTAGGGGTGACAGTGGATGAGAAGCTGGATATGAGTCAGCAGTGTGCCCTTGTTGCCAAGAAGGCCAATGGCATTTTGGGATGTATAAGTAGGGGCATAGCGAGCAGATCGAGGGACGTGATCGTTCCCCTCTATTCGACATTGGTGAGGCCTCATCTGGAGTACTGTGTCCAGTTTTGGGCCCCACACTACAAGAAGGATGTGGATAAATTGGAGAGAGTCCAGCAAAGGGCAACAAAAATGATTAGGGGTCTGGAACACATGAGTTATGAGGAGAGGCTGAGGGAACTGGGATTGTTTAGTCTGCGGAAGAGAAGAATGAGGGGGGATTTGATAGCTGCTTTCAACTACCTGAGAGGTGGTTCCAGAGAGGATGGTTCTAGACTGTTCTCAGTGGTAGAAGAAGACAGGACAAGGAGTAATGGTCTCAAGTTGCAGTGGGGGAGGTTTAGGTTGGATATTAGGAAAAACTTTTTCACTAGGATGGTGGTGAAACACTGGAATGCGTTACCTAGGGAGGTGGTAGAATCTCCTTCCTTAGAAGTTTTTAAGGTCAGGCTTGACAAAGCCCTGTCTGGGATGATTTAACTGGGGATTGGTCCTGCTTTGAACAGGGGGTTGGACTAGATGACCTCCTGAGGTCCCTTCCAACCCTGATATTCTATGATTCTATGATTGCAGTGCATGATCGAGCCAGCTTTCGTCCAGTTGGCGTGGGTAGCAGTGGTGGTGAGGATGTGGCCCATGCAGGCTTTGGTGCATGCTAGCTGCCCCATTCCAAGCCCTCTGGGGACCGTAAGTACTTGGGTTTTTGGCCTGCTCCAGGTTCTGCACTCTCTTGTCTTCTCTGCTATTGTTGCCCATGCTATCTAGATGAAAGCTAGCGGGGGATATGCCTACCCACGCTGCAGTCAGACTTCATTTGCAGTGTAGACCTATCCTGGGAAGCCCTGTGGTCTAGTGCAATCAGCACAGGACTGGGAGCAGGGAACTCATGGATTCTAATTCTACTTGACTCACTGTCAGCCTCCAAGTTTCAGAGGAACAGCCGTGTTAGTCTGTCTTTGCAAAAAGAAAAGGAGTACTTGTGGCACCTTAGAGACTAACCAATTTATTTGAGCATAAGCTTTCGTGAACTAGAGCTCACTTCAAGAATCCCATACCTTGTGCTTTGTGAGCCCAAATGGGAGCCTGTTAGCTGGGTTGGGTTGTGGCTGGTGGGGAGGGGCTCTGGGACCATTGTGGGAGGGAGTGTACATTGGACCCTTTCAAGAGTGTCCTCCTAGGTGTTCTCACTTGGTTTCCCCCTTCCTACTTTCTACTTCTCAGGTCCTGCAGGGAGAATACTTCTGGGAACCCCTGGAGCATGGCTGAAGCTGGGAAAGCTACAATGCTGCCCTATGTATATATGTTTCCCCACCCAGTAAAATGGGGATAGTAATATTTCTCTGTGAGACGTTGAGGGAGCTAATGAATGTTTTTGTGCAGTGCTCTAATGCGTAAGGCCCAATCAAAAGGGCTCAGTATTAGTATCATTATCTCCACCATGGGTGGGGATTATAGAACGAATGGGCATTTACGCTTTAAGAGAAACTCCTACACCTTCAATAGAGGGCTTATAGTCTCAGAGAGAAGGGACTTTAAAAACCGAAATGTGCTAGTCTAAAAAAGATCACTTTTTTCCTGGCCAGTATTTCACTTTGCAGCCTTTCATACAGAGTCGGGATTCGTTTTCTTAAGACATAAACATTTCTGCAGCCAGATCCTGCTGTAAACTAGTGCAGTATCTATGCTGAGCTCCATCAGCGGAAGTCAGGCTCTTGTCTTTGATTTGTTCCCCGTTACAGATAATTGTTCTCACTTCTTTCCAGAGATTCTCTTCCCTATTCTACTGTTTATCTTTAAAAATCTTTCCCCATTCTTTCAGTTTTGTAATCCATTAATGATTGTATCAGTGAATCACTGTTTTAATAATCTATTACATTCTAATTGACCCCAATCTCCTTATAGAAATCTTGGGTCCTCTAAGTACATGGAAAAGCTTAAGTATCGGCAGATAGCATCAACTCAGATTTTTGCCTGATAGTCTCATAATAGCTTGTTTATGAATTTCAACTGTACATTTAATTTTTCTGCCATGAATAACCAGGCAGTTATCACACAGGAAATCAGGGGTGAAGGTTCTGTAAGCAGTGCACCCGACATGATGCTGATTTGTGGTCATTAGCTAATATTTAAGGAATTCGAAATGCTATTTGTAATTTGTCTGATTATAAAGAAAACAAATTTCTGGGTAAGCCATATAGGCATGGCTGTTGCTACATAGACAGACTTTCCAATTAAGTTTTGGTATGTCTAGGTGTACACTGCATGTGCCTTAAAATGCTGTGGCTGTTTATGGGTCTCTTGTACCTTTTTTACACCAATCTAGTCTTCCATTAGTTTCAGTGGAGCTGATCCTCGTTTAGAGCCGTGTAAGGGAAATGATCTCTCAGCTGGAAATCACTCACTTTGTTGTTCACTTGTACTCCCATCCATGCTCCACGGGATGCTCCACTGCATACAGCCAGATTCTGCAAGGCGCCGACCACCTCCTATGACGGTCCAATCCCTATCTTCAAAGGGAGCTGAGGACATTGTGTAAATTTGGACTCCAAGCCTTCATTCTCACAGAGCTCTGCACCTACATGGAGTTTCACTGAAGTCAGTGACGCTCTGTCTAGGCACAGAGAGGTCCATTAAAATTGAGCACCAACCAGGATCGGGACCTAAGAGAGCAGTAACTGCGGAAGTTAGGCTGGATCTGCAAAAATCACAGTGCGCTCTTGCATTAAGCAGAAAGAGCCTGGCTATTTCTTCCTCTATGTATGGTTCTTATGCTCCGCAGTGATCTGACTCCAAAGCTTGGTGCTTGAAGTGCTCAGAATCGCTATTATTATTATTACAACTAAGGAGGGTGATGCTTCGTACTCAGTCATCACGGCAAATATTTCATTCGGTACCAGTTGCCCTTGTAGCTGCTGCTATAGTGATAAAAGACGTAATGGCTGCTCTTGGAGATAAGGAAGCTATATAAATATAATTACTGAAGTCCCTCTGTGGAGGTGGGGTGGGAAGCCTGTAGATAGATGAGTCTCTCTGCCTCTATATCTGCAAGGGAAGCTCCTGGGGCACTTTGCTATGCCCTAGAGAAGGGATGAAACTCCACCTAACCAGCATGCTAACCACTCGCCGCAGCACGCTTTCCAGCCGGTTGCAGCTTCTGGCATACTAAATTGGAGCTGTCTGGTCACAGCTGTGAGCAATTAGCTACCCACCCCACCACCACCACTTTTCCTCCTCCTATTTCTTGTCACCAACCTGCTGGAATTCATGAGTGAAAAAAGGGAAGCCCCTAGCAAGTTGGGGAGTGAGAATACTAGAGTTTTGAGCAAATCGTGTGTAGTTAGTGAATTGCAGTTGCATTAGCCACTGTGGCTAACAGGTTTACAAAGGGCTGTTGGTCTTACCCACAGGAACAAATTCAGCCTCTTCATTCGCTATTGGGAGTTGCACCCAATTACCCAGAGCTGCCAAGGTCTCAAAAAAACTTACAAGTTCATTTCTAAAGCCTTTTCCACAGTAGGCATTTTAGCCCTGGGGTAGCTGAACTAGCGCAAATCTGCACGGATGTGATTTGTACCACTTTAGCTCACCCCTGGATAGGAACCAGGAGAAGTTGCCCAGTGCCCATTGCGTTGTGGTGGTGTTTGTCATGTCTGTGTTACGGGCTTGCATCACTGCAATTATGCTGGTGGCTAAAACCCTCAGTGTAGACCAGACTCAAGCTTCAAGCATATTTTTCTTTATTTTCCATTTCTTCTTGTAGGTCCCATTTTTTTTTTTAACCGGGACAGGAGCATGTTTTCTAGTTCTGTAGCCAGATATTTCTGAGACCATACTGATGAAAATGATTTCCATGGCAGCAGTAACCATAGGAAACCTTCTGAATGTGTCTTGTTTGGTTCCTGGCTCCTTTATTTTAACTGTGTACTCTGCAAACGGAACAGTGAGTATCCTTGGTGTCTTGTGCACATTGTAACCGTGCAAAGGGCCGAGAATATTTGCTGTGCCCCTTGGCTGATGAGCACCTCAAGTCTGCCATTCCTTCAAGTGTACTGGAATGTTTTCGCACAGCTTGAAGGTTGGGGAACCAAGATGTGGTGACTAATTCTCTTTAGCTGGCCAGAAAACCTTTTGTAAGAGGATCTGTTAGAAGAAATGAAGTTTCATAGCTATCGTCTGACTCCTGTGCGCACTCAAAGGGTGCAGAGGACATTGTACGTTGGATGCTAATTGCTCAAGAAAGAAAAGAGAGCTGGCTCCCAGTACCTCATTCCCTTTTGCTATCTTTCTCTGTTCTTTTCTGATACTATTTTAGAAAGATGTTGTGTTTCTGGTACAGCGAGGACGTACTATACGGTAGAACCTCAGAGTTACAAACATCTCGGGAATGGAGATTGTTCGGAACTCTGAAATGTTCGTAATTCAACAACTCATGATGGTGGTTCTTTCAAAAGTTTACAGCTGAACATTGACTTAAAGTACAGCTTTGAAACTTTACTATGTAGAAGAAAAATGCTGCCCCCCCTTTTTTTTTAGTAGTTTCCGTTTAACACAGTAATATACTGTATTTGCTTTTCTTTTTGGTCTCTGCTGCTGCCTGATTGTGCAATTCCGGTTCCAAACGAGGTGTGTGATTGACTGGTTAGTTTGTAACTCTGGTGTTTGTAACTACTGTAATTATTATTGTGTATTACTGTGGTGCTTAGAGCCCACCCAAGAACAGGGCCCTATTGTGCTAGGAGCTGTACAAATACAGAGTAACACAGTCCCTGGAGAGCTGACAGTCACCCAGGGTGGGCAAAAGAGACGGAACATTCACCCTTCGGCAAGGATGGAGAATCTTGATTTAAAGAAAAAAATGTGAAAATGCCATTAACGTGTTTCGTTGAAAATAGACATTCTGTTGAAAGTTTTATCAGGAAATCGAAACAGGGAATGTTTCTCTGGGACCTATTCAGAGGAGGGGTCCCGTGTGTACTGCTGCATGGAGGAAACTTGAAGTGAAAAGCAAATCTAGTGCTGGAAATGAAGCTTTTAAATCAATCCTCATAATGAATTGGAAACCATTGGTGCAAGTGGGAATTAGTGCTAGAGTTAGACAGGTCGTTCATGGACAATCCTGGCACTGGAAAAAGGGCAATTGTTTGCAAAAATAAAAAATACTTAGCCCAGCTCTGGGCATGAACATTATGGGGAGGGGAACAGGCACTTATGTTTTGGTATCACCGTTAGCCAGGTGAGGAGGAGGGGAAGATTCCATTAATGATTCGTAAAATTAATATTATTCCATACGGGGCAGAAATACAAATCCTTTCACTCCCTCCCAACCCCAAAAACATATATTATTATTATTATTATTTATAATTTATTTGTATTCTGGTAGCACCTAAAGGGCCCAACCATAGCTCAGAACCCCTTGTGCTAGGTGCTGTGGACACACAGAACAGACAGCCCCTGCTGCAAGGAGCTTACAGTCTCTGTAAATATATATTGCCTCAATGACAAGCAAACGGGTCTGCTCTTTCCTCCTTCCATCTGCTGTTTCACAAACCACTGTTCAGTTTGTACCTTGGCCATTGCAGGGACAGCCTTCGTGCTGGTAATTCCACACGTGGGCCGCTGTGCAGAAGATCGATGTGTGGAGAGAAGCATGCATAAACTAGTCAGACTAGAGAACTTGGTGGGGTTGGAGGAGGGGTCTTCACTTGTCATCATCTTTCCCTGTCATCTCAGTGTACGCTGGCACAAATATTAAGGCACCGTCAGTCATTGCTGCTCCACGGGGGGGGGGGGAGGGGGGGTAAACACAGCTGGACCAAGCTTTTTTTGAGATTTGCGGGGGAAGGGAGAAATTCAACTTCTGCTTCAGCAGGGCAGTTTGACAGTTCATCCTACTTGCTGCTGGTGAGATGATGATGATAATTATGTGGAACTGTCATTTTGCATTTGATGGGAAATTCTACTTTTCCATGGTGTGACTATGACACCCTGGCCCAGTGCCATTCTGTAGGGTCCCCATCTGTTGTAAGTAGACCCAATCGCTGGGTCCCATGTGGTTGTAAACTAACTGGGTCTGGACTGAGTCTAGCTTGTTTCTAGCTCTGGATCCACAGGGCACGTTTCCAGGCTCAGGCCTTCTGTCTGACATCCTTCCTTGGGATGTGGCTCTGCAATCCAGCTGCCCTAGATCCTGAAACCAGTTGTCAGACCTCCCGAGGCCCTCAGTTGCTTACATATACAACCCTAAAGCTCCAACAAGGATGTGGGCATTCTGGCTTCTAGTTTAACTTCTTTAGGAACAGTGTGTCAGGAAAGCAAGGGATACAGGCTTAGCAAAGGAATTTCTTAACCATATGTAAGCAGGGGAATAGTCCCTCTCTTGTGGGGAACTTTCCTGGCTTCTGCACTACCCTGGTGAAGTGGGCTAGCGAAAGGATCTGAGTCCTCGCTCCCACTTCCTTTACCCAGTGGCTTCCCTGCCCTTGAGGACTCCCCTTCCACTCCCCTGTCTGGCAGAGTCCTCGTAACCCCAACAAGGCTGGGCCCAGGATTCCTGGGGGGCTCAACCCCCAACCCTGCGGTGGTCACCTAGGACAGGGGCTAGGGTGTCCCCACTCCGGGGTACTCTCTCTGCACTGGGCACTTCTCTGACCCACTGACCATTACATACAAGTTAAAGCAAATGCAAGTTATTTCATCAACAATTAATTTTAAAAAGAATAAGGGGAAATGGGAAAGGTTAAAGGAAACACATCACCCCGCTCGGTGGCAGGGAACATCACAAACAGTGTCTCTGGAACATCCGGGCGGTTCACAGTCTGTTCCTTGTAAGTCCCAGGCCTCCTGCTCAGGCCCTGGCTGTGCTGCAGGGATGCTGGGGGTTGGACACTTACTCTGGTGGTGGCCACAAGCTCTCAGGCTCTAAGTGGTAGGACCCTTCTGCCCAGTGTCGCCCCCGCCCTGTCGGGGTTATGATCCAAGCCTGGCCTGCAGAGCCTCTTGGATGAGGCGTCTCCCCGTGCTGGGCCCACTGCCCAGGGTCCGCCTCGCTCTCTCCAGCTGCTCACCGCACCCAGCTCCTGACGGCTCCAGTCCCAGCTGCAGCACTCTGTCTCTGCTGCTCTGCCTCCAGCTCCCTGGGCTGCTTCTTTGGCCCCTCTGGCTCTGGTTGCTGCAGCTCTGCTCCCAGGACAGGTCTGCTCTGCAGGCTGCTTCTGTGACTCTGCTCCCAGCATTGACCTGCTTCCTGGGCTGCTTTTCTGGCCCCTCTGGCTCTGGTTGCTGCAGCTCTGCTCCCAGGGCAAGTCTGCTCTCTCTGGGCTGTGCCTCTGGCTTTGGGGCTGCAGCTCTGCTCCCAGGACAGGGTCTGCTCTCTCTGGGCTGCTTTTCTTGTCCCTCTGGATCTGGCCCAGCTCTGCTCCCCGGCTTAGCTCGGGCCCCTGCTTTCTCCTTAGCTCGGCCCCACTCTGTCTGACCCAGGCAAATCCAGCTCACACAGAGGACGGGACCTCCATGGCCTCCTGACTCTCTGATTCCTTCCTTAGAGGTTTTTAATCCTTCCTTAGAGGTTTTTAAGGTCAGGCTTGACAAAGCCCTGGCTGGGATGATTTAACTGGGAATTGGTCCTGCTTCGAGCAGGGGGTTGGACTAGATGACCTTCTGGGGTCCCTTCCAACCCTGATATTCTATGATTCTATGATTAGCCTGCTCGCCCTGTCATTCAGGCTGACCTGGAGCACTGGCCTCTCCCCATTGTTCCTGGGGGCTGTCAGTCTCAGGGTCCTGGTTTCCCATAGACCCTTTCCCTTTTAGTACTGGGAGCTAGCAACTAAACCATCCCCACTGAATGTTAGTAAGGGGGCAACAGTCCCCTTACACATAGTCATTTAACTTTTAAAAGCACTTGAGAGTTACAGATCTTTGAAAACTAACAGAAGTCTGATCTGACAATGTCTGTGGGTCCAAAGTCTTGTCAGTGTTTCAGACTGAATAGACCCCACCCTCCCTCTCCTCCCCTGCTTCCCTGTGGCGATGGTCAGACCCCACTCCACAGAGAAGCACTCACCCTTGAATACAGTCTCTGTCTTCTTTTGCCATGTGCCATGTTTGTCCCTTCCCCGCTCTAGGCTCCTTTACAGAGAGTCCATTGTTCCATGGGGTTGGGCCAGCAGTTTAGCAGCCATCAAAGTTGATGGCTTCAGATCTGCTCTGTGATGGCTTCCCCAGGAGAGTCCTTCCACAAGGTGTCAAACACCTCTTTGGAGTAAGGCTGCTGACTGAAATACACGGAGTGATAACATTGCATTGGGCCAGGTTAGATGTGAGTTCAGCATGTAACACAAAATGGAGGTTACAATACAACACGGAGTTCACAATTTGACCCAGACACATCCCACTCTGTCACAGTGACCATTCCAGACTACAAGATGAGAGTATGTAGACCCCTGTCTGTAAGGCAATGGGGCAGCCTTCATCAACTCCAGTAGCTGGGATTTCTATGAGGGAGCTGCCCCTAGACCAGGGGTGGGCAAACTTACCATGCTGCTCAGAGCAGCAGAAGCTCTCAGCCCTGCTGCCCTGACGGAACCAGCCCCACTGCCCGTGTGGCGGTGTGGTTGCGGGGAAGGGAGACAGCAGGGGAGGGGCTGGGGGCTAGCTTCCCCGGCCAGGAGCTCAGGGGCTGGGCAGGACGGTCCCGCGGGCCGGAGTTTTCCCACCTCTGCCCTAGACCTTGTACAGTTTCGTATTAGCCTCTGACGAGAGGGTGTCTAGTAATGTGAACGCCCTTGCTCTGGTCCCTTTTTGACTATTGGAATGGAGAAGCAATTAGGGCTGGTCAAAAACTTCCCTCAAAACTTTTTTTCTGGAAATATTTAGATTTGGATATTCCACCACAGTGCCTCATGGGAGTTGTATTTTCTTGTATTTGGTTGGACAGATTCCTGGAGATTTCATCATGTGACATCATCTTTAATTAAAGATTATTCTTTAATTCCTGGAGATTCCAGGACAATCCTGGAGGGTTGGCAACCCTAGGCCAGACTCCTTGCCTGGACTGTATCTCTCATGATGCACTGTGGTCAGAGATTCCCATGATGTACCACCTCCCCTGTCCAAGTGGGGGACTATGGTGCATCGGGAGAGGTCTCATCTCTGAGCCCCATCCTATAGAAAAGAATGGGACCACAAGGCACCCAAACTACAACTTCCATGGGGCACTGTGGTGGCATTTCTATACTGAAATATTTTGGGGTTTTGAATTTTCACCAAAAATTTAAATTTTCCATAGAAAGTTTGGACAAAAAATGATTCTTTTGGTTTTCATCTAAATTTTTTGCAGGAAAAAATTCTAATTTTCTGACTAATGCTATCATGTGCATTTTCCCCAGAAGATTGCATCAGTTGGGAGTGAGGGAATAAGAGATATCGGGGCATTTTTGGAATGTTTGTGTGAAGAGAATATGGGAGAATGTAGTTGATTTCCTAATTAAATAGATGAGTCCCCTGTTTTGTTATGACAAATTTTAGGTTTGCCTAAACCTGAAACTCAAAGTAAAACCTGGGTGCTGTGAAACTTCAGCAGACTAAATCTGGCTATGGTTGAGTAGCCGTGCACTTTTGTTGTCAGCTATGCACGGTGGAAGGGAATCTATAATAGACTCATGAACGCTGGGAAAATGGAGCAATGGGCATAGCTCCTTGGGCCACAGACGGTTGTAATTTTGTGTATATGTACTGTGCTGAACATATCCTTAGTTCTTAACAAATCATAAACACCACTAATTGTTTATGGCAATGAACCTATTTGAGCAAAGTGCCATTTGAAGGGCAACGTGTCAGGTTACAAAGACTGAAGGACTTTTCTTGCCTGCGCTGAAAGGAATCTCTCTTGCCCGTTGCGTTCCATTTCACCAAGTTCGTAACTATTGTTTGTCTTCTATTAGAAGACATATTAGATGGCGTTTGCATCGTGTGCCTGGAGATGAAAATAGGCCAGCTTTACCAGACCCCAATAGACTTGAGTCTTGACAACCATGCTTTTACTTTCTACAGATTATTTAATCACTGTAGCTCTAAAACCCCACAACTATAGAAAAGTCAGGCTTTTGCTTAAAATACATGACTATTAAAGAACAGGCAATCAGTCAAGAACAATGCGAGACACAGAATTGCTTTCTCTTCTCACATGCAGAACGAATTGTAACATTTATAACAAAGCTGCGTTCCTGCTGTATTAAATCTGTATTTTGTGCCATAAAGATAATGTGCTGGAACTGTATCGCCTTTAAATGTCAGATTTAAGGAGGGTGGAGAAACGTGAATACAATAAAAGTTAATATTGTTCGTTGCAGTTTGTACAGAGTTGTAACATGGAGCATTTAAGGCTTTAAATAGATGCGTTTGAATTTGTTTTTATTATGGTGATTTTTCTTCCTAATACCAGGAATAATGCTGTTCTTGCAGAACAAAAATGGTTTCATATTGTCATGTGATGGATTTAGCTTGTACCTGTAACAGATGTGAAATTCGGCAAAGTATGCAAATGATCTGATTAATTCTGGAATAAAGAAGCCACATTGTTTGCTCTTATTTTCCCTTGTTATTTTCAGAGATATAAATAAAACATGTCCAAACTGCACATCCCGAAGTTCCAGGAGAGACTGTATTTATTTTCTGCAAAGGTGATGCAACTGTGGCGTATGAAACATGAATATTTGCAAGTGTCTGATGGGAGACATCTCCAGGCATTAGCATTATGCTCAGCATCTCAGTTGCACAACATTTAACTTTATTAAACATTTAATCCAAAGTAAAATTATGAATATTAAAATTGCTCATTGGTTCTTCATTTTAAATAAAGGAGCATTTGTATCAATGTACAGCAGAGGGCACCATATAATGCTTAGCTGAGTATTTTGCTGTTTAATATCTGTATAAAGGGAAAAAACTGCTTGAATCATATTTTTTAGAAATTAATGACAGTGCGGCTGTATATATCATATATTTGGCCACCACTGAAGCTGGTTCAGTAGCTTGTCATATTGATTAGTGTTCAGCCTGTTGGTACACCGAGCTTCAGGGGCTTACGGATAAGGAAGATACATTTTGAGAGACACAGAGGAGTAATGATGAAAGATGTCAGCATAGTAGAGGTATGTCTGAAGGAGTCTTTCCCTACCAGTTGGTATAGCTGTGGGCACTGTTACAAATCAGAGATTTCTTGAGCAGTATCTAGGCAATATTAGATGATATGTATTTCATCCAAAAGTGTCAGAAGTGCTTCACAGCAGAAAAGGGAGACATGGTCCTGCACAAGAAGACCTTACAATCCAATGTCCAGACTTTGCCACCTTTCTCGTCAGGAAAGTGCCATACTCTACCAATACCCCCATTGATTTCAGGGGCACTCCTGGTAGGTAGAATCTTACTTGTGAATAAGGGTAGCGGGATTGGGCCTTAATTAAGATGTTTACTTGCTCACATGTGTAGTCTCTCTGAAGTCAATGGGGCTCTTTCTGTTAGTAAAGTTACTCACACATGCAAATTCATCAAACCCCAAACATGTTAGTTAAGTCCCCAATCCTGCAAAGACCTAGGCAAGTGATTCATTATGCACACTGAGTATTCCTGCTGAAGTAAAAATCGAGGCTGTAGGCTGCTCAATGCAGTGCCATATACAGAAACACACCATTTTAAATAGTAAATCCAACACTGACACCGTTTCTCATTGAACTACTTTGTGTATATTAAGTGTTTCTTTTGAGGGGGAGGGTGACCAGACAGCAAGTGTGAAAAATCGGGACAGGAGTGGGGGATAATAGGAGTCTATATAAGAAAAAGACCCCAAAATCGGGACTGTCCCTTTAAAATCAGGACATCTGGTCACCCTAAGGAGGGGAAAAACCCCTGCTCAAATGTTCTGTATTTCATATTGCGCATTTGTTGAAGAAGTGAGATGTGTTGGCATTTGTTCAGCAAGCAGTTGTATGATTTTGAAAATGCCAAGCCTGTGTTCAATTTAAACTTTAAATTGTTTTACTTCACTATGGCATATTTAAATATTCAATACAGCTGCATTTCTGATATTACACTTTGGCCCATGTACTTTAAGGCAGACCCATAGAATTCCATACCGAATTTTAGAATTTGCCATTTATCTAACAGGATTTCAACATTCTCCCTTGGCAACCACCCCTTTTCTATTCAAATTGTGCAGAGTCAATGCAGTCTCGAAAGGCTTTACACCGACAGAGTGCAGAAAGTATGAACATCATTGTATTGAACAGGGGGTCTGGTAACTATAGCAATAGTCCTTGTAGTCAAAGATAACCAAAATTTCAAGCTATGTAAATGTTGTTACTGAATGTCTGTGGAGTGTAAAGAACAGTTAGAGAAACATGGAAATGTTGGAGAGGTTTTACGGTAGTGCGCACCACTCTCCAGCATAGACAGTACACGTATAAAGTTTGCGGGCGATACCAAGCTGGGAGGGGTTGCAAGTGCTTTGGAGGACAGGATTAAAATTCAAAATGATCTGGACAAACTGGAGAGATGGTCTGAAGTTAATAGGATGAAATTCAATAAAGACAAATGCAAAAGTACTCCACTTAGGAAGGAACAATCAGTTGTACAAACATAAAATGGGAAATGACTGCCTAGGAAGGAATATTGTGGAATGGAATCTGGGGCTCATAGTGGATCACAAGCTAAATATGAAACAAGAGTGTAACACTGTTGCAAAAAAAAGTGAACATCCTTCTGGGATGTATTAGCAGGAGTGTTGTAAGCAAGACACAAGTAATTCTTCCGCTCTCCTCTGCGCTGACTAGGCCTCAGCTAGAGTATTGTGTCCAGTTCTGGGAGCCACATTTCAGGAAAGATGTGGACAAATTGGAGAAAGTCCAGAGAAGTGCAACAAAAATGATTAAAGGTCTAGAAAACATGAGCTATGAGGGAAGATTGAAAAAACTGGGTTTGTTTAGTCTGAAAAGAGAAGACCGGGGCCAGGGGGGGGGGGGGAGGGTGTGATAACAGTTTTCAAGTAGATAAAAGGTTGTTACAAGGAGGAGGGAGAAAAATTGTTCTCCTTAACCTTTGAGGATAGGACAAGAAGCAATGGGCTTAAATTGCAGCAAGGGTGGTTTAGGCTGGACATTAGGAAAAAATTCCTAACTATCAGGGTGATTAAGCACTGGAATAAATTGCCTAGGGAGGTTTTGGAATCTCCATCATTGGAGATTTTTAAGAGCAGGTTAGACAAACACCTGTCAGGGATGGTTTAGATAATACTTAGTCCTGCACTAGAGGACCTCTTGAGCTTTTCCAATCCTATGATTCTATGATTAAAGATCAACTGGAATGATATGGTATCAGAATCATGCAGAGTTATATTAGTAAGGAGTTAAAAAATCCTCAGAGTTTGGAAGGGATACAAACCTTCAGGCCTTTGGGCTTAAAACAACCTCTGAGTGTGTTAGAGACTTTCTCCGTAGGCAGATTATTTGGTAAGGTCCTGATGCAGCAAATCATTTTAGTACGGACCGTAACTTGAAGGACATGAGTTGTCCCATATGCTTTAATAGGGCTGCTCGCAGGTCGAAAGACATGAAGACGCTTAAGTGCTTTACTAGACTGAGACCTAATTGCCCACTTAAGGGTTTCTTGGAACTTTCACTGCATCATTTAGTACTAGCCGCTGTTGGAAATGTTGGATCCTGGACCAGGTGGCCCACTGTTCTGATCCTGTGGGGCAATTCCTGTGTTCCAGTTTTGTGTAGTTGAGATAACAGGCCACACCTGAGGTTGTGACAAAAGATTTTTTTTTTTTCTTCTGGAATCTTGGAGGCGAGAGCTGAGTTACCAGTGATGTGCTGGAAGGAATTAACTATAACAACAGGAAACCAGTGCCCGCAACAGCAGCTGGGATGCAGAAGTGAAAACGAGTTCTGTGGCTCATTTCCCCGCTTGCTGATACATAGCAAGGAGCAGATGAAGAATCAGTTTTAATTGGTGGGAGGGGTTTCTATTGCGCATGTTTCAAATATGGATATTTGACATTTGAAAATACCTTCTATTCAAAATATTTGAAATAGTAACAGTATAGTAAACCTTGCACAGCACACTCCATGCTGGAACGTCTTTTATATGCTAACAATTATCCTGTTATGGAGGTCTGAGTGGTGTTATGGGAGCAGTCACCAGACGGTGCTGTTACAGATAGGTCTCTCTCTATTTTTTTTAAACAAGTTCTTCATCTTAACATGAGCGCTGTTCAGTCTTTAGGAAATGTTTATCAGGTTAGTTTTGCGAGGCAGCATGTTTGGGGTTGGAGCTGTGGCATGGATAAAGGAATTGCTCTCTGCCTAAATTTTTCTGCCCAGTTCGGTCAGTTCTGGAGCCAGAGTTGCTCCCTGGGAACTGAGTGTTGGTTATTTGCCTGAAATTCCTATAGCAGGTGTGATAGACCCAGGCCAGTTGGGTGTAGCCTTTTTGGGATCCAGGAAGTGATCCGGGATCCAGAAAGTGATCCAGGATCCAGCCTAAGGGGGGGGGTCCACAGGACCTGGAAAACCAAGTAATTACGGGGGACAACTAATGAAATAACAGGGACAGAGGTGCGGTCAAAGGGTCAAACGAAGGGAACCGGACGGGAACACCGAGCAGAGGACCCCGGACAGCGTCCACTGCTCCTCAAAGGCGTCAAGGGAGTCAGTGAACGCCGCCCAGAGGAACTCTGCCTGGAGGCGTGAACGGACAGAGGATCGGAAATAGGCCCCACAGTCGCAGGAGACTCCATTGGCCAACCTCCTCACCCTGGTTTGATAGATGGCTACTTTAGCCAGGGCCAGGAGGACGTTGACCAGGAGGTCCTGCGACTTAGCGGGGCCACGGACAGGGAGTGCATAGATAAGGAGGTGAGGGGAAAAGTGCAACCAAAATCTTAACAAAATATTTGTGAGGAGCCGGAATAGAGGCTGCAGCCTGGCACACTCTAGGTAGACGTGCGCCAGGGTTTCCCTCACGCCGCAAAAGGGGCAGGTGTCCGGGATTGGGGTGAATCGCGCCAAGTACATGCCCATGCTCATGGCCCCGTGAAGGAGCCGCCAACTGATATCCCCGACGGGCCTCAGGACTAAGGTGGAATAGAGGCTGGCCCACCGGGGTTCCTCACCCTCTAGAGGTGGCAGGAGGTCCCGCCACTTTGTGTCAGGGCGGGACGCGAGGGTGAGGACGTGAAGGGTGTGGAGCACGAACGTGTAGAGATGTTTCCTTGGTGCGGTCTGGAAACGGACCGGCTGCAGCTAGTGTAGCCGGCTCGCGGTGAAGGGACGGGGGGGTCGGTTGGGTCCACGGGGCAGGGGCCCAATGAAAATGTCCGGAGGACCTGGGGTGGAGGGTGGGCGGGGCGCGCCCTCTCGTAGGACCCGGTCGGGGTAAACCCAAACAGCGGGCGGCAAAGCAGCCCTCACCTCCTGAAGTACGCACAGGGGACTACGAGGTCTGGAGAGCCTCATGCGTTGAGCGAGCGTCAGGGGATCCAGCCAGTCTCCCCGGTCGTAGTCCAGGAGGTCTCCGACTCTGGTAACTTCTGCCAGGACCAACCTCTGGTGCACCGAGGGGGACTCCACCACCTGCACATGAAGCTGGGGGTTGTGTAGCAAGGGCTCCGCGAGGAGATCTTCCGCCATGGAGGCCGCCACAGACCTGGTCGCTGTGAACAGTTTCCAGGTCCGGAGGAGATCCTGGTAGAAGACCGGCAGCCCGGAGAGATCTCGCGGAAGACCCCTCAGATGGAGGTAAAGGAGCTGCCGGTCATATTGGAGCCCTCGGAATCGGCACAGGAAGGCTCCAGTACGCTCCACGCCGGACTACCTGCACCATAAAGGAGCCTCTGCAGGGCCTGGAGGCAGAAGACATGGACCTGAGTGTGGAGACACTTCAGGCCCTGCCCTCCCTCCTCCAGGGGCAGATGGAGAACCCCTGCAGAGACCCAGTGCAGTCCTGACCAGAAGAACTCCAGAATCAACGTCCGGAGGTTGGCCAGGAAATCCGGGTGTTGAGCCGGTACCAGAACATGAACAGGACTAGTTGATTAAGCACCAGTGCCCTCCCTCAAAGGGACAGACACCGGAGCAGTCCTGTTCATCTCTGGAGCCGCTCTACCACTGTGCCAGTTCTCCGGCGGAGACGGATGCGTGGCAGAAAGGTAAACGCCGAGATAGAGCAGCGGACCCGCGCTCCACCGGATGGCCTGAAGCACGGCTGGGAGGGAGCTCGCCTGCCGCCAGTCCTCTACCACCAAGCCAGAGCTCTTGACCCAGTTGACCTGGGCGGAGGAGGTTGCAGAGTAGACAGCCTGGCAAGCCTCCACCCGCGCCAAGTCGCCCAGGTCCTGGACCATGAGTAGCACATCGTCGGCGTATGCCGACAGGATCAGCCGCAGCTCCGGCTCCCGTAGCGCCAACCCCGTCAGACTCCTGCGGAGGAGACAGAGGAAGGGCTCAATCGCCAGAGCATACAGCTGGCCCGAGAGGGGGCACCCCTGCCGTACTTCTCGCCCGAAGCTGACTGGTTCGGTCAGGGTCCAGTTGAGTCTGACCAGACACTCTGCGGAGGCGTACAGCGCCTGGAGAAGACCCACAAACTGGGGTCTGAAGCCAAACGCTCGCAGAGTGCTCAGGAGATACCCGTGATCCACCCTGTCGAACGCCTTCTCCTGATCCAGGGATAGGAGGGTGAACGACAGACCATCCCTACACCCGAGTTCCAAGAGGTCCTGGACCAGATACAAGTTGTCGAATATGGTGTGGCCTGGGACGGTGTAGGTCTGGTCTGGGTGGATCACGTCTGCTAGCACAGACCCTAGCCACAGCGAGATGGCTTTCGCTACGACCTTGTAGTCCGTGCTGAGGAGCGAGACAGGATGCCAATTTTGTAAATCGCAGAGGTCCCCCTTCTTTGGCAATAAGGCGAGCACAGCTCGCCTGCACGAAAGAGGGAGGACCCCGCTCTGCAAAGACTCGGCCCAGACGTATAGCAGAGTAGCAGAAGGCAGATATACTGGCCACTGGGTTAACAGTTTTCTTTTCCCTGACTGACCAGTGCAAAGGGCTGCTCTAGGCTAATGAGAACATCTGACTCCAATTAACCTGCAAAGAGTCAGGTGAGGCCGTTAAGCTAATGTGACCACCTGACTCTAATTAAGGCCCCTCTGATAATATAAAAAGGCTCACTCCAGTCAGGCTGAGAGGAGCCAGAGAAGAGGAAGTGCGGCTGTAGGGCTGGTTAATGAAGACACTCTCAAGTCATTGGTAAGGGAGCCCTAAGGTAAGGGTGAAGCAGGAGAGCTGTGGGGAAGTGGCCCAGGGAAATGTAGCTATTCTGGCAGTAAAAGGTTGGCTGACAACAGCTGCTACCTTAGGGTCCCTGGGCCGGAACCAGGAGTAGAGGGTGGGCACAGGTTCCTCCCCAACCCACCACTACAGAAACACTCTTGGGAGGGGAAAACAAGCCCCTGTCAGGACAGGAGGCTAAACTGTTTTGGCATCAGGCCGTAGGAGCAACAGAGACCATGGGAATTCTTTCACCAACCTCCATTGCTCGCTTATGATGAAAAGGGCTCAGTAGACTGTATCCCTGGCCCTAGAGAGAGAAGGGCTATGTGGAGGGTTGCAGTGAGCCTCTGAAGCTGGCATAAACCACCTGGAAGCACGGGACCCACAGGGACAAAGTCGGAGCTCTGCCACACAGGGGATTGCTTGCATGCTGTTTGTAACCACATCTGTTCCAGGACTAAGGAATATAGTCTAAGCCAAGCTGAACTGAGAATATACCCTGATTCCATATCACTGATTTCACCTCCAACAGGAGGATGACTTGATAGGCCTTGATATCTTCTACCACTTACAATAGTATTTCACCTCCAACACTACAACAGGAGAAATCCATGCTGCGTAGAAACATTTGTCCATATGTGAACTCAGTAGTGTCTGTATTTTTGTTTGTGTAGTTCTGCGAGAGATTTCCTTACCCTAGAAGATGATGTTAGTAGTGTGTAGGAGCCCCAGTCATGGGCCAGGTCCCCATTTTCCTAAGTGCTGTACAAACACAGAACAAAAATACACTCTCTGGTTGTCTCCTCTCCTGCCATTCAGGCTTCCCCGCCATTGTGGGAGCTGCATGAGACGCCACATGCAGCAAAATAAGAGTGTTTCAGAATATTGACCAGTCAAGAGGTTAGGATTTATGATAGTTTCATAGGGTTTTTTTAGCATTCATGTATATTTATTAACACATCATTAGAATGACTGTGCTAATGGCATCCCTGCTTTGTTCTAAGACCTTCTAGTCTAAAGACTCACCTTTGCCAATGTCAATAGCCGTGAAACTACTTAAATACACAGTTAAAATATTTTCTTATATTAATGTGTGGACCTCCATGCATGATTACTGTTTAACTATAATCATTTAAAGGACCCTCATGCAAGACATACAAAAGGCTTTTAAAACCTCACAGCATTAACCAGTCGAGTGCTGCCAAGCGTACTTCATACATGCAAAGAGCCCACATGAGTTTCCTCTCTGTGAACCAAATTCACACCTTCAGCACCCCAGTGTCCCAGTGACAGGGTTAAGGAAATGCTGCGCTGTTTTCTTTGTGCAATGAAGTCCAGCTATATAGTCTATCACATTTTTTTTTCATTACTATGTTTTTATATGTGGCAGCCAAAACCTTTGTAATAGATAATCTTCCCGCCAAGATTTATCACTTAATTTATTTTAAGCTGATTTTCTGTTCGTTCAGGTTTTTTCTGGATGATGCTGGAACTTGCAAAAACCCCCAAAGTAGATAAAGGGGCCAATGAAACATTCCCGTGTTGCTCATAGATTCATGGAGCAGACCCTTTACACAATATTGCATAAAGAAAAAAGTGGATTCCCTAACCTTCGGGTCATACAATGTACAATTTATCAGGGTGCTGGCAACCGTTACATAATGTTTTTTGTTCTAATTCCTCTTTTCAGTCACGCACTGAACTGAGTTTAACTGTTTACTCTTTTTGTCCTGAAATAGTCCAGGCTTGATAGGAGATCCTGCCCCCACTGAAGTCAATAGGAGTTCTGCCACTCACTGAAATGGGACCTGGATTTCATCCTTGGTTGTTGCCTGAAGATAATTTATTTTTGACAAATTTGAGTATTTTGGAGCATAATGAGGATTTAAAAGACCTCTCCATGATTTCTGATAAAGAAAACCTCACTACTTTTGGAAGCTCTTCAGCAGCAATGACCGGGGGATAGAAAGCTAAAATTCGGCATGAAATTGCCCTTCCTGGGAAGTGCCTTGGTGTGTTCCAGGGAAAACTACTTTTGATTTGGCTGACCCATATTACTTTGACATTTTGAGGACAGTGTATGCACAATACATTTTAGTGAATTCACCACTGCACAGAGGGCAAGCCCAAAGGCCATGCATGATTTAAATTCTACCAAAGCCCTAGTTTAAAAACTTCATTGGGACAAGGCTGAATAGCACTGTCCCTTCTTCACATGCGTGGATTTCACCTAAGATACACAGTTAAGGATGGTCACGCTCCCCTTGCATGAATGAAGAGTGTGTGCAACCCTAATCTGGATGTCACCTGACTTCTGAGGTCTTAACCATGAATCCTTAACATTCTTCTAACAAGGATTGTTTTTGTTTTGGTTTGATGGACTGCAGAGGTAATGCTCAGGCTACAGATTGGACTTGAAGTTGGTAACTGATACCTGCCATAGGTGCTGGAACTAAGGGTGTGTGTGTGCAGGGGGTGCTGCCGGACCCCCTGGCTAGAAATGGATTCCATTAGATACAGGGTTTGCAGTTTGGTTCAATGGCCCTCAGCCACCCTCTCCTCCCCTCTCCACCCCCCCATAAAAATTGTTCCAGTGCCCCTGCTGCTACCTTTGGTTTTAGACCCTTCCAACTTCAGATCCAGCCTTGAACCAGAACTGAAGACACGGGTTTGGACCTGAGCGCTTCAGGTCCAAAACCTCATCCCTGAATTTTGAAGGGGTTCACAGTCAAAGCTTTGGCATTGTCCTCCTACCTCTAAAATATAACCATGATGATGATTGTGGTATAAATATTTTTATTGGCCGGTGTTTGGGATGGCGACTACTCACGCATAGTTTCTATAAACGACAATATTCGTATTATAGCTGCAGTCACTGGCACCAGTTACATTTCTCTTAGTATTTCTGTAATAGACCAGTGAACCCAGCTGCAAAAAGTCTGTCCGGGCTGAAGCACAGTGTCAGTAAGGGGGACATGACCTGATGCTGATTTTTTTTTTTTTTTGTATCAGATCCCGTTTTAAATAAATCACATTAAACTTACAATTCCAGCAGCTCTCCAAGCTCACTTTGGAGGATGTTTACTTTGGAGCTCAGACTGATTATTCATTCTTAACTCACTCTCTTGTGCTTAGCTAGTGCAAGGGTTTCTGTAGTGGTATAATCTTGCATACAGTAATGTGTATCCATCTTGTACTTTGCACACTTCAGTTCCATTAACTTTAATGGGAGTTATAGTGGTATCTTGAGAGGATCTATATCCTCTTAGGTATTGCAGTACTTAAAAACAGCCTGGTGGGGTAGAACCGAGCCTTAACTCTGAATTTCCAGGCTTCTATCATTTTAAGGCAAACTCTTAACACTTCTTCAGTGGGATAGTTTGTGGTTCTATACATACATGTGTAGCTTACTGAGTTGGACTGACATTCTTACTTTACAAATTGCTACTTTTTGAGTATTTTTTATTGTTTGTTTGGTTTTTTGGTCAGATACGATTTTTTCCCCTCTTCTCTGAATGTAGGGATCTCAGACGTCTGCTGATCTCTGTAAGTTTAATATTATGAGTGCTTCTATTTGCATACTGCTCTATCTTTAAGCTGATTTTATGCAATTGTCCCGAGGTGCTCGCGTGCAAGGGTGCTTTAGAAATGTAAATTTGGTTTGAGAAATGATTTTCACTGTGACTCTCTCTCCATTCTACGCAAATTGGTACTGTAGTTTTAATTAAAGTTGGTGAAGGTTTGGAAACAAGTCACTATGAACGTAAAGAAGATAAGACATAATCACGTGCCACCTAATTCCCCCCTTAAGGGTCCACTGAATGTAGGAAAAATATGGGAGACTAAGATTGAAAATGATGGGGATTTGGGAGCAAATCTGTCTTTTATAGTTGGAGCTTTCAAACCATTTTACTTCAGGTTTAGGGATTTCATATATACGTATTATAAGTAAACATAAAAGGGCCCAATCCTCAGCTGGTGTAAATCAGCATAGCTCTACTGAAGTAGATAGATATAGACACACACACACACACATATATATATTGTGGTCTTGCAACATACGGGACCTCAGAGAGATTAATCATGTCCGGATGTGATGAGAATTAGCTTTTAGTTAATCCATGCTATGGTGCCAAGCTTCTGTCAAGGACTTTCCCCAAAGCTGGCAGTTTTTTAAACAAAAGCACCTGGTAAATTGTGTTTATGAGACTAAGAGGGAAGAGAAGTTTTCAGGCAGGCAAGCTTTTAGCATGCTCTTTCAGTCAGAGGATCCAAAAACTAAAGCAATTTTTGTTTCCCTAATGATTGCTAGAAAACTTTTTAAATTCAGGGATTGAGTGTAAATTGGATCTGTTGTTGTCTTTCTGAGTCTGAAGAGAACCTGAAAGGAAAGCTCCAAGTGTTGTGATCTTCCCTGTTATAGTTTATCCTACAGTCCCAAATGCATTCCCGAGTGCCAGAAACCTTAGCTGTCCTTCTATCTGATCACCAAAGCCTCTGGTTTCCCCTTGACAACTTCTTTGCTGCAGCTGTGCGTTGTCAGTGCTGCAATCTTTCTCACATGGCAGACAGAAAATATAGCAATGAGTGCTGGGCCTTGTGCTGATTGCATTATTTATTTAATAAAATATCCCAAACTTTTTAATTTCAAGGCTGCTGCCCAAAGACTGAGGAGTCCCTCATCTGCCACATGAGAGTGTCAGGGACTGGGGCTCAGCTTACCGCAGAATGCACAGGGTCTTGCACACAGCTTCACTAATACAACACAACAAGAATTGTTTTCTGGGTGGAATAATTATAAGATGACAGTGATAATTGGTTCACCTTTTGTAACTGATTGAGAATTCAGGAAAGCTCTCTGTATATTAGTTTCACAATCAATAAGAGCATGATGTGATCAAAAACCATGGAGAACATATCTAAAGTACTGTTTATTTATTTATTTAATTTGCCCTTCAAACTGCGTTACCAGCTTAGGAACACGGAGTTCTCCAAAGATTTCTGCATGGGTCCAGGTCATATTTGCTCACATGTTTCCTGTTGATGACCCGATCCTGCAAATGACTCCATTCCAGATCTTTTCACCTGCACAAAGCCCCATTGGGTTGAATGAGGAAACTCCGGGCTATTCATAGGGCCGTGGTTTGTCAGTGCTGGTTGTGTGAATGACCATGTTTAAAGGCCAGTGTTTATATGTTATGACAGACCATGTTGTGACATTGTGTCACAAACAGTGGTATTTAACTTTGTGTAGTTCTGGGTTAGAAACCATGCTAGGTTATGTGGTCTCGTTGTGGGGTGGGGTGGGAGAGGGAATTTAGACTTGTGTGAGTGTGTCAAACAAGAAAGAGAAACAGAGATTCTATTTACAATTCCCCCCCCCCCCCCAAAACCAGGGTTCTGTTTTGGTGTTAGCAGTAGAAATGTAGGAGCCATTTGTGAGAGCCTTCATATAATCAGAGATGTGCCATGCAAGATGTTTTTGAGCACCAGAAAAACTTAAATTGACTTTAGTACAAATTGGATAAGTTTGGATAAGATCCATTCGACTGTTTGGATCTGGGGTTAAATCCTAGCCCCATTAAAGTCAATGGCAAAGCTTCTGTTGGCTTCAGTTGAGCCAGGATTCCAACCCTGATTCTGTTCAGTTATGCTATGGTGTAAATCAGGAATAACTCCACTGCAATCGATGCAGTTCCGGAGGTGTCAAATTAGTGGAAGTGTGATTGGAAGCAGACCCTAAGATTTCCAACACTTGGAGCAAGAAAAGCAGCATGAGGAATTTTGCACTTGCTGTTACCATTGGTAAAGGTGGACTTTGAACAACAAAGGGTTCAATCATCCACTCAGTGGCAAGGGGAAGAGAACGGCTAAAGAAAAGAGGGCTAAACAAATACCTGACAAAAGACTGAAGTGGACCAAATTAAAGCAAAAATGTGTCCGGCTTCCGCACTGTGGAACCCCATGGAAACTAGAAGGGCTTTTTTTAATCTCTCTGTTGAATTGGGCTCAAAGCCAAGTGAAAGAAAACATTTTCCCAACACCAAATGGAAAAACGCAATACAGCTCTCTTAAGTGACCTGTTAAAGGAATAGAGCTGTGAAAAGAATACATTTGCTGTGCACCAAGGTTATGCATTTAACAGATTTTGACTGTACTTGACCTTTGCAACGTGTAGGCAGAGAAATATGTTGCTGAAATTTGAGAAAGTACCGAGTGCTGAAGACAAATATCCAGCATCTCATCAACAATAAAGGATTGAGATTTAGTTAAGAAGAATGTAAAATATCGTTCCATACTAACAAGATCTCTCCTCCCAGCCCCCTCCCCGCCCCGTCTTTTTTCTTTTGCAGATCACTAGCAATTCTGCTCATGCTTTAAAATAATCCAGGCTAAAAAGTGTGATTTGTGTTTCAGTGATTTTGATTACGCCCACGTACTATATTTATTGCCGTTGAAATCATCTGTGTTAGCTTGCGACTTGTTTATTTTTTTAAAAAGCCTACTCTGCACTGTTGCTAAGGGAAAGAAGATTTTTTTTATCTGGGCACTGCTTTAGTATTGGAAGGCTGATAGCCATGGGAGGGGGAGTGTCAGAAAAAAATGATTACACTTTTAGGCCTTTTGGGGAACTTTGCCATATTTACTGATGGTTAACGGATATAATTTTTTCAACATTATGCATGTTGGCTTAGAGGTGCAACTTCCATTATCATTCATGGCAGTTGTTTTTCATCTAGGGCTTGATCCAATGCCTATTAAAGCCAATGGGAAAAAATCTATTCACTTAAGAGGGCTCTGGATCAGGCCCCTTATTCACCAGGGCTATAAGTTTTAGCTGTATTCCCTGTTTCGTTCAGCAGACGTCCCAAGGCATCCATTCCAGAAATTAACGGAACTTCTTTTTTCTCATCTTTTCTAATGCTACTAAGGTTAGTTTCTTACAACTCTGAAAACCATTTCCCACTCCTTTCGGAAGAGAGACCTGTTTTCTTGAATAATTTCTAATCTAGCGGTTTAAAGGTGTTCCTCTCCACCCTCTCCTTTGTATCATATCTGTTTGAATTAGCATTTGTCTTCACAAGGAAAGATAGTTGAATTTACTTTGGGTTTAGCTAATCCATGTTAGCTAAATCCAACATAAAACCCTACTTTTTTTCCCCCCTAGCGTAGATTCATGCCAACACCTTTAGCTTGATTTCAGCTGCTCAAGTTGTAGATTCGACTGCTTCTGTTCCTCAATGACACTTGGTTGTACCAGGGATTCCTAGTTTCCAAAGACAGAAGGGACTATTGTGATAATCTAATTTGACCTCCTGTAGAACACAGGCCAGAGAACTTTCCAAAAATAATTCCTAGAGCAGAGCTTTCAGAAAAACATCCAACCTTAATTTCAAAATTGTCAGTGATGGAGAATCTACCACGTCCCTTGGTAAATTGTTCCAATGGTTAATTACTCTCATCATTAAAAATTAATGCTTTATTTCCAGACTGAATTTGTCTAGCTTCAGCTTCCAGCCATTGGATCATGTTATGCCTTTTTCTACTAGATTGGAAAGCCCATTATTAAGTATTTGTTCCCCAGGTAGATACTTATAGACTGCATAGATTGTATGATGTGAGTTTCCAGTTTGCAACTGAGTTCTTTAAATCCATGTCAGATTATAAGCACAGAGAGCCAGAAATGTTGCTTCTAATGAAGGGTTCAGCAATGCTATTAGTTGTATGTGAAGTTTTCTTTTAGCTGTCAAAGCAACAAGACAATATAGTTTCTCCTGAAAACTTACTAAAAATTTCTCCTCCTTGATAAAAAAAAAATTGGTAACTTTGAAAAAAATTTAAGTTTTTGTTTTGACCAGGCTGGCTATCTTAGAGAGCATGCACCTCTGTGTAATTACCAAGTGAATTTTGTAAACCTATCACACATTATTTTCCCCCACTGGATTCGTTCAAGGAGTGCCCCAGGAATTCAATAATTATTTAATGTTAGCCTTAAAATGAAAAAATGTTCCTGGCCTTGGTGTATGTAACCTGCTAAAACTTGGGGAAAAAATAAAATCTGTTTAGACTGCATGAAGCAAAGGGAATGTATATTGATTCTTCTGGTGTAACATTTATAGTCTCACCAGGGATAATCTCTATAACAGTGAAATAATGTGAGTTTTTTTTCATAAAAAATACCAGCTTACTCTAGACATTTTGCTTTAACCTTAGAAGGTTAAATATGTAATAGCCTCCTAAAATGCACTTGTGGAGTTTAAAGACTAATCCATTGGTATATACAAGCCCTCAAATTTTTGCACAAATTAATATTTACATATTCAAATTGGGCAGTTAGCAGTGCAAACACTTGACGTATGTGTCCAGTTATAGAGACCATCAGATATTTGAGGTTAACCTGCTTGTTAGTGTTTCTCATACAAACTACGTGACTTTTTTTGATCAATGTACATACTCTTATCATAGTTAGGACTGTGATATTTATCATGGTAACAGGAAAAGTCATTGGGCTTGGATATGGTGAAGGGCAAAATTAATGAAAACGCTGTTTTTTAAAAGTCCATCAAAAGTTAAAGGAATCCTTCAGCAAAAATACAAAACCATTTCTCTAACTTCTGTGCAAATAGCAAGAATACTTTGTATTTAAGAACTTTCATACCAGAGTAAACATAACTAGGCTCTTTTAAAAAGAAATATGCATATAAAATATAATTTTAACGTGACATCTGGAAGAGAGACACTTCATGACTGGACCTATGTGCACCCTTCTCTATGTATAATTGGAAATGGGCTTGCCAACTTTTGTGTCAGGTCACCACTGTCTTTCAACTGAAACTTGGGTTTTCAGCTAAATGACTTTTTCCCCCACAAACCATGTCTGCTTTCCATGTACAGTGTAATTTTGTCAAAAAAACAATGTCCAAAAATGGTAGGTTTCAGAGTAGCAGCCGTGTTAGTCTGTATTCGCAAAAAGAAAAGGAGGACTTGTGGCACCTTAGAGACTAACACATTTATTTGAGCATAAGCTTTTGTGAGCTACTGCTCTCTTCATCGGATCCAAAAATGGCAGTATTTCAATTTGGCAATGTCTCATGAGAGTCGTTTGATTTCCTCCTGTCCCCATTCTCCCCTATGGGCCTGGCTCCCCAGCTAGACTATATCTTCCATGACCAGGGACTCCCATGATCCACTTTCCAAGAGTGGAGACGGTGATGTGTCATGGGAGCTCTAGTTCAACCAGCAAGCCCAGCCTGGAGAGGAAAAAGGAAGCATGAGGAACCTGAAGTCCAATGGCTGTCAAATAAAAAAGATGAGTTTGGGCAGAGTTTTTTCAGCACCTTGACCCCAGAGACAGGATGTATTTGACTTAAATACTGTCTGGCTGTACCGAACGAGCAATGAAATCTTTTTACTGGCTTTCAATGCCCAGACCACGCCAACCGCTGTAGCGTTGCTATTCTTTTTTTTTAATTTTTTTTATTTCACATAAAACAGAGTTGGCTCCTTGTTGCCATAGAAACCAGCAACCTTAATTATAAGGAGTGTGATTCACTGGATGTAGAAAGCCATAATTCTTCTTTCTATTAAAAAAAAAAAAAAGCAACAGAGCCGGGTCACAAAAATGACAACCCAGAGCTGGCACGGGATCAATCTTGAGAGCTTCCCATGAGAATAGGGTGTAATTGGATGATGCAGATAGCATTGCATGAGAAGAGACCACCCCCTTAGTGTGTGATCAGTGGTGGTGGGCTTCTCTGAGATGTAGCCAATGCTGGCTGCCTTTCGAGCTCTGTCCCTTGTACTGTGGCGTAGCTGTTTCCACATGGATACCCTAAACCAGATCAAACTGATTATGTACTAAGAATGTCGATTTGACTGTTCTGTCACTGCATCGTGTGTAGCAGCATACCATAACTTAGTGTGACTGATCGGAGCGTTAACCGAGCACAGTTTTAAATGTCTTCTTACGAGCTTGGTTCCTGCAAGGAACTTAGAACTCTTAGTAAGGTGAGGGTGCTCAGCACCTTACAGGATTGGGCCCTATAGCAAATCCAGCAAAACAATGAGGCGTGTGCGTAGCTTTAAGCACCTGAGCTGCCCCCTTGACTTCAAAGGGGCTACTCATATGCTTGAAGGTAAGCACAGGCTTAAGGGCTTTGATGGATCAGCCTTAGAACTTGCCAAATTTGTGAACAGCCGTTAAGTAGCATTGTGACTAGATCAAAACAGGATGTGAATCAGAACCTAAATAATGCACAGAGGTATGCAGTGTATGCATAAAGCAGATGACTCAAGTGTCCTCCAAGTTCAACTTTCCAGCTAGTCCTGCCATCTGTTTTCTGATGAGTCTTAACAGAAACCTACAAAATTGGGAAATGTTTTTATCTTGACCTCTTAGCTTACTTTCTTCAGGCAATGAGCTGGCAGAGGGTTAAACGACTTTAACTAGTCATGGTGTCAGTCTTCTTTGGGTCATTGAGGTTACTGGGAAGCCAGAGATTTGCACATGGAATTGATTATTTGATTCCTTTTTTAGAATGTGCTTACTGCAGTTTAAAACATGTCTTGCAAATTCATCTCATAACGTGAATATTTAAATCCTGGGCTGGAACCTTAGATTCAGAGGGGAATGTATTAAATAACTACTGAATCCTTAGTTCAATCCCTATTTCAAATATACAAATAAGAGAGAGTTATTTTCTGGTTTATCTGTCAAGAAACAAAAGTTGATATTTTAAAATACATTCCATTAAATAATGCACTGTGGGCTTTAATGTAAGGATAATGCCTATAAAGTTTGCTTTCTGACTGCCTGAAAAGCAAGCAACGTTTAGAAGGCCTATGTAGGCAGCTCTATGGGTTATGATAAATTATGCATGATCAGCCCCTTGCAACTAGGAATTTTTCCAATAATAGGTGGAGTTGGTTATGGGAAAGGATTTTATACTCCATCTGGCTATTGGGAACAGTTGGTGTGGTGGTGGTTTGTATGGCACCCAGATGCTACAGCAATGGGCAGTGTTTGAATGTCTCACGATACCCCTTTGAGACTAGGAAGTACTATCCCCATTTTACAGATAGGGAACTAAGGAACAGAGAGATTGTGGTTTGCCCCGGATCACACAAACCTGTGATGAAGCAGGGAACTGAACGCAGATCTGCCGAGTCCCAGTTCAGTGTGTTAACCACAAGACAATTTTTCCTGTGTCTTTTCAGGGCTATGGCTGGGACACAACCGGCAAGTTTGTTTAACAAGGAGTCTCTGAATGAACAGCTGAAGGTGATAAATGTTAGACCCGTATCAGCCCACGCTGTCAAAATGTGGCAAGGATCTTAAAAACAAAACAAAATGCACTGCAAGCACATGGACAATTCCAGTGTTATTCTGCAGTTGGCCAAGAATGGCGAACTATAGTTTTTTCATAGCTGCACAGAATTAGCAAGCATAATTTTTTACGGGTGGTTAGCAGTGAAACTAGGAGGGATATTCATTTTGTCTAACGTCATGTCAAACACTTTGGGGATAGTAATTAGCTGCCGGAAAGCAGTTTGGGAAACGATAATTTTCTCTAGCACTGGAGCGTTCGGCAGCTTTGAATCAGGCTGCTGATTTGTGATCGCTTCGCCCCCCAGGTTTGGAAAGTGATGTGTCATTCCTACAGGTGTTACCTCCAGTACCTGTGCAAGTGAGATTACAGCCCCGGGAAAAGATGCTGCTGGGAGGACATTTCTTAAGAGACAATAACTCTGCAGCTGATGGCCAGTTAGTTGTGGCCCAATCAGTGATAATACAGCAAAGTATTTAGTCATGTGCATAGCTTTAAGCCTGTGACTAGACCAACCAAAATCAATGAAATTACTCTCATGCTTAACATTAGGCAGGTACTTACATGCCTCGCTGAATTGTGATTTTGGTGACTAATCCTGAATAGAAGTTCATCTGGGCCTTTTCTAAACTGGAATCATTTCGGTACATTTTACATTCTTCGTGAGCTCTATGAGCGATTCATCTCTGGCTTGAAGGTTCTTAGCCGTAGTGAACCATATCTACCTCTGCCAGCTGTTACCATGTAAGAATTATGATGTTGTGAACAGAATTTATGAAACCACAAATTACCCTTCGTATATTGAAAATTAAAACAGCACAGGCATTTTTGGACTAATGCAAAGGTAATCCAGTACTTTTTCACTTAGCAAGTAACCCTATGACTGAGAGAATATTTTTTTTACCTACCCCTCATGTTTGGAATGTGTATATTGGGCAAAAGAAAATTATAAAAACCATTAGGCAAGAATAACAGGTTTAAAATGTATTTTACATGGTTTTCTTAGGCTGAGTCAACCATATGTTAAAATAAACTTCACCAATAGCAGCCGTTCTCGTTTGAGGCTGATTATGTCTGAATAAAATAGCATGTGGGTGGTAAATACAAGCAGATACATTACTGCCCAGAAATCAGCACTGGGATATTGTATATTATGTTTACAGACCATATAATGTAGGATACAGGTGACCAAAGTTTGGCTGACTAAGTTTCCTAAGGTGGTCCACTCATCTGTAGCGGGAAGATGATTTTTTTTCCCCTGTGCTACCAGCCCTTGTGTGAGAATTTGTTCTGCTGCTGGTTGTGCTGATCAGCTCACACCTGCAATTCCTAAGCCAACAAAATGGAACCAGTGGATCTTATGCAAAAGTGGCCGGATCCAAAGCCCACAGAAGTCAGTGGTAAGACTCCCATTAGATTTAGCTCGGGCCCACAGGTGGGGTGGAGGGCTCTTGATCTTGAAAAGGAGGAATGTGTTCCGCCAGGTACAATCCGAGTAAGGATGTGGATTTCAGAGCACTTAGAAACATCAGCTGATGAACAGTAAGCTAGTCTCAACCTTAATTATCGGGATGCTACCACACAGCTATAATCTGGCCACTGATTGGCCCTCTGCGAGATCTATGCACCTGCTGCATTAGGGTTGACTCCTGTTGCCACTGAAATCAATGGCATAATCCCTTTGTCTTCCATGAAAGCAGAATCAGGCCGTTAATGATCACATTGGCCAGGCTGTGACATCCTCACTGATGCTAAACAGTACCTTGCACTACGAGTCATTCCACTGAAGTCAAAGGGACAGTTTGTGGAGTTCAGGTACTCTTCAGGAAGAGTACAGCAATCTGGGCCACTGGGTGCAATGGGTTGTCTAAGTTAGGAAATTCTAAGTATCCTGTGAATAGGATACATGGCTTAGCTGATCTGTTTGTGTATACACTCCCAAGTGACTTGCTACATCCTTGTAATCTATTGTGCATCTTTCAACGTAGAAACATTTCCCCCACTGGTTTAAAGCAAGGCAGGTTGTCTGGCTAATCCTGATGCATTTTGGGGTGATGGCAGTGAGCCCTAGGATAAGGCAGACACACACATAACCGTTTTTGTGAATGGCTAATGGTCTAATAGTGTCACTGGGCCTCCCTCTCTTTCATTAGTCACTTTTGCATCTCCTAAAATCCCCAGAAGCTCGTCTATTTTGAGAGCAGGCAGAGAAATGCAAAACCTCCAGGACTTGAGATATAAATCATTCTTTCAATAATCCGCATGCATAGTGTGGAAATAGTGGTGTTAACTTGGTTCTGAATGCGTGCACTGAGCAGTGTCACTTCCTCTAAAACATTCCACCAGTTCTGCGATGGGAAGGATAGCTTTGAAGCTATGGCCTCAACCTTTTCCTCACATACGCAGGTGCACACACTTCAGATTATGTATTTATGAAGACACTTGAGCCATATGCTTCTGTCAGTGTGACTGCAGTAGTGGCTCCCATCTGTTTGCTGCCTGAACTACAGAAACGAAATAAATAGGATCAAAAGGTTCGAAATCCTAGTGATGTACACCTGGGAATAGGGGGCGGGGCTGAGAAATAATTACAAGAAACAAAAGGCAAGAGCTGATCCACAGTCCAAACATTTTTAGTCCATATTAAAAACCCTCAAACAGATTAGTTTCAGCTAGGGTCATTTCCCCACGCCAGCCTTCGTCTGCTGAGAAATCCAATAGCCACAGAAAGTTAAGTGACAGGATTCTAGTGGGCAGAAGGGAAGACAACCCATTAGCTACTTTTGTGAGGCATTTTGGCAATGTAGTTGGTTTATCTTCGTTTTTTGTTCCTCCAACCTTTGCAGCATGACTCCAACAGCCTTTTTCTCAGCCCTTCCCCAGAACTCCATTGGTTCCCAGCATTGGTCTCAGTGGGCGTTTTGCTCAAGAAAAGACTAGAACATGTCCCATAGTTAGTTCAGCTACAGCAATCTGGAACTGCTCCCTTTATGTTTCAGCAAGTTTGTTCCTTTCCTGCTACTGGTTCAGGATTTTTCATTCCTTGCAGAGTTTGTGAACTATTCACAACGATAGATATATTTCCAAGTGCTCTGCTTCTTGCAGTACACAGGAAGGCCTTTGTTCAGCAAGTTTAAGCAGTGTTTAAAGGTAGGGTGTGTGTGTCTGTAATCACCCTCCCATACCAGAAAAGTTTTATTAACACCATTGTAGGACACAGGGAATCCAAGGCATGGCGAGTAAGCCATGAGCTGGCTGACGTTCCATCTCCCGCAGCATATTGAATTAAGTGTGGTCTTTTTCAAGCCCTTTAACGCACAGTGGTTCATGTTTCCAGATGACAGCTTGAAGGAGTTGGACAAAGTCAGTCAGAGCTGGCAGCCTGGAATGTGCTGTAATGGACAGTTAATGCCCTGTGTAATCTCTGACCTGTGTAAACCTGACCCATCCTCCGCTTACTTTACTTTTCTATACATAACTTCCTAAAACTGTGGGATAGACCCCCCCGCCTTTTTTTTTTAAAGCAGAATATGCAAGAAAAAACTATTAGAGGTTAGCTGTAGCCATGGATGTAACTAAAGGTTTAGTGGAAACCACATCAAGTGGTAACATGAGTCCAGAGATGAGCTTGACTCAGCAATGTTCATATTCCAAACCAATACAAATGGTTGGTTCATTGTGTATGTGGATTTCATACTGTATCACTCTGGCCACCTGCTAATGCCTCAGAAGGCCAGCGATGCACTTCTAGCCTCCCCCCCCTCCTTTTTTCCTGCTCTTTTCCTTGTCAAAAATGGGGGGAAATATGGCCAAAACCTAGCTGCCCCTTGAGGAATCTGGAATTCCATCAGTTAAACCTGCGCCTCTTTTTAACGGATGGGCTTAGCCCTCGATGGTAAACCCAGGCTTTAGATTTTCTCTGCCGTTTTCCACAAACACTGGGCTTTGCCAGTCAGTTGCCTTTTCAAGAGTGATGTCTCATGCTCGTCCTCCCGCCTTTAACTAATGCTCATGCTGCGAGAAAAAGAAAAGGAGTCAGTGTACTGGTTAGATCTACAATTTTATTTTAAAGCCAATCTCCTGACTTCACTGGGATCTTGGAACATGAATGGCTGGGATGGGAAAAGGGATGTGCCCGGAATTGTTCTGCTTTGGGGATTTTCAGGAGTGTTTGGAACGTGGCTTGTCTTTTCATCCTTGTCATTATTCCTCAGTCCTGTAGAAATGTAGGGTTTGGATCTTCTCTCACTCTGGTATTAAATCAGGAATAAGCTCAGCTGAACCAAATGGTTTATAAAGTGGCATAAGTGTAAAGGGAATCAAGTCCCTTGAGTCTTGGATGTCCTGGGCTTTTCAGCGTTTTACTAGCCTCTGATTAGAGGATCTCCTAGTTATTATCTTGGAATCACTCCAAGTCCATTGTAAAGTTTTGTTTTCTGTTCAGTATTTTTTAAGATAAGCGATTGTCACTTTCTGGCAAACCAACATGTGTTGAAATCTGGGATGTGAACGGGCAGCTAACCTTCAGAAAGATCTGAGCTCTTGCAGCCAGAGGGGGGTTTTGACATCTTTTTGTTTTTAATCTGCATACTTACATGTACAGCTTGTCTATCATACGTGCTTTTATAAAAACGCCTTCTCCAAGTCTACAGCTCAATCTCAGCCACTTTCTTGGAAGCACTGGTGTGGGGTTTTGTGGTGTCAATCTGCGACATATTTCAAGAGGCAGCGTTGCAAGTACCCTCATAATGGAAGGTAGCCAAAATATTTCTCAGCTGTGTTAGCCCATTCCTGTTGGTTGTATGATACATTCTGTCACTCCAGAATTCTAGTTCTATTTATCTTTACCTCTGATCATTTACTTAACTTTGCATTCATGTAGGATTTAACTCGAGCAGCTTGTTTTAATTGCTTATACTGCAGTGTTGTTGTGCTAAACTCAAGACAGATGGTGCTTAAATACAGACCACACATGGAGACCTGCAACAATTGCTCTGCTGGTCCAGTGGAAGGCAAAAATGACCTGCTTCTCTTTGATAGGAGGGGACCCAATGGAAAATACAAAGGCTGGGAACTGGCAAGAGATTCAGCGTCATCTTTTCTGAACTGAGTGAGGAGCAGCAATTAGTACAAGGAAAAGAAAAGTAAAAGGGAATCCTGTTGAAAGCGAGTAAGATCCCATGGTGCCCAACTTAATCTATTTATTTGTGCATGTTTCCATAGACACTCTCTGGAAAATCACAGAATGTTATTCAGGTGTGTAGAGAGATTAAATTCAGCCAGGTAATGCTAGGGGCCTCTGATGGGGTATATAAACCCCGCACTGGGACAGTAAGCATTAAGGAGCAGTTCTGGGCCGGGGTAACTCTGCCCATGCAGAGCCTTCTGCAGCTGGGCCAGGAGTTTAAAAGGGAGCCAACGCACACAGGAGAGGAAGCCAGACCCATCTTGAGAGCTTCTGAGCAAAGGCGCCTCTTGAGTTTCTCCAGTTGCTTTTCCCTGCCAGCTAGAATCATCCTGGTTTCATGGGGCAGGGGTTGGATCCATGCCATGTGCTCTTTCAGTGCCTAGTGCAGTGAGGCCCTGATCCATAACTAGAATTACTAGGCACTATTGTCGTACAAATAAGCTGGCTTCAGCCTTATCCAGCGCCATCTCAGGTATCATCCTGGCTTCCGTGTTTGCAAGCTGTCAGAAACAAAAGAAAGCTGTTGGCTCTGACATATCGGAGAAGTGGAGTTAAGTGGCATGACTAAGCTGATATTTCTGCAACTCAAAATACTTCCCTGTCTCCTCAAGTGACCCCCACTTTGAACAAGAGGCCATGACTCCGTGGTGTCCTCAGAGTAGATTAGCAGTTGCCCAGCAACACCCTTTAAGGCTTCTTGGAAATAAAGAAAAGGAGCCACAGAAGAATAACCTTGTCCACAGGCCCTGTGGGCAAGTCAGTAAACCTGGTGGTTGGTGCTCTTGTGAGCTGCTGGGAGATCTAATATAATAGCCTGACCATGTGAAGGTGCACATGTTGTGCAAAGCTTTTCTTGTTGGTTTTATTATCCCTTGCATGGAAATCCTGTTGCAAATGGAAAAAGGAAAACTGAGAGTGACACTGTGTATTAAAAAAGTCAGTTATGTTCAGTTCAAATAAATACAGCTATTTCGAGCCTTGGTTATGGCTAGATGACAACTAATGATAAAAGGGAAATTAACAAATGTTCTGGATCTCAGTAACTGGAGTTTAGGACAATTAAAATGTAATTTTAGGATGATTAGCTTGTTACATGCTCAATAAAAACTAAAAGAAACCTTGTGGAACAAAAAATAATCTTAAACTAGAGCTGGAATAGAACTATTAGTTCATCTTGTTCAACTTCCTAACAACTGTGTGTTCTCAAATGTTTTGTCTAGCCTAGTTGAAAATGACTCAAGCAGTTGTTTCGTTGTCCAGTCTGGTATTAAATGACTCAAGCCTTCTACCACTTTCCATGCTTGCTATTCCACAGTCTAACAGATCTCTCTGTTTGGGAAATTATTTCCTGATATTCAATCGAAATTTTCCCGTGGTCAGTTTCATGTTGTGAGTTATGCACTTGTGCCACTCAAAGTAATTCATTTCCATTATTTGTTTGCACTTCTCGAATACTGCGAGGTTAAATGCAGTATTTAAATGTTTAATTTCCCCCTCCACATGGTCAAGCAATATATATTCCTAGCATTTAATCTTCCTTCCTATATCCCCCAATAATTTTGTTGTGCTTTTCTGGATTCCCTCTGGTTTAGCATCACCATTCTGAAGTGCCCACAATGCTGGGCTGCTTTCTAAAAATTAGGGTTAGAAAGTGCATTGGTTGCGTTTTGACTAGACACCATTCGAGCATATGAAAAGAAGCTGCCATGCTTTGGATGAGATGTTAAACAAAGGTCTCTTCTGCCTTGTCTCTAGAGGCTGAACAAGTGGAAGTTGAAGATCCCCTAGCGTTCCCTGCGAAGCGGAGAGTGATAGCCATTCTGTCATGCTTCACAATAGATTCTAATAGCGATAGGTGAGCTGTTGCTGAGCCTAAAATGGAAGGAGGCTACATGCATGTGGCTCACTGCAGGACCTGGTCCTTTGTTGCTGTGCTCTTAACACACAGTATTGCTGTGTAATGCAATTTGAGCTGCCTGGAGTATCAATTGCACAATATGAAATGAAATCCCTTTCTAGGTTGTTTACTGTGTTGTCAAGATGCTTTTAAGTAATTTTTTTTTGAAGCATTTTATCAAGAAGTGTGTTTTCCCTCAAGGATGCTTTTTTAAAGTGGATTTTCCAAGTCAGCTTATTTTTTATAATTACATCATGTTTGCTGATTCTGACTCATGAATTTGTAATAAATGAATGTTGTAACTGCCTTTTGCACTAAGTAAACAGTACAGAGGAATGAATCCAGTCAGCTAACTAGCTTGGGCTCAGACTAAGGCCTGGTGTACATGTAAAATTTAGGTCAACAAAGCTACGTTGGTCGGGGTATGAAAAACCCACCCGTCTGACCAATGCAGTTGTGCTGAGCTAACTCCTCGAGGAGACACAGTTATGTTGATGGCCGAGTGTGTCTGTCTGTGTAGCTACCATCATTTGGTGAGGTGGTCTTCCTACACCGATGGAAAACCCCTTCTGTCAGGATAGGCTTTGTCTGTGCTAAATGGTATGCTGGCATAGCTACAGTGCCATAGCAATGCTGGTATAGTCCCATAGAGTGAACCTCGCCTTAGTAACAAAGGAATTCATGGCATGTTTATCCATGGAGTTTCATCAGCCACTGCGGGTGTTGCCCAGAGGCTGGCAGAGAATGGGTTTAAATTATTTTCTGAGTTCTCAGCCAGTTTGCATAGAAGACAAAAAAGAAGCAAATTGTAATCAGTGTTTAAGTTTTGAAATCTACCCAAATTTCCCATAGGTTGGTTGTCCTCTGCTTTAGTGCTGTTGCTGGAATCATTCAGTGTAACAAATTACAGTACCAGCTGGGTGTGCTTCTAATCTTTTTAACTCTTCTGTAGAAACCAGTCTAAAAGAAACCGAAACCAAGCCTGGAGAGTCTATATTAGACTTAAGTGGATGTGGGAACCAAGCTCTTATACCTGAGATAGAGAAGAAAGCCTTATTCAGAGGAAGCCTTGTAGTTCATATTTTGTAAAAGTGAGATATTTTGTGCCAGTGTCAAGAATCTTCAGGAAAAGATCAGATTTTTCTCCTCTTCGTAAGACAGACCTTCACTAGCCCAGCTCTGTTTTGAATCGATCTTTCCGGGCAATAAGGAGGTATTGTGATTTAATGAAAGCGGCCACCAGATATTGTCTTTTTAAAAAGAAAAAACTCTTTTAGTTAGTAGTTTTCTGACAAATCATTTAAAATGTTTGAAAATGTTGGTAACCAAAGAAACAGTTACATAAACGAGTAGCACGGTTACCAGTGTGGTTACCAATGTAAAACCCAGGTTATTCAGAGTTTAAAAAAAACTTTTCCCTATGAAATGTTTTTAAAAGCACAAACCCACATTTTAATTACCTGTCCGATGATGGGAGGGGAATACTTTTCTTCTTTTTTTTTTACAAGGCAACTTATCAGTAACACACATTTGTTGCAGAACTGGGCACTAATATCACATCTTTGCAGTCATTTCGCCATGCTATCCTTTGCTGAGAACAGTCTCTGAACAGGTATCTCAGAATCTGAGGCAAAACGGTAAATATCTGCCACCGGGCATTGGCTTTTTCTTTTGGCACTTGACACCTTGCATAGCATCACTCAGAGCTCTTTGTACTGGGATTTTGCTTCAACATGTGGTCTTTTAAGAACCTAATAGAACTTACATTAGTTCTACTCGCTTTGGGGGCTGAAATGGGGTCTGATTTTTCACCACCTTTTCACTGATATAAGTCCATTGGCCACTGGGGAAATTATTTCTGATTTATATTGGTATAAATGAGATCAGAATCAGCTCTTTTGAAATTTTTCAGTTTATTCATGGAGTGGGAATCTTTTAATTGAAATATAAGTTACCAAAAATATCATTGTTCATCTTTTTTAAAAAAAAAATAGAATCCACTTCAAAGCCCAGTACTATATAAAGGTTAACATTCTCTACAACAACAACACTGAGAAGGCAAATCTGCTTGAAGGAGTGTAGATAAAGTGAAATGTTCTTTCCGGCTTGGTCTTAAGAAGCATTTTGTTGATAGAGGTTTTGCTTATCACTGTTCCAGATGAGACATTGATCTAATTAGCAAACAAAGACTATACAGTAAATGCTGTGTTATCCGGAAAGCTCTAGAAATCGGCATTTCGGGGCCCCGGTTCCGCGCGGCGCTCACCCTGGGCAGCTCCCCTCAAGCGGTGACATGTCCCTGCTGCTCCTAGGTGAAGCATGGCCATGGAGGTTCCATGCGCTGCCCCTGCCCCACCCCAAGCACTGGCTCCGCAGCTACCATTGGCCAAGGACTGCGGCCAATGGGAGCTGCGGGGGCGGTGCCTGTGGACAGAGACAACACATAGAGCCACTTGGCCGCCCCTCTGCCTAGGAGCAGCAGGGACATGTCACCGCTTGAGGGATGCTACCGAAGGTGAGCGCCGCCCATATCCGGCATCCCGATACCCCTCCTGCATCCCAACCCTCTGTCCTGAACCTGCTCCCGCACGCAAACTCCCTGCCTCCACTGGTAAATATAACTCTTTGTTTCCCCCACCATGCTGGATAACAAAGCTTTTGCTGTATTTAGTGGTGATTAAGGTTGCAGCATGGCACACCACATCCATCCAACATCTTAAAAACATGGACATAAATTAAGGAGAAAGATTCATGCGTCCCCTTCTACCTTCATATTGCCCAGACTCCTTTGCTACATAAGGGTTCTACTTCCATCTCCAGCAGATACCCTTAAGCGATGCATACTCATCCAAATCAGATTCTCACAACCCTCATACTCACACTTCATCAGACTTGTACTCAAATGCAAAACCTTAAGCTTGTATAGCAATTACGTCAGCAGAGCTGCACAGCTGACTCACACATTCTGTGCATTTGGGAAGTTATTTTGCCTTAACACTGCTGGGGTCACTGCCAAGGTTTTGCATTATGTGCCTCATGCCCCCATTCTGTTCTGTGGGCTGGGTACTCCACCCGAACTATGCCTCCCAGAATGCACTGTGGCCAGGGACTCCCATGATGCACCACTGTGGCTCAGAAACAAGGGAGACCATGGTGCATTATAGGAGTCCAGCCCATACAGGAGAATGGGGACATGAGCATCTGAACTACAACCCCCATGGTGCACTGTGGCACCATTTCCAAATTGAAACTCTTCGTTTTTTAGCTTTATAGGTCAGTATGCCTTTAAACTCCACCTGGAAACCCACAGGCAGTCAGTACATCCTGGAGCAGTGGTTTAATATGGACTGATCAAGTGAGCTACTGCATTATGAGCATGCTTCCGTTTCTGAATGATTTGAGGCATAGCAATGTGTAGAGCACATCACAGCAGTCTGATCGGCTGGTTACAAAGACTTGAATTGGGGTGATGATGCCTCCACGTCAGAGAGAAGAAGTCACCGTGTTCCAGCCATACACCGGTGATAGATGGCTGTTTCAGATACTGCTGAAGGTTGACAATCCAGCAATGGTTGAGAATCTAACCAGACTCCCAGATTGCAAACACAAGTAACACACAGAGGAGACGCACCTGTGATGCTACCCAAGGTACCCAGGTCTGTGAGACCCCTCACTACCAGCTGCCTTTGGCATAAGGAAGCCTTGTCTGTCAGGCCTGCCATGCGTCAGCTCCACCTGCTACTGGCCTCGCAAGCCTTCCTATTACTCTGTAGGTTAGCAATAGGCACATCCCAATGCTCAAGCCCTCTGAGCATCTCCCGGGAGTGTCCAGCCCCTGCTTCACTGGCTGCTCAGTGTTCACAGATTCGCTGCTTCCAACGTCACAGTACACCCCAGCTTACCGGTTCCACCTCAGATCCCTGCTCCGCTTAACACACACAACCCTTACTTATGCTCAGAGTGAAATTAAGTATAAATGTATTTTACAAAGCATAGAGATTCAAGTGATAACCAGGAGAAGTATTGATGACAAATGAGTGCATATGAAATTACACTTTCTGGAGATAAACTCCTTTCTTCTTCAGTATTGCTCACCCAAAATCTTTGCAGCCAGGTTGGCTGTGACCCTCCTTACGTGAGACAGATGTGCTCTCAGCTTGACCCTAGCTGAAGGATCCCATGTGATCCCTTGCACCCCAAGATATACCAGCACAATCCTTTGTCTTTATTCATAACCAGGACCACCACCCTTTGCTGTTTGTTTCATCTAGTAGATTTCCTTTCGCCATCTCTTCTTTTACCTGAGGCTCGGTATGCACATGGGCATACCTTGGGAGGCATACAGTGCCCAAATGGCCAGACAGGGAGATGGGTGTCTGTTACCTCCTGCCTCATCTGAGGTTCCCTTTCTGGATCCCTACTGTGTTGGTAGCTTCCCTGCACCCCCAGCTAGTGGAGGGCTCTGTTTCCCAGTTCAAATTCTGTTCTAACCAGGAGAGGGCTCCATAATCCTGGGAGCTGGCTGCGGAGGCAAGGCCAGGTAACAGGCAGCTTGGTGCTGGCAGGGGGCCAGCAGTAGCAGAGGCAGGAGGATGCAGTGGTCTGGAAGCAGTTGGCGTGGGGATGACTGCACATGCTCAGCAAAGGGGAAGCACAGAGGAGACCCCAGTAAAACTGTTATGGTTACGCCCCCATACGTGGACTGTCCCCAGGGGCTGAGCTAGAAACCATTGGATGGATCTTCCATTGTAATTTAAAATCATCGTGGCGAGGGCATGAGTACTTCTTAATTTCTGGGAGCTCTAGCAAACCTCCTCATTTACTCAGAACATGTGACTATTTATGGAATCCTCTGAGGGCTGCACATGTGGGGCCTAGTCCTGGGAGTACTTAATTTACCTCTGAGTTCCTGGTACGCAGAGCACACTACCAGTACCAGCCATCTAGAAGGGGCTGGGGCTCCACATGGCTTGCATCAACCAGCAGTAGGTCCAGTTGCAGAACTATGGTCTCCTCTTTTTCGATTTAGCCCTTTTCAGGGGATGAATGCTGCAGCTTGTCCTTTCCTTAGGAGCATAGGAGGGCCAGTGGTCCACCTAGTCCAGGATACACTCAGAGAGCCCAATGCTAGATGCTTGAGAGGAAGGTGTAAGAAACCCTGTAATGGAAAACTATGGAATAACAAGCTCACAGGGGAAGTTTTTCTTCCTAACCGACATTAACTATTGGTTGGTTTGTACCCTGAAGCATGAGGATTTATAGCCCTTGTAAAAACCAGAAATAATGTTTGTATCCTGTGTAATGTAACTGCACAGATCCTCATTATCCATATAAATGTCTAATCTTTATTAAGCTCTTGACCTCCATGTTTGTAGCGATGACTGATTTGCAGAATGGCACTGTAATAGTTTCCGTATTTCCTGTCCCACTCCTCTGCACTCTAACATTTTGTTTGCAGTTTCAAATCACAGCTGTGCATGGACCAGGGTTGGGCTGATGATAAAGATGTCCAGGGCTTTTCCAGAGTGGCCACAGTGGTTATTTCTGAATGTGTCTGAACTCTTGCATCTATTACTGATAGTACATTGATTTGATAAACACAGCTAATCTAGCATGCCTCTATCTTGCTTGCAGGGAGAATGTTGTTGTGTGAACATTTACCTTCACAAGCAGATTCAACTTTGCTAGCTGATCTATTTTCTCAGTTCCAAGAACTGAACTGAAATCATCCATTTTACATATTCTAGCCCACAGGCTATCATAGAAGCACGATAGCAAGATTGTGTGTCTTAAATTGCAGTTGCCTTAACAGAGAGTATCTTCTGATGAATCTTTGGGGACTTGCCTGGGGTTACAGAGGGAATTGTCTGCATTGATTTTAATATTTAATGAAATATTTACAAAGTGGTGCTACTCAGTAGGATTACCACAAAGGAGCTATAAACTTTGGTATGTCATTTTAACACCAAGTTGAGACACCTGGGATTCTGTAGCTCAATAGTATTTTCATATTGGTTTTAACTGTGATTAAAGCTTTCAGAGAGAGGACATCTTTTTCATCCCTGAATATAACCCTTGTGGCTTTAGAATCATAGAGCTAGAAGGGACCTCGAGAGGTCATCCAGTCCAGTCTCTTGCACTCATGGCAGGACTAAGTATTATCTAGACCATCCCTGACGGTTTGTCTAATCTGCTCTTAAAAATTTCCAATGGTGAAGATGCCACAGCCTCCCTGGGCAATTTATTCCAGTGCTTAATCACCCTGACAGTTAGGAAGTTTTTCCTAATGTCTAACCTAAACCTCCCTTGCTGCAATTTAAGCCCATTGCTTCTTGTCCTATCCTTAAGGAGAACAATTTTTCTCCCTCTTTTATGTACTTGGAAACTGTTCTCATGTCCCCCCTCAGTCTTCTCTTCTCCAGACTAAACAAACCCAGTTTTTTCAATTTTCCCTCATAGCTCATGTTTTCTAGACCTTTAATCATTTTTGTTGCGCTTCTCTGGACTTTTCTCCAATTTGTCCACATCTTTCCCAAAATGTGGCTCCCAGAACTGGACACAATACTCTAGTTGAGGCCTAGTCAGCGCGGAGGAGAGCGGAAGAATTACTTGTGTCTTGCTTACAACACTCCTGCTAATACATCCCAGAAGGATGTTCGCTTTTTTTTTTGCAACAGCGTTTCACTGTTGACTCATATTTAGTTGAGCAACTTCTGTGACAAATTTGGCCCATACAGTAAAACATGATGTTGCTTCCATAGAATTATGGCAGTCAGAGATAGAAAACACACGTCCCCATCTGTGAAGGACGACTCCCTACAGTACATTTTTAGGGCAAAGTCCTGGCCTCTCTGAAGTCGATGATAAAATTCCCATTCATTTCAATGGGACCAGAATTTTGCCCTTAATGTTTAGCCTCATCTTATTTTTGTTTGTGATTAATTATTTTATTAGTTTTCATAAAGAAACAAAGAGTGAAAAATACAGAAAGATAAATGACTTCCAGCTTGTGCATGGTACCAAATACCGCACGTTTGACAGGCTATCCAATAAAATTATGCAATTGCACCAATTTACAACTTGTCAAAGCTTCACAGGACAGACCGTATAAAATCAGACAATATTTTACAGAGATAATATAGACTCATAGGACTGGAAGGGACCTCGAGAGGTCGTCTAGTCCCGTCCACTGCACTCATGGCAGGACTAAGTATTATCTAGACCATCCCTGACAGTTTGTCTAATCTGCTTTTAAAAATCGCCAATGATGGAGATTCTGCAACGTCCCTAGGCAATTTATTCCAGTGCTTAACCACCCTGACAGGAAGTTTTTCCTAATGTCCAACCTAAACCTCCCTTGCTGTAATTTAAGCCCATTACTTCTTGTTCTATCCTCAGAGGTTAAGAAAAACAATTTTTCTCCCTCGTCCTTGTAACAACCTTTTACATACTTGAAAACTGTGATCATGTCCCCTCTCAGTCTTCTCTTTTCCAGACTAATCAAACCAGTTTTTTCAATCTTCCCTCATACGTCATGTTTTCTAGACCTTTAATCATTTTTATTTTTTTTTTTTGCTCTTCTCTGGACTCTCTCCAATTTGTCCACATTCTTCCTGAGATGTGGCTCCCAGAACTGGACACAGTACTCCAGCTGAGGCCGTATCAGCACAGAGGAGAGCAGAAGAATTACTTCTCAGGTCTTGCTTACAACACTTTTGCTAATACATCCCACAATGATGTTAGCTTTTTTTGCAACAGTGTTACACTGTTAACTCATATTTAGCTTGTGATCCACTATGACCCCCCTCCCCATCACTTTCCGCAATACTCCTTCCTAGGCAGTCATTTCCCATTTTGTATGTGTGCAACTGATTGTTCCTTCCTAAATGGAGTACTTTGCATTTGTCCTTATTAAATTTCATCCTATTTACTTCAGACTATTTCTCCAGTTTGTCCAGATCATTTTGCATTTTAATCCTATCCTCCAAGGCACTCGCAACCCCTCCCAGCTTGGTATTGTCCTCAAACTTTATAAGTGTACTCTCTATGCCATTATCTAAATCATTGATGAAGATATTGAACAGAACCAGACCCAGAACTGATCCCTGCGGGACACCTCTCATTACATCCTTCCAGCATGACTGTGAATCACTGGTAACTACTCTCTGGAAATGGTTTTCTAACCTGTTTTGCACCCACCTTATAATAGCTCCATCTAGGTTGCATTTCCCTAGTTTGTGTATGAGAGGGTTACACGAGACAATATCAAAAGCTTTACTAAAGTCAAGACATACCACATCTACTGCTTCCCCCATCCCCAAGACTTATTACCCTGTCAAAGAAAGCTATCAGGTTGGTTTGACACGATTTGTTCTTAACTAACAATCAGCATGGATTTGTCATCACCTTATTATCTTCTAGATGTTTGCAAATTGATTGCTTGATTATTTGCTCCATTATCTTTCTGGGTACAGAAGTTAATCTGACTGGTCTGTAATTCCCTGGGTTGTCCTTATTTCCCTTTTTTTATAGATTGGCACTATATTTGCCCTTTTCCAGTCTGCTGGAATCTCTCCTGTGCTCCATGACTTCTCAAAGATAATTGCTAATGGCTCAGGTATCTCCTCAGTCAGCTCCTTGAGTATTCTAGGATGCATTTCATCAGGCCCTGGTGACCTGAAGACATCTAACTTGTCCAAGTAATTTTTAACTTGTTCTTTCCCTATTTTAGCCTCTTCTGATCCTACGTCGTTTTCACTCGCCTTCACTACATTACATGTCCAATCACCACCAACCTTCTTTGTGAAAACCGAAACAAAGAAGTCATTAAGCACCTCTACCATTTCCACATTTTCTGTTATTGTTTTTCTCCCATCACTGAGTAACGGGCCTGTCCTGTCTTTGGTCTTTCTCTTGCTTCTAATGCATTTGTAGAATGTTTTCTTGTTAGTCTCTAGCTAGTTTGAACTCATTTTGTGCCTTGGCCTTTCTAATTTTGTCCCTACATACTTGTTGTTTGTTTATATTCATCCTTTGTAATGTGACCTAGTTTCCACTTTTTGTAGGACTCTCTTTTTTTATTTTTAGATCATTGAAGATCTCCTGGTTAAGCCCAGAGTGGCTTATTTGCCATACTTCCTATCTTTCCTACGCAGTGGAACAGGGTCCTAATTTGTAGAAATTCACATAATTGCTTTCTGTGTCGTTAAGCTATTCTTTCTCTGCCAACTCAGACAGGTCCAAATACCACGACTTTCCTGTAGGCCTAGGCCTACGCCTACATTTTTGTAAAATAATGCTCTTGGTAATCATTGAAGCCCTCAAGAACCAAAGACTTTGTGGCACAGTTAGCCTAGCAAAGTAAGTACATAACCTAGGACAGTGGCTCTCAACCTTTCCAGGCTACTGTACCCTTTCAGTAGGCTGATTTGTCTTGCATACCCCCAAGTTTCACCTCACTTAAAAACTACTTGTGCAAAAAATCAGACATAAAAATACAAAAGTGTCACAGCACGCTCTTACTGAAAAATGGCTGACTTTCTCCTTTTTTACCATATCATTATAAAATAAATCAATTGGAATATAAATATTGTACTTCCATTTCAGTGTATAGTATATAGAGCAGGTCATTGTATGAAAATTTAGTTTGTACTGACCTCGCTCGTGCTTTTTATGTAGCCTGTTGTAGAACTAGGCAAATCTCTAGATGAGTTGATAGACCCCCTGGAAGGCCTCTGTGTAGCCCCCACCTAGGATATAATTTTCAGCTGGGACGTGGTTGCTGAAGCCAAGTGCCAATTTCACTCTTGTGTCCACCTTTTTCCACAGCTGCCTGACTGTTGGACGGTCCTGCAGCATATGCATCAGGCTTCCTTTTTCTTTATTACAGAGCCCACAAACATCCGAGGACAAGGCCCCCCAGCTTGCGCAGCCTCTGTGGCATCCGATACATTTTGAATAGAATTGTTTGCTGTATCAGGTGCAGTAATATATTCTGCCATTGAGGTTCTTTGAAAAGCTGTGATAACTCCTTCCTGTGCTTTCACGGAGAACTGCAATGGACTTCCTCTTCGTCGGTAAAGCATACATAGTGGTAGTGGCCCGGGGAGTTTATGAAGCATTTCCAAGGTTCCCAGTAGGGCATCTGGACCAAATTGAAATGGCAGCAAATGTTTTAGTTGTAAGTACTGCCACTCTGCTGAGGGTGGCAGGTCATATTGTTTCTTTACTTTTAGAAAAGAGACAAAGAGCCCCCATCCTTGACTAATTGGGAAATAGCTTAGTCTTGTTTTAAAAGTCCCTAGAGATGTGGCTTTGGGACTTTAAGCCTTTGATGGCATAATGAACACAGTTGTTCATACTTATGTCCATAACTATACCAGGGCATGCAATTACAACTAAAGAATATTGCTGGGAAAAATTAAACAAGAGAAACGATAGATTAAGGGAAATGACCGATATGAATGGTTGCAGTTAGAATTTTGAAGTGAGCGATATGTGTAATCAATAGGCAATTTCAAGCAATTTCAAGTGCAACACTAATACAATGGTTAGTCCTTTGACTTTTTTTTAACAATTGTTTGTTTGTATTTTTTAAAATAAACTTTCTTAGAGCTTGTAAGTGCTACTTAGCATTAACCTCTTTCAGATGCACAGTAGCAGATACACACATATGTTAAAATCCTGCACAAACATATTGCTGATGCAGTATTGTGTTGGGGTTTTAGTCTTCCCCAGTTGCATCTGTGGTTTTTGGAAAGCTTGATTTTGTGTCAGGTTTTCCACCCTTGTAGAAGCAACCCCTCCTCCCAATTGGTGAAATCTAACTCAATTTCTGTTAAATAACTAGGATCGATTACACTCATTCTTGCTCTGTTGCTGACATGAGCACTCTTGACAATACCAGTAAAACACACATTCTTCATTTTCCACATTAACGAGCCATCCTGAGTTGCTATATTAAATCCATATATGCTGTTTTTTTATTTTTAGCTACCAAGCAATCCTGTTAAAAAACAGTAGTAAATGGCTGAGCACAATCATTTTCTCTTGCTCTTTCCCATTAGAAATATTATTTGGGAATTGTTCTGCCAATTCTGTATTACTGTGGGAACATTTTCTACAGAACTTTCAGCCAGTGAAAGAGCTTCATATGTGGGGCACCTTGCCAATAGTGCCTGTCATTTCTGGTTTAGTATTTGATTCTTCTTACCTATGTTTTTTTCTCTTTATTCTTCACAGTGCAGGCATTTCTTACACACCAGTTCATCTGCAAGAATCCCTTCCCCTGCAAGGATTACTGAGTGAAATTCTGTTACCTCTATTATGTAGGAGGTCAGACTAAATGTGGCCCCTTCTGGTCTGAAAATCTATGAATCTACAAGGTCCTACTGGGACTATTCAAGAAAGCTACACTTCTAATGTCATGTAATACCTTTAATATTTCTGCAAATCCAGTGCCCTTCCCTTTAAAATTGGGATTGTCAGCTGCTTTTCTTCTTGAAAACCCCACTTCCACCAACACACTTTTGCCAAAATCATTAAATCCTTATTGACTGCTTAATCCTATATCAGGGACGGTTCAGAAAGTTCAGAATGCCCATCCCTGAAAGTCAGGCCCCTTTAGGATGTGTGTCTGTACTGCAGTCATGGGGTGTGGTAGTTTGAGTAGACAAACCCATGCTAGCTTTAATTTAGCTAGCTCAAGTCCTGGAGTAATGAAGATGCAGCAGCTCGTGCTTCAGCACGGTCTAGCCCCGTGAGTAATTATCCAAGCTCCTGGGTGGGTTTGTACTGCTAGATTACAACTACTTTGTTTATATCTACATGATCTGCAGTTGTACCTTGTGATTGCAGTCTAGACGTTACCCTCAGTTTGGCCACTCAGAAATTGAAGTACCCCCAAATCACCGCTCACTTTCAAAAGTCTTGGGTCACAGCATTTGTTTCACCCAAGTAAAATTTTCGAATGGGTTTTCATTTTAGGTGACACATCAGGCATTTTAACTTGCCAAGATTCCACTGCAGTGTACGAATCCCTCAGCAACAGGTATCCAGGTAACCATGCCAATGTTGTTCTCCAGCAAGGTGACTGGAACAGCTTGCTTCTTCAGTTGGCAGGAAGAGCAGTTCAGCAATTACTGTACAGTTTTCACACTCCTGCTGAAATTGGCATCTGAACAATACGGGTTTCTGGTTCTTGTCACTCAAAGCCAGGCACTTCCAAAGCCAATTAGGCATCAGAGGTTCAGCCACAGATCAAGATAATCTGACCTGTCACAGGTAAATTTGATTAAAACTATTTCTAATTCGTGTTTAACACTGAGATTGTGCCACGTAGGATTGTTTATTGGAGGATTTTCAAAATACTTTCCCAAATGATTTCTGTCTTCTGATATTATTAAATGGTTACAGCAACATAAGTGTATGGAAGACCTCACCAGAAACTCCTTATATTTAAAAGAATAAAATAAGAATCTTAGAATAGTTTACAGCCATGTGTTGGGTGTTAATACTTTTGTGTTTGCCTGATTTTAAAAGACAACCATCTTGTTGAGCGATTTGCGAAAATAGAAATATTTACCTTTATAAAGGAATTCTCTCTCTCTCAAACATCTCTTCTTCCGCTGTCCATTTGTAAACACTCTGTTCCCTCAAAGGACTGGAGTGTTCTGTCGGAGCTCAGATACATTATAACAATAATAATATTGGGCTTCATTCTCCATGACCTTGGGCCATGTGCAGACATTGACCAGCCCCAGAGTAATTAAAGTGGCTGTAAAATGCAACCATTTTGATTTGCATTGTATGCCCATTGTACTCTCTCCTTGCCCATGACTACAGAGGTCATAGTCAATAGAGAACAAAGCATGGAATTTATACATCAGGAAACAATGCCAAATTTTTGTACTATCAGCTGATGAACCCATCTATTTAAGACCACGTGAGTGTAAACTCAGAGCAAATTAAGCAAATAAAGCACTAAAAAAGCAAGCAAAGTCGCATGATTCCAAAGGGAGGCCTGGCAGTGGTTAAAATAGAAAATACCTCAAATATGTAAATTAAATAGTTTTCAGCCTTTTTTAAGATGCAGGGAGAGAGAGTTTGTGGTGATTTGCTCCAGGAGTATATGACCAATACTACAACAAAGGCTGGATTGCCCTTTAATTTAAAAGCACAATGGTACAATCCCTAAAATGTTGATGGTGTCATAGCATGGGCCTTGATTCGGCAAAGCCCTTAAGCACTGGCTTACGTGCCATTGGCTGCAATGGGGCTTATGCGTTTGCCACGAGTTAAGAATGTGTTTGAAGTTTTACCGACTATGGGGATTGGATGAAAGTTAAGCACATGCATCAATGCAATAGTGAATCGGGGTCCTAGATAATCAAGGAATCATAGAATATCAGGGTTGGAAGGGACCTCAGGAGGTCATCTAGTCCAACCCCCTGCTCAAAGCAGGACCAATCCCCCAACTAAATCATCCCAGCCAGGGCTTTGTCAAGCCTGACCTTAATAGCCAAGAATAACTAATGTCGAGTCAGGTCCCTCGGTTATCAGAGAGAGTCAAAAGTCAGCAGAGACTTCTTATCAACCCACCACTTTATAGGTAGCCAGAAAGAAACCATTTCACAGGCAAGTGTCATCAAGGGAGGACTTTTGCCTAATCTGTTTTGAGTCAGACACTTCATGATCTTTGCCCAGTGCTGTAAACTGGCACTGAGCCAGGCTTTATCACTCAGTTCTACTTTCCCACTTTCAGGTGTCCTAAGCCTCTATAGCTGTGAAGGCGGATTGTGGGGTACTTATAACTTGATTAATTGCATGATGTTGGGGTGGGGCTTTTTTGTCTTCATAGGTGTGGCTAGGAATATTCTGGAGTTTTGACTACAAAAGTTTTTCAATGAAGATTAATAAAAACTCTGCAGAGTTTCCATTTTGGGATTGCATATTTGGAAGCTCTTGCGTAGCCATTCACGGAATCACAGGGTTGGAAGGGACCTCAGGAGGTCTAGTCCAACCCCCTGCTCAAAGCAGGACCAATCCCCAAGTTTTGCCCCAGATCCCTAACTGGCCCCTTCAAGGATTGAACTCACAACCCTGGGTTTAGCAGGCCAAAGCTCAAACCACTGAGCTATCCCTCCCCCCCGAAAAAACAATCACCTGCCTAGCAGAGGATGGCTATTCACTGTCTGGTCTGTATGCACGAAGATCTTTCACCATGAACACTTTCACATTTGATGATAACCTCTTACAATAACCCGTGTAGCCTTTTTGCAGCAGCTGACCTTTACAGCAGGCTCTGAAGTGATAACAGATCCAGTTTCCCCACGCAATCAGTGCTCGTTCGTTGATGTGGAGATCTGCAGTCTTGGTGTAAAAGATCAAGCAATGTAGTTCTGACTCTTGGCCAAGGAGCATTTTATTTTATAAGTCTCAGCAGTGGGAACTGGGCAGATCATTGTCTCTGAAGCATGTGTGTACAGATGGGTGTGTATGGGCCAGATTTTCCAGCCTGGCTAAGCAGTGCTCAATGCAAGACCTGGAGGAGAAGGGAAAGACAAAGGCAGTTGTAGGTCACATTTACACCTTTCCAGTCTCCCAGGGAAGATAAGCATATGACCAAGCTGCCAACAGCCACATATCACTGGGCCACTGGGACACCCCAGCCGGCACCCCTTTCCACAGTCATGCCCCTGTGTCCGAGGAGAAGTAGGCTCTGGCTCTGTAGGTAGGGGGAATTCTCCATTAGCTGGATTTGCAGAGCTTTGAACTGGGAGACACACTCACAGGTCTGTATACGTGTATGCATGCATAGTGTGTGCATAAAATAAAGCTCTCCTGGGGCATCACATGTTGAAATAGTGTCTGTCGTTTGTAGGAGAGCTGTGAAATTAGAACCTTTGCCACCACTAGACAACTTTGCTCGAGAGCCTGATCCAGTGAGCTGCATAGCACCACCTGCAGGGTGCCTGGTGCCCTCTGCTCTCAGTGACAGCTGAATGCACTCCGCATCCTGCAGGACGAGTTTAGCAGATCTCAGGATCAGATTCTGCAGATAAAAAAAAATGAAAAAGGGTATAGGACTAGGTCCTGCTAACATTCTGGTTTTGCTTTTAGGAGCTCAAAAATTGCTTACTTTTTTTAAAAAAGATATAAAATAATCCCTTTCCCCACCCCCTGTCACCCTCAGATTTAAATGTCTGTGAGTCTCAGCATGGCAGAAGTGTTTCCCATGGGAGTTATTTGGTTAAAACTCCACGTTTAACCCCTTCCCTTTTCCCCAGCTGTTATATTTTAATATTTGACTGTGTCTCCTGAATAAGACTTTGAGCAAAGCTGGATCCGGAGAAGTCACTGCATTTCACACCGTAACGCATCGCTGGAACACTACAGCTTTAACCTGTCTGGCTGCAGCACCTTTTAAAACAAACATAATAAGCCTGAAACAACTACAAATTCTTAAAGGGTATTTAGGCAGCGGTCTATTCATCCTGTACAACAAAGAATAAGCAGGATATGATAGGAGCTGCTTTTTTCTGTCCTGGGGAGGGATTGTTTGTTGTTATTGTTTGGATCAGAACTTCCACTGGATTTAAGTTGGGATTTTTAAAATAGCCTAAGGGAGTTAGGTACCCAAATCACTGGGTGTTCAGTTAAAGCTCCATTGCAAACTCCAGCTTTATATAAACATGTATATCTTCAAATAGTAAATAATACAATTACAGGGAAAGAAATTAAAAAGGAGAAGAAAAGATTTTGGTCAGGCAGGTATGAGCTTCCTAAATGATTCTTCCATCATTCTTTCAACAGGATGCCAAATGGGTTATAAATTAGTTGAACCATTTTGATTTTCTGAATGTCTTTCACATGTGTGTTTCCAATCGGGAGGGTGCCCATTGGTTAAAAGAGAGTTCTAAGTGTCTCTCCTTTTCTTCAGTATAAGAATAACAGTATCTGGCAATGGGTTTTGTGTTTTGTTTTCATACCAGCTAGATTACTCAGGGAAAGTGACTTCAGAATGACAAGTGAAAATCAACTTTCAACAGTAATGTCTATTAAATCAATTCGTTTTTTTTTCTCCCAATATCTAAAGTGGGTTTGACGCTCAAAGAATTTGGGATTAATTGAATCACCAGTATTATTGAAACATAGATTTGTTGGTATCAGATATGCTTTATGTAATTTTGTTAATATCCAAAAACAAAAATCAGGTCTGAATATATGAGGCTGATTTTGAGGACTTGAACTTTTTTTTCCTTAGTTTAAATCAATCTTTGATATTTAGTTCTGACTCTAAATTATTTTATTCCTACAGATGATACAAAACATTCTATTGGCTTCCATATGTTACATTTAAGTAATTTAATGTATTTTGGAGGCTGTATAAAGATTTGATGATTGCCTTCTTTTGAAGGTTGTATAAAGTGAGAAAGTATGCAATATTTTAATAGCTGAATATATTTAGTCTTGATTGAGATAAACCAATAATCTCCTTGTAGACTGGGAGTTAAATAGTAATGCATTTTCTCTATTTATATAATCAAGACCGTGAATATTTCTTCTATCTCTGGTTTCTATAAAATGCATTTTAATCGATTTCCTCCTGAGTTGTATAGATATTTATTAGGGAATAATCAGAGTATTATCCATAGCTTTGTTTCATGTAACAAATGACTTAATAATGTTAAATGTAATTGGATTATTTTCCAAAGATCTAGGAAGATTCACTATTCTAACAGAAATATTACATGACATTGTCCCTTGATAAGTAACCAGGAGGGTAAAACTGAATTGTGGAGTCCATTTTGAATTGTTGAGTACTTCAGTGTATAATGAACTCTGTACAAGAAGGGCAAAGATTGCGGAAATTAACTTTTTGCCTTGTGGTTTTGGAAGCTGTGCCTTTCTCTGTGTTTATTCACTGATTCTGGATTTTTCAAAAATATTGCATCAGAAATGCTGCTTCCTGGGTATGAAAACTCAGAGGCGGCAGTATAACTGGTAACATGCTACATGCGTCCACAATCTGAGTTCCAACGACTGTTTGATTGACTCTGTGTGACCCACAACAATTAAGTTTCAATGGGCTTCTCTTGTCAGTGTTGCCCTTGCATAATGTTAGAATTATTTTCTGCTAGGTTGGAAGTCGATATTACACACTGATTTCACTGGAGATGAGCCGTATGTTATCAAGGCCTGTTTGGAATGTAAAGGAACCGCATGAGCCCAGTCTACAACGGTGGAGGCGTTGGGTCTATCTCTGAGAGCTCCCACATTTTCACTTACATCCTGCTGTGGGTAGTGGCTGAACTATGACAATTTAACCCTTAATTTACTTGGATATGAGGGTCAACCCTTTCATTAATGCAAAGCAAAGGTAGTGAGGGAAGGCCTAAGTGAAGTGCCTTGGCATTACTGGTTTCATTTTGTGACCACTGGAATTTGACATGATGCAAATGAAGCCACTGTACCTTGAGTGGTTGCTCATATTCTCCTAAGGTTATTGCTAGTGCTCAGCTGACCCTTTAGCTTCCCACGTTTTTGCTGCAGATGAATATCTGCATCTGAGGTGGAGTTTGTAAAAGCTGCCTCGTGACTGTGTTTCAAAATGGAGAGTCCAGAGTTTTGATCAGTCTCCAGTGTTAGTGTGGCTAAAGGAATTATGACTAGAGAACAAGCATTCAACACTAACAATCATGTAATACTCTACGGATACAGGGAAGGAGCTGAGTGAGACATGTAAGAAAGAGAAGAATGCAATGCAAACAACTGTGTTGATTCTGAACAAGAAGCTGCGCTAGTATACCCTTTCAGAGGGTAGCTGCGAGGTGAAACTGGGATCCGTTTGGAATAGTAGATCCCTACTAATAGATCACTGTCTTGCAAGGATCATTGCCTCTCTTCTGAACGGCTGCTTGCTGCTTTTGATCGTCATGAATTAGATAGTACTGCAGGGTTCCTTGCTGAAGGCAGTTTAATTCACGAAAGTGCTTACAGAAATATTTAGTCCTGCCTCAGTGCAGGGGACAGACTGGATGATCTCTCGAGGCCCCTTCCAGACCGCCATTTCTATGATTCCGTAAAAGCCAAGAAAATGCTAAGTTTCCTACCAATTTCAGTACACAGGAGCCTCTGTTTGTGTTCCGTTTTAGAAAAATAAATAAATACAGTATGTCCATTGGTCAGATATCTGTTAAAAGCTGTAAAACAATGTTGATGGATTATAATCTAACCTTTCCTCAAAGAAACTAGAACATTTCAGATTTAAGGTGACCTCGCTTAGTTTGGGATACCTGGATACAAATACCTCCTAACACTGGAGAACTTGAGAATTTTATCTCTTGAACTTCTAAACCAGAGAGAGTTCCACCATCTTGCCACAGACACAGTGCTTCTAAGTATCGCATCACAGCGTAAGGCGTCGGCTCATGGTGTGACATAATTCACAAAAGCCCTGTTTTCTAGGGGGCAGCGCTTCGAGGAATGACCCTCAAAATGCCCCCCGATTGCTATGGAGTGACCCTGTGGTAAGTCAGACATATGGGAGCTCCTCAAAACTACGGCAGCATATATTGTCCTTTATCACAGGCTACATGGCATTATACAGCTGTAGAGATTACAATGGGCCTTGTAATGTTACCCAGTGCCGTGGAACTCATGGTGTAAATACTTCCTTCTTCCTTTTCCTTCATGCATTCGGTTGACTCTTCGCACCTGCCCTATATGGGCACATGTAATGCTGCACCCATGGGTGGGTTGTTGTTAGTGGGGATTGAGTCTGGGACTTCTGGTTCTGAAAGCATGAACCTCTACGGCCTGAGTTGCATGACCATTTAATAAAATGGGTTTTAGGCCCTAATCCAGCAAAACGCTTAAGCATGTGCTTAACTTTAGGCACTTGTAGTCCCATTGAAGCCCCATTCTCTATGAGAAATAAGTTAAAGATGCCTTGATGAAGCTTTCTTGCTCCATAAGGACTTGCAATTTCAGGAGGTCGCAATTTCACTTAGACTTTTCCTTCAACTTTGCCCACTGGTCTGTTATATGTCCATCTCTGGGTCTGATCCAAAGAGTGCATGAGTCTGTTACCACCTCCAGCTTCAAAGTGTTGGTTCAGGTTGAGATGAAGAGACCCGTGGATTTAGCTCACGAGGTTTTCAGCGCAGATCTTTGATGTCAGGAGAAATGGTGGCTGCCCTACATGGTCATAAGCCATATGTGAAAGGTCAATGAAATGCGTGAAAATATAGGAAGATATAAGAACCTGAGTTGAATATGGTACTTGATTCTGCAAAGTCACGGTGCAAAATGTCCTAACTTTCCACTGACCTCAGTGGTAGCTGAAATGACTCCACACTTTTTAGTTTGGGTCCAAACACTGTACACACTTCCAGTCAGGTGCCATTTTTCTGGAAATGTGACAAACAGCTGGAAGGCACTGGAGAAATCAGTTTTTATTCAAGGCAGCGCTGGGGTAACGTGCATTAAGATGGTTTCCCGTGCATTGGGAAGCTACTAGGTCTGTACAAATGCATGCAATTTTATTTTTAAACAAGTACATTAAAAATCAATAATCTCATTAACGTGCCAATTGCAGCTCCTACTGTTCAAGAGTATTTAACTGCTTTCTTCCGCTGTAAGTAGCCATTTGTGTATTCTTCCAGGGGAGCCGTAATTAAGGAAAGATGAGAAATGAGGGGAGCCTGTGTAACTGGAAACTGTTGTTATTGACTCAAACAGAAAGCAAAGTCTACATGCTAGTTTTGAAGCATTCCATCTCTGCAGGAGTTCCGCCACTCAAGCGTCCAATGTTGCCAACCCCAAATGCTCAACAATCATCAGGCAGGCCACCCAAAATCAGGAAATGGGCTTAAAAATCAGGAGACTTAGTTTATTAAAAAAATAAATAAATAAATAAAGAGAGAGAAAATGTGGGTTCTTTTCACTTCCCTTCTGGTTTTTGAGCCTGTATAGCTTATGGGTGAAATCCTAGCCCCATTCAAGTCAGTGGCGTTTGGCCGTATTTTCAAGCTTTTCTCCATTACCAGGAGGACAAAGAAATTACTTTTTAAAATTAAGATTCTCTCATAATCACCCAACTCCAGAAGCTGGGGCTTCAAAAGAAACACCAAATATTGCAAGACTCTCACTAAAAGTGTGCGAGCTGGCACTACTGAGCACTTACTCCACTTTTCCGGGCTTTTCTTTCTCTCTGAGATTACAGGGATAGAGATAATTCCTTTCTATGCAATTTCATTAAGCCACTAGACAGTGCTCTTACATTGTTTTGATCTTATAGCCTACTTACCACTATTATGTGTAGGAGAGTGTTATTAAAAAAAAAAAGTGAAAGGTTTACTCCTTTCTTCTAATAAGCACCAGTTATCCATTGCAGTCGAAATAACTACGGAAGATGTAAGTAATCCTTGGGATTATTAAAGCAGAGACCCAGCTACAGTCATCTCAATTGAAAAATACATATAGGAGCCTGCTATTTACAAAAGATCCAGAATTTCTTTAGGGTTTATTATATACTCACGAAAGGGTTCAGTTGTCTTTAAGGGAAACGCTAACTCTGATGTCTAAGAAATGTGTTTTAAAAAAGTCTGGCATTTAATTCCCACATTTCTTTGGTTGTTCCCTCTCCCTCTCTTTTTGTCTCTTTTTGATACCATCTTGCTTTCGCATCCACAGTTACACACTAAAAATGATCTAAAGCCGAGAGTGGTTTATCCTGAAATGGCGAACCGCAGCTGTGCTCTGTGGTGTAGACTATCAAGATAAAAACAGTACATGATTTTAGCTCTCGTAGTGTTTATGTTTGGTGCCAGAGGTACTCAAGCATTTTCGCAATGTGTGTCTACAGTGCAGGCAGAAAGACAGAAAGAGTGCAGTATCTTTTGAAATCTATATAGGATCTTGCTTACCCTGCTGGGTTTAATTTTAGAATACAGAGTTTATCGTAAAGGGGAAAAATGTTTTTGGTATGTTACATTCTCTAATCAAATCCAGAAAAAAAGCTGTTGTGGGCATCGTTCATGAGATTAATCTACACCGGCAAATTTTTGTTTCCCTTTTAGTTTTCTAAAAATCCTGCACGAGTGAAATGTATTCATTGATGGTGCGGATCTGATGTCCTTGATATTGTTGCCCATGGCGTGGAATGGCGGCAGGGTGTATGGGGAGGAGTTGAGGTGGGGCGGGGGGTGAGGGGAGCTTGGCTGCCAGTGGGTGCAGAGTACCCGCTAATTTTTCCCCATGGAAAAATGCCTCCAGCCCCGGAGCACCCACAGAGTCAGCGCCTATGCTGCTGCTCCCCTTCAGAGTGCAGCTCACTACTCTCCCCCCCCAACCTCCCAGGTGGCCAGCCAGCTTCACCCTCGAGCGTATAAGTGGGGAGGGGCACCCTAGCCCTCCCAAGCCCCTTTTTGGGCACTGAGCATGCCCAGCAAATAGGGATGGAAGGACAGACCAATCCATCAGCACAATGACTAGGACTGTGCCTGGCCCTGGTCCAGGCCACGGTTATGGAAGGCAGGCTGCTTGTGTTCTCCTCCTCCCCGACTGTGCACCCTGATAAGGGGTGGGCAGAGTCTTTGCGAGCACCGGGGGAGAGGAACCTAAACACCAAAGCTGAGTGGCACTAACATTGAAACAGGGAGTGGTTCGGGTCTTCTTCAGGGAAAAGAACTTACAATCCTCAACAGTATTTTATAAAGGGATACAGCATTTACATAGTTTGGTGTAACAAAGGAGAATGAAATAAAGGGTCCTACAGTATCAATACTGATATTTTTGTATACAGACTATCATCCAGCCACTAGGTGTCTCTGTGTGCTGTATAGAATTCCAGAGAGGATGGGCTCCCTGGTGAACAAGAGAGACAAAATGGGAACTCAAGCTCTTTGGAAGCCTGTTAGCTTGTTTTGGTAGGGGTAGCTGCTTTATTTAATAAAATGCCTCCTATTTGAAAAGAGTTGTGATTCCTCATACCATGATGATGACGACATTTGGAGTGGAGTGTATAGAAACACGTGTGAATAACTCACGCATGCTGCTATGATGATATGAGCATCAGCAAACTGTAGGGAGTGCACATGCAGAATACCCAACCGGCCATTTGCATAGGCAGCTGCAGTAATTGCTTGTACAGAGTTTGTGTGTGAAAATCTGGTCCTCAAGCATGGTGGTTAAAAAAAATAAAATAAAATGGCTTGCTTTGTAAAAGTTGGCCCTGTAGTCTTTCTGTCATGGGCGTGTTTTAATGTAATGGGACATGATGACAGTTAAGTCAGAATTAGAATGCTCAGGAAGAGAATTCCCGTAACTGCTACCAATAGAGCCCAATTAGATTTCATTTCCCTAATTCAAGAAACAATCCCTGTCATTGTAGGGTCCAGTGCAGCCAAAGAAATGGCAGAGGGAGAGAGAAGTAAGGTGTCCTCAACACAAGGAAGTGAAGGCTCTTATTTTTCATGATTTGACACATTAAAAATGTAAATTTCTAGTTCTGTTTGGAAGCGTTTTAGGTGTCTAATTTGCACTTCTGTGTATTTGTACTGTTGTACGTTCTTCTGTATGTTAACACGTGCCCTGGAGTGATGCCTTGTGAGCTACTCTGGAAATACAAAATAAACAGGTTTCAGAGTAACAGCCGTGTTAGTCTGTCTTTGCAAAAAGAAAAGGAGTACTTGTGGCACCTTAGAGACTAACCAATTTATTTGAGCATGAGCTTTCGTGAGCTACAGCTCACTTCATCGGATGCATACAGGGCGGGTGGCCTGGACTGCGTTGCAAAGTGGAACCGTGCTAGCACGCCTGCGCTAAAGGGAAAGAGACAGGCCCCACTGCCCAAATTAATTTATGGTATTTGAAAGCCCCCTCAGAATATGTTGCACACAACACACTCGTGCTGGAAACAGCTGAACAGTTCCTCACTGCAATAGCCGTTCCATTCCCTGAGAGGGCATTTTCAGAAACATCCACAGACCGATCCCTTGAGCGATTTAACTAGTTGAACACACGAGCGTTACAAGCTACGTTCATAGGTCTTATGGCTACTTCTTATAGTGCCACCTAGTCAGTCGTTTGGGGGTCAGGACTGTAAAGCTGAACAGTTCTAGCAATGAAGCTCTGAACTGTACCTCTGGTCATTATTCCAACCTTCCACTACAGTTGCCTATTTTAAGAAATGGAGAGATCATGTCAAGGCATGTTTCTTCTGTTATTCCAATGCAAATAATGAAACAACTGTGACAGAATGAAAAGAATAAAAAGCACTCTGAGAAAGAGAGTTTTAAAAACAATAGGTTAGATCGTTAGCAGGTGTAAATTGCCTCGCGCTGTTGACTTCTACAGTTCACACCAGCTGAGGATCTGGCCTAAGGTGAGCAGATGTCCCGATTTTATTGGGACAGTCCTGATTTTTGGGTCTTTTTCTTATATAGGCTCCTATTACCCCCCCGCCCACCCCATCCCGATTTTTCACACCTGCTGTCTGGTCACCCTAATCTAGCCTGTGATGTTCATCAGTGTTATCCATTTTTCACAGTTCAGAACTTTGTTGGAGCTCTTCAGAACATTTGCAAACAGAACAGACTCTTCCAGATACATGGAATGTATCTGCTCCCATGAAGTCAATGGCAAAACCGTGTGATTGCAACGTAGACCATGCCCTAGCTCCTACAACCCCACTCTAATTTCAGAGAGTAGAAGTTGGCATTCCCCAGTGCTGGGCTTAATTTCATAGCTTGGGAATTACACTAAATAATTGTGCATGTCTGTCGTGGCTTTGACCTACAGACCAAGATATGTGGTGTATTCAAATAAATATTGTTAGTTTGAAAACTAAGCTAACCCCTACCAGAAAACAAATAAAAGAAGCAATTTAGCAGAGCTCTAGATGGCTTCAAAGGAGCTGAGATCTTAAACATTTTTACAAGTCTTTTATGACTGTCTCAACCACCTTTTATCTTGATCAGTTTTGCCATCGTGACTAATGACGCCTGCTGGCAGGTACAGAATGGAACATTTGCAGGAGTTCCTGTGGTTACAAGCAGCTATGGCTTTTCATGATTTCAGCAGACGTGTTTCTTTCCTCGCTATCCCTCCCCCCACGCCTCGTGCTCCTGAGGCCAGAGCAGAATTTTCTAAACCTAGTCACCTACTTGATCTGCATGCATAATTTCCATCTGTGTAAATGGAAGTGGCGCAGATGCACCGAGAGGAAAATGTTCCTCTAATTTCTCTGTGCTCCGGCCTCCCAGAGGGATTGCCTCCACGGTTTTGCAATCAACATCTCGCCCACAACAGAGGAGAGATTTGTCTTCCTGGAGACACTGTGTTGAGGAGCAATGAAGTTTAGGGCACAGTGCAGCCTTCCTGGCTCTCTGAAGCCTTTACCAGTACAAAAGCAAGCAGCCAGCATACAGCTGATAAGTGTTGGCAAGAATTTGCTCCCCTAATTATTCTCCCTTATGCATAGATAATTTTAATATAGTTGCACTTATCAACCCTGCTGTTATTGGAGTTGCGAGGACTGACCTGCTAATCATAACCAAAAATTAATGGAAATTTTCAGTCGTCGAGACAGTGGTCTCTGAAGTGCTCAGAGAGCAGCTTCAAAGGGGAATCGAAAAGTGAAGCAGCATGTGTTGCCCTTACGGCTGTAGATAAAGTGGCCCAATGTCAGTTACTGAGGTACTTGGGGCGGGAGGCAAGAAATAAAACTGGAGGAGTGTAAGTAAGAGGTTAAGAGCCAGATCTTGGGAGGTGCTGGGCCCTCTCAAGCCCCCATTGAAAACAGGTCAGCAACATGCAGAAACCAGACTCCTGGGTTTAAAAAAAAGAAGAAAATGCATACTTTGCAAGAGTATGGTGGTTCTAGAAAGAGAAGTGCTTCAGCAAGACAGGCCAAATCAATTCCATTGTTACCGTCCCCATAGACTTTAGCGGCCAGATCCTCACGTGGTGTGAATTGGAACATCACAGTTGAAGTGAAGTGACATCAAAGCATCCATTCAGAGTCACGCCACCTGCGGATCTGGCAGGTAATTGCCAAATAGCACTGTGAGTTTGTGTAGATACTTCACAAAGCAGGTTTCAGAGTAGCAGCCGTGTTAGTCTGTAGTCGCAAAAAGAAAAGGAGGACTTGTGGCACCTTAGAGACGAACCAATTTATTTGAGCATGAGCTTTCGTGAGCTACAGCTCACTTCATCGGATGCTCAAATAAATTGGTTCGTCTCTAAGGTGCTACAAGTCCTCCTTTTCTTTTCACAAAGCAGTTCTCATTCATCTTTTCAGAGGTTTTCTTTAAAATGCCATGGATCCATTTTGACTGTAGAGATAAAATATCTTATCAGTGCAGAGGACCCACAGAGTCCGTAAACATGCTTTTATGTTGGTGAGGCTAAAAGAAAGGACTGATTAGCTTGTCTGAAATACCAAAAACTTGGCTTGCGTGTGTCTGAGTGCCTGTACACCCATTTCAAAGAGAGAGAGATTTTTGAACATGATGTTTTTGAATCATAGTTTGGTAAATTGCACTTAAATAGTTCTGTCTTGGGCACATTCAAAATGAATTTATAGATGGATGTTTGGAGTACTGGCTAGAAGAGAAATAGTTTTATAAAAGAGGAATAAATTGCTTATATGTGCAAAATAAAAATGGTTCAAGGAACAGATTTTCTTTTGCACTAGCAAATGGAAAATAGAATATCATTTAATCCATTCCACATGTGTAGCTGAGGATCTTTTTAAAAGTATGTTTATTGGTTTTCAGGCTAATCCAATATTGGGGGGGGGGAGAACTGTATAGACAATGAGAAGATGATTTATAGAGCAGTGAAAGAGGTTGGATAGGAAAGTATTCATAATCTGATAAATTCTAGCTTTGGAGTCCTGCTGCCTCCTGGAGAGAAATCGCATCCCACAGCCTTCAGGATAACAAATTGATATGGTTGATGTGTTTGAACATCTCTGGACAAAAAATAACTTTGTTAATTTTGAGCTAAAGTTGCTCTAACCTATTTCCTCACAGCAACTCAAACATTAAAGAGGAAGAAAACCCTCAAGTAAGGCAACTTTCCCACCCAACCCAATACCAAGCTCCAAGAGAGAGCGGCTACGTTCGTGAGATTCAGCCGCACCAACATGCTTGGAAACACATATTTGTAGCTGGGCCCTGTATGTGCTGGATGCAGTGGTGGAATTAGCTGTGGCTCCGATTCTGTGGCTGGCTCTACAGGGTAGAGGAGCGTTGGTGTGGCTCCAAACTTTCCCAGCTAGCTGTGCCCCAACAGGTTATAACACCAGCCAAAAGTAGCCAGACAGCAAGAGGGCCCTGGCCATGCCCCCTCCCCCCTCCATGCCTTCTGGGGGTGGGGGGGTTAAGAGCTGGCTGTGCCAGCGGAATCCTAAGGTGGGAAGATACGGTGGTTTTCCTACTTCTACCAGTGCTGCAAAGGGGCTGGGCTGCAGAAAAGCATCTGGCATTTTCAGTGCAGCAATGTTATCCCCCTCAGTAAATGCATGGGAGAACTGAAAATCACACTGCAGGGCCCCACCTTTGCTCTGGCGTACCTTAGGAGACGCGCAAACAAACGCACGTCTAGGCTGTAGTAACACTGTGGCTTGGGGGAGGAGGGGCAGCCCAGCTCTACAATACACACCGCTAAACAAAAATCATGCATAAATATTCGTGACATCTTCTAGTGAAATCAGCTCCTGTGGACGTTCCTAATGTGGGTTTAGTGAAAGAAGAAGTTGCCAGGCTGGAGTTTTAAGTTGCTGTATTGCAGTGTGGAGGGTTTTTTTTTATCCCTGCTGAGCCTAGACTGTGGTTGCTGGCTCAGGTGATGTTGCTGGCACATGGAGTGTATCTGGGTAACAGAGAGGCTGAAGAGGAAGGACTGTGCTACCCAATCTCTGAAGGAGATCCTGCCGTGTAAGCAAACTGAGCCAAATACCTGGACCTGAAGCAGATCCTCTTGGACCTTAGCATCCTGCGATGGGCCAGACGAAATGTTATGGGGGACAAGCTGAATAGGTTCTTCAAGCGGAGGAGGAGTACAACCAAAAAGCAGCTTCCAAAACAAGTGAAACAGAATCAGAAGCTGGCAGATTCTCCTCTCAGCTTCAGGTGGTAGACTTTTGTTCTGGGGCTTGGTAAATGGATATAAAACAGTTCTCTTCCATTTGGTTGCAGCTCAGGTCCATAGCGTTTGAAAGACCTCTCCATCCAGTGGAGGGGCAGCTGCTTCTGTTGGTGGGCAGACAGGTTTCCACTTTCGGAGGGCGGACATGCCTCTTGTAAATAGTGCCTTTCTTGTTGGGAGCCTCAACAAAGAAACCCAGGACTGAATATGCAAGGAGACCAAACTCCCTCCTTTTGCACTCTGCTGTGCTCTCTCTAGATGGAGGGAGAACAATGTGTTGAGGGCTGCCTTGCAGTTCTGTTGATTCTGTGGATACCCCTGAAGACATCAGTTTCCACTGCTGTCATGTTATGATGAGCGCTACAATTCACATAATTAAAACAACAGCCTCAGTAAAGCCCAGTCGTATGGTATAACTGAGGGCCGGGTAAAAACGGATTTGGGGATTTTATCAGACACAAGTTGACTCTCTTATTGGTTGCTCTGAGTAGTCTCCTGAATGAGCAGGATAACCTCCAAACTCCTCCTTAGAACCTACTTAGTCTGTGAAGTCTTCCAATGTATAGTGATGCACTGGTGGTGTCTGAATGTGTTCTTGTACTTTGACTAGTATTTTATGTATCACACCTAGGTTGTAAACTCCTTGGTAAAGGGACATTTGATTATAAAGTACCAAGCACACCCATTAGCCTTCTATGGTAATAATAGCCTGCCCCAAATTCTGATGCTCTGGAAGATCATTGGTGAAATGTGTTTTTTCTGGGGCTGAAGTTGCTAGACTCTTTTCGACACATTTAATTTTGGCGAGAGCTGGCTGCAGGAAAATGGGGTGCTTTTAACAATCAAAAAGAGTGAGTTTCTGGAAGCCTGCTTGCTGAGATAGTCATAGTTATTCTTGCAAGCATTCTTCTGATCTTCCATTCCTTGATTTTTCTCCATCATCGCAAAAATTAACGGAAGTGAAATTTGCTTTCCTACTCTCGCTCCTTGTGATCTCGCTGAAGTTTTAAAGACATACCTTTTTTCTTGCCTGTGTTTTGGTTATTCTGGAACTTTTATTTGGAGTTCCTTTTCTATATTTAGAATGTGTATTTTGCATCTGCAAGGTAATACTTTTGAAATGCAAAACAGTCCATTAAAGTTAATCTGGGAATACCACAGCTAAATGATTTCTCCAGACTCACTCCTTTGCTCCCATGTAGTCTTCATTGGCTTTATCCACATGCCTGTGCCAAGCTGGAAAAAACTACTTTAAGGCTGGTTTCTGCAGTCCTTACATCAATTCAATATTTTTGAGTATACACTATAGGGCCATGGTTTTCAACCTTGTTTCATTTGCGGATCCCTAAAAAAATGTCGAAAGCAGGTGTGGACCTTTTGGAAATTCAACCTGTGGTCCGCGGACCCCAACCATAGAAGTCTAAAACTGAAAACTGACTGAACAGAATTCAACTATAAATGTTGCGTGTGCTCTGCCCAGCATTTGATGAGAAAGGGCGCAAAACTGTGGGCTTCTATGGTCATAACACTACTTCCAGGTTTTGACCTGTTAGGCGGGGGTATTCACATACTTCTGATTGATCAGAAAAATGGAATGCCATTTCTGGGATCTGAAACTTTTATTTTCATAGTCAACATTTGCGGATCCCTGAAACATAGTCTGTGGATCCCCAGGGGTCCGCGGATCCCAGGTTGAAAACTACCACCATAACTACAACATAACTTCAGATTTATTCCGAATGCATCTTTCGACTAAATTCTGCAGGTACAATATGTCAGCGGACTCTCTCCAGGGTTACACAACTGTAAAAGATCAACATTTATCACGTGAGCATAAAAGGCCTGCAGCTTCTTCCATGCTGACCTGTTGTTTGGGAATGAACAGAACGTTTCTAGGTCACTGTGCCTCCTTTAGGAAGTGGCACGCGTTGTAGCTCTGCAGTTTATAATTTTATGAGTAGCCCCTCGTTTAGTATAAGTATCAAAAGTTATTACCATGATCAAGCATGTCGATCTGTATGCAGTGAAAAGGACTGAGCCTCTTTTACCGCTAGGTTCTATCGAAAAGAACAAATGTGAATAGTATTCGGGTTATTTGCCCGGCGTCTTTGACGGCTGAGAGTTAACTGTGAGACTCGTTATTACTTTTAGAACTACGTGCTGCTTATAACCCTTTTTTCTACTGGCGTACAGCCATGAGCTTTGTGGGGCAAAGCGACTTTTCCTGCGCTCTGTTCGTTAAAGCTGTAAGGGATGCTGGCTCCTGAGATCGGAATTTGGTTCGAGGGACAGGGTTGGGTTGAGCCTCCTGGTTTTCGCCAATAAGCTAAAACTTCGGTGGGCGTCCCTGGAAACAGCCTGAGTGCTTTAACTCCCCAAAGGGCCTGACTGACTTGCAGCTCCGAAGAGCAGAGCCACTCCACACGGCAGTGGTTTAGTCAGGCTGTGTAAGAACGCTTCTCCACCTCTCGCTGAGTACCCCAGAGGGCCTCAGTAAGCATTTTGCTCTTTCCTTCAGCCACCACACTTTTCTCATTAGGAAGACATTGAAGAGACGTCTCTTTTTTTTCCTGTCCATCTTTCTCCCTTTCCTTTCTCCTTCCCACTGACGCAGTGGTTTTTGTGCACACGAAATAAATGCCTGCTTAGTCGGGTAAGTAATCATCTTCAGTTTGTAACATAGGAAAGCATAAACCATTTAATCTGAGACTAATATTTACACTTGGAAAGTTCTTTTCAGTTGTAGTATTCTGTATCCATCTGTAAACTCAGGGTTGCTTTTGCAATTAGGCAGGAAAACTGAGCTAACTAGCTCAAATGTTGGAGAGAGTTTTGGTCTCATTTAATTACTGCTGCTAAATTACAGTTCAGAGACTTGATTTAACTAATATAGGATATTAATAATATCTGTACTTCAAGTGGGGTTTTGTTTTGTTTTGTTACCTAGGGAAGTTGTAAAATTGACAGAACCGTGGCTTTGCACAGCTTCTCTTACCAACTTCAAAACCACTGGTAGTTATTTAGTGCGTTAAGAGTCTAAAATGTAAAACACTGTGGGATCTGGAGCTTATCTTTAGCTCTTAGTTTCAGAATGTAGCGTATGTCATCTCAGCTGCTGTGGGGATTTGTGTGGAATGACAAAATGCAAATCTTGAACCTTTTGACAGCTGTGTTTAATACAGGCTAAAATGTTGTTTTTAACTCTTGGATGTTGACTTTTTATATTAAAAATATTAGCACGAATTCTAAAGGGAATGTAGACTTTCTCTGATGCAAAGTAAAGCACTTTTTTTCTTTCAAGTAAAAGAAAGATTTTTTTAAGTAATGAAACTTACTGGCTTTTGAATACTTTTGCAAATAAGCAACTAGCACGTCACATTTCACATGTTCATTGGTTAGTCATAAATGACACTTTTGAGTGGAAAAAAGATACTTCTCGCAAATACAAACTAGTACCCCGTCTACAGAATGCTGGTCTGCATTAAGTTACTTTGGCTATTGGCTGCTATAGATATGTTTAACCTCCTCCAGTATTTGCATTCGTTTAGCCAGTTTAAATCATTTGTATGCTTTGGGATTCCTGCTTTCTTCAAGCAGATGTGTTTATCTGCACAACTGGTGGAGTAATTGGAGAGGCAGACATAGTGATCTGTGTATACAGACAGAGCAAATATCCACTTGGGAGGGAGTGGATTAGGACAATTCTTAAAATAATCAGTGGCAAAAACTTGAGAACATAGTGCCGGACAAGTGAAGGTGTCAAGTGAGCTGGAGCAGTGAAAACCTTATAAGTTTCTAATTCTGTTCATCATATTACAAACGGCCCCTTCGTGGGGATAAAAAAAAAATAAAAATGATCCAATATTATGAATCTGTAGAGTCAGTGCACATCCTACACCCACAGACCTGCGCATAATCCCAATCGTAGGAGCAGTTGGCTGACGTAAAAAAAGTAAAAGAGAAATGCTATGGCCAGGCTTACTTGACTTTATTTCTGTTGAGAGAAAGGGAAATAAAATATTTTTGCACTAACAAATAGTTGATCCATCCTGGAGCAGAAGACTGTACTTGTTCTTAAGGCAAATTCCTCTGAAAGTGTGAATCATTTACTTTGGATTTTTGTGGTGGAGGCTTGGAGATGATTAAATGTTCTGTCTGCAGGAAATTACCAGGGGATTTGAGTATTTTCCTGAATCAGCCTCAGATGGGACACAGTTTTTGGTGTAATACAAGAAAGTACTGTTACATGGCAATCTTTCTGTGTTGCGCTGCCTATTGACAGAGCAGGCCTCCCTGAGCCTTTCAAAGCTCTGGTTACGCAAGAGTATTTTTGTTACATTACCATTTAAGTAATCGGAGCAACATGCCGATTTCGCTAATGATCTTGATTAAGTTATCACTTATTTCCTTAATTAGCTGCTGGATCTACTTATACCTTCAATGAGTTTATTTTCTTTGCTCTTCTAGTGATTAGAATCTATATGAATTTTTGCAGAGGTGACTCTCTCCTTGTTAGGTAACACTAGAGATTAAATTGAAGGGCTGTACCACTACCGAGCCAACACATAACAGTCCTGTTCGATTGTTTATGGCATTTGTATTGCAGGGCTGGGGAGTGGGAAATAAGGACGGCATTGTTAAAGCTGCCTGGGCTACCAGTGAGCGCATCATTCATGAACAGAAAAGGAGTAAAGATGTCAGGGAGAGCAGGAAACTGAAAATACAGTCTTGTGTAACAGCCCTGAGCTGCTCCCAGTGAGGCGAAGCAAAATGGCATCTCTTTGGGACTTTATCTTTTGTCAGTGATGATTCAAAACTACAGAGGGTCCCAGTCAGGGAGAGAGTATGGCTTTTAGAATGCCTCTCTCCAGAGAAGATGCCTATGTGCTTAAAATATTTCTGTAAGATACTTTGGTGGATTTTAACTAGACCAGAGGGCACAGCGCTGATGGAAGGCTACCTAAATATGCACCCAGACATTTCAAATCTGAGAAGGGGTGACAGCTACCCAGCATTGTTTGATGTGTCACTGAAAAACAGACCAGCCATTTGTATCTGTTGGTGGCAGTTGTTCTCAAACAGAGAGAGGATTTAACAGCATTTACAAAGTGTGTTTTAGAAATGGGCATGTTAAATATGTTAATTATATACAATAATGGGAGGGTGGTTGCTGTCTCCAACCCAACCAGAGAAAATATTTTAAAACGATATGCAGTACAAGTAGGCTAGCTGAGGTGTTTGAGCACAAGGCCACAAGAGGGGTGTGTGTAGACATGCACTATCTGTGGGACAGCTTGGGGAAGGGGTTGTGTCCTTGGACCTTCCTAAATTCTCCAGCATGCAGGAGAAATGCACTGTCTGTACTATCCTTTTGGAAGGTGCATCCTTCTCTTCCCAATGAGCAGGGCCGGCTCTGTGCCTTGTAGGGGCAATCTGTTGATGCGAGGATGGAGTATTCACTGGGCCTTACACAAGATGCAGGGGAGAGAGGGGAAGGTTTTTTGCACCCATTTCCACTCTGCTCATGTGTAAAGGCCAGGGACGACGCAGCCCAAAATGTAGGTACAGATCTTTGCATCGTGTAGAATCATAGAATATCAGGGTTGGAAGGGACCTCAGGAGGTCATCTTGTCCAACCCCCTGCTCAAAGCAGGACCCATCCCCAATTAAATCATCCCAGCCAGGGCTTTGTCAAGCCTGACCTTAAAAACTTCTAAGGAAGGAGATTCTACCACCTCCCTAGGTAACGCATTCCAGTGTTTCACCACCCTCCTATCTGGTAGAGTGTTGGAGGCTGACGTGGGAGGGGCGCTGCACTCGGCTTGTGCGAACAACTGTATTTAGATGGTCGCTGTTGGCAAGGGGGAAAGTGCATGCGTGGAATGAAGTCATGCATTACTGTCACACCGTCCAGTATTGCAGGAGTGCCAGGGAGTTGTCAGAGCTCCTGGGCCAATTCATTAACAGTGTCTTTGGAAATTATACAGTGTTTAATCTTCAAATGCCTTTTCGGGTCCTTTGCTCTGAGGAAGCGCACCCAGCCGAGTCACGGAGCACATACCTTCCAGATAATAAAACACCTTCCCTCCTCCAATTCAGAGCACAGCACTGGGTGTCTTTCCAGTGCACTGCTAGAAGGCGCACTCCTAGTGGCTTTTGTAGGAAATCGCATGTTACTGTCAAATTAGCACATTCGGCTGAGCCGATGGGAAAACTTTTGATAACATCCTGTGGAAAAACCCACTGAAGATGTACTATGTCTGTAATAATGAATACACCAGAGCAGGCATTAGTGTTGCTTAGTGCAGGGTCAGTTGTGTTTGTGTTCATCCATTGAGGGAGGGGAGGGGACAGCGGACTCTGACGCACAAATTTCAGTTAGCTATCAATATTGAAACATCTCCTTATTTGAAAAATAGCATCATAGCCGGGGGCCTGTCTGTCACTAAGAAGCACCAATCAGTATTGGAGCCCCATTGTGGTAGGCACAATCCATACACATGCCCCAAAAAGCTTACAGTCTAAATAGACAAAGGAAGGATTAGTATCCCCATTTTACAGATGAGGAACTGAGGCACGCAGAGAGTAAGTGGCTATCTAAGGAAGATTGTGGCAGAGACAGGAACTGAACACAGATCTCCTGGGTCCTAGCCCAGAGCTTTTAACCACAAGACCATCCTTCCTATCCTTGTCATCAAGCAAACCAGCATATTTCATAGAGGTATCTGGGAAATTTCTTGCAACATAACATCATATACCCCTCTGAGGCTGCAAGGATTTTCTGTTTCAAAATGTTGACATTTTGGCTACCAAGGGCTTGACTGACATGTGAGGCCTTTTAACAGGAAATCAGAATTGGTTATGAGAGCAGTGATTCTCAACCAGGGGTACACATACCCCTGGGGGTACACAGAGGTCTTCCAGGGAGTACTCAACTCATAATGATGTTTGCCTAGTTTTACAACATGCTACATAAAAAGCAGTAGCGGAGTCGGTACAAACTAAAATTTCACACAAACAATGACTTGTTTATACTGCTCTATAGGCTACACACTGAAATGGAAGTACAATATTTATAGTTCAGTTGATTTATTTTATAATTCGATGGCAAAATGAAAGTCGGCTACTTCTCAGGAATACCTGAAATGGGACATTTTTGTGTTTTTATCTGATTTTTGTAAGCAAGTAGTTTTTAAGTGAGGTGAAACTTGGGGGTATGCAAGACAAATCAGCCTTCTGAAAGGGGTATAGGTTGAGAGCCCATGTAGTAGATCACTTGGCTCATCCCTTAGGGCAGAGATGAGCAAACTACGGCCCGCGGGCCACATCCGGCCCGCAGGACCATGCTGCCCGAGCCTTGAGCTCCCGGCCAGGGAGGCTAGCCCCCGACCCCTCCCCTGCTGGCTCCCCTCTCCCGCAGTTATGCTGCTGTGCGGGCAGTGGGGCTGCGAGCTCCTGCTGCTCTAAGCGGCACGGTAACGGGGTGGCGGCAGCATGCATACGGCGGTGAAAGTCTGGGCAGGCGTTCCGGGGGGCAGTCAGGGGACAGGGAGTGGTTGGATGGGGTGGAGGTTCTAGGGCGGTCAGGGGTCGGGGAACGGGGGGGGTTGGATAGGGCGTGGGAGTCCCGGGGGGGCCTGTCGGGGGGCGGGGTGTGGATAGGGGTCGGGGCAGTCAGGGGACAGGGACCGGGGGGGTTGGATAGGGGGTGGGGTCCTGGGGGGGGTGGTTAGGGGTGGGAGATACCAGGAGGGGGTGGTCAGGGGACAAGGAGCAGGGGGGGTTGGATGCGTCGGGGGTTGTGAGGGGGGCAGTCGGGGGGCAGACAGGGGGAGGGGGCAGACAGGGGGCGGGAACCAGGCTGTTTGGGGAGGCACATCCTTCCCTACCCAGCCCTCCATACAGTTTCTCACCCCAATGTGGCCCTCGGACCAAAAAGTTTACCCACCCCTGCCTTAGGGCCTACCATTGGGTTATTCTATGCGGGATATTTTCCGGTACTTTGACATCCTATTTTACCCATGCCGTGCAATGGCCTTCCATTACTAGTCTTGGAGAACGTTCAACTCTCTGATACAGTGGTTCCCAAACAGAGGTCCTTGGACCTCCATTGGTCCACAGAGCATTTGCTGGTTATCTGTAGAGAACAGTTGTTGCTCTGTTGTTGGCTCTCTTCACATTAAGAGAAATTAGGAAAGTATCTAATGTATTTTTAACCTGACTTGACCATGTAAGCAATTGTGGCTGCCCAAGGGGTGTTATTTGATCACCTGTGGTAGGAGAAATGTCCATGAGGTTACATCAAGGGATGGTCCACTCTGTAAATGTTTGAGAATCCCTCTAAGTTAATCTCTGCTCAGTATGTGCTTATGCATTCTTCTTCTGTGCCTGGTGCATCAAACTCTGCACGAGCGCTCATTTAGGAGTCAAAGTCTCTTAGTCCAAGCCGTAGAGGCTCATGTTCTTAGCTCTGAAGATCACTGATGATGTACAAGATGACAATTCACAGTCCTGACATTAAGCCTAATTTTTTCTGCTCCTAGTTGCATCCTGTTACTCTGAAATAGCCCGTTAATACTTCCTCGCCAACCCTGTTAAGTTATGCAGGACTTGCTGAAATGTACCATGTAGAATGAGGCTGATTCCATATTTAAAATGCAAGCCAAAAGAGACACAAATTGGGGCTGTCCCAAGTAAAACAAAACTGAAGGGTTGCTTTGTGACCTTCCGATAAATCTTAACATCTGTGCCAAAAAAGTTATATATTCTGGATGGATTATCAAGAGTTGTAAAATATGCAGGATTTACTCTGTACTTTTTTATTTTATTTTTAGCACTGACTAAATTTTAAATATACCACACTCTTCTCTTTCTTAAGGAACTTTAGACCAGAAACATGACAGGTCAGATTCTCTGGTGCAGAACTCCAATTTCACCCTGGGGTAATACCACCAAAATCAGTGGGGTTACACTGGTGTAACACTGGAGTGATGCAGTGGGAAATCAGACCTCGTACCTCTGCAAGAGTCAGAGTGCTCCAGCTGGAAAATGCGCACACGGCTGTCCTAAAAATCCCATGGGTCAGATCTGGCAGTCAATACAAGTTGGTTTCACCAGCTATAGAATACCATATTTTAGTGTTGCCAACTCTTGTGATTTTATCACTAGCCTTTACATATTTGGTGTTCCTCTTGAAGCCGCAGGTCCTGGAATCAAGTGACCACGTGAGAATCTCAGCTTTCCTTTTTTTTAACTAAGCTGCCTGCCCTAATAGATGCAGAGAAATATTTGAAAGCATGAACTCTAAAGGCTCAATATCTAGAAGGCAAATAAAAAGAACCTCTTATTATTATTGATTGATCTCATGATTTTAAGATAATCTCATGATATTGAAGTCCTGATTCATGATTTTTGCATGCTCGGGGTTGGCAATATTGCATCTGAAGAATATTTTGTCTATCTTTTGCACTCATTTCTTACCCTTTTTGTATGTATACATGTAGTTTCAATGGGAAAAAATTAAAGTTGGAGAAAGGAACAGTGAACGTGGTTAAAAAATCAACATTTTCCCACAGTTAGCATATAGCAGCCTCTGAAATTACCTCCCTTTTTTATGCTTCTAGCTCAGATATCACTGGGGAGACACTGAGTTAACGCTGACAGCTTGATTGGAAGTATTGTACTGTAGGTATAAGATGCTGCTGTGTGCCAGGTTGGATACTCCCATAGTGGATTTGTGTAATAGAGGTTGTCTGGGTGGGTAAGTGAGCTGTGGTTGTGGAATGTTCTTACTGTTTACATTTTAGAGGCAGATTATCATATATGAAATGGAGTCCCTGGTGCTCAGTTCTCCCGTCCCTTAGACCCATGCAGTCTCACTGAGCTTAATGGAATTGCACAGGTGTACATGAAGCCAGAACTGAATAGAAAGAAAGGATGGGTCTGTGGTTAAGACACTGGGCTGAGCCTCAGGAGTTTTGGATTCAGTTCCTGGCTCTGCCACAGATCTCTGGGTAACCTTGGGCAACTCACTTGACCTTTCTGCCTTTCAATTGCCCACCTTTGAATCGGGATTAATAACGCTGCCTTTCACACAGACTCTGTCTGTCTATTTAAATCATAAGCTCTTTGGGGTAGGGACTGTCTCTTGCTATGAGTATGCACTGCAGCTAAGCACAATGAGGCCTGGTCTTGTTTGAGGGCTACCAGAAGATAAATAAATGATAATGATAATAATTTGGCCCCAAGGTTTATCCATAAACTCCTATTGCTGGCTTGTCTCTTCAGCCTTTCTGCACAAACTTTGGTTGTAAGGTGGAGCGAGGTGATTGCTATTTGAATTCTGTTACGTGACCTGACACTTTGGGTTTGGATTTTCTCCTCCTGCTTTGGACTATGGACTGATGTTTCCAATATTTCATTATATGTCCATATTTCCAGCTCATACTGTGTTGTGAAGGGATAAAAGTGAAGGAGAAAGGTAGACTGGTAATGAGGTTGCTGCTTAATGACATCAGGACTGAAAGGGAGGTACCCATTAAATATTTATAGGATTGTATTCATTAACATTTTCACTGTGCTGACACTGGACAACAAAGCTCTCCTGAGAATTCAAACCTGTGTCATGTAGTGAAATAACTGGAAAGAGTTTTAGTCCAGAAAGCTTATGAATTCTTACACTGTTATACTAATATAGTCCTTGTACCTTAATCGTACTTTGGATGAACAACAATGGCACTATGTCAGAAGTGTAAATTACTCTGAAACTACTCTGAAACCTGTCATTATGGGAATGTTTATGATAAATATTTTGGACCTGATTTTCTGACTGGCACCAACTTGGCTTCACATTTTTCAGGCACAATTAGTAACACTTTGACATCACACTTCCTGATTCATGGACGGGACAGGTAGTTAGGCAGATAGGCCTAAATTTGCAAGTGACTAGTGATTTGGGGGTACTTCTGTTTCAGAATGCTCAACTTGGAGACATGTTAAAGGGGCCGGATTTTTCAGAGTTTGAGTTCTCCTTGATTCTGAAAACCACCTTGTTGATTCAAGGCCAATAACCATAACCCATTGTAGGTGCAAAATTATGAACAGTATTATTTTGGAGTTCTCAATTATGCCCTCAAAATTAGATATGGGGTTAGTGTGGTACAAACACTCTCTTACTGATTTGGTAATTGTTATGAAATCACAAGTTGTAAAACATTAAATTACTGTGTGTTAAATCACATTGTACGCTTGGAATAGTTAAGCTAGCTAGTATTTGAAGTGTATTTGATTATTTGTGACAGTATAATTAATTTTAGCATACTGGCATGTGTCAATATGTATCCCTCAGTAATAAGTGAAAGTGTCTGAAGCAGTTGGAAACTAATAGAAAGATGAAACATTTCTGAGGAGAGAGAAAAGACTGAGGTTAATATTAAACTCATCTTGACAGCGGCTTTGCAGCATTCAGGATAATTTTGGAAACAAAATGCAAACGTGCTGTTTAATTTGACAGTTGCAGAAAGTGAGGTACCAAGAACAAATAGTGAAAAGATATAGGGGAAACGTGTGCTTATTGTAGCCAGGAAGTTGAAAGACATGATGGGGCTGATTTTGCCATCCGTATGTGTTCCCATTAATTTCGGTTGGATTCTTACCAGAACAGAACTGCGGAGTCAAACACTGCAAGTAACAGACATGAATATACCTGTAATTTCCAAAGGTCTCATTTATTTTTTCCTGCAGTGCATGAGAAATGAACCTTACAGTTCCCAGTAACATTAATGAAAATTGCATGGCTCATTCTTCTCTCACAGAGCTGAGAATTTCTCACTATGCGTCAACTTCTGTTGTGTCATGTTTTGTCATTTCATGTAAACTGATGCAGTGTAACACAATGCTTAGACGTGTTTGATTAACCTGCCTTCTATCCCACCGCTGAATAACTGATTCCTAACATTTGTGTGGATCGTTGGCAGTGATGATTGCAGAACACTTACTGAATTTGCAAGTTAGTGGATGTCGCTTGTTTGAAATAGTCCGGATTTTCTTTTGGATGACTCAGAATTGGTCTAACGATGATCAAAGCTGTAATGCTTTTCCCATCTCGTTTTTCTAAACATGCAGTTTGTCATTCAAATACACATTTATTTTCTCGTGCTAGAACATTTGAGGAATCTTTGTTCTGGCTTCAAATGCAAAGATTTATTTTTTCAGTCTTTCATGTAGAGTTCATTGGCATCATAATTCCATTATTTCACCACCAGTATGCACTCACTAATGAAACTGTCCTATGCAATGCAGTTTCAGACTAAATATATACAGCCTGTTAACCTTATTTTATTATTAATATTTGTATTATAGTAGCACTCAGAGGCCCCCTAAGCACTGTACATGCACATAGATAGAGACATTCCCTGCCTCAAGGAGCTTACAGTGTAAATAGACAGAGAAAGAGGTAATGGAAAGGAAGTATCATTTTCACTATTTTGTGCATGGCCCAAAGGGACTAGGTGATTTGCCCAAAGTTACCCAGGAAGGTTGTGACAGAACCTGGAATTGAGCTCTGCTCTCAAGAGTGCCAGTCCAGGGCCTTAACTACAGGACCATCCTGGTCTACATCCATCCTACTCCCTAAAAGTAAACTGTCATTATCTGTTGACATTTCCAATTTCTGGGATGAGCAAATGGGGTACAGCTTGCTTTCTGAAAGACTAGCACAGAATTATATTCATAGATTCCAAGGCTGGAAGGGACCATTGTGGTCATTTAGTCTGGCCTCCTGTAGAACACAGGCCAGAGAACTGCCCCCCGAAATAATTCCTAGAGCAGATCCTTTAGAAAAATATCTAATCTTGATTTTAAAATTTTCAGTGATGGAGAATCCACCATGTCCCTTCGTAAACTGTTCCCCGGGTTAATTATTCTCCCAGCCTAGTTTACGCAATCCAGATTGCTCTGAATCAGTGACCTGTCCTCTTCGTTATTTACCACGCCCCCAATTTTTGTGTAATTTGCAAACTTTTACCAGCGATGGTTTTATGTTTTCTTCCAGATCATTGACAAAAATGTTAAATAGCATAGGGCCAAGAACTGATGCCTGTAGGACCCCAGTGGAAACACACCCATTCAATGATGATTCCCTGTTGACTATTTTATTTTGAGACCTGTCCGTTAGCCGGTGTTTGTTTAAGCATTGGCTACCTTAGATGTGAGAGCATGTATCAGAATTTTGTGGCACATGGCACAAATTGGAAGCAAAGTGAAAGGCATGTCAAACATTTGCTCTTTCATCTATGGCCACACCACAACCTAGTAGCCACACAGCACAGGCTGCATGGCCCAGCTGATGAGCAGATGCAATGTGCCTTTCCCTTTGTTCGTATGGCTCACACATACTGGAACTCAGCATCTTGGTAAGTGTAAAGGGCCTAGCACAAACATTGTGCAGTCTTAGTGGATATGTGAACTCTTGGCAAAGACTTCTGGGATTGAGGGAATCTTTGGATTCTCTATTGTGATGCCAGTATGCCAGCTCAGATATAATGGTGGTTTGTGTGAGGTGGAGGACTTTGTGTAAATTGACATTTCAAAAATGGATGGAGGAGACCATTCTGAGTGAAAGTCTGCTCTGTTGTGTAAGTATAACCCATACTGAAGTCAGTGGAAACTGCATCCATTGTATCAGAGTGGAATACAGTACATAGATTTTGTGGCTAGAAGTTGGCATTACGATGATGTAGCCTGACCTCAGGCATAACGCAGGGCTTAGAATTTCACCCACTAATTCCTTAACTTCTTGTTGAACTAGAAGCTTGCTTTTCAGAAAGACGGAATCTCAGTTCAAGACCAACCGATGGAGAATCTACCACTTCCTTCTCCTGTAGGAATTCTCTTCTCCAGGCCAAATTCTTTGGCATCAGTGGAAGTGCATAGGTTTAACCGAGGAGGAATCTGACCCTCTTTGATTAGCTACATGAGTTTCATACACATGGCCAGTGTTCAATCTGCAGCTAGCCCCATACTGTAGCATTGTCCAAAAATATATGCTTCAAACTACCATAGTTATGGGTGTAGCTATGAGTTGAATATTACCAAGTGTTTCTGCAGAGTAGATGGGGAAGCCGTTTTTCACAACCCGCACTACCCAACAGCATTTCCATTGCTAGCAGGGAAGGATTGAAATGAATTCCTTTTTTCCCCTGGTTCTGAGCAGAGATTGGCAGATCTCCCCCACAACAAAATGTTGCCCCAATTACAGTAAGCAGAGGAAGTGCCTTTCAACATCAAATCAAATGAAAGGGATATCTATGTGTAATCTGGTGTGTTGCTGTTAGTTCCATGACCCCATGATGGAATTAATTTCTGTCCGTAAACACCCTCCCTCCCCTCTCCTCCCCTCCCCATTCTCAATGATCTTTTTCCAAATTTCCCAAAATAATTAAGCCTTATTATAAAGGAATACCACATTTTTGATAAAAAAATTACATCTGCCTCTGGAACTTGAAACTGTCAGATATGCATCTGAGCTTGATTGTGTTTAAGATTTCACCTGTTTGGACAGGCTTTTTAAAATGAGTTCCAGATCCACTTCCCCTGCTGTCAATGGCTATTGGCCAGGATGGTCTCTAGCCTCTGTTTGCCAGAAGCTGGGAATGGGTGACAGGGGATGAATCACTTGATGATTACCTGTTCTGGTCATTCCCTCTGGGGCACCTGCCTTTGGCCACTGTGTGAAGACAGGCGACTGGGCTAGATGGGCCATTGGTCTGACCCAGTACGGCCTTTCTTATGTTCTTACGTTCTTATGTTATCCTCATCACTTACTTTCTGAAGTTGTGATCGGGGGCAAGACAGGAACAAATGTCAGAGTATTACATGGGAATTGTCCGTGCCTGAATGCCAGCCATGCACAGTACACCCAGCCACTTCAGAAATGAGTGACCAACTATCTCTGTGATGAACAATTTAATAAGACTTTGCACTTTTCTATAGAGCCTTTCATCTGAAATGCTCAAAGCACGTTATGAAGATGGGTAATAGGATTATCCCCATTTTGCAGAGGGGAAAACTGAAGCCCAGAGGGGTGAAGTGGCTACTCCAGGATCAAACCAGGTGTCAGTCGCACAACTGAGAACAGAGCCCAGGTCCTCTTCATTCTAAATCTCTACTCTAAGCACTAGGTGATACTTCCTCAGACAAATTCTTTGAGTTCTATAACTGCATGAAGGCATCTGTAATCTGCAGCCTCTGCCTGTGTCACTCTAGACCAGAGGTGGGCAAACTATGGCCCGTGGGCCACATCCGGTCCATGGGACCGTCCGGCCTGGCCCCTGAACTCCTGGCCGGGGGGGCTAACTCCCGGCCCCTCCCCCAGTGTCCCCCCTTCCCCCGCAGCCTCACCTCGCCGCCAGCACTATGCTCTGGGCCGGGGGGGGGGGGGGCTGCGAGCTCCTGGGGCAGGGCAGCCTCAGAGCCCAGCCTGACCCGGTCTCTGTGCTGTGCGGTGCATGGCTGCAGTACCACCAGCCACCAGAGCTCCAGGCAGCGCGGTAAGGGGGTAGGGGGGGTTGGATAGAGGGCAGGGGAGTTCAAGAGGGTGGTCAGGGGACAGGGAGCAGGGGGTGGTAGATGGAGCAGGAGTCCCGGGTGGGCCATCAGGGGACGGGGAATAGGGGGAGTTGGATGGGGTAGGAGCCCTGGGGGGGCCGTCAGGGAACAGGGGGAGTTGGATGGGGTAGGAGTCCCGGGGGGGGCAAGAAGCAGGGGGGATCAGATAGGGGTCGGGGGCCAGGCCATGCCTGGCTGTTTGGGGAGGCACAACCTCCCCTAACCAGCCCTCCATACAATTTTGGAAACCCGATGTGGCCCTCAGGCCAAAATGTTTGCCTGCCCCTGCTCTAGAATAACTGTCAAACCAGCCAAATAGGTTTGTTAGAAATTTAGTGATAAAAATACTGCTTGTTTGCCAAGCATTGCGGAGACTCAGCCGTGGCGAGGTGGCTGTGATTGCGGCTCACTATGCTAATTATCATGGTCTTGCTGATACCTTGAGCTCCTCCGATCTGTCTGTTTTAGCCACCTGTTGTCTTTCCTCTTTGAGATAGGCACTGTCTTTTTGTGGTGCGCGTGTCGTGCCTAGGACAGTGGGGCCCTAATCCCTAATTTGAGTCTCTTGTCTGCTATTGCAATATAAATAAAGAGATAACCGTTTTCTGCATAGAAGGACTTTTTATAGTTCAAGTATAAGCCCTTAAAATAAGGGGGCATCGTGTGAATACCTTAACATGGCAGCATGTAGTGCCGTTGTAAAGCTGATTTGCAGTACCTGTGATTTTTCATTTCAGCCCAAAGGGTTGTGTTACTGATTGGGTGGCAAAGCTGAATCCCCGCAAAGAAAAAGATTCCTTCTGATCGCCACCTGTTTTTTACTGCTTTTTAGAAAAAACGTTTTGTTCGTTGTCACAAAGATGTCCCTGTGAAGAACAATCCGTTCTAGAGCAGTCGGCAAAATACTTTCTGAGCCACCAAACAGCGAGATCAACAGAATCTCTGGCAGCAACCATTATTTTTAGAAGGCTGACGAATTTAGTCTGCTAATGTTTAGCAAACTTGTTTGTTTCACCCTTTGAAGATAATGCTGCATGCAGCACAGAGGGGTGAGGAAAAATACGAAGAAATGGCCTGTGGTTTTTCAGCATGCTTAACGAATAATGGCTCATTGCAGCGGTAATATTAAATAATGACTTTTCCCTTAATGTTAAATACAAGTTGTGATTTTATGCTGGGCAATTTGATTTCACAAACCCTTCTTGTGCTTACTGTTAGCTCACTTCGCAATGGTCAATATGCCCTCGTGGTCTCAGGGAGAGGGATAATTGCAAAGCGGGATCTTTGAGATCTGGGCCCCGTGGTTGGAAGTGAGTCAACGAGCAGCCGGCAACACAGCATGTAGCTAATTGGTGCTGCTCAGCCATTCTCTGGCACAGGGCAGAAGCTGGAGGAAATACACCAAGACTCTGATCGATTGGCTTCAAGAGAAGTCTTTGCATTGTCTTCAGAGGGCTGTATCTCCTGTATCAGCTAGGGAAGTGAGGGGAGTGGGGAAGAGCAGGCGGAGTGGGTTGTAAAACATCGATCTCATTTTGGTTGTTGGTAGGATTGTCAACTTGGCAATATTTAAAAATCAGGCACTCTAGCAGGAACGCTGGAACCTCTCCTACCCCACCTCTTCCCCTGAGGCCCCCCCACTGCCCTGCCTATTCCCCCAATGTCTCGCCCCTGCCTCACCTCTTCCCCTGAGGCCCCGCCCCCATCCACTCCTCTTCCCCCTTCCCCCTTCTCATCGCTTGCTGCTTTTCCCCTCCCGCTGCCCGGATCAGGAGGGACTTGCCTGTGGAGCTGAGGCTGGGAGCTGAAGCTGCCCGACAAAGGTAGGAGGCGGCCCTGGCTGAGTAGGGGCTGGAGCGAGTGATGACCCAGCGCCTCCCACGCTCACAGTAATCAGACTTTGGGTGTCCGGTCAGGAGATCTGATTGGACACTGTCAGGTCCCCTTTTCGACCAGACTTTCCGGTCGAAAACTGGGCACCTGGCCACCCTAGTTGTTGGGTTTAGTGTGTGGGTGTTGGTGGCCTATGATAGACAGGAGGTCAGACTGGATGATCTAATGACCACATGGCTAACTCTCCAGAGAAGGAGCAAGTGCGGGGAGGAGTGTGTTGAAAGTAGTGTCCAAACTTTTGGTGGACTCAGACCCAATGTAGTCCTACTCCACCCCAAATCATAATCTTCCCTTACTGTGCTGATTACTTTCCCCATAGATCATGATATGAGAAGAGTTTTGTTGCGATTTGTAATACGGAAACTGGTTTAGCAGAGTTTGAAAAGGGATGCATTTATAATACCAAAGGGATTCAGCTTTCAAACTGAGCAGTTTGATTGACTTCACCTTAGTCCCCTTTGATGTGGATTTGGGATTGATCTGTATTTCAACCATATAGATTTGACAGCTGACATGGTGACCTCTTTGCAGTGGCACATGGGGCTTTTTTAATGATTTTGATGCAGCTGGCTATTGTGTATTGTATTTGGTGGACGTTCCTGGTGTGGTTTTGGGAAAGGCCTATAGATTATGAGGGACTGTCCTCCTCCTATTAAATGTTATGAGGCAGAGACAATTCTCAATTACTTTATTTCAGCCAGAATATGTTTTGCCTAATTAGCAGTAAATTACCCCTGAAGAAGTTGTTGTTAAAAATATTCCTCTACATAATATCCAAATTGTTGGAAAAGAAGCAAATGAAATAGCTTGCAGACTAGAAAGCATATTATCAAGAAGGCTGTTCAAATTATACACTCAAATTAGTTAATATTGAGCAAATTATTTTTATCCCGAGTTTAATATTCGTACCTCTGAGGCAAATAAAACAATGAAATAGTTTTTGCCCCCAAATTTTTTTATAAATTCAGCTGTGTAAAATTTCAGTTCTGTAAGGTCTTAGAGGGAATATTAAAGCCTTTTAATTTCCATGAGTCAGATGCCATATAAATCACAGTCTGGGTGGTATATTTCATAGGTCACTTGTGGCCGGAGTGGTGAATTTCATGGTTTGTTATAAGCTAGGAAACTCTAATACAAACACAGAAAGCACAAGGAAATCTCAACGTATCATTCTATAAAGCAGTTTATTCCTAAGTATGAAAAAAAACTCAAGCTATGATAGCAATGTTATTTCTAATTAAAACAGTGGGGGAAGGAGGAAATAGCAGGCATCAAATGTGATTAATACACCATACTGGCCTCTACCTGATAGACACCCGAGTTCATTCAGCCTTATTCACAAGCGTGCCCAGAATGCTGGGCGAAGTTGAACAGCTGTCTGCATCACAATGCCACCAAATCCATTGACCCGCTTTGCACATGTTGTAGTGTGAAGGCCCTACCACAGGTTACAGCAGATGTAGGTTAGCAGTGAGGTCCATCAGTAAATGGGATAGGAATGCAGGAAAAGCCTTTCAAAACCTGGGTGCCTAAAGTTAGGCATCGAAGTCCATTTTTAAACCCCTGAATAAGTGGCCTGGTTCTTAAAAGTGTTGTGGACTCGGCGCCTTCCATGGAAATGCTCAGCACTTTTGAAAATTAGGTCACCTATTTGGGAGCCCAAATAAGGGCTTAGGAACTTAACAGTAGGCACTCATCTTTCTAAACTCTTAGCTGAAGCGTAGAGCAGGATGCTTGGATTTAAGCAGTATTCTCAGTCCCTTGTCTTCATAAGCCCATGCATGTGTACACCCCCCCCCCCACCCCAAAAGGGTATAAAAAGCATAGTGTGAATCCACTCTTATTTATAATCCTGAACAAGCTTTTCATTTTTCCTCCAAAGGGCACAGTGCATTATGTGTTTGTTCCTGTACTCATAGGCCCTCTCCCAAAGACCTATAGTAACCCCCCAAAAAAGTATCTTTCTTTGTAGTTGGCATTAAACAAGCTGCATACATTTTTCTTATGTGGGTAGGATAAGAATTGAGATGTTCTAAGCTAGTCATTGTTTTTAAGTGCTTGGTTATGTATTTGCTGTGATAGGCAAATACACTGTTTCCATCTAGTAATAGTAACTAGAGTCTGAAACAAGCTTTTTTTATTTTGCAGAAAAAGTCTTTAAAATGTGACACATTCTCAGTAACATCAGTGGAAGTGGGATAGAGTCCCTAAGCAAAAATCAGACAGGCACTTTGCTTCATGATGACTTATTTTCTTCCAATAAAGCTGGTGAAAAAGCTTTCAAGGAGATTTAACTCTGTGGAAAGATGACTGGTAATAGCACAAATAATAAAAGTGGCTTGAGCTAGTAGGAGACGAAGAAATATTAGATGAAAAGTTCAAATTCTATTTCTGTTCCTTTCTATATAGGTTCTTATACTGCAAGTGAAGTTCTTGCTGCTGATCTGTAAGAATTGATGAATGCTGGATGTGACCTGGTTCTTGAAGAGTTGTTTTAGTTATATTGGGTTGGAATGTTTGCTGTGTGCATGTTTTGATTTAGTTTAATAGTAGGGCTGTTGGGAAAGTAACAGGAAGGCTATACATTGGCCCTAGATGAGTGATTCCCTGCTAATCATTTTAAGAAGGCTAAGGGAAAATACCTGGGCTATTAAACTGGGAAGATGCTATTTACAAGCACCAGGTAAGTTCCTTTTTTTTTGCCAAGGCTGGAAACTAACAGCTCAAGGAAACTAAACCATTAGAAAGGGACAATGTGGGGAGGGAGGGAGTGGTCAGTGAGCTGTTCATGGTAGAACAGGTTGACACAGAGAGACACACCGATAGGTCCTGCAGAGAGAGTCTGAAGCCTTTGAGGATCACTAATTGCCAGGGGATGGAAAGCCTCAGGGAAGACAGATATGCTTGTAGACTATTTTATTGTTCTAAAAGTCCAGTGCTGTGTTTGGAACAACTTACCCAGGGTGGTGGTGGTTGATTCTCTCTTCACTGGCCATTTTCAAATTAAGATTCAGTGTTTTTCTAAAAGACCTGATCTAGGAATGATTTTGGGGAAGTTCTCTGGCCTGTGTTATACAGGAGGACAGACTAGATGGTCACAGTGTCCCTTCTGGTCCCGGAATTGATTAATTTAGGAATCTACTGTTAAGATTAAACAATACTTTGCTGTAAGAAAGCTCCTGAAGGGCAGATTTGCAGGTGCTGAGCTCTGCGAGGCCTGCTGAGAAGTTCCAGGTGGCACATGGGGGCAGTATCTCAAGACCTAGTGGGAGAATGGTGGGATTCCATCCCAGGACAGGTGAAGGCAAGTGGGCTAACCCCTGAGAGGGGTGCATTCAGTGAGACCAGAGAAAAGTCAAAGGTGCAGCTGGTCCTATAATCAGAACCTCATCGCCACATCTCCGTGCATTCCAGTCAGTGTAAAATTTTAATAACTGAGAATAAGTGTTCATAAAATGTCTTCTTCAAGCTTTGCCTTCTGAGCAATCTGAGTGTATTTGGCAACTTGCAGTCAGAATGAAATGTTCAAGTCTAAATTATAGAGGGGGCAAAAATAGGGCTTTTTGGTGAAAGCTGACTGCCTGGAGAAGAAAAGGGCCAGGGTTTTACCGCATGACTTTATCTATGCAGCAGATCTGAGGAAAGAGGCTGATAAGTGGTTCATGTTGGTTTCAGTGTGGAAATGGGAGCATTATGCTTTAAATAGTGACTTCCACATTCTGTCTCTGGCATCAATATCAGCCCCAGTCTACCTCTAAAAGGAGGCAAAAGCTGCATTTTTAGGCCACTGAATCACTGATGCAGATTCTCATTGTCACAGTTCAAGGCAACTGCACCTGCATATCCCCCTCCGTGTTTGTGCAAGGGCACCCGTTCTCAGCTTCCAGATAGCCAGCCGTTGCCTTTCTGGGTGGAAACCCGCCTCTCTCTCTCTCCCTTCTATCCGTGGTATTCCCAGACTGCACAGTTCCCTGTCTTCACTGTGCATTTCCCAGCACAGGCAGTCTGCCTACCCAGGCCTGCTTGCTTTCTTTGCAGAGACTGACAACACAGTGACTGCTACCACGCAATTCGATCTCAGTAAGCCTACTTTATTCTTAAGGTAAAAAGCATTACAGAGAAAACAAAACCAATAAAAGAACCTACATGTTTGCTAATAAGCTTACCAGGCATCACCCCATCGTCAGGGTTTCTTTGTGGTTACAAATCATCGGAGCTTCAGCTCAGAAGAAGCACATGGTCTTATGGGTAGGCTAAGTCCTTCCAATGCTCCCCTAAGGACTGGGGCCCTCCATGGCCCAGGGGTCCTGTCTGTGTGCTGGATCAGGAAGAAGGCTGTGAGTCCATTGAAAACCTAGGCTTTTATCCAAAAGTATTTTCTTTGTCTGTTGGAGAATCTAGTTGGAACTAGTATATGCATCTCTCTCCGGGGAGGGAGGCATCAAAGGCTGATACAGAGGAAAGAAATTAGCATCCCCTCTCCCTACTAGAGACTGGTACAAAATTGCACAATTGCATTTTTAATACAGTGTGCACCGCTCCCTCCCCGAAGTATTAACCTTAATTCAATAAGGTTTGACTTACTTCAGTGAAGTTTTATAAGGGCAGCTCAGGATATGACAGAGTATTGTCAGTCTGGCACACTCATGTCACAGAAATTGTGAAAATTAAGACTGTCATCCAGGAAATCTCTTCCTCCTAGATGCATTAGCTACTACCCAGAAGCCTCTGCAGATGCAATTACTGAGCATTAGTGTGGTCACCTGTCTGTGCATGCAAGCAGCTCTGCCTGTGTTCTGGTCACAAGAGATATTTGCCAGTCAAGAGTATCAAGTTGGTTCTGCAACCTCCATGGAGGATACTGGGCCCAATCCAATGCCAACTGACGCCAATTTCTGTTGACTTCAAGGGGCTTTGGATCAGGGCCATCATCCTCCCTGGCCCTGGGTAAGAGGTGTAACCCAGCTCCAGTAGATTAATTCTAAAAAGAACTTCAGGAAATTGCACAATCGTTCTGTCATCCAGAATGGCCAGAGATTCATCTGTCAGCATGGAGCCGCTCAGGTGCGCACGTGCAAATGAATGCGCATCATTACTGAAATATTCACACCTTGCTGAGGAGACAGATGGAGGCAGTGATCTGGAAGCTATTGTACCAGCGTCAAGCACTGCAAATGAGGGCTCTCTCTGCAATCATGGTACTGTCAGCAGCGACGGATTTTTGTTTCATGTGGGGGCATGTGGCAAACATATGAGGAAAACTCCCTGGTTTGCATCGCTATATGCTTATGGGAGTCGGTTTTGTTCTTTTGCTGTTTCTCCATATGATCGCCATGTTGCTTTTCTTATCCATGGTATAGTTTGGCATTTGCTGAGATTCCTGCTTCTCTGAAGGAGAGTCTTATGGCATTGCTCTCATTTCTGTTGTGTGGACTTAATGGACCAAAAATATATGTTTTCTAGTAGCGGAGGCTCATGCACGTCCAGGCAAAATGTACAGGAAAAACATTTTCTCATATAGGTTGGGTAAGTCAGTGCAGACAACATAACATTAAGAACCCATTTGAACACACAGAAGAGCAGAAGGGAGAAAGCAAAAAGAGAGAGAGTTGGGAGAATGTCTCCACAGGAGACAGAGGGACAAATGCATGCCACTGAAAACTGAAAATTAGGTCTGTCGTCTTGCCGTGCTGCAGCACACCTCTGTGGAGTTGTACAATAATGCCGACCTTGGCCAATCTAAGTTAGCGGGACTGTGCGCTGTTCTTCAGGAAAGCTAATCGGAATCTTCAGAACAGTCTTTTGCTCTTGGGCCAGTGAACTGCCACCATCCTGTGACGGCCTACAACGTGGAAAGCCACTCAAGAGCACTCCTGCCTGCTGATTAAGGAGGTAGGTTGATGGACTCCAGAAGGCGTCATCTCCTGGCCTTACCCACAAGAAGGATGGGGCCGCAGTAAAGGGGACAGAAGATAGATGGAGGAAGATGGGAAGTTCTCAAGGCACAAGCACTGCCCCTAAATACCCCAGTGGGTATGTTTCAAACCAAAAATGTCTAACATGACATTGACCCAGACAACATCAGATAGTAAAAACAGCTAGAATGAAATAAATGAAAGCTGCTGCCGGGATATATGTCAAAACAGACTTTCAAGGCGAGTCAGTTTTATTGTAAATTTGTAATTTTATGTAAATAAAAATTAATTTGTGTAACTGATCAAAGGTTTAGATCTTTTGGAAAACATCCCACAAGATAAGCAGAAGATTTATGAATTTCCTTCATCGCATGTTTTTGGAGAAAGTTTTATTGGCCATGGAAAGCCCCCAAGAAAAATATTTAATTTAAAAAAACACCAATGTTAAGTTTATTTAGCTTAAATTCAGATACATGCTTTAACTCAACCTTTGGAGATATTGTTAAAGGGACCATCTTTTCCTCCTAAAATGAGAATGCTGTCAAGCTAAAAGAAAGACAGAGGGGAAAAAACAGACACCACCATTGTTTAAAATCTGACCAAAATACAAAAGCAAAAAATATAATCATGCATAGTTAAGGCTGGAGGCGATGAAGAAGGCTTATTACTGTTAAGTGCTCTAAGCGTCTAGCATTAAGGTGATTATAAAAAAAGAAGATACAGTGATTGAAATTCAGTCTGTATCTTGCTCCATTGTGTCTCAGCAGTGTACGTGACATGTAAGATCTGCCAGTATCTCAAGCCCTCTGCAGTAGCTTGTATAGCATGATGGGTTAAAAATGGAGTAACCATATTATACTCCTCATGTGCTGTTTTCTTTTTCTTGTAAACAGTGAAGAATTGTGATGTGAATGAAAGAGAAATTGATAGCTCTGACTTGAGCCAGCATACTCAGACCTACTGCAAGTAAATGCCAGCATCTCCTGTGCAATTCATCTCTCTGTGCACTTTAAGTGTGAGCTGTAATTTGGCTATTTTAAGGCCCCAGTACTGCAAGCTGCTTCATTCAGTGGCCGTGAAGACTAGCTTTCAAGATGAGGGCCTAACTTTGGCGTTCTGGCTTGTTTTCCTCCTCCGCTTTCCCCCAAAAAAGTTGGGTTAAATAACACTCTATCAATTTTTGGGAGTAGAGATTATTTATATTGTCTTCCCTGGGGGAATTCTGCACCAAAAATTCTGCTCACAGTATGTTAAAATTCTGCAAATTTTATTTGTCAAAATAACACTATATAATGATGCCAGTTTCATTTATTTGGGTAATTTATTTCAAAATACCTGTCAGCCAGTATATCTGTAACAATACAGACACACACAAAAATTCCCCCAGGAATAGAGTGTTAAAGAAACCTATGACAACCCAGTTCCTGCTTCTCTGCCCCACCCAGAGCCTAGCCGGGGGGAGGAGGGGGGAGACATTCACCCCCTACGCCCCCAGAGCCCATCTGTGCCACCCCTGGCCCAGACACTCACCCTCTACCCATCAGAGGCCAGCTGCAGGGCCCTCCCCTGCCAAGACACACACCCTCTCCCCCAAGCCCAGCTGAGGCCCAGACATTCTCACCCCTTACCCTCCCCCTCTCCCCCCCCAGAGCCCAGCCGCAGCCCAGACACTCACAGACCCTACCCTCTTAGAGCCCAGGGATGCAGAGGGAGAGAGAGCCTGACGCTGGGTCCTGGGCTTGCACAGAGTTTCCTGTGCCATGCTGCCTCCTTCCTTCAGGGTGCGCTGGGAACTGCCCCTGCTGGGAACCCTCCAGTTCCCTCCCCCTCCCTCTGGCCTTGTCTTCTATTTGTGAGCTGGGCTCTGCTGGGTCCAGCGATCCCTAGTGGTGGCGGACATCTCTGCAGCTCATTTTTGTGGGGGGGGAAGGAAATTCTGCCCACCTAACATTAATTTCTGCAAAATTCTGCATTGCGCAATGGTTCTGCATTGCGCAGTGTCAGAAGGGGGTTGTGATGCAATGAAGTTTGGGAACCCCTGATCTACAGTATTACTAATCTGTTACTAATATAGGGAGAAATTATTCCCAGTACAGCATTAGGCCTATTTACCACTTAAACTCTATTCTGAGAAGTTAATTAGGACTTCAGTGCTTTATAGGCCTTTTGCTGGACCAATGGGTATATTTCACCCATAACCAATAGGTGTTGAGGGTGCTTAGGGCTTTGCAGGACTAAGCATACATTACTGGATAATTTATTAATATATGTAAATAATTATTTCTACACATAAAATTACAGATATGAAAGCAGAGGACATGGAGTACATGGAGGCCCCTCTCATACAGCCTGCTGCCAAACTGTATACTATTTTAAACCTGCAACCAGTGTTACACGTTAACATCTAGAAAATCAACCATCCACTTCTCTTGTATGCATGTCTCTGCGTTTCGAATCAAAAGTAGCAATTATAAGCACAGGAGTAACATGTAAAGCCAGGGATTAACCAACATACAGATAAAAGCCTGAGTCCTACGCAAACTGAAGCAAAAATATAAAAAGTCCAAGTTTTCAGAATACACTGTCACCATCTGAATTTTGTCCCCCCCCTCACCCCCCCCCCATTTACTTTTGCAATTTCTTTAATGCATTCATCCAAAAGGCCAAAACTCCCTCTGGCACTGAAATTGGGAATGTCTGTGACAACATGCCTCCCCACCCCCCGAAAAAACCCTAGTCTGTTTGAAAAAGGAAGAGTGTATTCATAGCCCATGTCTTCCAAATAACTTTTCGTGTCCCCAAAACGGTTGACTTCTCCTGACAAAGACAGGGGTATAATCAGGAGGAAATGAGGTCAAAGCACCCTCCTGTTCGATCTCACTGCTCCTTCTTGAAGCTTGTATCCGCTCTTTGCAGCTGCCAGCAAACTGGAAGGAAATCAGGAGGGTGCAGCCTCTTTGCCGACTCAGCAACATTTTGTTTTTAAACTGGGAGGCAAATCCCTTCGTTCAGGCATCCTGGAGAGGGAAGGATCTGATCTCCAGGGCTTCCAGTGGCCACTATTCATGCCAGTTTTGATCCAACTTTATATGAAAGGCTGCAAGTCTTCATTTTTCTGTGGTTAGCTTTTTTCCCCCTCTAACCTAGCTTTCATCATTCCAACCCATGTTAGTTCTAAGTGGGAGGTTTTCTCCTCTGAGGCCATCAGTCCTTCTCTGTCTACCAACTGCTCACTTTTTCTCTCCTTCAGCTGGGGATTTTCATTCCGAGAATCCAGAGGCGTATTCATGTCTTCATTTCCCTGCACAGTCATATCCAGGAGCTGAGGTTATCGTTCAGACCAGCACACTGCCGACTAGTCTCTGAGGATGTTGATGGCATTTGGAAGTTGCTTCATCACATTGTTTCTCCTTCGGCTTTCGCCAACAGCAGCCTGTCTCTCTCCAACCTCTGATCCTACCCACCTTAGCTGTCGCCTGTGGATGGTCATGCTCTTCTGACCCTACCAGTTGACAGACTGTACCTGCAAATGGTCAGGAAATGAAAAGAAAGTGACTCATTATGAAAACCACTCAATAACCAACTTGCTGCATTTTTTAGTCCATATTAATGAGGAAATAACACATCCCCTGAGCGTGCTAAAGATCCTTTAGGAAGGAACACAGTGGGTGTAGTGCAGGCAAGGAATATGCAAAACAAGAGAGTATTTATTTACTAGCCATGCTACAGAATGACTTGTGGCTCTGATGAATAAGGCTGGCTGATGATGATGAATCTGTATTACAGTAGCCTCAACTGAGATCAGGGCCCCCTCCTGCAAACTGTACAAACACACTGGGAGCGATTGTCCCTGCCCTGAAGAACATATAATACAGACAGATGATGGGAGGGAACACAAAGGCACTGAGAGGGGAAGTGACTTGCCCAAGGCCACCCAGCAGTTCAGTGGCAGAGCCAGGACTAGAACTGGCAGCTCTGGATTCCCAATCTAGTGTCTTATCACTGCACCATGTGCTTCTGCAATGTAAGTTAGTTATTGTGGCATTCTTATGATCAGATGTATCAGATTTTCTGTGCAAACCGCAAAGGGTGGGGGCAGAAGTGGTGGAGGGGACAGAAGAAATGACTGTAAAACAACCAATTCTGCATTTTTGTGGGTAAAATAACGTGGAACAAGTGAGCTTTCGTTGTGTGTATCTGAAGTTTGAGAGGCTTATTGTGAGCAAACAAAGGATCCGTGATGGAGTACTGTGACACGAACCACAACAGCAACAAAATAATCCACCATCGCCACCAACAATCAGCACCACAATTGCAAGAAGAATTCCAGCCAGTACATGCTGTTGAACAAATGTATTGTTTTGTAGCTTTAAATCGGGAGCGTTGCTTAGCACTGTGTGTTTAGGGCAAGGTTTTTTACAACCTGGCACTCGGTATTTGTAGATTCCTCAGCCTGTATCTCCTCTGAAGATACATGCATTGGGAGCTAGATGGTTTTTTTCCTATCCAAAGGGGGTAATGTCCCTTCTGAAATGTACTGTAAGTAGGTCACTGCTGCTTTTATCTAACAGTGTTTCCTTTTTGCATTCTCTCACTGATGTACCTTCCTCTGATTCTCTGAGCTTCATGGGATCGTTGGCCAGCTGCAGTTTTACTCTGGCTAAAGAGAGTGCCAGCAATCAAGTTCCAAAGCAGGATTTGCTTCTTTGTGCTGCATATTCACCGAGTGCCATGTAAGGGAGCCTCAGAGGCAGCTCCTAGCCCGTGAGTCATCCGCAAGCGACCACATTCTTTCCGTAGCAGGCTGCCTTGACAAGCTTGGTCAGCCTCTTTAGAGGATGTTCACTAAATAATTCAGAAAGGCAACTTGATCTGACATCCATCTGGTTTAGGAGCTTGGTGACCTCACTGATGATTACCTGCCACTGCTACCACTCGCTGTGTAGTGTATTATTTTTTGCAGTCTAAAGAATAAACAATGTAACATGAATCCCTATTGATTGACAAAAAGAACAGGAGGACTTGTGGCACCTTAGAGACTAACAAATTTATTAGAGCATAAGCTTTCGTGAGCTACAGCCCACTTCATCGGATGCATAGAATGGAACATACAGTAAAAAGATATATATATATATGTATATATATACATACAGAGAAGGTTGAAGTTGCCATACAAACTGTAAGAGGCTAATTAATTAAGTAAATCAGTAATCAGTAAACTGAGCTGTTGAAAAAAGCTTGTGTACTTTTAAAATGACAGTTCCTGCAGCTGTGGGGATGAATTTGTACAAATTAGTGACCATTATAGTCAGTTTTTCTGCCTTAACAACAGCAAAAAAGGATGTCACATTTCTTTGGCATAATTATTGCCCTTGCACTGCCTAATCTGGGAATGGGATTCGAAGTTCTGATGATAATAATTTCTCTTTTTTTAATTTCCGAATCCCGTCCCAAAGTTCTTCTCTGAACAAAATGGTAGCTCGGAGCAATAATCTCATCTGAGTGTTGGCAAGATCCATCTCCATAGTTGTAAAAGTCATTCAAGTGACCTTTATGAAACGAGCTCCGTTTGCTTGGCCAGCACCTTTCTCCTTAATGAAACACCCCTTTAAAATGCACAGTTTCGGTCATAAGAAACACAATTTGCCCTCTGGAGTTACTTGAACATGTGTGATGTTTTCACAGGCAGTAGAGCAGTTAATATGAAAGTGATGATTACAAACCCATTCAGCACCTTTCCAGAAGAGAAAAGTACATTTTCATGAGAAATTTGGAACCAAAACTTGAACAATCTCATCTGGTTTGTCTCAGACTAATAGTACTTCTTGTCCAATAATTATTGTACTTGGAGAATACTTTGTCTCTCAAGTACTGGAGGAGGAAATCTGCCAGGAGTGAGGAGAAATATATGCCCTTCTATGATGCAAAGGTTTCTTCTTCTAAGCTAACCCCTAGGTTAGCTGCATGGCTATAAACATTTGTTTTATGGGGCTGTTACATGAGGTCACGACCTGCACCTTCATTGTAACATTGTGTGTCAACTAGCACCTAAAATCTTGGAATTCTGCATGTAATTGCTATTTCCAGCAGTATTTACTTACCAACATAAATAGTCAAACAAATAGGCCACAGAAGTTAGACTTGAGGAGTGGCAGGGCTAGAACAGGCTGACTGTGGGAGCTAAATTGTCAGCCCCAGCTTCTGATTATGCAAAGCCACTTTTGTGGGAGCAGCTGATGCTGCCTTCAAAACAAAACAAACCGGGGGTGTGACCATTCTGAGCACAATAAAAGACGGTTAGTTCAGGTGGATCATATCTGCTCGCTCTACCACCTGATTTGCAATGGAAATGGCAGTGATTCCTATGCATGAAAAATACCTGCAGGATTAGGGTTACCATATTTCAAGTTCCCAAATAGAGAACACTGCTGGGGGGAGGGGGAGCTGGGGAGGGAGTACAATTGGGGAGGTGCTGGAGGGAGTATTTGGGGTGCTGCATGGGTCTGTGTGTACAGAGAGGGGTATTTGGGGGGTGCTGGACAGGGTACCTGCAGCCTCACACTCGAGCTGGGGGGCAGTGTCATGTTCCCTGTCACGGTGGCAAGGTGGCTGGCACAGGCCTGGGACGCAGAGCTAACCTGTCACTGCCTCCCTGCAGGCCTCTCCCCTCCCCAGGGCAGGGAGCAGGGGCTTAGCCCTGTCACCCCTCCTGGCCAGGCTCTGAGGCCCCGTGGCGGGGCAAGCAGACCGGCCAAGAGGCGCTTGGCAGCTCCGCTTACCTGTTGGGCTGGGCCAGGGCAGGCGGGATCCGGCAGCTGCAGGGGAAAGACCAATCCAGATGCAGAGATGGCCCCTTCTGAGCTTCAATGGCTGGAGCAGAAAAATCCTCCCAGACAGAGGAGAAAAAAGAGGTCATGTCCAGGAAAACCCAGATGTACGGTCACCCTAGGATCAGGTGCATGCGTGAGGCTGGGTGCATGCACTTAGGGGCAGAGCTAAAATCTCCTGCCAACACTTGTATGGAGTGCAATGCTCATTACCACGAGTCGCTCCATTCAGAAGTGTGTGCATTTAGTGTCCCTAGCTCCTCAATAGTAAATACAGAAAAACTACAAGCTTTTTACTAATCTGTTTAATGAAAATTAGTGCTCACCAGGAGCTCTCATACAAATGGCATTTAATCTTTGAACTGAAGAGTCCCTGACATCTGCTGGGAGAGACAATCCAGGAAGTTTTTGGAGAGTGTCGGGGACATCTTCCTGGTGCAAGTGCTGGAGGAACCAAATTGGGGCCGTGCTCCTCTTGACCTGCTGCTCACAAACAGGGAAGAATTGGTAGGGGAAGTAAAAGTGGGTGGCAACCTGGGCAGCAGTGACCATGAGATGGTCGAGTTCAAGATCCTGACAAAAGGATGAAAGGAGAGCAGCAGAATACAGACCCAGGACTACAGAAAAGCAGACTTTGGCTCCCTCAGGGAACTGATTGGCAGGATCCCCTGAGAGGCTAATATGATGGGGAAAAGAGTCCAGGAGAGCTGGCTCTATTTTAAAGAAATCTTATTGAAGGCACAGGAACAAACCATTCTGATGCACAGAAAGAATAGCAAATATGGCAGGCAACCAGCTTGGCTGAACAGAGAAATCTTCGGTGAGCTTAAACACAAAAAGGAAACTTACAAGAAGTGGAAACTTGGACAGATGACTAGGGAGGAGTATAAAAATATTGCTCAAGCATGCAGGGGTGTAATCAGGAAGGCCAAAGCACAATTGGAATTACAGTTAGCAAGGGATGTGAAGAGTAACAAGTAGGGTTTCTACAGGTACGTTAGCAACCAGAAGGTGGTCAGGGAAAGTGTGAGACCCTTACTGAATGAGGGAGGCAACTTAGTAACGGATGATGTGGGAAAAGCTGCAGTAATCAATGATTTTTTTGCAGACAAGGTCAGTTCCCAGACTGCTGCACTGGGCAACGCAATATGGGGAGGAGGTGAGCAGCCCTCAGTGGTGAAAGAACAGGTTAAGGACTATTTAGAAAAGCTGGACGTGCACAAGTCCATGGGGCTAGTTTAATGCATCCGAGGGTGCTGAGGGAGTTGGCTGATGTGATTGCAGAGCCATTGGCCATTATCTTTGAAAATTCATGGCGATAGGGGGAGGTCCCGGACGATTGGAGAAAGGCAAATATAGTGCCCATCTTTAAAAAAAGGAAGAAGGAGAACCTGGGGAACTACAGACCAGTCAGCCTCACTTCAGTCCCTGGCAAGGTCCTGGCAAGGTCCTCAAGGAATCCATTTTGAAGCCCCTGGAGGAGAGGAAGGTGATCAGGAACCGTCAACATGGATTCACCAAAGACAAGTCATGCCTGACCAACCTGATTGCCTGCTATGATGAGATAACTGGTTCTGTGGATATGGGGAAAGTGGTGGACGTGAAAAAGCTTGACTTTAGCAAAGCTTTTGATACAGTCTCCCGCAATATTCTTGTCGGCAAGTTAAAGAAGTGTGGATTGGATGAATGGACTATAAGATGGATAGAAAACTGGTTAAGTCGTCAGGCTTAACGGGTGGTGTTTAATGAGTCGATGTCTAGTTGGCAGCCGGTATCAAACGGAGTACCCCGGGGGTTGGTTCTGGGGCTGGTTTTGTTCAACATCTTCATTAATGATCTGGATGATGGGATGGATCGCACCATTAGCAAGTTTGCAGATGATACCAAGCTGGGGGGATAGGTAAATACGCTGGAGGGTAGGGATAGGGTCCAGGGTGCCCTAAACAAATTGGAGGATTGGGCCAAAAGAAATCTGATGAGGTTCAACAAGGATAAATGCAGAGTCCTGCACTGAGGATAAAAGAATTCCACGCACCGCTGCAGGCTGGGGACCGACTGGCTAAGCGGCAGTTCAGCAGAAAAGGACCTGGGGATTACAGTGAACGAGAAGCTGGATATGAATCAACAATGTGCCTCTGTTGCCAAGAAGGCTAACAGCATACTGGGCTGCATTAGGAGGAGCATTGCCAGCAGATCACGGGAAGTAATTATTCCCCTCTATTCAGCACTGGTGAGGCCACATCTGGAGTATTGTGTCCAGTTTTGGGGTCTCCGCTACAGAAGGGATGTGGACAAATTGGAGAGAGTCCAGCAGAGGGCAAGGAAAATGATTAGGGGGCTGGGGCTCATGACTTATGAGAAGAGGCTGAGAGAACTGGGCTTATTTAGTCTGCAGAAGAGAAGAATGAGGGGGGATTTGATAGCAGCCTTCAGCTACCTGAAGGGGGGTTCCAAAGAGGATGGAGCTCGGCTGTTCTCAGTGGTGGCAGATGACAGAACAAGAAGCAATGGTCTCAAGTTGCAGTAGGGGAGGTCTAGGTTGGATATTAGGAAACACTGTTTCACAAGGAGGTGGTGAAGCACTGGAATAGGTTACCTAGGGAGGTGGTCGAATCTCCATCCTAGGAGGGTTTTAAGGCCTGACTTGACAAAGCCCTGGCTGGGATGATTTAGTGGTTTAGTGGGATGATTTAGTCCTGCTTTGAGCAGGGGTTGGACTAGATGACCTCCTGAGGTCTCTTCCGACCCTAATCTTCTGTCATTTTATGAAGCCCATTTTTACCTGCATGTAATGTGGTTTTAAAAGAATTTCCAAGGAAAATTGTTACAGTAAACAAGTATAATTTGTTTCTGCTTTAAATTATCAGTCTGTAAACAAACTTCATTTTGCTCTTTGCCCGGTGGAGTTTTGTCTCATTTACTACATATTTGAATTAACATATCCTGCATTAAAGATAAAATACGTCACTTGGGGGCCTTGGCAGGCAGACTGTTCAGGGCTTTACCAAATGCTTGTGCTATATCCACATTAACCATTCAGGATTGAGTTTACAGCCAGCCTGCCTATACAGTGATGAAAGCAGGAACAGACAAAATGTGGCTATTTAGTGGAAGTGTGTGTCAGGGGAGGTTGTTTTCTCTCCTACATACTCTGTTGAATTGTGTAATTTGAGGAGGGGGATAGAAACCTACCCAAATCCCTAGTGTATCCTTAGTAGAGCATTTGATACTGTTATTCTTTAATAGAATTGTATGGAGAACTGTAATAAACAAAGGGTTTCAGTTCCTTGAGTCTTGCTGAGCTGAGCTCAGCAGAGGACCTGGCAGAGGAGACAAAAATGGCTTAAAGACAACTTTGTGTTTCTCATCCCCCATTTACATACATACACCCCTCGGGAGAGCCAGGGGCCAGTTTGGAGCAGCCTCTGGGTTCTGCCTCTGTGAATGCAACTGCAGGATCAGAGCCTGATTCCTTGCTTTAGAGCATATAACTTACTATGTAGGGCCATGTGTTTGAACCAGTAATTTACATAAAATGATATTTTCTTTTGAAAAAATTGCTAATTTCATAAATATTTATTTCAGTAAGGTCTGGCCCAAAGGATCTCTCCTGAAGTCAGTGGAGTTATGTTGATTTAGGCCAGCTGAGGATCTGGCCCTTGGTATATTGAGTATAATCCCACATAATGAAACCAAATTTATATCACATAATAAAATCCATCGTATATGACATTGGAAACTCATCGCTAACTTACTCACCATTGCCAATAGCAAGTACTCCAAAATCCTGAGTCAGGCCCCCCAAAATCATGAGATTGGTCCAAAAGTAATACATTTTGGATTCTTTTTTATTTGCCTTCTGTTTTTTGCCTATAAGGGCCACAGTTTCAAGCTTTTGTCTTCACATATGAGGGCTAGAAACACCCTTTTTCCTCAATTGAACCTCAGATTCTGATGTAATCACATGACTCCAGGAGCTGGGCTTTAAGGAAAACACCAAATATTGTCAGTCTTGTGATGAAAGCCCAAGCGTTGACCACACTGTTTACTCTGTATGGTTTCTCTTCTTTTAAAACCATGGCGTGTGATGGGGATGCTCTTTCTCCATTGACTATGTGAGCTTATTCCTGTGGTCCAGAATATGTACCTGGGATATACACAAAAGATGAAAATCACATGACTCTCTGGGCCAGATAAGTACAGGTCATAAAATATGCACTAAATAAAATGCCACCTTAATAATAACGTGTATTACTCAGAATATTTAGCCCTGCTGGTTCATATATGCTGTGTCTAAGATTAGTGGGGAATAAAATTAAGAGGGCATTGAAAGTTAGGAGAAAAATAAATTGTTATGAACTATAAAATTGGTCTCTTTAATAGCCTGCTGTAATATTAGATAATGGGGTAGAACAGCTTAAATGGGATGCAGTGACTCAAGTTGGATAGTAAATTGAGATTTGGTCAGCAACAAATAAGATCATAGGTCTAGAAGGATAATTGGTATCCTCAAACCATTCAGTTTTGATTGTGGGTAGCTAGACAACTGTTTGTAATATACACGTGAGCCAGATAAAAGGATTTTCTTGTCTTTTTCTAAACAGCCTGCAGGGATTATTGATTGGTAAGAACAGCCTGATTTACATGTAAATAAATTATAGACACTGGCCAATGACAATTTGAACTGTCCAGATGCAATGACTTTGACTTGCTGACATCACTGCTTCATTAGCATGCAGGAGATGAGAGCACTGCAACAGTAAAGATTCAGGCTCCGCTACCAAGCTGGCAATTATTCTCGATGGGCTACATATTTCCTTGTTAATGTCTTGTGCTTTGGAGAGCAAATGGAATATACTCTGGCTGCCTCTAAGGGTCATTTACCAAAGCCAACATTGTGGGGTCTGCTGAAAGCATTTGGATGGCTGGAAGAGGAGATGGTAGGGGAAAACCAAAACGACCAAGCTGGAATTCTGAGGAAGGCAATGTAAGCTACAAAGCCCATCCAGACACAGGGCAAAAATCACACTTTTCCCCGCTAATGGTTCCTACAGCACATTTTCGTTCAAGCAACAGTGTGTTTTGTGTGTGTCTCTTCTAAAAGGCTTCCACAAAAGCCTGCTGCTCATTTCAAGAAGGCTCCTACCAGTGTGTGCCATGCAGTTTTGAGAACGAAAACAAGATGTTTTATCACACTGCAGTGCTGTCTGTGTTCTTGGTAGCAGCATACCCCAGGAAAGTAAACTGTAAAAACTAATATAGCAGAACAATTGAGCGGATTTCCACCCCCTCCTCCTCTCCCCTCTCCCCCCACCACCACCAGACTGGCATAATCATTGGTGAGATTAGGTAAGAAATGACCTTTTATTAGCAACTTGTATTTTGTTATGTATTTTTTGAGAGAAGCTGAAGCCTGTGCTGGGGGGCAGAGGGGATAGGCACCTATGCTGTGTGTACATGTAGTGATGTGATAACTTTGCTGATTTACTGTTATTGGTACCCGTTAGAGAATTTTTTTAAACCTTGCTGTTCTTGCTGTTTGTGAATGAAAAAGGTTAATTGTTAAATTGAAGTTTACAGCTGCAGGAAGTCAAAGATAAATGCTTCAGCTTCCATAACATGTTTTTTATTTTAAAAATAATTATGAAAGGTTTTAAATAGAAATACATGCTGATCTCTCATTGGTAAATTCAGCTTCAGGAAGTCTGGAACCATTGGGTATTTTAAGCAAATTGTATACAGTACAGGTTTCTAGATGATGACATTACAATTAGGGTTATTTGTTTTATTATTTTACTGACATAATTTTGAAAACAGTTTTCAAATATTAATCATACTGCACCTTTGTTATACTGCCAGAGTACCTACTCTGTAGTTTGAGCTAGCCCTTACACCAGGAAGTTATATTTTCTAATGGAATTTTCTTTTAGTGGATTCTTCTTTATATTCCTTTGAGCGGCCATATGTGACATAGACATGACCTGTGACCATGTAAAGATTTTAATCCAGTTACTCTTTGTTTTGTTGCCATGATTCCTGGGCTATACTAAAGACTGATTGAACCTTTATGAACCATTGAGGATTAACGTTGGACAGAATAATGCCAGAATAATTATTCACACCAGATGCAGTGTCATTCTTTTAGTTTTTAGCTCTGTTGCCTTGTACCTTACCCTACCCATTTTTATTCAGTGATTATTTTCACCTACTGTGTGAGTGCTTAAATGTCTGACCTCAGTGTGTTCTATTTATAAGGGTACTGACTTGAATCTGTGGCGAAGATTTATTCAGTAAACTGTCTGCAGTTAACAAGATTATATTTTGCTTCGTGTTTCAATCTTCTCCTGTACTTTGTTTTAAACAACTTTATTGTACTTAACAAAATGAAATGGCTTAGCTTGTTTCCTTCAGACAGTACAGTATTTGCCAGTGTTAACCAACATGCACAAAAACCATTCTGCTGGTGACGGCATTCACAGATGGGTCAGTAATTCTGGTAAGCCTCAACTTTGAAATAATTACGATATTTCCAAGTGTGACATTGCTTATAATATTTCTGAGTATTTTGTCTGAGTATTTTGTCCAGGATATGTTAAAAGGGAACCATGTTTACTGTCTACTGCTACACATCAAAGGCTGTAAATATCCTTTTAAAGCAAAAATAGCACCATGAAGACGTCATAGTGAAACAGCTTTAATTTAAAATAGAATCGACAGAGTTCATTATAAAAAATGAAACCTAGAATGTGATGGTACACAAGGTACACAATGAAATAACTGTGGAGAGGTCAATTGTTCTGTAAATTTACAAATAAAGGACTGCATATGCTACCAAGGCCACAGTTGTCTGTCTGGAGCTCAGTAAGAGCTGTGTTCAGTTAGAAATTAAAGTATAAACCCTGGTAGAATCAAACGCTGTGAAGCAATCTTCTCCCTTATTTAGGAGATATAAAGAAATCCTTTGAGACTGGTCGACAGCGCTGTATCTTGCTGAGCTGGAAAGCAACAGAATGGTGTAATTAAAAATGTCAAAAGATAACCTACGGTACAGTGCAAGCTTTTCAAGGGACACTGATGTTTTAACAACTGAGAGCTCTCTTGGGCAGAGGGCTGCGGAATTAAAACGAGAATGGATGTTTAGTAAAGGATTTCGCTGAGTCTTCATTATGCAAGTCTGGTTCTCACAGTGCACTTGGAATGATGTTTGTAGAACCCAGACAATGGTGTGTTTGGAGTTGCCATTATGCGTTTGAAAGGGTCTGTTCAGTTCATGAAAAGGTTAGGAATCGTGTTTTTGCTGCCATAGGGGAAGCTTCAGGAGTGTTGCCAATCACAAGTGTTCAAAACTCATGAGTCAGGCCCCTGAAAAATCATGAGATTTAAACAATAATAATACCGGTAGTGGGTGAAATCTTGGCTCCGTTGAAGTCAGTGAGAGTTTTGCCATTGATTTCACCAGGACTAGGATTTCAGACCATGATTTTCTTGGGAAGTGCGGTGCGGGGGTATTCGCCTTCTGGATTTGAGCCTTTCAGGATCACATTTTCAAGCTTTTCTCCACAATTTGAGGGCTAAAAAATGGTGTCATGTAATCACCTGATTCCAGAAGCTGGGGCTTTAAGAAAACACTAAATGGTATGAGATTAGTGCTAAAATTGTGAGTTGACAACCTGCCTCTGCTGTGGTAGTATATATTTTTTTTTCCATGAGAAAGGACGGGCCCCCACAAACCATGTGTCTTCTGGACTGGCTGGACTGGGATTCAGGAAACCTGGGTTCTATTCTTGTCTCTGCCTCTGGCCTGCTGAGTGACTTTTTTCAGAGTAACAGCCGTGTTGGTCTGTATTCGCAAAAAGAAAAGGAGTACTTGTGGCACCTTAGAGACTAACCAATTTATTTGAGCATAAGCTTTCGTGAGCTACAGTTCACTTCGTCGGATGCATCCGACGAAGTGAGCTGTAGCTCACAAAAGCTTATGCTCAAATAAATTGGTTAGTCTCTAAGGTGCCACAAGTACTCCTTTTCATTTTGAGTGACTTTGCATACATCAGTTTGCCTCCCCGTGCCTGAGTTTCCCTACCTGTAAATGAGAGACAGTGATATGTAATGTCCTTTGCAAGTTGTTTTAAGGTCTATGGATGAAAAGTGCTGTGTAAAAGCTACATATTTATCATTATTACAAGTTCCTCATCATTATCCAGTATATACTTCATACTTATTGTCACAATTTGACTCCTGGGTGTAAGAACAAATCAGAACATTCCTATTCGGAACTCACTCTGCAGTGGTGTACAAGATTACACAACGTCCGGGGTCCTGCAGAATCAGGTCTTGAGCTTTCGTACATTCATGGGTTTTATTCTTGGTTCTGCTCCAGTAGCGTAGGAGAGGCTGTAAACAAGGCACAAATGGTCCCAGTACATAAAGGGCTTCCCCAGACTCTGTGCTCCAACTGTTCTTGGCTAGGAGACTGTAAGTAGCAGAACATAAATCAAGGCAGCCTTGAGGCTGCTTTAATATGTGCCAGGGACTGTGCAGTCCCCCAGTAAGTTTTAGAATCCAGGGGAGCACAATAGTAGTTTAAAGATAACTTTGCCCCCAGCCTTCTCTGTTCTAGTGCTCAGCTGAGGAGTAGAGCAGTGAGGGACTCCTGTCTCTTTCATCCTTTGCATGAATTGAAAGGCCTAATTCACAGTGAGGACAAGCTAACTGGAACATCATTTCACATTGTCAGTTTCAGCCATTAACATTGATTTAAAAGGGGGACAATTTATTTTTTCACCTTTCCGTAAAATAAATCACAGGTGAAGGGATTTTACTGAATCTTTTTCTTTTTTTTAAATAATAATTTGTGGTCTGAGACCAAGCAAGGAGAATTTCAGCCAGAAAGGGGAATTTTTCAGAGAGTTATCAATACCTCAAAAGGAAGTTATAATTAATCTTGGCAAAATTCAATTTTTATTTTTATAATGTTGACAACTACTATCAATGTTTCTATTTAAACCTTTTTTTTATTTTTACAGATTTACATTTTCACAGTTGCGCAAAATTATGGGGTTTAAGCATTTTTTTTCTCTTTGTATCCATTTCAATTTTCCCAGTTGCGGGAAATATTGGGGGGCATCATAGATGATGAGATTCAAAAGTTAACCCTTAATAACCATTAAAACACAAATTGTCAACATCACATGTCAAAATATACAAAGTAAATATCTGTAAATGCTAATAAGGTCTCAAACAGCACTTTTCTTTCGTTGCCTACCTGTAAACGGCGGTTATTGTTGATGGAAATATTTTTTTCCTTGGTTTGTGTGTGTACGACGAAATTGATGTTTCCCAACATTTACCAATAAAAATCATACAGTCTAGTTATAATGAAAGACTTCACATAAGCTCAGCTATAACATAAGCTGCTGTTGCCCCTATAAAAGTCCCAGGGAATTAAATCCAGGGAACATGAAGGGTATGTCTTACATCCCCAAACCAAGGACATTTAAAGTTTACAGTGAAAATACAGCCTGTCACTTGTCATCCTGCTTTGTTTTTCCTAGGAAGAGAAGGGCACCCCATGAAATGCAAATCCTATCTTGGGATGTGCAGCTACGCATGATCTATGGTAGCCACTACAATTATTCATATTACCGGGATGCTTTTTCCTTCTGTTAGTATTTTAATATATAGATGATGGTGCTTTTCATCTGTAAGGCTAACGGCATAACTTCCCTGTGGTGCACTGCAGTTGCTTTGCCATCAAATTCTGGACCTACAACATCCATCACTCCACAGTAGGGGGCACAGAGTGAATGTCGCAGCATGAAGGCAATCTCACCACCCCTGGCTTCTGATGTAGGGAATTAAGGCTTTAGTGCTCCAGCCCACAGATAATGCCCAGCTGCCACACTGGCCCCTTGTCAGTGGCTGGTGCAAGTTATAACTTCAGGGGCTGGCCTAGTGCACAGCTGGCCCAGGACCAGCTGAGTGTAAAGGTTGCTTAGAACATCCTGGTACCCCCATGTCCTAAGCTGCCCTGGGTGCTCCTCTGCCATAGCTGATTGTCTTAGAATAATAGAATCATAGAAGATTAGGGTTGGAAGAGACCTCAGGAGGTCATCTAGTCCAATCCCCTGCTCAAAGCAGGACCAACACCAACTAAATCATCCCAGCCAAGGTTTTGTCAAGCCAGGCCTTAAAAACCTCTCAGGATGGAGATTCCACCACCTCCCTAGGTGACGCAGTCCAGTGCTTCACCACCCGTTGTTGCATATTTCTGTTGTGCTGGTACCAGATTTTTGAGCTTGCTTTTCATGATGGCAATCAGTGTGCATGCGTCATGGTGGCCACCAAAGCAAAATGAACCCCACTGTGAAGGGTTACCATTTAAGGCCTCAGCCATGCAAAACTCGTTAGAGGACACAGTGGTTGCAATCATAAGGTGTCCTCTGGACTTCATTGGGAGTCCTCACAGTGGTAAGCAACTCCTCATGCGAGTAAACACTCTGCCAAGTAGTGTCTGCAGGAGTCTGTTTGTAACCAACAAGCTGCACGCTGCATGACAATTGTACTGATTGTTACCAGGCTTCAAAATGGTTCCATGCTGCATATTTCACACTGTCCTCTGTCACTCTGCCTGAGCAAACCAAAAAAGATCGTTCAACTGCCTTCAGCGGTTATTGGGTAATTCAAAAATGATCATGTCTGAATATGTGTGTTTTGAGGGGCTGCAGGGTGGTTTGGCACGGGAAGTGTTTGCCCATTTTTTCCCCTAAATCAAATTCCTTGTTTCATGAGCACTCAGTGCTATGAAAACCACAGCTTGCTGGCTGCTTCTGCAACTCGAATTTCCTAAAGCAGAGGAGTGGCAGCTTTCCTTCTGCTTCCTTGTTCGGGAAGACTTAAGATACTTTGCAGAAAAATACTCTTGCTCTATACCATTTACAACCCAGTTATACAAATGAACAATGGTACATGTTTGTTAGCTCTTTCTTCTACTGAGAGATAGTGTCATACTAATGAGCAACTGAAGGATGTGTGAAGTCAAAGAAATGTTTTGTACAAAAACGACCTGCTTTGTAGCTGAAGTCTGTGGTCACTTTGGAGCTCCCAGCAGAGTGGTGGGTAAGAGTTGAGAGTTTGGTACAAAGTACAGTGTCAGAATGCAGTTGGAAAAGATTGGAGTGGGGGATCAGGAGGGATCCAACATTTCTGGTCGGCAGGACTCCGGGTCAATGCATGGTTCAAGCTGGCAGCTCTTCTTTTGATCTCTCACATGATACTCCGAGGCAGATTATATTGTTCAGCCATTTAAAAATCCTATTTCAGTCTTTGCTCTTTAACAATGCAGCACATATTTTGTACCAGATCACTATAGGAACCACTGCAAAAGTGCCTATAAAGACATACAGAAAGAGTTTGTGCTCATTAGAGAGATCATACAATTCGCTCACATAAAATGTTATTCAGGGACCCAAACTGCAACTGTTTAGAGCAAAATAATCTCTCTGGGCTTTGATGTAGCTGAATTTTAGAGCGGTGAAGTTGGAAGTATCCTGGATTGACACAGGTGAACCTGAAGGTGCATTAGGGCAATGCAATGGCCTTTCATAGACTTGAAGTTGATGGCATGCTGGAGTTTGAACACCCAGCCTGTATTTACCACTTGATTTCCAAGGATAGAACAAGGAGTAATGGTCTCAAGTTGCAGTGTGGGAGGTTTAGGTTGGATATTAGGAAAAACTTTTTCACTAGGAGGGTGGTGAAGCACTGGAATGCGTTACCTAGGGAAGTGGTAGAATCTCCTTCCTTAGAGGTTTTTAAGGTCAGGCTTAACAAAGCCTGGCTGGGATGATTTAGTTGTGGATTAAGTCCTACTTTGAGCAGGGGGTTGAACTAGACCTTCTGAGGTCCCTTCCAACCCTGATATTGTATGATTCTGTGTCAATATCCAGGAGATGGTTTGCTTTCAGCTCTGTGGATTGAACTGCCTGGTTCAGTTGTGAAACCTGTTGCCATCCACAACTGCAGGGTTAATGCAGCAATATTCAAAATCCCTCTGTCTGCAGTGTCAAGAGCAACTGCAATGGTAATTCTTGGCACTGTGTTTCCACTGGGCAACCTGCCACCCCCCAGCTCCTTTCTTGGCATTTCTGTGTCAGTCCCTGATACTTCAGAATCTTTCGTTCCAGAAGGGTACTGAGGAGCACCTTTGTACTTTATGGTGACCACAGTGTGGGATCTGGCCTCAGGTTGGCTATGCTAATCTCTTAAATGCCATACATTGATTTTTGTTTTGCTCTCCTGGTAGGTCTTATGTATGAATCTTCCTCAGTCTCTCTGCCATAAACTGTTGCAACTTTAGACCTCCATATTTGACAGATCATTTCTATGCAGCCAGGCCAGGCTACAGACAGGAAATTTCACTGGGCACAACCCAAAGGGTGGTGGTTGTTTTTTAATATTACTCAAGTTGCTTAAACAAAGACATATGGAGTGAGGTACTAACCCCAGCAGAACATCCCTTACATCGGTTTATTTAGAGGTTTCTCGGTTGCTCCTGTCAATATCCGGGTGCAATGTTACAAGCACAGACAATAATAAAATCCTTGTCGAAAAGGACATTAGAACAGAACCAGCTGCAGCTCAGAAACCACAGACAGGGCTTGCAGCATGCGCCATATCCAGCACTGGACCTACAAAGAGATGTGAGTTCCAAAGCCCAACGACTTTGCCCTCTGCCCTCTCTCATTTAATTCAGGAGGGCTAGTAGCTGGAGCATCTGTTAGGGACTAGGATGTAGGTAGTCTTGTCTACTGGTCAGAGCAGGAGTCAGGTCTAGTGGGTGGAACAGGCATCCAGGGTGAGGAACGAAGCCAAGGGTCAGCCCCAGAGTCAACTGCCAGTTACTAGAGCCAGGGCTCAAGCCAAGAGTCGGAACCAGGAAACAAAGCTAAGGGTCGGAGCCAAGGGTCAAGCCAGAGTCAAGGGTCAGTAGTTGGACACCAGGGTTAGAGCCAGGACTGGTCACTGAGGATTGGAGGCAAGGATCAAGCATGGAGCAGGAGCGTGGTGGGAACAGGAGCAAAGGCGGGGGTAAGGTAGGAACCGAGCAGGAACCAGGAACAGGGTTGGGAGCAGTAATCAGGCACAAGCAGGGTCCAATGCAGCCACAACAGGAAACCACCCAGTTACTCAGACAAACTTCCTGTTCCTCCTCCTGGCTTAAATAGCATAGTTGGACCAGTTGGGGGAGCTGGGTGATCCTCCAATCAGAGCACCCGTGGTTGGGGCTATAGCCCTGGTAGCTTTCCAGGTCATCTGGTTTCAGTAGCCATTGTGTGGATGCCAGGCTGTGGCAGCTGTCTGGGACTTCCTAGGCCTGGGTTCAAGACCCGGGATCTCACAGCACCTTGGAGGAAGGCAACTACCATAGTTTCACACAGGGAGAGAGGCAGCCTCTAAAGCAGAGCCATTTAGAGCTCTTCAGTTCAAACCAACACCTTAAACTTCCGTTGGAAATCAAGCGGCAGCCAGTGTAATGTGCTGTCTGCTGAAAGGCTCCTTAGCCAGCGGACTGCCGCATCTATAATTGGCCGTGATTTCTGAATAGCTTGAAGGCATAGCCTCCAGGAAGGCTCGTTGTGGTAACCCAATCTCAAGGTGACAAAGACATGGGTAACCACAGCGAGGGCCACATCAGGAAAAAAAGAATTCAACTTTGTGCCAAGGACTGCAACTGCTGCTACCAGGATCTGCAGAGATAGCTGGGGTGTGGACATAAACATGGATGTTTCTCCCAGCTGTATTATCCGCCCCAACACAACATTTCAGACTTGTCTTAGCCACTTAGTCCTCATCTGTGTCGCAATCATCCATACTTTAGAGCAGCATGGTCTAGGAGTGGGAGTCAGGAAACAGGGTTGCTCTTTCTTGCTCTGTCACTGGTGTGCTGCGTGACCTTGGGGAAGTCACGGTCCTTCTCTGTGCCTCAGTTTCCCCATGTGGAAAAGGAGAGAGTGATGATTACTCTGCTTTGTAAAATGCTGTGGCTGCAAGTGCTATACAACAGCTAATTATGTTAATTTTTTAGCCTCAGTGAATTATTCCTTCTCCTGGCAGGGTCAGAAGAGACGGACACATGCTGAGGACACCATCCCTCCTAATTCCTGATTAGCTCCCCTAATGGTTCCATAATCGTGTTCAGCAGGAGGGGTAACAGAACTGGACCCTAAGAAACCATGCCTGAGAAATGTGCATTGGATCAGGCAGCTTTCCAGTAATCTTTCATGGTACACTGACTAATGTAACATGGCTCAGAGTTTCCTGACAATCAAAATCATTGTCCAATACTGCAAAAGATCATGAACTCATGCATATGTCAAGCAGCCTAGACGCAAAAAAGCACCCCACTAATTTTGCAAAATGTAGTTGATTGGAACTCAGCTGTAATTTTTGTTCAGAAACCAGAGAATTGGCTTTAAAGGGATTACAAAATCTCACATATTAATATGCACACAAATGTATGCAGATCCTTTATTAAACAGATGGCACAACCATCTCTTCTCCTTACACTATGAATCAAATAGGAGCAAAGCCGGTAGCTTGTGCTACGAGTCAGGAAATTGTTGCACGTTCTCCTGGTAATGAAGTTTCTGTCTGATACGATTTACTGAATTCAGTCCCACAAGAGACAACAGAGGAAGGAGAAGCAATGCCAGGAATGCTGAGTGTTCCTGATCTGTCCCTTTTCCAGCCTGACTGATGTTAGCATCTCTGCCTTGACAATAAATCTTGCCTTGATTGTTGCTGCTGCTTCCATTTTAGACAAGATCAGACTCGTACATTCCATGCATAGGGTGATCCAGTGCGGTAGGATTTACTGAAGGCTGGAGTCAAAATATAGAATGCTTATGCCCTACTGTATCCACTAGGTGTCAGCCTGCTGCCCCCACACCTCTCCTCTGCTTTGTGAAGTGCAGAAATGTAACAACCGTGAGGAGGTTTGCGGTCCCCCGTAATGGCTAGAACAGAGGGACCCTGACTTTTATTCCTGGCTTGGACTGATATTGCCTTAAGCAAGTCACATGCTTTATCATTCAGGTCTCAGTTTAGCAGTCTGCAGAATGGGTATTGTAATAAGGGTCTGACACACAGGAGTGCTGGCAAGCGTTACAGGACAAGGGTCGATCTCCATTGACCCCAGCAGCTAATCATGGCACACGTAGGATAATCGCAGATCTGTTCACTGGGGTGTTGTGTAGCTTTATTGATTTATGGCTGCAGAATCGTTGCAACATGTCATTACGATAATGCAGGAGATGGAAAAACGTGGCTAGCGGGGGCCTGCTTGCAATCATTACACATTCACAGCTGTTCCTTAATTAAAGATGGTAAACAGCAGAATACAGGAGTGAAAAAGACCTAAAGAGAGTGGCACGTTCCACAGCTGGGATCTCTGATATTTCATTAAAGGTGACCTGCAAAGAGAAACCAGAGTTAAGGACAGATTTCTATGCTCAATGCCTCTAGTGATCAGAGGCTGTGTGTTGGAGACAGGAAGGAATCCAATAGAGAAATCAATTTTAACATAAATGGTCAAAATTAATTTCCCCATCTCCAAAACCCTCTAGCTGCCATTTGGTTATTGGACATATCCCAGAATGCATCAGCCTGGTTGGTAGGATCATCTGGCCCATAAATCTGGGCTTACCTCAGTCTTTGTTTTGCAGCTCACGTTAATGAAATATCAAAGATACCAGATCTGGGAATACTTCCCTTTTAGACATTTTTCACTCCCAGACTCAGTTGCTCACCATCTCTGTAATAACGCTAAAGAAATGAAAGAAGCTACCACTGGAGCTAGTGGTGATTCAGTGACTATGCAGCAGGCTACCAGAAATGACAAAACTGGTGGATGGTGCCTTGAAAATAACTTTGGCCAGGAAATTAAGGTTTTAAACCAGGACAGGGCAGAATAGAAGGTTTTCAGCACAGCAGGAGCTACTAGGGTTGCTATAATGACAGGCTGGGAAGAGGTATAAAATCCTGTTGCCCTGAGCTGCGCAGTACAGAATTTGGCACAACCAGGTGATTCATTTTCACCACCAGGTTTCCCTCGACGTTTGCACCGTCCAGGGAGAAGTCACACTGGCAGACTCTAGTGCGTGAGTTAGGAGGGGTTTTGTAAAGTGGCCTCTTCTTCACATCCCACCTTCAAGCTCACCCCTTTCATGAATCTCTTCTCTGCCCCTCTGTCATTTGAGTGGCAGGTGCTGCCCTATGCTCATCCAATTAAAAGGCATTGCAGGTTCTTGGGAGCAAAGATCCTGTCTCACCGTATGTTGTATGAAGCACCATGCCTGTTTACAATCCTCTTAATAACTCCCTAGTACTGATAAGCACCTTCCACCTATATTATCTTTCCCCTGCTGCTATTAGAACACTGCCCTCAAAGGCTCCAATGGAGATGGAGGCCTGCCTCATTGTGCAAAATGCTGTACAAATATATAACAAAAGATCAGTGAAGCCACTGAGAAACACAGATGTGCCAGAAACTGGGAACCTGGCTGCAAACCTTGAGCTTGGATCCAGCTCCCAAACTCTGTGGATTGGGCCCATCGTTGCTACGAATTCTACTCTTCTTGTTCTCATCAGCTCACTGTTGCAGTAATCTTCGTGGGGCAGCCGAGCTGTACAACAATGTGGTGGGGTTAACGTGGCTTATCAAAAGAGCTTGCACTGAGCCTTTGTTCTCCACAGGCCAGTCTGAGCTATTCTTGCAGTGCAGTAACTGTATGAATGTTGATTATTTTTCTGAGAGGCAAGTAGGTCCCCTTTAATTTGAAGCCCACGGGCCAGATTCTATTCAGCTATTCCATTGTGGCCAGTGGGGAGAGTGTTGATGTAACTGAGAACAGAGTTTAGTCCCTTCTCTGCAGAGTGCAGCAGCAGTTACACCAGGAAAACAACAGAAAGACAGATGTTGAAAATAAAATGCCTCCATCCTGTAACTTCGTCAAATGAATTGTTGACCCTGGGTAGAACAAATTTTTCAATGCGTTTAGGGAGGTTACATCTTGGTACAATGTGAAGTCAATTCAACAAGGGCTTCTTTCCAACAAAATATGAAACCGGGAAATGGTATTTTCTTCCTATTTACCTCCCTCCTTCCTGGGCCTGCTGCAAGGCAAACAAGTGTGTAGCTCCTTATAGAATAGCAACACCAAGGCTGTTCTGTAGCTCAAGCTTCAGTAGCCGAGCAGTCGGCATCCTGCTTCCTCTTTTCTTTATTCCCCTTTCACAAGCTATTAATATTTTTCAAACCCTGAGATTTCCCTGAATCCCTGCATCAGTTGGTCCCACACCCATTCTTGAATTCGCAGCACTGCCAACACCCATGATTTTATTGCAAGTCTTATGATATCTTTCTCTTAAAGCCCCACTTCCTGGAGTCAGGTGTTTCCATGAGGATTTCTGCTATCCTTTGAAGAAAAAAAGTTCTAGTCCTCAGGGTTGTGCAGAAAAACCTGAAAAGGTGAAACTGAAAGGCTCAAAAAAACCCAAACAGAAAGTAAATAAAAGAACCCCAAATTATTATTTTTTAAAAACTCGCATGATTTCTAAGGTAATCTCATGATTTGGGGGGGCTGACTCATGGTTTCTGAATGCTTGAGGTTGGCCATGTTGAACTTGTCTCCCAAAGGCATCTCTGAAATCAAAAAGCATGTTAGAATAGCTACTTATGAGCTTCTAACATCATATAAATTACCATAGGGCAAGCATTTCCCTAACACAATTTGGCAACCCCTCCCCCCACTGCCATCAGTGGGGATTGTATGTGTGTATTCCAGGGCGGAATTAGACCCCTACTATTAAAAGACTGACACCAAAAAGGCTTGCTTTGGAATGAAGATGAGATTTCTAGAAAGATGCTGAGTGATTGGCTTAATTTTCTTCTCCTTAGCAAATGCACGAACTGTTTTCTCAGACAGCCTTGGGTTCCTCTGCATATGTGGAAAAGTTATGCTCTGCCCAGAACTTTAAAGAGAAAAGTCTTTCTTAATCAAAACATCACTATCGTTAAGTCAGTGCTGCCGGCTGGACAAAATGAAGTTAATGGGTTTACCCCGCAGTGAAATATGTGGCTATACCTGCTCTGTCTTACTCTTTATATGGTAATGTATTTGGCATGCTAGCTAAGAACCTCGAGCTTGTCCAGACTCTCATATTCTTACCTCATATGTACAACTGGCTAAATACCATCTTTGCTACTGTCGATGAGTGTTCCAATTGCTTTGGTTTGCAAGGACATGGTGTTAGTGATACTGTATACAGAGGTGAGCATTCATGGGGCCAGACTCTGATCAAATGAGAACTAACTCCATTGATGTCACTGGAATTACACCAGTGTGAAACCAGAGTCAGAATCGGGTCCCTTTTGCCTTTCAAATATAATACTGGCACTGTCTTGTCATTTTCGTCATCTTTCTGCATAATTAGATACACCTACAATACATAGAATCATAGAATACAATACACCAATCATTGACATGCCTTTGCCCCATCAGTTTCATCTCTCAGAGGTGAAGTTTGGAATCTTCACATTTCTATCAGATTTGCATTAAGGGAGATTATTTTTTAATTGAATTGGGCTAGAAACTCATAAAACAATGATAAATATGTCTACCTATATAGAGAACAAATGGGGGTTATATTTTAGTAAAGAAAGGTACCCATAAGGTGTTGCGTTTCGCCATCGTGAAACATCAAATCCCAACATTCATAAAATAAAGTTTTCAGAAATATTATTTTCTCAGCTTTCAATTAAATGGTCACACAATAAATTGTAATGGTTCAGCGATACCAGACCCAAGGGCATTCTATACAAAATGATAGGGCTGCAGCCCAGTCTGACTGATCATTGTGTACTGGTTGACAAGATGCTAGTGAGTCAGAGACTGGAGAGTGGGGTTGTTTAGGATGGTGTAATGAGAGGAAAGGTAGAAACTTCAGCTCCCTGATGGCAAGATCTTGACATCTGTAAAATCTTCCCAGAGAAGTGATAGAGGTCCCATCCTCTCAGACATTCAACACTGAGATGGACAAAGCCTTAGACGGCTCAGTGTCCAGAACAATTCCACATGGCTGGGGAGATGAACTAGATAAGCTATTTAATCTTTGCCTCTCCAACTCCTCTGATTATATGAACCATTCTTTATACATACAGATGTTTTCCTGCTAGGAGATTGCACAGACCCACAGTAATTGGGAGACCAAACATCCTCCCTTCATAGATTATTTTTAATACACAGACTACAGTGTGAAATGAACAGTATCCCTAAGGAAAGGGACAAATTCATCTAGTGTAGTTGCACCCAGGATAAACTGAGTCCTCTCCGTAAGAGTGAAGGTCTGCGGCCGGGATCCCTTAATGGGTGAACATGTACATGTATGGTAACAGCAGTGGGGACCATCCTTTTGTTCTGCATTTGTACAGCACTTAGCACAATGGGGTGCGGGTCCGGCACTAGGGCTTCCGAGTGCTCGAGTAATACAAATATCATAATAATAATTAATACCTGAAATTTGTAGGAAGCAAGGCTATGTATGAACAAGCTTCCTGGATTTTTTCCTCACAAGCCGAGTTGTATATAGACATGGTATCAGTGATGTGATGAGACCCAAGGTGGGATAAAGCAAGGATTCTGACTGACCATTTATCTTTTTGTGCTGCCACCTCTCATTTTTTTAAAACAATCATCATCAATGCCCAGTTTACCTCATTTAATAACAACTGAAAACTTTAGTCACGTTCTTGGCAGTTAAGTACCATTCAATATTGTGTCCCTATCGCTGGACTGGGGTGAACATAGATTGGGTTGTTTTTTTTAATGTTACAATGTTTGTACTTTCAAACATCTTGCTGTCCGTACGATGTCACAATTACACGATCCTGTGCCTTGTGTAAAAGGCGGACCGATCTATGACAGTGTTCTGGTTTCAGGGTGAGCTACTCCAGTTCCTCCGGAATGGATGTGATTAGAAGCCCACAGTGAAAAACAGTCTAAACATTCACACTGCGGCCTGCGCCGACTCCCACTGACGTGTATGGGGGGAGCATTGCTGTTGCTTGCAGTGGGAGTAGGATCAGGCCCCTGGTGAGAGGTGACCGTGACACATAAACTGGAAGAATATAAAATATTAAAATTAGCATCAGAGCCTACTACTAGTAATAACCAATTGGCTGAACAGTGACAATGTTTATGACATGAGCAGTATGGGGAGAGATTGTAAAGCCCATTTCCACTGTGCTTACTTTACTGCTACTTTAATATCTGCTGATTATAATACAAGCTCTTTCCTTTTAACTGCTCTTCTGTTGAGAGACACCTCCAGGAATTCAGTCAATGAGAGAGCTGCTATATGTTCTGGTTCTCTTCTCTGCCTTCACCATTGTCTTCATTTTGCCCCTGATATTGGAGTTTATTTTGTTCGTTCCCAATGCTTTAAATATTGTGGTGTTGGCTGGCTGGAAGAACGTGATTGCTATCCTGATAATTAAATTTTGTAAAACAGAACTAAACCCTGCTAGAATACATATCAAATTCTGAAATGCTAAGTCTTAGCCTTTAAAAACATTATTTATTCCCACCACATTGTTGCATGTTGAGCTGCTTCTAATCATATCATAAAATGTGATGGAAACAGTTGTGAAACCAACTGCTCTGTTTTTCCACAGTAGCTGATTAATTAAAGTATTCACAAGAAATTGTGCCTTGATTACTTTTTAAGGTAACAGCCACAGGCTGTACTGAGCCCCTTTGATGGACTGGATGCAAGCCAGACGCATTCTGTGCATTTGGTCGGTGTGTATTTTAGATTTGATGAAAAGTAGGAAATGGGAAAATCTGGCAGATCTCACTGGCTTGACTTAACGGAGCCTCTTGACTTTTGCTAGAGTGCATTTTTTGTGTTATGGAAGGGCTCAGTGGAAATTTAGACTAAAACTGGATCAGACTGCTAATATTCTTAGCTGTCTTTGAAGCAAAGGCTAAAATGAAATAAGGAAGTTTGGGATAAAAAGGCCACAGAGTCTACCTGTTCCTGCTTTCAGGTTTTCCTTGGCTGTAAATTCTAGCAAAAGAAACCAGCAATCTGTAAACCCATTCCTTCCCTTGTTTTCTGTATTGCCTCATCGTTTTCTGAGTAACAGATAGCAGGCTTGAATCTGCCCTCTGCTGCAGTAGTGTAAATCATAGCTGAAGTCAATAGTGCAAGTGAGCACAGAGTCTTACACATTAAACGTAAAGCACACACTGATAGGCCACGTTACAGAAAAGCATTGTATCTTCCCATACCGCCCATAACAACCCAGTTTATCCCAGCTCCACTCCCTCTTCTCCAAATTCCAGTCCCCCAGTGTGAATCATACCCAGCAACCTCCCTGGTTACACAGTCTCCCATCACTCCATTCACTGAATGTGATTCATGTCCTTGAAGCAGTTCAGGTAAACGGGGTTGTACTATGTATCTTCTTGGCCTTTCCCTAGCGCTTCCTGCTGCTCCCATTCAAGACCATGGAAAATCTCTCCTTGACTTTAATGATGCGAGATCAGGCTTACTGAGCTAAAAAAAGGTGACACTCATGATGAATTAAACTAGTGTGTGTCTGAATGGCAACTGTTAGGTTGTTATGTGACTAGTTATTTGTATTGCAGTAGCACCTGGTGGTCTCAGTCAGGGATTGGAGCCCCATTGTGTAAACGCATATAACATGATTCTTGCCCTGAAGACTTTACAATCTAAGTAATTGAAAGAGAGACTACTGCAGTGGGATTGTGTTTCATAGCATCCTTTCATTTAACAATGCTTAGATTATAATATGTTTTATGCCATTTTAAAGCTAATTTATGCTGTTAGAATGGTAAAGGAACTTTTCATTCCCATCTTTCCATTTCACCTGACATTTTACATATTTAATAGGACAGGACAGGTCCTCAGCTGGTGTCAATCTGAAGTCACTGCAGGTCTGCCAGTGTAAACTAGCTGAGAATCTGTCTCTACACCTATTTATTAGCCCTGTGGAAGTTTATTTCTCAGCATAAAGGAGGAAACAATTCTGTCTCCCACTACCTTTAACAATCTGATACAGTCCTTGACTCTCTGGGGTTGTTTTAGCAAGTCTGGACTTTTTTCCCCCAGGAAAGACATAAATACTGAATTAGAAAACTGCTCTGGATGAATTGGCTTATTGCCAGGGGCATGCTGCCAATGAGTGTGTGTTTATAGTTTGGGATCTGAGCTTTGCTGATTGGCAGCAATCACTCAGATTGTTTCTTCTTCAAAATGAAACTCACAGTTGGATTTGTTTCTTCACAATTTGCAGGAAGATTTGCCTTCACTGTAAGTGCCCACAAGAAGAGCACTTTGTAACAGTTATGCCTCTGGAGATGGAGAAGACTGTGACCAAGCTCATGTTTGACTTTCAGAGGAATTCCACATCTGATGATGACTCAGGCTGTGCCTTGGAAGAGTATGCATGGGTGCCTCCAGGGCTGAAACCAGAACAGGTAAAACCTTTGCTTTAAAATGTGCTTTAAAACTCTCCTTTAGAAACAATTAGCCTGACATTCAGGGGTGTTGAGTGGGAGATGTTTACTTGCAGTATGTTATTCAGCCACTAGATGTCTCTGTGTGCTGTATAGTGTTCCAGATACTTGTGGCCTAGGTAAACAAGTGAGACAAAGCTGGGACTTGTGCTGTGTGGAACTAGGGTGACCAGAAGTCCCGATTTTATAGGGACAGTCCCAGTTTTGGAGGCTTTTTCTTATATAGGCACCTATTATCCCCCACCCCCGTCCCGATTTTTTACACTTCCTATCTGGTCACCCTATGTGGAACCTGCCCTTTTTGGGGTGGCGGAGGGGGGTGTCATTGTAGCTGTTTTCTCTAATGTCTCCTCTTTAAGAAAAACGGAGTCTATATATCATGACACATAAGGAACCAAAGTAATCGTGTGACTTCCTGCATTAAGACCAAAGGAACATGCGAGTACCCAGCACTTCTAAAGATCTGGACAAATGCTCATACTTTCCCCATATGGGTTTGGTTTCTCAGGGATACTATCTATAATTCACCGGGTAAAGTCACTCAAATGACTAAAATGAAGGTTGCATATTTCTAGATAGGAAATTAATAGGGTGGATTTATCCCAGGATGTTGTCAGTGTAAAATGTTCATTTATTTCGATTACTTGCAGTTTACTTGATTTGTTTAGCCTTTATGCTGAGCTTTTACATTTTAGACTTAAAGCTTAATTTCCAGAGGAGATTGTGAAATGAGGTTAGCCTTGATAATTGCTATGGTGATTGTTTTGAAATCATGTAAGGAGGCTGAAATAGGGTGGGAAGCCTATATTCTTAGTCTTGTATTAGCTGTCTTTAAAAATTCTGTTTTCCCTAGCTTTATTCCGAAAGTCTTCGGCATTTCCTGAAATATTTTGGCACCCACAGGCTGTAAATATTATCTGTCGGACTGGAGAAAATCCAGTTGCATTTTTCCTTCTTGTCTCTGCGAGCATTACAGCAATGCTCAATCCCCGCTTTAAACTCCTTGGCACCTTACATTTCATCTATTGCCATCTAGCTGGGCTAGCAGCCGTGTTAGTCTGTATTCGCAAAAAGAAATGGAGTACATCCAATGAAGTGACCTGTAGCTCACGAAAGCTTATGCTCAAATAAATGGGTTAGTCTCTAAGGTGCCACAAGTCCTCCTTTTCTTTCTTCTAGCTGGGCTAGTTCAGATTTAACATTCCTTTCTTTCAGCTTTCACAGTGAGAGATTTCCTTTGTGCCTTCCCCGAGACTCGGAGGACACACATTTAGAGTCAAAAGAACCCAAATTCCAATATAATGGTGGCACATACTCCAAAAGAACATGGAGGTCAGCCCCTTGCGTGGATGCTTGTTGTATTTCCAAGATGCTTTGACTGCAGGCACATCCTGAGAAATAACGCATGTGCATGGAGCATTGGTTTAGGATCTTTTAAAGCGAGTAATCTAAAAATGCTGCCGGGGATGTTGAAAGTCTGAATTACCGCCCAGGTTAATCCATTTTAATCCATTAGTTTCTAGCTTATGCTTCTCTCTGAGGTCACTTTGCTCCTTGACATGAATATTAACTTTCTAGTTACGGTTCTCGGTCCACCTTATTTGATCTTCAGACGAACAAATGTGCAACTCTAGGTCTGGCTGAAATCACCACGGAGATGACACAGACAGCATAAGTACTGTGAACAAACAAAGTCTAGTGCTGTGAACCTAAATCACTGTTGCTAAGATGGATGCTTAAAGATTTTCTGCTGATCTTAGCCAGGAGCCATTTTGGGACCCATCCTACTTCCGATGGGCCTCTAAGGGCACAGCCTTATGGTCTGACTCATCTATACTGTGGAAAAACTAGGCCAGTACTAGACTTTGCAGTCTCCCTAGGAAAAGCAACAAGTGGGACCCTGGCCTGCTGCCATAATTAAGTCCACACACACGATACCCGTTGCTTCCCCCATCCTGCAGCCTCCTGTCTGCTGGGCCCTGACTCCCACTTCTGGCCCCAGTCCATTCGTGAAGTTCCAAACCATTGGGCGATTCCCCCTAAATAGATCAGGAGGTCGAGTGAAGCACAATTACCAACAGGCAGAACTGGGGTTGCTCAGTGAGAAGATTCAGTCTCTGCAGCAACTCACTGGTACGGGAGTCATACATAATTGCAGCCAGCCACATGGCTTCCTGGCTGATAAGTCAGGTGTGTGTACATGATGTGGAGTCCCTGGAAGCACTGTGTCTTATGCAACTGCATAGGCCTAAGGCAGCCATTAAACTGGCTATTGGGCCACATTCTGGTCTGGATTCACTTCTGTGAATCTGGAGTAAATCTACTGAAATATGGATTTGCAGACAGTGACTGTTTCCATGTTTTTTGTTACTTTTCTATAGCACTTCTCTGATGTGCTGCTGGAGGGAGTTTTTCTTCCATTTTCAACTCTATTAAAATCTCTTTTTTAAAAAAAAAGTCTAAGTACATTAGGAAATAATCCCCTGGAAGACTAGGGGGATATGTTTCTTGATATGCTTGGAAGACAGAGCTTCCATCTCAGTAAGACACAATAATTTACTAAGAGTCTTTGAAGGCTATCAGAGGAGAAGGTGGCCAATATCCATCATTGATGACCAATTAGTTTAAACTGCTGCTTCTGTCCATGTTTCCTTTTTCTGTTTAGTTCCCACAGTAGATCTAAGGTCTACAAGAAAAAAAGTGTTTCCATTTTCCTTTGGTATCAGTAGATGAAATTATGAATGAATATGAGGTCACATCCCCATGTATAACCAATTCAGAAATCCTTTGTCCACAAATACAGTAGCGGGTTTTGACAGCTTCGATATATCATTACAGAATTCTGATAGTCCAAAAAAGTCTATAACTAGAGGTTTAAGTATAGCTAAGTTTCAGAGTAACAGCTGTGTTAGTCTGTATTCGCAAAAAGAAAAGGAGGACTTGTGGCACCTTAGAGACTAACCAATTTATCTGAGCATAAGCTTTCGTGAGCTACAGCTCACTTCATCGGATGCATCTCTAAGCTGCCACAAGTATAGCTAAAGGAGAGTCAGTGCAGTCAGACAAAAATGGGTTGGCTTCTTGCCCACTTGTTCAAATATGGTCAATTTGAAAATGATGCGTGCTGACCATGTAAGAATCAAGTTGGTAACTTGACACACATTATTTAACAGTAATAGAAATTTGAGGTCAAGGATTTTATAAATAATGCTATAAGAATTGTGTTCATCAGCTGGGTTAAAACCATATTAGCTAAATGATGGTGTTCAATGCATGGGACTACAAGGTCTTGTACAAAATGGCTATCCTTTGGCCTCAGCTGTGGAAAAAGATTGATCTCAGATGACAGAAAGGCTCTTAAGTCCCAATTTCAAAAGACTGGAACGTTGGCATGGAAGAAATTGCTTCATGGACCTGATCCAAAGCCCATTTGACTTCAATGGATCAAGGCCTCTATGAGCATCTGATTTATAAGATTATCTGAAAATGTCTTTTTTCTTGGAAAGGAATTTATCTCTTAGGTGAAGGAAAACACACACATGCCTGTGAGGGGTATGTGGAATTGCTAGGGACGGACCATTTTAGGGAAGGCTCATCCATAGTTCGTTACTTTTGTATGTGTTTTGCATCTCAGTATTAAAAAGCCAATAGAGACGAGTAAATTGGAATTACAGACCAGCGCTCTCTGCTGACTCAGGAAACGTGGGAGACAGTGTCAGCAGCCAAAGTCTTGGCTGGAGCTGGTGCTCTGCTAGCTAAACCTTCGCATGGCTCCCTGCGGGTATGTCCGATTAAGGGCATACATTTAAAATTGTAAATGTGTAGTTTCTATATTGTTGGACACTATGGGGGAAGAGTGGGAGGGTTGGAGTTCCCAGGGGCTGTGGTTTGCTCGCTAGAGAAATTTAGATCAAGGTTTAACATCCCGACTTCATTTTTGACAAGGAGGGATTTTTGCGGGTTTATAGCTTGTTTGCTCTCCCAATGGCTTTTGAAATTCAAAGCAGCGTCAGTGGTGGTTCATATTTTTCAGAAATGTTGTGTAGACTGAGCTACAGAGATATTTAAAAGCCCCGTCAAAGCCAAAAGCTTTACACCGTCTTAATGGTGGCATCTGTACTGTGCCTCAATAATATGAGATAAGGGGGTGTGATGGGCATGTTCTGTAAGTTGAACAAATGATAGTAGTTAGTGGTCCTCTCTTTCAACTGCCCCATAACCTCCAGTTGGGTTTCCTGTCATTCCCAGACTCAAACCCCCTTTATATAGCAAAATAATGTAATCTCTTTTGTTGATAGTACAATTGCTCAGGACAAGTCCCTTAAAAGTTATAAAAATATGATCTACGGTAATATTAATAGTGCGAAGGGTCATGAGACCAATTTCTTCTACAACGAACACTGCAATCTTGGCCTTGAGAGCATTGCAACATGGTGTGAAATGAGCAGCTGTCACAGAGAATCTATTCAATAGTTAATACATTCAGTGGCTTCTGTTCTGTATCTTTGGCTCGACGTATACGAAGGAGGCCTAGTTTATAATACCCTCAAGCTACAGCAGTAGCTAGTCTAGCCGTTAAACGGTAGGGCAAAGAACAGCCAAGGGTCTCCTATAGCTTTAGTCAAATTCACAGACTTACCCACTAAATTAAACTTGTCAGCTATTGCAGCTTTGCATACAGGAGAAGGAAAATGTATTTTTAGATGCTCTGCCTTGCTTTGCTACCTGTGCATTGCTCAGGTAGTGCAAAAGGAACAGACCCCATCCCCCTAGCTGAAGATTGCACATTGTTGGGGTGTTCCCAACAGAGAAAAGGCCAGTGTAACCAGGTCACCCTCGCTACAGCCCCTGATGCAGCGGATGTGTTAGTGGCAGACAATAGAAGTGGCCAGGGCATGCTGTGTTCTGACAGATGTTCCCTCAGGGCCCTTTGCCAGCTGGCACAGATTAGAGTAGCCTCACAACGCTCTAGATTCATAGATTTGTTTTACTTGGAATATGTTTTATTGTCTCTATATGTCTCTATATGTTTTATTGTCTCATCCTCTAACCTGCTGTGCTGGGAATCAGGGACCAGTAACCCTGTTCATGGTGCCTGCCTCTCTCTGCTTCGCTGAATGTAATCATGATAAGGCAGAGAATCCGACCCATTGTTCAGTGGGATCGATTTGATTCTCTTTAGCTGATGGAAATGGCTGGTGCAGCTTGATTCTTGTGGAAGTTCCCTTCCCTGACTTGTACTATCACAGAGTTAATCAGCTTGTTTGTATAAACTATTACATCAGAAACCAGATGCTAATAGTTCTCCATTTATTTTTCTTTTCTTTAAACTTAATCTGAAGCAGTTCACATGTTTTGAAACTGGAAGTGTATGTGTACTGGACAGCAGAGGAAGAAGCAGGGGAATATCAAGGACAGGGAAATTAAAATTGTCACATTCCACAGTGTTCAGTCTAACGTTGTACTGGAGTTTTATTTCAGCATGCAACATCTGCTAGCTTTGCATGTTACAGTGTGGCTCCAAGTGTTATATGCTACTGCATGTACTGTAAATACAAACGAATTCTCAGTTGGTGCTCTCCGGTGGATTTCTAAACATGCCAATTACGGTACCTGCAGTAAATGATTATCCCAATTCTTGGTGGCTCCTGGGATTTTAGCGCTCCTGGGATTTTAGCGCTGTTAGGAGAGGTTTTGATGCAGTGAGTTGGTAGATCCCAGCATAAAACAACTGCTAATCGTTTTTACAAGTGATCTTAAAGGGTCATTGTAAGGCTACATTGAGATTTTGTCCCCTTCTTGTCTCCCTCCCAGGCTTTTACAACAGCTAACCCTAGTAGATATTTTTCCCCAATTTCATTCTTTTTCTGCAATGCCAATGAAGTCAGCTTGCTTAAAGAATGTTTGCAAACCAAGCCTTGCAGAGCTCTACTAGAGCATGAGAAACTGAGTGTGATTGTGAGTAGAACACCATTGAAACTGACTCATCGACGGCTGCCATCCATGCCAAGAGACGTTGAAGAAGTAAAACCAGCGAAAAGTGTTTGGGGTCATTGGTAACAAAGGGATTTTTTAACTCTAATTTTTTTCACCTGTCTCTGTCCCTTTACATATGACTGGAAAGACAACAGGAACAACACCGCCGGATAATGATTGACTAAGAAACGTGGCAGAATTCTGATTTGCCAACAAGAGTTCTGAGAAATCCCCATAAAAAGAGCCAGATCCTCAGCTAGTATAAATTGGTATATTGAGGGGTCCCCATTTGCTCCTAAGCCACCCTCTCTGCAGTCCTGGGTGTCTTGATGGGGGAGAAAGGGCCTCTGATTTTACAGTAGCTGAGAATCTGGCCCGTGATGTACATCCAGACAATTCAGATCTACCTGTGCTTTGCCATTAGACCTCCAGAATTTTAAAGCCCCGGTTTCTAAGGGCCCTTGAGGGTGCATCTAGACTTATACGGTGATGACGTTCTCATCCCACCTAGGATTTTCATCTACGATACACCTTACACGAGTACACCTGTCTTGTACCGTGAGGCTTAAAATCAAAGACAGAATGATTTCCAGCGCCGGAGGCATGGGATTATATGCACACCTTGGTGTTCCTCAATTATAATATGGATTAATGTGGTTTTAAATACTAACAAACATACAAGGATTCTTTTAATATAATTTCTTTCCTGCCAAAGAGATTTATTAATTCTTCCTGCGTGATCGCCGCTAGGCTCCATTAGCTAGTCAGATTGTTTGTGGTCGCTCCCCAATTTTATATGAGTTTTTATTTGTTCTCTGTGTGTTTATCGCTAGGTCCATTTCCACACTTGTTAGCCAAATCTAGTTCACCCCCCTGTGCATGTCCTCTTACCCCCCACATACACACTCTGTCTCTCTGAGCCGAAACAATGGTTCAGCCCAGTATGGAATGTTTAGGGAGGAAATTAAGTGGAGAGATTCCAGAGGCTCACGCCAAAATCCAGTCTTCATGTATTAAACTAGAAAAATAATTGCACTCACAAAATGTTTTGCCTTCCTAGTTTGGATTTAATTATAGTGTCCAGCCCCAGCCCCAGCCCTGGACAGAAATCAGGTAAGGGAAGGGATGGTCTTCTGGTTAAGCCATTGGATCGGGGAGTTGAGATCTGGGTTCAACTCCTGACTCTGACACAGACTTTCTGTGTGATCGTAAACCAGTCATTTAAACTCTGCTCCTTAGCTCTTCATCTGTAAAATGGAGGATATAAATACCTCCTTTCTGTCTTGTCTGTTGAGCTTGTTAGCCCTTCAGGGCAGGGTCTCTCTCTTACTATGTGTATGTACAGTGCCTTGCACTTGGGCCTCGATCTCACGGAGGGGAACCTAGACATTACTGTAGTAAGACTACTACGAATAGTAAGTACTAGTCATCTGTCTGTGGTATCTGACTAGCTGTATATGTGTTGACTTAATACAAAGGTTGTTTGTCGAAATATATTGTTTCCCCATGAATATTATATGATACATGATGGGCCAAATTTTCAGAGAGATTTTAACCCTTCCTCTAAGTTTGCAGATGCTGTAATTTTCATGTATCGAAGTTGTAGAATTCTGTTCCATGGACATGTAAATAAGGGCACATGCAAAATTCTGGAGGTATTTTTTTTTAATTTAGCCCAGTCTGAATCATATAAATATAAACACCAACTACAGCAAGAAAACAGTGTTCATTTCTTTAGAGGTATGTCCGTTTTAAACACGCACTATTAAAGTCCATGAACCATCTTGTAAAAAGGCCATTTAATAAGCTAGTCTTCAGGGAGAAGTCAGAGAGGGACTAGAACCTGGATCCCCGAGTTTTAAGTGCTCTGCCAGATGAGTTGCAGAAGCAGCTCTGCTAGTTCAAGCCAGTGCAGACTTGTTTAAACTGTTTGCTGCATTCTTCCCACTTAAGCCAATGTTCGTTTTCAAGCTCTCACACAGAGGGTCATGAGATGAGGCCACAAGTGGATTTCACATACACACACATGTACCAGCAGAAACGGCCCCGCACCTCATTATGTAAACAGCTCTGCATGCCGACATGATCCATTCACTTACAGTGAGGAGGGATAAGAATTTCCTATGTTCCCAGATAGGACTGTAGAACCAGGAGCTCTCTGCTGCATAAGCAAATCCTGCAGCAATGCTAGCTCTCTCATGAGTCCCCTCCTGGTCCCTGATTACTCACAGGTAAGACGTGACTCATCATCCCGCTGTCACTGGTGGACTTCAATGCATCCTACTCCCTGACTGACTGCTGACATTCATGGATTTTGCACAGAGCTCTGTGCGGGATATAAATATGTGCCTCTCAGTAACTCCTGATGGAACAATATGCTGCAGATCCACACCCAGTTATATACCTAATGCTTTTAGTTTGCATAGGGCTAGATCCTGCAAAGTTCTGAGTGCGCTGGCCATGATCCAAGGAAGCACTTGAGCATGTGTTTGACTTTAAGCACATGAGTGAACCTCACCATCAGAAGCAAGCTCCCCACAGACTGGGACACACCAACGCAAAGTGGTACCAGACCCTGCCAGAACAACAGATGCAAAACATGCAGACATAATCTTTCCACTGGTACGATGATCAATACCCCCCACAACAGATCTTTCAAGATCCACAGTTCCTATGCATGCCAATCACAACCTGTGGTGTATCTCATCCAGTGCGCTAAATGCCCCAACAACAACTATGTGGGTAAAACCAGAAAAACACTATGCTCTCGAATGAACTCACACAGAAAATTGATAAATGACAAAAACACCCTATTGTCCATGAGTTACCACTTTTCACAAAGCGATCGCTCCAAATCTGGTCTCTCAGTCCTTGTCCTCAAAGGAAACCTGCACAACACCTTCAAAAGAGAAGCCTGGGAGCTGTTTAAAACCCATGTTCAGTGTTGATATCAACCAAACCCAGATACTTAAGCTTCTTGCACTAATGATCTTGCAGCTTTGGCAACATGCATCACATACTAAGAAAGGCATTAGGGACTGGCTGGGTTGAAGCTGAGATGTTGGAAATACCAACTATGTAACACACTACCCACGTGATCACATCTCTTTTAGTTGTGTTGTCCTGATACTAGAATATTGTTACTTTCTCACAGCTAAACAAGTTCTCCTGTAGCCCCTGAGTTAGAGAGTTGTGGTTTTGGTATTGAAGGCTCGGATATTGCAGTAATGAAGACCATGCAGCTATCTGGATGGAAAACAAAGAGGGAGATCAGTATCCCTGTGTTATGTTTTAAGAGCAATAAAGCTTTTAAATATTAAAAAGTTATTTATGTTGTGGAATTGTATTTCGGATGGTTGTTGCTACAATGCTCCCAATGAAACTGAAGCAGAGGAATAGTCTGAACTGTAAAAAGGGCTTTATTTTGGCAATTTGAGTAATCAGATCCCAGACTGACATTTTAATGAGAAATAAGTAAATAAGAGGGTCTCACTGGAATGTGGCTGGAGAAACATGAGAGCGATTATTTTTTAGAACAGCTGATGCAGATTATAGTTCTAAACACGCAACCTCAGATTTTCAGATACCATCCAGAGTTTGTCATGGGCGGAAAATAATGGCTGAGCCCCACTTTGCTGCAGCAGCTCAAGGCAAAAGGACAGCCGATGCTGCTCCCAATTCCTTGCCCATGGAATGTCTTTGTCAAACAAACAACTGAATCCCTGCAGTGTGTGCAACCTTTTCTTTCCGAAAGAGGTTCTGCATACTTAGTCACTAGAAGTAAATACATTCACCAAAGGAATCTGAAGTTATCATTTATTCAGAGTTTGAAGGTTAAACTTCGAAACTGAGGAATTAAACTGAAAACACCCCCAGAACTAATAAGACTGGAAAACATACAAGCATTTGTGTACTAATGTAATTATTTCCCTCAATTAATTGAATAGAGTTGGCTCAACTTTAAAGAATTCTTTTCCTAATTTCATTTTACAAGGATTTTTTTTTCTCTTGAAGGAGCTGTTAATTTCCAAAATACTTATTAGCTTTTTTGCTAGTAAATATCTTCTTTAAAATGTATATTGTTTGATCTACTTTTTGAGGTGGATGGGGGAAGATGAGACTCAAATACTTTGGGAAAAGAACGATGAGTATAAAGACCAATATCTTTCATTTTGTCTTGTTTTCCTCGCTTGTTTTGTGAATTTGAGAGAGAGAGACCTCCTTAAAAGCAAGACCAGACCCATTGGAGCTACTCCCCTTGCCTTGCCGGTATTCCTGAGTCCCACCCTACAATGCCTTTCTATTCCATTACGGTCATGTTACTGGTCCAGGCTGTATCTTGGGGTCTGTGACGTGGGTTAACTTTTATTAGGATTTGGCCTGAGATCTTGTAAATTCCTTCACAGTAAATCTAATTCAAATTGGACACAAGTCATGGAGGAGAGATGAACACAGATTAATTCAGAGTGAAATCTAATTTAGCCTCCTCGAGAGACTATGAATTATAACAGTGCTTGCTAAAATAGCTACAGATGAAGGAGGTTGTTACAAAGAGAAATAACACAAAACTGAATTTTTGTGTTGTATGTGGCAAAAGTACTGAATAGTGTAGTAATTAAAAATAGTTAACAGTAAAAAAAATTATTTGGGTTACGCTACAACATGATTCTGTGGTGTAATCAAATCTTATATGCATTTCGGGCTCCCCCAGAGCCTGCAAAAGTCAGTGGAAAGACTCCCATTCATTTCTGTGGGTTTTGAATTAGGTCCTTACATAGCATCTTCCATCTGTATTTTACACACGATGAATTAAAAGTATAATGATTCACTGTGTGCTGACAAATGACATTATACCCATTTCACAGTTAAGCAGACTGAGACTTGGAAAGAACAAATTTTTCAGACATCTCTACTTATTTGGGATACCCATCTTGAATTCTCCTTCATTATTATTAGTATTTATTAGTATTACCTTAGGGCCTGCTTTTCAGAAGCGCTGAATACTCACTGTTCTCATTGACATCACAGACTTGCGGGTGTTTTGCACTAGAGCTGTTTGGAAAATGGGCCAGGGGAGAGTCTGTGGATAATTCTGACGTTTTGTCAGAAAGAAAAAGAAAACCGACATGTTTTAGGTTTTTCAATTAAAAGTTGAAGTTTTCCACAGAAAGCAGAAGCTTTCCCTGAAAGATTTTTTTGTTTAATCAAAAATGCCATTTTTCCAGAAAAATAAAGTTTTCAACGAGACTGCTGCGCTTCTGAAAATCAGGCCCCAGGTATCTCGGTTTGGCCCCCCCCCCAAATTAATGGATGTTGTTGAAACTCTTCACTTTCGTGTGGCAGAACCAAGAATAGAACACGTGATTCCTGCCTCACAGTCCCTGTAACCATTAAATTAGACTCCCTATCCAGCTGTGAATTGATAGATAGCACCCATTAAGGGTACAGTAAACAGCTAAACAATAAACTAAACATAGAGAACTGCGACAGCTTCTGAAGTTGGTTAACACCAAGGATTTGTCATATTCTTTGGTATAAACTTTCATTTCCTGGCACATTTGCTCTAAGTTGAAAACCCATTTATTTCCAAACTATTTTTCCCCCTACCACTGTGTGAACCTTCTGTATGGAGAGAGAATTGCCATCAAAGGTGAGATTCTCTTTCACACACGTGAATTTGTCTCAGGCTTGGTGAGACAATGCTTTATGCTCTCCAGCTGCAACCTGGCTGAATCTCAGAGCAGTCTGTCAGGACCCAGCAAGGCCAACATATCGGTAATAGAACTGGGCAAATAACGGATATGTTGGTTCAGTGGCCACACCAAGAAAATCCAGATGGGGGGAATTGCTTCAGGTCAATCCAAAATGACCATTTAAAAATGTTTCTCTCTGAAATAAAAACAAAAATTTTTCCAACCCAAAATGAAACGTTTTGTTTCATTTTCAGGAGTGTTTCCCCCCCCCCCCCCCCCTTTTAAGTTAAATCTAGCTCAATTTCTAAACAAAATATCATTTTGGAATGAAAAGTCAAAATGTTTTGACTATTTTGATTTTTCCCCCCATTTTTTGCAGCCAAAACAATTCACCAAATTCAATCCGAATTCATGAACACTTTTGGTCGTCCCTCAGCTGCATTTTTCAGCCAATTACGTGGCGCGCACACAAAATATTGCCCAGATCTACTCAATAATTCCTCAGATAAAGGGACTTCAATCTCTGTGTTAAACACTATATGATCTGCAAAAAAACTTGTGTAGGACAGAAACAGACAGCACCTGTTCTACACAGCCATGAATGCTCCATGGCTCAGTGATTGTCCCAATCCTAGGGAAGAGAATTCAGTCCTGTGCCCACGTCAGATCACTGAGGGGTGCATTGGGGAAGGAATCTTTCTTCCGCCACTTCCACAGTTGCTGCGGCAACCTACAGTTTTGCATGTGTATTAAGTCCCCACCACAGCAAGGAAGATGGGGGTGGGTGGGATTTGCATAGGAAATAGTCCTAGCTCCGATGCAACTTCTCCTTTGCATTGGGGCACAGAGCTGTACTCCATGTGTGCAGAGAGCCAGAGTCCATCGCCTGCACAACCTTCTCAATGGAGGACCCCCAGTGGAACCTCACGCACCAGGTCCACTGTCAGGGCGCCCTCCCTGCCCTTGGAAGCCGGGGAAGGATTCCCCCCTTAATACCTAGCTGGGACCCTTCACTTGAGGCTGGTCTACACTTACTGGTAGATCCGCAGTGCTGCAACCTGTGCAGTGAGTGTCAATTTAGCAGGTCTGGTGAAGACACACTAAATCGATGGGAGAGCGCTCTCCCTTCGATTTGTGTACGCCACCTCTCCGAGAAGCGTAAGGGAAGTTGACGGGAGATGCTCTCCCGTCGACACAGCACAGTGTAGCCCCCGCGGTAAGTGGATCTAATTACGTCGACTTCAGTCACGTTATTCATGTCACTGAAATTGCGTAAGTTAGATCGATTGACTGCGGTAGTGTAGACCGGCCCTTGTATAAATGCACAAGGTAAAAAGCAGCTCCATTTCCTTGCTACAGAAGCCATAAACAAATTATATTTTTCCTTTTAAAAAAAAAACAGTAGACAAAAGGCATCCAAGGGCTGGATTCTGGCTTGGTTCTTACACACACACTCACAAAATCAGCAATTATAAGACAGGTTGTGAGTATCCAGATTTTCCCCGAACTCAGGAAGCTGACATTCCAGAGACCCTCCTGGTGTTCCAGGGCAGGACGATGTCCATGTGTCTTGGTGTGGAACCCTTGCCATGGCCCAATCTTCCCATGGCCTCTATTCATGCCTTCCCCACGTCATCCATTTCTCTTCCAGGCGTCAGTCATTAGCATGGGAGATGTGCAGGGAGGGCAGAATGCAGGTGCTGACCATGGTTAAAGACTCATTCCTGCTATGCTACCTCCTGAGAATCAAGCAAACTTTTTTAAAAAATAACCTTACTTGTTCCCTTTCCCCCAACTTGTCTCTGCGTCCCTAACCCATGAGCTCCTTGGGAAAGGGACCATCCCTTCTTGAACGTCTAGAAAGCACCTAGCGCATTGTGGCCACTAACAGCATCAATATATAACAATCGCTCTGTTTTTCCATTGTTAGAGTGCACCCATTAGGGGCAAGGATTTGGTCCTTTGGGCAAATACAAGCAAAAACACCAGCCAGGGGAAATATGACTGTGCAAAATCCCACATGATGGATCATATGGCGGTCCCAAGGCATTACCAGGGAGGAGGGTCAGTACTCATAGGGAACAGACAGATGTCTTCGTGAGGACAGTCCTTCCGCTGACTCTGCAGATTGACAGATACCGCGTGGAAGGCCTGCCGAAGCTGATCTGAATATGACAAAATGTTTCAGGTTCATTTTAGGCAATGCCACGCAGGTCTGGGCCTGCTATTTTTGTTTTATTTTGTTTTGTTTTCCAAATTAATTTGCCCATCCCTACAGAAATATTTTGCTAAATTTATGGGAGCTGGCTCCAGCGGGCCTCCTGAGACGAAATGGAAAAATTCCCAGAGGAAACACTAATGGCCATACGCACACATCTGTCTGTCTGATGGCCAGGAAACAAACACCTAGTTACCAGATACCGGAGTGCAGACCTGCATTAGATCCGTAGCTCCTTTAGCATACAATGTGTTTCTTACAGCTCATTACTTGGGGGACCTGAACAACATAATGTAATTTGGCAGCTAGTCAAGAAGAAATTATTTCTGGACTCCTTCAACTTCAAGGACAAATTGTGCATAAGATCTTCATTTACAACAATCTGAGCCCAGGTGATATAGAGCAAAGAGGCTAAGCTATCGGTACAGACACTTGATTGGAAATCAGCAGACCTCAGTAATATGGAGGGTGGTATAGCCCAGCATTTAGATGAAAGGTCTGGCAGTCAGAGCTCCTGCTGGAATGTATAAGTAACTCTGCTACCGACTAGCTACGTGACCCTGGATAAATCAGTTAACATCTGTACGCTTCAGTTAGTCCTTCCTAAAGGGGTTGTATTTGCTACCTGGCACAGTGTTGTAAGGCTTAATTGTTTGTAAAGTACTTGGATATCCTTGGATGAAGGATGCTCTATAAATGGAAAGTAAGTATTATTGTATTTAGTATTTGATTTATTATTTTTAAATAAGAATTATTTGGAACTTTCCATTTCTTTTCTGGTTTCCACACTAGAAGGTTGTCTATCTGTCTGTTGCATTAGTGAAATGAATTCTGTGCCATCTGTTTGGATCATTACATATTGCCCAATGGGTTCTCGGAATCCAGCAGTCCATACTGCATGTAAGCCCCTTGCATCAGCAGGGCAAAAATACATATGGAGGCATGTAAAAAACTCACCATCAGTATGAAAGCAATGATGGGAGGATTGGAGGATTAGGCTTGTTTCAGATAAGGACTCTGGAATAAAACAGGCTGAGGGAGATTTTCAAAAGTGACTTTTGAAAGTTGTTTCAGATTAAGATAGGGTGTGACCTTAAAGTACAGTAGCTATTCCATGTGTGAACCATGTGTGAACGAGCCCTCAGAAGCACAACCCTCATTGGAGGTCAGTCCCTTAGGTATGCTGGCCAGTTTTCCCCCTTAACATGCTATGGCTCCTGCCATCTGCCCCCATTCGGTGATTGGGATGTGGGGTGTCCATAAGTGCTTTAGGGGCTAGAGGAAGGCAGGCCACCTGAAGGGTGAAAAATCTTCCTCAAACCTCTCCTACTCTAAAAATATAAGTTGGACTCCACTGGCCGTGCATTCCACATTCCTCACTCACCCTTTGGGAAAAGGCCCCCAGGAGAAGAGGTAAGTCGGGCAGCAGCCACCTGAAAGCACCAGTGGGATAGAGAGTTCCAGGGTGAAGGACCCTCTCCCTAGTTTCTGTCCTTTGAAAGATCTTGTTAGCTGGGGCACCGCAGCCCTAGTTGCTGTTGCAGTGGGCTGGCACCAGGGGAGAGGTACTGTCTCAGGAAGGTCAGATCCCTTGGTATTTCATAGGCCAAACCCGTCTTAAATTCCACAGGGGACCTGGTGGGAAGCCACTGTCTGAGCGAAGCCCTGCTAAATTAGCAGGCAGCTACATCTTGCTCTCGATTAAATTTCTACGGTATCGTAAAGTAGAGATGCACAGCGGGAGATTAACCTCCAGGTGGCGAAGGCACGAGGAGCCGTGCTGAGATCCACACCCTTGTAGCCAAGCACAGATTAAAGAGAGCCATCTGCCATCAGAGCATCTACCTACAGCTGATTCTTTGCAATTTTCAGAGCTGACCAGTGGGCGCGCTCCCTTGGCCAAAGGGGGACAATTTAATTTCTGTCAAACCTTCTGGGTGCTCTTCCCAAGCCTTCAAACATCACCACAGGCTCCAATGAGTTGAGCCTCAGCCAGCAAGCCCTCACCCAAGCCCCAGTATCAGCCAGACGACTGATGAGCTGGAGTTGTGCGTGTATTTCACACACACACACACACACACACACACAGAGGATCTCCAAGGAGGCGGGCACAATCTCCTAGGAGGCGGGCACGTTGTGCTCCACCGTGCTGTACTTTAAATAATTGTTTTAATTATATACTCGGAGACTGGAGAGAAAAACAAGCCTTCCAACAGGTTCTATCTGCTGATTATTTTCACAAATTGTTACAGAAAAGACCTTGAGGGTTTCAGAGTAGGTGGAGGCTAAAGTACCCATTAACACATTGGGTGCCAGGGAGTAGCATTGTTAACCTCTGTTGCAAAGGCAGATGTTAACACATTCTCCCGGCCAAGGGAAACATGCTAACAGTATGGACGTTAACAGAGAAAACGGTAAAGAACAACCCCTGAGAGTTAGGTTAGACATGGAACTCCTGCTGTCTCCTCTTTATCTCTCTTTTTAAAAACTAACTGAGTTGCTTTGTTTCCATATATAGAAGAGCAGATGGTTTAACTTTAAAAGCATTTTTTGTCCATTTGCACCTTTCATTTTTAGTGACCACTTGCTCTCCGAGTGTTTTGTTCTGTCAGTTGAGGAGAATGTGTCAAAGCCAATCAAGGCATTGTACTGCAGTACCTTCTTTAATGTTTAGGTTCATCAGTACTACAGTTGCCTCCCGGAAGACAAAGTGCCCTACGTGAACAGTCCTGGAGAGAAATTGCGCATTAAGCAGCTTTTGCACCAACTGCCGCCGCATGACAATGAGGTGAGTGGTTTAAAAATACCGTAATTTAAACATTGCAATATATCATATTTGGTGTTGAGGGGAATGCACCTTTTTGATTTAGCGTTGGTGTCATGATTAGCCGATCCACTGAAAGAATCTTGCCTACATTACTGCAGCTTTCAGTTGGAGTTTTCTTGATTTCATTTTAAAAAGAACCAATAAACTTTTATGTTTTCTATCATCTGTCTGGAATATTGTGCTATGAAAATGGTATGGCCAGGTGCCTTTCATGTCACGGATTGCTGTAAGCTCCCTTATGCAAAACTCCTCCAGAATTTAAAAGCCTAACCTTTTAAACCAACCTACAGCATTCGATAGCAAGTATCCAATTCTTTATTACATTTTCTAGGATGGTTTAAAAAAGCTGTAGACAGGGGAGATCTTTCTCTGCATATTTGTAAATAAATTTCTATAGAACATTAATTTCTTGAGATCCTTACTCGTTAAATCCCTATTAAGGTGATAGCTACATTATTCATTTAGAAGCTCTTGTTTTGTTTTTAAACGTCAAGTTTTAGCTTTAATTTTAATTTTTTTAATTCATCTTCCTAAAATCGGGTGTGTGCAAAACAAAGAAACCTTTCTACACTCAAAGGCAAAAACTTTGTTACAATTGTATTAAGGTTCCAGTTAAATCAACTAGAGCTTGGTTTAAAATTAACTCCAAAGTCTATGCAAAATCCTGTTTTGTCTCACCTAGGGCTTGCAAATGTGTCTAAACAGGGAGTGATTTTGTATTTGCGCTGAACAGCTAGAGGACGAGTTAAGATCTGTGATTTTATAGACGTTGAACCTCAACTCTGAGTTTCCAGTCAAAACCATTTACAGCAATGGAAGGTGTATTCAGATAATTATTAAATCCTGTGTTGTTTATGAGACGGCAAAAAAGGGCCCCATCTTTTAAATTCTTTTCTTATGTGTGCGGACGTTGAACTTGAATATCTCATGAAGTTCCATTGCGTAAACAATGATCCTCACATTGCTCCTCTGTGAAAGACATGTCCGTAACTTGTTTTATCTAGGTCATATTTTAATGTGCTTGTCTGTGCCTGGCAAGATGCCATATAAATACAATGCAATATTATCAGAATCAAGGAGAATTCTGAACACCAGTGAGGACAGAGTCAAATTCTTCAGGGCCCAATCCCGTAGGGCTTAAGCTTCAGCAGCTCCCTGAGAATCTGCAGTGCCTGACAATAAATAAATACGTAATTGGCTATTACAAGTTCGGGTCCTCATCCTGGAATTTTTCTGCAAACAGGGAGGGAGTTAGGCATCCATTTCCCATTGAAACTCAGTTAATTCGATGACTCTGCTCATGTGAGTAAGGAATGTGGAATTGGCCCTGTTACTGCTCATGGCAGTAGCATTTCTCCCCAAATGCCATAACCCGATTCCATTGGGTTCAAATTAGAATCAGATCAAATCTGTAAGCACAAAAATAATATTTGAACTGTGGAAACCTCTCGTTCTCTGAACTTTCGGTGAGATTATGAATTTGTTGTTTACATCGTCCCCTTTCCCACCCCTGCCCCCCCCCCCCAAAAAATCTGGAATTTCTAATAAATCCTTAGCTGCAGCTGGGCATAGAGTCTTCATCGCATAGCAAATAATTAGTACCACATCATAAACTTATGAAGAGTGGGTGTCACAGGAGAGCTTGTTGCTGAACCATTACAGGGCTGCTCTAATACCTCCAGCATGAAAAGACTGAAGGAAATAAATGACTATCCTTTACTGGATTATAAAGAGCATTCATGGTCTCAGCCTTTCCTTACTTGGGCCAGATCCTCAGCCAGCTGAATCAGCATAACTGCATTTGCTCCAGATCATCCCTGCCGAGTCTCAAGTGATTAGTTCTCACTTGGTGATAACTCAACCAAGCTTTGAAAATAGAAGGCACAGTTACAACAAGTATGTTTGTGGTTCTGTTCATGGTAAAGCAAAATATCACTGCTTGCCTATTAGGTCCGCTATTGTAATTCACTGGATGAGGAAGAGAAGAGGGAGCTCAAACTCTTCAGCAATCAAAGGAAAAGGGAGAATCTAGGGAGAGGCAATGTTCGACCATTCCCCGTCACCATGACCGGAGCCATTTGCGAACAGGTAAGTGCCAATTATGGGACACGTTATTATTCTGCCCAGTGGCTTCCTTTGATTCACATGGGGCTTTCTATACATTAGCTTGGGTTGTTTTAAATGAGAGCAAGCCATTCTGTCCCTGTGTCAGGCACTGGGAAGTCTGATCCCCCTGTGCCTATGTAGAGGGAATGCATGCATCCGATACTCTCACACATGCACTGCAATCTCTCTACCTCTGCGTCCAAGTTCTCCCGCCAGAAGGCTGAATTAACCCTTAGGTAACTGGCTAGCTCCCAAGTGGGAACAAGCTGGGTGTTTTTAGGGGTTTCCCAGGTCAGGTAGCAGGCAGTGGTGTCAATTTCATGCACAACTTGGTCCCGGCAGGCATCCCAACCCATCCTGCCTCCCTCACGGCTGGAAGTAGTCCTGATTAATCTCCAGCCTGTACTCCCCACAGGAACCACTCCTGAAACACTGGTTCTTGACCCCAAAACAGGGTTGAGGCAGTTTGATTGAGCTCACGCCCAGAGTGTCAGTGAGGGAACTGGCTGGAAGCCAGGGTGGGAAAACAACAGGGAAGCAGCCCAGTGCGGGAAAGAGGGGAGAGTTGAGGAATGAGCCCAGATCGGTAGGGAAGGTTGGTTTTGGGATATTTAGAGAGTGGGTTGTGGGAAGGGCGACTGCTGGAAGAGGGAGGAGTCAGATGATGGAGGAAGGACGAATGGGGCCCCTGGTGTTCAGTTCAGGAAGCTGTAAGTGAAAGGGAAGTATTGTTACATCTGACATCTTCAGAAGCATTTGGCTTTTCAGTGCAGTGATAAGTGACCAGCTGGCCAAGGCGGTTACTCCATTTGGCTTTGCCATAGAGTTCCCCAACCAGCAGAAACTCAGCCATGCCAGGAAGGCCATTTCCCCCCTTACAGGCCTATGGAGGAAATGCTCCCTGAAGGCACCACGCTTGCCCATAGGATCTGACTGGCTAGCCTGCGAAGACAGTGCCACAGAGCTGGGTGCGGCAGAAGGTAGCCAGAGTCAAGCCAGCTTTGGGACACAGCAGTAATTGTAACCGACTAGCGTCCCAAGAATCCTCTCTGTTTGTTCTCCGGAGAAACTGTGTAGATTTGCTGCCTTTAGCGTCCAGAGAGAGACAGCTGTAGCGCATAGGGTCCTTTTGGGCTGCCCTAAACCGCAGTCTAGGATCAAAGAGATGGTGACACCAAAACCAGGTTTCATTGGATGGGTCCAAACACTGTCAGCCGGAGGGGGTGGGGGGAAAAAGCTCCTGCTTTATCACGTTGTATAAGTCACCTTCTGAAACGTGGTGTGCCCCTTTGGACTAGTGTCAAACCAAGCCCTCTTCCTGTTTGTTGTTTTTCTGCCAGTGTGGGGGCCAAATCAGTGGAGGCGACATCGCTGTATTTGCCTCCAGAGCAGGCCACGGCGTTTGTTGGCACCCACCCTGCTTCATATGCACGGTCTGTAATGAGCTGCTGGTTGATCTGATCTACTTTTATCAAGAGGGGAAGATTTATTGTGGCAGACACCATGCGGAATGCCTGAAGCCTCGATGTGCCGCGTGTGACGAGGTAAGAACAAGCTCCGCTTCGTGTTCGGTGCTTGTGTTATGCTATTTTGGGTTACTACATAGACAGTTCTGATCGCAGTGACTGGCACTGAGCCACCTCTTCAAAAACTCAGCTCATCCATCCCAAATTTGCCGCCGTGGCTACTGGCCCATGGAATATGTGAAACTACTGGACCGTGGGAGTCGCCTAGCTTCTAGCCGCACTGCCTGTTTCGCCGTGAGATACTGATTTGGGGCATCCTGTGGCCATTCAAGTCTGCCATTCTCCTAATTACGGCCTGTGCTCAGCCCATTGGCCATGAGACTGGGAGACTCGCCATCCTAACCGAGAGGGTCCTGCCTCTCCAACTACCGCCAGAGTCCAACTGCGGGGAGCCATGTGGGTCAAAATGAGGGGGACCAGCAAATTATTCTTGCAGGAAAGTAGCGCTGCGGGATTCCGTTCCTGCAGCACGTGTCCCTCTTGGTCATCTCTGCCCCATGTTGCTTTCATGCTGCCATCAGTCATTTTCACCAGTAAAAGGGAACGGGAAGACACCACATTTGCATGGAACTCCGTTGATTTTGGGACTTCACTGAGTGATGTCCCCATGAAATGAGGGGCACCAGAGAGACATGAATAATGGGCTTGTTACTCTGAGTGACCATCAGCCATGGAAGAAATTTTAAAGCGGCAACGCAGCCTGGAGATGGCTGAGCCCTAAATCAGAACTTGGTCCGGGAGGGCTATAGAGGGGCTTATCAGACTGAATTCTTCAGGTCCCTACAGACCCCAGACCCCCCAGCTCCTTAGCAATGTAGGTAGGTTCCAACTCCCTCTCCAGCCAGCACCATGTCTCTCCTAGGACTGGGAGGTGGAGAATGGAGCCGCTGCTCAGGCAGGAAATATTAGTCTTGAACAGTCCATAGGCCAAACCGGACCCATGTCTCGGCTTCTCCTTAGGGAGATTTGCAAGGGGATTCTCACAGCTGGAGGGCTGTAGAAACCACTGTGTACTCCATGGGGATGACAGGAGAAGCAGAGTCCAGGCCCATGATAAGAATCTGTGTTGTGTAGGTGAGGGAAGCTAATTTACCAGTTCAGCAACTCTGTACTGTGGGGGATTCTCAGGAGCTCACCTGTCCTCTGACTAGGCTGTCCACTGAACAGTCCGCTTCTGCCTCCTGGTAGGCCTTGCATGAACAGTATGGTTGTAGAGACTTTTGGATGGAGAGAGCCTCATGGTACCTTTGTGTTCAAGGTAGCTGAAAGCTGCAAATTTGCATTGACTGCTAACCATTTCCCCTCTTCTATAATGTCATGAGCTTAGCAAATACTGCAGAACATTCCCTGTTCAATTTTTAAAGGACATTCACTTTCCATGAACATTTGTGGGACTGTGTTTTAGTAGCACCAAGGATTGTGGAAATATTTGAATCCTCACAGTGAAGCTGAAATTCTCTTTCCACAATAATTTGCACCATAAACCTGATTGTCAGCATTTAAGCTCATCCAGTCGTGGAGCAGAACCAGTATTGTCCAGCTTATAGGACAAGCACAACTATGCAATGAGAAAAGGAGTACTTGTGGCACCTTAGAGACTAACCAATTTATTTGAGCATGAGCTTTCGTGAGCTACAGCTCACCAAATAAATTGGTTAGTCGCTAAGGTGCCACAAGTACTCCTTTTCTTTTTGCGAATACAGACTAACACAGCTGTTACTCTGAAAACTATGCAATGCTACTTTGATTTCCGAGCTCAAAACTAACTTTGTGCAAAAATGTGACTAATGTTAAATAATGAATAAATTGGAGAGAATCGCAATATGTTCGCAGACCAAACAAAATGGGCTGATTCGTAAAGTAAATAATTTGTTAGGAATTATTGACTCAGCTCTAACATGGACTGTGATTGGTTACTTATAAAAGGCAAAGATTTTTATGCTCAGACTAAAAATGCTAAACAGAAAAATGATGTCAGGCCTGCTGAGCTACTAGGGCTTGGCGAAAGTCAAATCTTGCCTGTAGATAGGTTCTTCCTTTAGAAAAATAATCACCATATTGTGGGATTGCTGATGTTGGATACTCTCTGCATACAGCCACTAACATTAAAATAAACTGACCCTGCAATGTTCTGAGTTTTGTGGATAGACCTGCAGCACCTGGTGTGTGTGTGTGTGTAGAGCTGATAAAGCTCAACTTCTACACTAAGTGGTAGAGAAAACACACAAAGCCATATAAAATTTGGTGGTTTCAGTTTGTTAGGGTTCATGAATATTTTTCCCTTTGATTTCAAGTTTGCACCCCAGGAGATTCGCACTGGGAGGTTTCAGGTTCAAATCAGCCCAGGGTCATGCTAACCGAGGTCTAGGTTTACTCACAGGGTCAGGGCCTTGGAGAACTTTTCAGTAACTTTCCTGTAATGACATACCAAGTGGTGCAATTTCATCCCAGCCATGGATGATGGTGCCTCCACTGTACCCAGGTCTACCAGCAGAAACCTCACATTTGCACATTTGAGGAGAGAGCGTTCTATATCTTATGATATGTGGAGTTTGACTCTACATTGTATTGAAATAGACCTTCATAGAGGAGATTAAAGGGATATGAGAAGCAGAACAAATATACAAAAAAACCTTCGAGGCTGATTCTGGATGTTTCTCAAGTGTCAATCTCAGTTTAAAGGCTGGTGAAGGAAATTGTTCTGGCTTGGAGAGTTATGAAAACTGAAGTGTGGAAAACCATAAGTATTATAAAAATCCTAAATCCCTTCTGTGCAAGTGTCCAATAAAAATCCCACTGTATATCCACATGAAGTATAAAGAGCATTGACTTATGTATCCAATTATATTTGTAATGTTCCCAGTAAAAAACAAACTCCTAACCATTGAAATGGCCCTGTTTCTGGTTCTTTTAAGCGGAGTAACTTTTTTTCATGTACTTTTATCCTTGCAAAGTCCTGTTACAAATTCTAATACAAATACCTTGTTCAATTCCCTCTTTAAAACACTTCTTCTACGTCCAAAAATAATCACAAATAATATGAAATAACTGCAAAACAAAGCTTCCTATTCACCTGCTCGGCAGAATATACTGTGCTGATCCTAGCCTTTGTCACGGAGGCCAAGTAGTTCACTGCATAGGAGTGTTGTTAGAAGTTGAGAGGCCGAGACTCTATTTGCAACTCAGCTGTTCACTCAGTGTAACCTCAAATAACTCAGCTAACGTCTCCAGGCCTCAGTTTCCTCATCAATAAAATGGGGATGCTGATTCCTTCTCGTTTTTGGCCGTCTGTGGATGAAAAGCATTGTCGGGATGCTACGCATTACAGCTGCCGTCTCGCTCCTCACCCCGATAGGTTATTGTTTTTGTTGTGTTTCAGTCACTCTTTATATTAAGGTTCCCTTTATAAATGGTTCATAAATGATTAATAGGGGTTTTAAAAAATGTTAATCAGTTATTAATCCAGAGTCCCACAGGTCAAGGAGTTGCTTATTACTTTGACTTCACATCATCCACTGATGTGCTCAGAATCATCTATAACTCACACTACTCGTGTCTGTAACATGTTTATAGCATCAATGAGTCGTTCATTAACCCTTCAGACACCAGGTACCTTAATATAAACAGTGACTCTGTTTGCACTGTAATCCGTGCAGTGATCCTAATTAGTACAGTAAGATCCCGGTTAGAGGATCTAAACTTTTTGTTTTCCTGTGAAGTGCTGTGCCTGCCTGCAATATTGTGCTATAAACGGGGTGGATAAAATGTGATCATTTTTTAAAGTAAAAAAGAAAAAGCAGTTTTTTATTCAAATTGGATTTTTTTATTTAAATTAAATCCAGATTTATTTTTTCAAAAATAAACCTATTTAAAATTAAATTTTGAAATTGACAAGTTATGTTAAAAGCTAAACATTTTATAATGTATTAAAATCATTTAAATTGAATGCAAAAATAAATATTCAGCCATACATGTTTGCTGCCAAGTTTTAAAGAGTTAAACCACTGAACTTGTGGAAGTCACTGGCTAAGCACCTGGAACCAGAATCTGTCGAAAGGCTAAGTCAGCTTTTGACAGCAGTAGCTGCTTTCAGAAGATGCAAAGAGAATATTTTTTTCAGTTCAGTTTATTCCACTAGTTCAGTTCAATGACTAGTTCTTTCAAAGTAAAGAAACCAATTAGGAGTTGAAAGAGCGGGAAAGCCTGTTTTCCTCTTCCAATCTCTGGATACAGCCATGTTTGAGAGGATGAGATCTACAGGTTCTAAAACTTTGAAGGGCATGGTGGCCAGAAACAATCAGTTCAGCTCACTAACTACAGATATTCTTTACTTTTTCTAAATAAATCAGTTTGTTTGAAAGTAAAAAGCTGTTTTGATCAACAGTTTGGTCAACTTTTATTTTCTTATGTATCCAGGGTAGTTTTATTCTTTTTTTTAAAAAAAATCTGTTTTTGTGCATTTTTAATGGAAGTTGACTTTCCATCCAAATGGAGCTTGGCACAAATCATAAGTACGAAATTAATCATCATCTACTAAATCAGAAATGCATAATTCATTTTTTTTCTAACATAAAAAAAGGAAAAGTTAAGAATCTGAATAAAGGTAAATTATGCCAGTGTTTCCCAAATGGTGGGTCCCAGCTCACCAGTGGGTCTTGGGAGGGATCCGCACATGGACACGCTCTCTGGGCAGCAGGCAGTGACATGTGGAACGGGTTCCAGGCAGCAGCGGCTCAGAGGAAGTGTCCGGAGCCAGCAAGCAGACAGTCAGCAATCACAATCTGGTCACAGGGGGACAGAGACCGGCTAGGGCTGCAGAAGGGGATGGGGCTGGGAAAGCGAGAACCAGAGGGCTGGAGGGAGTTGAGCAGGAGGCTTGGGCTGAGAAGGGAGGGGAGCAGGTGATTGCGGGGCTGAGAAGGGGAGGGGAGCAGGTATGGAGAGGTGGAAGAACAGGGACAACGTTAGGTCCCCAAGAAAGACAAATTGCAGTTGGTGGGTCATGAGTAAAATGTTTGGGGACCTCTCAGTTAAACCAAACAATTGTTTAAATCAGTGGTTCCCAGACTTGTTCTGCTGCTTGTGTAGGGAAAGCCCCTGGCGGGCCGGGCCGGTTTGTTTACCTGCCGCATCCACAGGTTCGGCCAATTGCGGCTGCCAGTGGCCGCGGTTCACTGCTCCAGGCCAGTGGGAGCTGCTGGAAGTGGCAGCCAGTACTTCCCTCGGCCCACGCCGCTTCCAGAAGCTCCCATTGGCCTGGATCAGTGAACCGTGGCCACCAGGAGCCGCAATCGGTCAAACCTGCAGATGCGGCAGGTAAACAAACCGGCCTGGCCCGCAAGGGGCTTTCCCTGCACAAACGGTGGAACACGTGTGGGAACCACTGGTTTAAATAAAGGTGTATAGCTAGAACGTAGCCTCTTGCATATCAAACAGAAGCACCAAATTTAGTGCCAAGATTTAGGTGCAATTCAACGCATTTTAGAGATTACCAATCAATGCGAATCAACATTTCTTTAAGAAAATAACTAAGAAGCAGAAATGCAGAGCACGGTTAAAATGGACGTTTTAAATCAAGGTTTCCTGCTTGCTGATTTAAATCATAATTAAAATCAATCCCCCTGGCTATAAATAAAACCAAGGCAGCTCTTTTACTTCCAAATCCTGATCAGGGCTCAGGGCTTCATTGTGCTAGGTGCCATAGAGACAAATAACAAAGATGACACTCCCTTCCTCCAGGGAGCTCCCAGTCCACATGTTGGACAGTACGCAACAGGAGAGGGAAACTGACAAAGGCGGTGGAGGTGAGCGGCGTGGCCGGCGTAACACAAATCTCCATGTTCTAAGCCCTCTCTCTGTCCGTCTGCAATCCTGGTTGGCTCATTTCCTTCTCTGGCTTTTCCCAGATCATTTTTGCAGACGAATGCACCGAGGCCGAAGGGAGACACTGGCACATGAAGCACTTCTGCTGTTTTGAATGCGAAACGGTGCTGGGGGGCCAGAGGTACATCATGAAGGAAGGCAGGCCGTACTGCTGCAACTGCTTTGAGTCCTTGTATGCGGAGTTCTGCGACACCTGTGCACAACACATAGGTAAGGGCAAAATTCCCTGCGGGCTGTCAACAGGAGAGCGCACAGGGGGGGGGGAATGAAGTCATGCAGCTTTTGATGTGGGTTCATTTAAGACGGTGATATAGTGCTTTATTGTGCTGTTGCTTTTATTTCATTGGTTTGGTAATATTTTGAGCGGAACACACCTGAGGCAACCTGTTGAAATGACTTTTACTTGAAAGGACATTTCTGGCACTGTTACTTGTTTCAATAAATCCTTCGGAAACCATTTGGCAGTGCAGGAGTCTGTATGGGACTTCAGTCAATACCGCCGCATTTCCGCTGTGCGAGGAAAATCTATGCACAGCTGCCGCCAGCCATGTCCCTGCCCTGCGGAAATAACTATAGATGCAAACATCTGACTTTTCCTGGAGAATCAAGAAAGGTAATTTATTTGTTTAAATGACTGCTTTTACAGGGAGGCAAAAGAGAGGCTGATCATATCCCCTTTTGTGGTAGGGAGGGTTTCTTGAAACAGGAAGAACATTGGAAAGCAGTCTCAGGAGATAATAAAACTACCAAAAGCAAAGATTTCACTGACTCATTTACTGTCCATTTTAACATTTTCTTTTAAATACTCTTGCACTTGTTGTAGCTGATCCTCCTCACTCCAGCTCTCAAAGGGGGCATATGGGTTAATGAGCTGTTCCAAGGGGAAATGTGTGTTCATTAGAAATCATTAACATTTCAATTTGCTTTTTTAATCCACAAATAGATGCGATATGCTCAGCAAAAAAAGAGTGAGAGAGAGAGAGAGAGAGAGAGAGAGAGAGAGAGGAAAAGAAAAAGAAAACTAACAACAACTGCAGACTTAATCTAGATTTCTGGTGCTGATATTTTGCTGCTCTAAAAATATATTTGTACACTGGGTGCTAGCTCATTTCATTCCTAAACACTGATACATTAACATTCCTTAAGCTAGTACCAATCACAATGGTTAACATGAGCTTGGCAGCTAATGTTACTACATTCTGGAATCTGCCTGGCTGTTTTGCTGTGCGTTGTAAAAAAAAATAAAAATCTCTTTACACGGATGGATGCACAGACAGGCTTTTATTTGTACCCATAGGTAAGTGCACATTTTTATGCAGTACTGCACAGTGGGGGTGGGGAACCCTTTTTCTCACATGAAATGGCCCAACAGTCAACGGAGGAATAAAAATTTCAGCAAAGCACTTAAGGACGTGCTTAACTTTGTCCTCCATCACGTCCCTCCTTAAAACTGATGTCTGCTGTGATGCCTTCAGAACACTCAACCCTGGAGAAGCAGCTGCTATGCTTATCACACTTGTCTCACTGTTACTTTGTGCTGTCCACCTGTCTGTCCCTTGTCTTCTACTGAGATTGTAAGCTCTCCAAGGGAGGGAATGTATTTTACCATAGATTTGTGCAATGCCTGGCACAGCAGGGCTTGGGCCTCTAGGTGCTACCACAATACAAATTATTATTATTATTATTAATAATAATAATAATAATGCAAACATGAGCTTAAGCGCCATATCAGTTAAAACTAAGCACGAGCTTAAGATCTTTGCAGAACTGGGGTGTATAGCAGGGCCTCTAAATGAGAAAGAAACCTCATGCTTCTCCTGGAGGTAACTTCAGGAGAGAGGGCGCTATCTGGCTGAATAAAAAGCTGATGTTCTACCCACTGCTTTCTCTCCCTTTGGCATTCAAATGCAATATAAGTGGTTTGCTTGTTGCACTGGAGAAAAGAGTTACACTGAAAACAGTTCTAGCTCGGAATAGAATGTGCTAATGGGTATATTATAATGGGTTAATGGGAAAATTTATATATATAAAATTAGTCAAATGTACTCTCTGTGTGCAAACTTGTGTTGCACACACATATAGTTGAGTTCTTCATAATGTTCTTTATGCCCTGCGCATTCTGTATATCATGCAGCCGTTACTAAGGTAATTACTTTTTCCCAAGAACTGCAATGTAACCAGACATATAAAAATATGAATTATAATTGTGTCTTCAGATGCTGTTTTCACCCCCCTGGAAAATATTTATATCTTTGACCAAAAAAAGGATTACCACGTATGTACTACACACATTCTTTGTCTGCCTCTCTTTGAGCCAGTCTGTTGTAATTTCTTTTGGTGTTAGGCTCTTCTGTTTATAAATACAGACTAACTGCTCTCCGCTTGCAGTACACATTTGGGTAGGGAGGGTTAATGAAAACGCATTTTGAATCTTCCCCACAGGATTCCCAGGAGGTTGGAGTGACAATGTAATGACTGTGTTTCGGTTTAGTGGTTGTGTGGGTTAAGTGCTGACGGATAGACTGCCCTTTGCCCACTCTCCCATTGGCTACCCCATTTTTAAAAAACTGAATTTTGGTGTGGGGGAGTGGAGATACAGCACATTAGTCTGCAGTGAAGCCTTTAACACCAGTTAGTAAAGAGGATTTCAGGGAATACAAATGATTTAAAGCCAGCTTCCCATTGTGAGTACAAAGAAGAGCTAACCTGGCAGGGATAATTCTTGGGTAAATATGGTGGTGATCAATTGAAGTTACAGCTGGTGTAACCTATGACTGGTAAGCCTCGTGCGTCTGCTTGTTCAGAACAGATTCTCATTGTTAGGCCTACAATGAATTTAATTCCCTCAGTAAGCCAGGCAGGGCTGAGTGAAGGCAAACTTGATCCTCTGTATGGCTGCTACCTAATGGATTTGAGTATAAAGCAATCCAAGGTGATTGTTCATGTAGTCTCTTTACCTCTCCTCTTTAGAGAAGAGGCTAGAATAGTTAAAAGAGTTTGGGTCTTAAAATCTACAGGGAATAGAGCAGTCAAGGGCAGGGATGGGTTTATATTTAGCTGCATCTCAAACCTGGGAAAGCAGCACAAATTCCTCTTCTGGGTTGTTGGTTTTTGTGGGTTTTTTTTAAGTAGCTAGTGGTTTTATTGCGTTGACTTCAACAACTTTGTGAAGAAACTTTCATGTTCCTACCATTTAAAATATGAAATAAGTATTTAAAATTCAATAACCCCTGACTCAGCTGTGCCACCGTTTCTAACGTTAAGTAAGTCCTTTGGTTAGGCCTTGAACCTGTGAAGACTTATACTTAACTTTACACAATTTAGTAGTCCCATTGAAGTTACCAAAGGATTGGGACCTATATGTGGATTATTTTTATGGGCTTGCTCCTCAACATGAGGAAAGGTTGTAGAATCAGGGCCTTCTGTGTTTTCATTCTTGATTCATCTTTCATGAATTGTTAGAAAATGAAACCACTGAAATTTCTGGGGAGTAACTTCCAATTCATGACATAGCTCTTACACTTTCTATACGTTTTTCTCCCCCCCTCCCCCAAGGTATTGACCAGGGCCAGATGACTTATGACGGCCAACACTGGCATGCTACAGAAACCTGTTTTTGCTGTGCTCAGTGCAAGAAATCCCTACTTGGTCGACCTTTCCTACCAAAACAAGGGCAGATATTCTGTTCGAGGGCATGCAGCGTGGGCGATGATCCTAACGGCTCGGATTCGTCAGATTCGGCATTTCAGAACGCAAGAGCAAAGGAGTCCCGCCGCAGTGCCAAAATTGGCAAGAACAAAGGGAAAGTGGAGGAAAACATGTTAAATCAGTGCAGTCAACTGCAAGTGACCTCAAATAGACTTTCTGCAGATGTGGACCCACTGTCGCTACAGATGGATTTGCTGAGTTTGTCTAGTCAGACTCCTAGCCTAAACAGAGAGCACATATGGAGGAGTAGAGATGAACTCTATCACTATGGAAATCAAATGGAGCAAAGTCAATCCCAAAGCCCCTTGCAACTTCTCAGCCAGTGTAATATAAGGACTTCCTATAACCCAGGACAGGTCCCAGGCACTCAACCAGATTTATGGGCCAAACATTTCAGCAATCCAAAGAGAAGTTCATCTATAGCAATGAAGGGGCATAGTGGAAGCTTCATCCAGGAGTGCAGAGAAGATTATTACTCAGGAAGGCTTAGGTCACAAGAAAGCTACAGCGATATGTCTAACCAGAGTTTTAATGAAACCAGAGGAAGCATCAAAGTTCCAGAATATGATGAAGAGGAAGAAGGCGGGATGTCTACCCAACAGTGTCGAACAAGGCATCCAATCAATGCACTTAAATTCACTGAGGCCCTAACACCCACCGAGCAAACGCCACGGGGCTCAATGGAGTCCCTCGCCCTTTCAAATGCCACAGGTAAGACACTACCGGCTAGCACAATGTTCTGTTGTTAATCCTGCAGCCAGACAGAAAGGTAGGTGAATCCACCTATTAAAACAAAACTATGGTTTGCTGTGTGGAGGTAGAATTGCAGAGCTCTGCAGCAGCATAGGGAATGCATGTGGGTGATGATGAAAAGGTAGGGATGCCTCCAGGGTTTGACAATCTTAATAGATTTTTGCAATGCAAAAATCAGAGTCTGAAGCCCTGTGGCTGTGTGGTGGAGCCAAGCAGCAGCAGAGCCGGTGACTTGCTTTTGAATCCAGAGGGCACCTCCATGGTTACTTTGTTTTCCGATTTGACTGTCCGTTGTGCTAGGTATACATACACATAAAATTCCTAAATAACTGGATCAAACATAAGAACGGCCAGATTGGGTCAGACCAAAGGTCCATCCAGCCCAGCGTCCTGTCTTCCTACAGTGGCCAATGCCAGGTGCCCCAGAGGGAATGAACAGAACAGTTAATCATCAAGTGATCCATTCCCTGTCACCCATTCCCAGCTTCTGGCAATCAGAGGCTAGGGACACCATCCCTGCCCCTCCTGGCTAATAGCCATTGATGGACCTATCCTCCATGAATTTATCTAGTTCTTTTTTGAACCCTGCTATAGTCTTGGCCTTCACAACATCCTTTGGCAAGAAGTTCTACAGATTGACTGTGCGTTGTGTGAAAAAAATACTTTCTTTTGTTTGTTTTAAAGCTGATGCCTATTAATTTCATTTGGTGGCCCCTAGTTCATGTGTTATGAGAAGAAGTAAATAACACTTCCTTATTTACTTTCTCCACACCAGTTATGGTTTTATAGACCTCTGTCATATCCCCCCTTAGTCGTCTCTTTTCCAAGCTGAAAAGTCCAAGTCTTACTAATCTCTCCTCATATGGAAGCTGTTCCATACCCCTCATCATTTTTGTTGCCCTTTTCTGAGTCTTTTCCAAGTCCAATATACCCTTTTTTGAGATGAGGCGACCACACTTCACGCAGTATTCAAAGTGTGGGTGCACCATGGATTTATATAGAGGCAATATGATATTTTCTGTCTTATTATCTATCCCTTTTCTAATGATTCCCAAAATCCTGTTTGCTTTTTTGACTGCCGCTGCACATTGAGTGGATGTTTTCAGAGAACTATCCACAATGACTCCAAGATCTCTTTCTTGAGTGGTCACAGCTAATTTAGACCCCAACATTGTATATGTATAGTTGGGATTATGTTTTCCAATGTGCATTACTTTGCTTTATCAATATTGAATTTCATCTGCCATTTTGTTGCCCAGTCACCCAGTTTTGTGAGATCCTTTTGTAGCTCTTTGCAGTCTGCCTGAGCCTTAACTATATTAAATAGTTTTGTATCGTCTGCAAATTTTGCCACCTCACTGTTTACCCCCTTTTCCAGATCATTTATGAATATGTTGAATCGGACTGGTCCCAGAACACACCCCTGGGGACACCACTATTTACCTCTCTCCCTTCTGGGAACCGATCATTTATTCCTACCCTTTGTTTCCTATCTTTTAACCAGTTTCTGATCCATGAGAGGACCTTCCCTCTTATCCCATGACAGCTTACTTTGCTTAAGAGAAGAAGTTACATACTCCTCACCGGTTCAGCTTCATTCAGAAATCACTCTTCCCTCTCACTCCATTAACCGCCCTCCCTTTTGACTCAGCCCCTTCGCAGAACCCTTGAGGATATGGCAAGCTCTGCAGTGTGCCCTGAAGGTCAGTAGGCTTGAGTGCTGTCAGACCTAGATGGGGAAACAAGTTCAAGAGACCAGCCTGCCACCATGTCTCTCTCCCATGGGGGCCAGTGGCCAGAGCATCTTAGCTGATCTCATGCACCATGCGTCTATTTGAGAGATGTCTTCAGAATGTAAATGCGAGTTGATCAGGACTGGGACAGAAGGGCATGGTGGAGGACAAGTGAGGTACATGCCCTATTGTGTCTACAGAATAGCAAAGAGAGGAAAGAAGACAGCTTGTGCTCCTCTTCTGGTCTAGTTCTACAGAAGCATAGATACCGAGCAGAGATCAGAGTGAGAACACAGTATGTGACAGCCAGCAGTACAACCTCCCTGGAACCGAGAAAGTACCGTATAGTCTGTAAAACAAGGGTGCATGCAAGTAATGGAGTGTCTGCTTTAACTGTGGAAATCCCAGAATTTGCAGGTTTAATAAGACAGTCGAGCATTGCAAGACCTTGAATTCACCTCACTTTGATTTCTCTTGTTTACTAAATATAATTATTTTGGGGTGCGGGATGGGGGGGCTTTTAGTGTATTTCAAAACAAACCCATTGCTGCTCTTTAATCCTTCCTTTAAAAGAAGGAAAATCATTAATGCCAGCTGCTGGAGAAGAGACGGATTTTAGCCTCAAGAGCCCAAGGAGCTCTCCTAAGCAACAGCTGGGGGCAAAAATTATTTCAAAATACTTTGAAATATAACCCATGACAGGCCCACAAAAAGCCCCCTTTTGTGTAGTGTTTTTTTAAGTAGAACATTATGGTGCTTAGTGGTTTACTAGTCTTTCCTTTTTATATACACCACTCTTTCCCCTCCTGTCTTTTCATTGTATTGTAATAACTAGTCACAAAAACAGAGATGATGCTGGCTTCCCATGACTGTAAATGTATCCAAATGAAATATTCAGTATTCGCTTGGTCTGACTACATTTGCTTTTCATTCCTTGGCCCAGCAAAGCGTGTGTGTGGAATAAGCCTGTTGGGGCTTAGGAGATATAACACATTAGTCTGCAAACAGGCTTTATGTTTGATTCAGACCCCAGTGCAATGGAGTTTTTCTTTAGTCGACAGTAGTTTACGTTATCAGATGACCATGCTAATCTGGCACAGCTAACCGCCTTTCCTCAGGAGTCCCTAAAGCATGAAACCTCCTTGAAAAGAAAATACCAAGTATAGTTTGTTAGCCACAGATATTTACTTTGCTTTTTCTTTCCTCTCCTTCCCCCTATTCCCCTTCGCTTCTCCTCCCCCCGCCCCCCAGGGCTTTTTTCTTTTCGGCCAAGCTTTGTTTGGATTCAGCCATGTACAGTCCCCTCCCCCCTGAAAATCTGATCTACCTCTCATGCTTTCACCTCCTAACTAGCTGCCTAGAAACGGTTCAGAGTCCAGTTGCATGGGCTGGTATTGTTGTTCTTTGCAAGGTGCTGGCAGTATGCTTGGCACTGTGTGAACGGATGCGAGGCCCGGTCCAGCCCTTGAGAGCTCAGAGCATACCAACCCCGCTCAGGAAATGCAATAGGGACAAGTCTGTAGGTGTCTCTGAAGCCCCTTTGTAGCATCCGGCTTTAAGAGTGGAGAGGGGTTAGTGGAGACTGAGTGAATTTTAGAAGGGTTATGAATTTCCTCAGCCTGAAATGACAGGACTCTTTTGTTACTCCGGTGCCCCCAGGACAAGTTTATGGGTTCTGGTGTGTTTGTCTTGGAAGTGTGCCAGCACCCTACCTGGAGTTGAAATAATCTGTTTCCGGCCATATCCTCGCTCAACTTCCATAAATTAAGTTCAGAATAGGACATAAGAAGAAGGCGGTCTTCCCGCCCTATATACAGTTCCAAAAGGGAATCTGAAATTGGGGACAGAGAAGGCAAAATAAATCGCTTTCAGAAATCAGTGTAAGCATGAGTGTACGTGAAAGCAATCTGAGAGAGCCTCAGACCCACACCCTTCATACTCCCGATATGGAAACTTTGTTAGCATAAATAAACTTGAGCCGCACTGAGGTCTGTTGCTGGATTTGCAGCATGCAAGCAATGTACAGCTATTTAAATAATGATTTTGTAGTTTGGTGCTCACATGTAACAAGTTATCTGGGCACAGGTCAACAGGCAATTTTAAAAAAGGGTTTTAATTATTACGATGCAAAATATCTCTATATTTAATCTTAGGACATCCCTTTTTGAAGCATTATGGGGAGGTTTTCAATGGCACTCAACTCCCGGTTGTACCTTTGAAAATCTGCCCTTAAAATCAAACTGTCCTTCCAAACACTTGCTCTATTAATGTATATTAATTAATCTGTTCCTTCCGGCTTAGTTTTCTCTACTGGAGAAGTAGCTCAGAATGCTGAGGCTTGCGTTGAAGGTGTCAAACAAGTACTTATGAAATCCAGATGATGATCATAGTTTTCAATGGTAATTTGTATTACAATGGTGCCTAGAGACCCCGTCTGAGATCAGGGCTCCATTGTGCTAGGCACAGAACAAATAGAATAAGAGGCAATCCCGGCCCCAAATTGTTCACTATCTGAAGAGACAAGGCTGACTTGTCTTTTCCCTGGGAGAAGAAAGAAAGGATTATTATCCCCATTTAATAAATAGCCAACTCAGGCACAGAGAGTTTAAGTGACTTGCCCAAGGTCATGCAGGAGATGGGTAGCAGAGCTGGGAATTGAAGCCAGCTAGGCTATGTTCAGTAGAGTTGTGGAAGAGAAAACAAAGTACTTCACGTGCTACCTTGTTTAGCTGCCCTCTCCACTCAGATGCAGGGCTCCTTCCTCCCACCCACTCTTACCGCTGCTGTTGCTCAGCCCGTGACCCAATGTGCAGCTCAGACATGGTGTTTTGCTTTTCGTGATGGCTCGGCCTGGCTTTTGGAAAGCACTCAGTACAGACCCCCTGCAAAGGAAACGCCACAGTAAATATGTCACAAATCAGAAACAGCCTACGGTGCCTCTTGCTCCAGAGCATTCCTTGACACATCGCTAAACTGCAGGTCTCCTAAATGAAGCAAAGTAAACACACAGGGTCACTCTATCCATGCGATTTGCGACTCCCACCAAGAAAGCTCGAGTGCGTTTTTTTTGCAAAACGCTCCAGCGTTTCCCTTTGTACTAAAACACTGAAAAAGTCCCTTTAAAATTCTCTCTCCACACAGTTGCTCCACCTTGTAAAATACACTGTGTGGAGTGATTCATTCTGAATCTGTCCAATATTTTTATGACATCACTGAAAACATTTATTTTATATAGAGCTGAAGGGCAAACAGTCTCTGACCTGCACAGCACATGTTACAATCTGACTGACTCCATCCTGGCAGGAAATTCTGCTGTGATGTTTCTATTACAGCTCAGCCAGTAATTAGCTGGAGGTGCCAGGGAAAGCAGATAACAAACCAGGTGTGTGGCTAAAGTCCATTTTCTATGGGTAAAAAGCTACCTGTGTCTTCCACCTGTGAAAAGTTATTGTGACTGTTATATCTGCATTGCTGTCAATAGTACCTAGACACCCCAACTGAGATCTAGGTGCTGTACAAACACACAGGAAGAACCCCCCCTCCAAGAGTTATTGTCTAATTAAATGACAGACAAAGGTTAGAAAAACAAAGTAGCATTGTGCCCATTATACAGATGGAAAATGCAGGCACAGAGAGATTCAGCAAAGCACATGAGTAATCCCATTTAAGTCAACAGGGTCCTGACAAACTTTGAGGTACACACACACACGCGTAAGTGCTTTGCCCAAGAAGGCTCTTCTAAATAACTTGCCTGAGGTCACACAGGAATGTTGTGCCACGGGTGGGAATTGAACACAGATCTCCTGAGTCTCAGTCCAGTGCCTGGGATCAAGCGGATCTTCCTTTCCTCATGGTCCTACCTAGTAAATGGTTGCACCGGATGGACAATAAGCACTGGATAAGTGTGCCCCACTGGTGACTTTGTAAGCCGGACTTTACACCCATGAGAATGGCATGAAATCCTATGGGATTCTTTCTAAGCAGATTCTAGTTAAACCCTTTAGAGCCAATTCCTAATGGGATAGTTAAGTAACACTAATGTTAAGAGAAAACCTACTGACCACTCACCCTGAATGTCTAGACGTTCTCTGTCGTCACACCGTGTATACTAATATCTTGAGATTCAGCTAGACCACTGAATTTTCAGTGCTAGCCATAACTCTGCATATCCTTTCTGTTTGTGCATTTAAATTAGGTCCCTAGCGCTCTGTTTTCCCCTAGCTGGGCATGTCTAATCTCCATTAACAATTATGGGACGTAACCACACACACCAGCTAAGGAAAATAGACTCCTAATTTTAGGCAACTCATTTCCCTTTCATTTTTTAATTGTGATTTGTTTAAATGTTTCCTTGGCCTCAGTATCAATCGTAATCTATGAGACAATCTGAATTGCTATGGTGCCTTCATTGAGATTAGACTAATCTGTCTAAATGTATGAGAAACAGAATCGGACGTAGGGGCAGGAGAAGAAATACATTAGTTTTCCAATGCAGCCTGGAGCCAGCCTGGTCTCAGTGGAGCTCTATGAGAAAGTCAGAGAGCATCCTCCTACTGAGATCAGATGGGCAACTTTACAGAAGTCCCACTCCCAACAGAGGTTCATAAAAGAACCTAATTGGCAAGTCCAACATTTGGCCTCCAAAAGAGAGTGCCGCAACATTCTTAAATTCCCAGCTGTGCCATCTTTCTAGCCTCTTTGCTGGCTTTACTCTTGTGAACAGACAGGGTGCTGAAATATTAAAACATTTGTTCTTTCGAGTTCTTCAGAGAACTTCATGGAACTCTTCATTTTCAGGTTTCAGAGGAACAGCATTTTCAGTTATTTGTTGGCCAACAAGAATGGAGCCACTAGGGGGAGTATATCAGCATTTTAGCATTCTCACAGCTGCAATTCCAGTAAACTCAGCATTCCGAGTTGCTCTGCGATGGGTCACCCAGTTTAGAAGCTGAGATGTTAATAGATTTGCAGCTCACTCTTTGAAGGGCAGCTACTTTTCCCCTGCCTATCATATTCAGTTTCCTTTGGCCAGCCAACTTTGGGAATCTCCATTAAATGGAAGTTACCAACATCACAAAATTAGCAACAGTAGATTCTACCATTGTAAAAAGGTTTACACCAAAGCCTCTGTCTCATTCATTAAACTGGGAGGATGCTGGTGTTCTGGCGTTTGTGATCCTTATCTCATGAGAACGAGCTGATCCTGCCAGAGATTAAGCACAACCTGGAAGGCGTTCAGTCCCTTATTGAATTGATCTTGAGCCCAATAGTTGTCTTGTTGCTATTGTCATGTTAATTCCAATGGGTGTTTCATAACCTTGTCAAAGTTGATGCAAAGCGTTGCACATACTTAGCGACCAAATTATAAATAAAAGCTTCTCTCTGCTGATTCCAAACAATGGTTTTAGCAAAACACCAGTCGGTCTAAGAGCCCCCTTTAAGAAGTACTGGCAAGCAAAATTTCAATGTCAAATAACAGTCTCTTTGTTTGCAGACAACTTGGGGAGGTATCAGAGGTCAGGCCCACATTGAATGATGACACTGTTGGAGTGCTCAAAAGGAGAAACAAATTTTAACCAGAAAACCAGCTCAATGTAGGTTAACAACATAGAGTCAAATCCTGCCCTCATTTGACATAGGTGGAAATCTGGAGTAACTACTCTGAAGTCAGTGGGATTCCATGGGGTGTCAATCAGGGCAGAATTGGGTTTAACAGGTATAGGGCAGGTATCTACTGGAGTTATTTATATCACGAAACACCTAGAGACCCCAATTAGGTTCTTCTAAAAACTGACCAACCAGGTGTAAAAGGTAGTCTCTGCCCAAAAGAATTTCCAGTCTAAGGTTGCAGGCTGGTGGAAGAGACAGACAAATGGGCGTTAGCAGAGTAAAGACGGTGGCCGTAAAATGAACGCGGTATGCATAAAAGAAGGCTGCAGTGTCTAACAAAGACCCAGTTCTGGAATTAAAGTGGAAATTCCAGCTGAGCTTTATAGCAACTCAGACCGCCTGTAAACAGAGAGGGAGAGAATTACCATCTCTGCTCCCCTCAAGTATGTTCTGCAAACTATAGCTTCACGTGCAAAAAGGGAAGAGAGGGATGTGAGACCATCACAATAGAAGTTGTTTCATGCTGGCATTGAAGTTCAGGATCTTTTACGACGGAAAAACCTTTTTAAAAAGGTCATCTCCCTGTGCCAAGTCAGCCATATTTGGCAAGACTCGACCACTGTCATAGGAAGCTCAGAAAATAGTGTCTCACCCCAACTGAGCAGCTCTGTTCCCAGCCTTTCATGGCAGCGTCCAAGCCCATCTGCCTCCCTGCATCAGACAAAGAATCAGAAGCGAAGGGGTGGAGAGAGTCTGTCAGTGTACGGAGTGGGACGACAGTGGCAGTAAGACTGACCTGGCGGGCTCTTTGCCTTCAATCTGTTTCCCTTTCTTCCTCCAGGTGAGGAGTGGATTCAAAGCGGAAAGCCCTGCTTGCAGTTCAGACATACTTGCAATACCTGGGGGCCCAAACTAGCCTCTCCCTTTTCTTTGTTGCTGTAAAGGTAGATGAAAGATCGTGGGTGGGGGTTTCCAAAAACCCACTGAAGTCCCTGGAAGCTGGGGAGCTCAGAGTGGCCAGTGCTGAGCACTGCTGAAAATCCCACTCCTCATGTATTCTTTTCTCTTCCCCTCCCGTCCCCATTGAGGATGCGGATGTTCGTGACAGGGCGGTGGATGAAAAGACAGAGTGTTGTACCATCCAATACATAGCTAGTCAGCACACCGCTCCCAATTCTACTGAGCTGTCGCTGTCTTTTTCACTGGCAGGGAGACGTCTCTCAGCTCTTCAGCCATCCCCTTCCCTTCCAGCCCTGGAAAATGGAACATTTCTTTCAAGTCACTAGGGCAACAGTACTTAGCAGACTTGTTGCAACTTCAAAATATAGAGAGAGAGACCCTTGAATTTCCCAGGCAAACAGGCAAAGCCTGAGAGTCTCCTTTTGACAAGGACAATATCAAGGTGTATTAACTCTGATTAGTACACTCTGTGCGCTCTTTTGTTTTTCATTCCTTCATTCCCCTGGAAGTTTGGCCTGCAGTCTGTGCATATATTGAGATGCTCCTGCCTTGCGTAAGTATATGCTAGTTTGCTGTTGCTGGATCTCCGGTGGTAAACACTAGGCTGCTGGCATGGACTTTTATTTTAGACAAAGGCACGGAGGCATATGCTTTGCAAAACAAAACGAGACCTGAAATGGACCCTTGGAAACCCGTTTTGTGGCAAGAAAATAATTGTACATCAAATAGTTGTGCTTTCCTGACCCATCAGCCACCCTTCCAAACCCAGGGCGTTGTGTTCTACAAGATGGAATCCTGTTGGTTTTGTGGAGAGTCGTAAAATCCAACGTTAGCCACTTGGAGGGCTCTGCTGACGCTTTCTCTAATGTGTGGTGCTCCCTTGTTTGCTCACACGTTCTCAGCTGTTGCTTGCCCTGTAACAGTGTTCATCTTTCTCACCTGCAAATCAGTTGTTGGGAGAAAAACTGGAATTAGTCCCCAAAATGATGCATTGAAATGATACCAGCCCCTTCCTCATGCAAATCTAAGAGTTTTGACAGCTTTCTTTCCTATGGAAAACTCCTCCACTGCAAAGCAGGCAGACAAAAGGAGCAGCAGAAGGATTCTGCAAGAAGGGGGCTGTCTTTTCTGGCTGCAGGCAAAACAGAGGGAGGAATGGGGGGGGAGTCCTGATTGCAGAATGACTGGTGTAGAAACCTCCCCTGATTATCTCACTGAGTACCCCAAAGACTGAGGCTTCACTAATGAGGCATGGCGGATGAGGTGGTTAAATCAGGCACACTGCAGTAATCATTTCCAGTCAAGTCTCTCACCCAGATGATATTGGCATAGTGGCTGTTTTCAGTGCGCTGGGTGTCTGAGCTGTTTGTAACAAGAAACGTATCCTGAAATCGTTAGAAAATCTTCATGATTTACAGTGCACCAGGCTGCACAGCGAAGTGTCAGAATCGTGAATGGCTTGACAGGCACTTCGCTTGTCTCTGAATTACAAGGTTCCTTGCCTTTCTCTCCCAGGCTTGTTTACATTTAGCTTTTTCCAGTGGTTATATAACTGTTCCCTTTTATTTCTGCAAATCCCAGGGTCGAAGTGGAGTGAAGCTGTGCTATAAACAAGTCACTGACAGTACTGCTCCTCTTTCTCTTAAGTTCCTTTCAATTCCTGCGGTGGAATTTAAAATCAAGCCCATTTCATGGGCTGTGGATTCTTAGCAAAGTGCCTACCTAGCACTACAGAGGCAGCCAGAATCCAACAGCTTTGGGGGCACTTGGGGGAGGGAAGGTTAGAAGTGAAAGTGTTCGGTTCTGTTCTGCCTGTGTACGCTGCAGTTAAACAAAGCCAATTCAGGAGACGCTGATTTTGGAAACGTACACTCAGCTTTACACATTTAATACGCTTCAGACCTCAGTTATTATGCTACACAGAGGACTTGCTTTCCATTCCCTGTGGTGAGTGTAAGGAAATGGAGTGGCAGTGAATTGCTGTATTCACAAGTGGTATAATAAACTAATCAAGCATTATTGAAACCTCCTTTCTGCCCAGTTCAGCAAAGCATCAAGCATGCGCTTAAGACCAGTTGCTGTCAATGAGACAGCATGAGGGTGAGATTTAAGTTGCAGTTGGGCAAAAATGTTCACAGAGAAACCCAAAAACCATTGCAAAACCTACCTCGTGTCTTGTGCGTCATCACAAGGTTCACAAGTCTTTTAGGGGAACTTGAGCTTGGTCTAGAGTGACCTCCAGATGATGTGTGCATTCATCTAAAGTCTGGTTTTCCATGGCCCAGCATGGACACTGGTCATTGTTATTGGTTTTGACTGAAGCCCTGCCTACGTCCGAGACATTTGAACCCGTGTAACTGTGCATGGCTGTCCATCGTACCCGATAATGGTGTCGCGGCAGCTCATGTGTTTTCTTGTGGCTGTACAGCCAATCTGTGAGGAGCAAGGTCACGAACAGATGTGACATCGGAAGTTAAAGCCTCTCCTTGAAGACTTGACATGACACTTGGCTCTTTTTAAATTGTTTTGTGCATCTGTCTTTCTCCAAGTGTTTACAGCTTTTATCGCTAGTTGCTCTCCATTCAGGTCTGTCCTTGGCTGGGCCTTCGAAGTTACCAATATGCAGCATGAGCTGAGATTCTCCTTGAAGCATTTACGTTGCCCGCCCTTTCTGCGCTTTCAAGTGTAACTATGTCAGTGCAGTCACATCACTGCAAACCCTTAATGTAGATTCACTGCACTGACATCAAACGGGGTTTGTACAAAAGCAGCTTAATCTGATGTTACACAAGGATGCTGTTACAAGGCGTGAGCCTCATTTGATGTTTGTGCAGTGTAACTACATTAGGGGGAGTGTACTCCTGTAACCGTATAGTTGTTGACTGGAAATAGTGTTGCTTAAGATCAATTGCTGTCAATGAGACAGCAGGAGGGTAGGTAGATTTCTCAAATGTAGATGGGGTCAGTCAGTCGTGCTTTGAGGCTTTCGTGTTTGTTTGGAATTGGAAACTCAGAGGGTGTGCTGAGATATTTGCAGTCCCCCATAATTCTAGCCTTTAATGTCATGGTGTCTTGATGAGGCAGGTGCTTTCATTCAACAATTTGACATGAATCAGCAAAACAAGATGCTTGGCCTTTTGCACTGTGCCACACTCTGGTAGCACCAGGGAGCCATCTACCTTCAGCCAAGCCACACGGCAGTAGGCTTGGCAAGGCTATACAGTTGTTCCAGTTCCTCACATTGAGGCTTTGAAGCGTCATCAGGAGCTGGTGATTTAATCCCAATCAAAACGGACATTTCAGAAGGTCCTGCAGATGTGAGGGGAAATGGGAAACTATATTTGTACAATAAAAACGTCCTCAAGCCATGGGCTAGCGTAAGTTTTCTGCTCGCCTGGATAGTCTGGTGAAACAGATTCTCAAATTTCTTTAATAGAAAAATATCCTTTGCATGGCAGGGTCCCTCTCTCTTTCTTCCAGGGTAACATTTCACTTGATCAAATTATGAACTGTGTTCCCAGACAAAACACATCATTAAGCTGGAGCGAAGGGGGCTGTAAATAAATATCAGTAATTTAAGGGCATCACCCCGGATTTTGTAGTCGTAATTAAAAAACAAATGCCTGAAAAAAGAGAAAATGGAAAGTTAATGGTACATTCATCTATATTATGGAAACACAGCACTACTTAAATATTACCCTCATGTCTCCTCATTCCTACATGGAGGGTCAATACACATCTGAGACCATAATCACAACTAATATGAAACCCCACTACCGCTGGATACCTCGGCAACTGAGAACGTCTCAAACCCTGCAGACATGTGTATTACATTTGTTGCTGCTGACACCTTGAACCGAGGCCATTGTGGTTTATAAGGCAAAGCATAGACAGCCTAGCTGCAAAGTCACATTAGTTGTAAAAGCTCCAAGGCAACAGGGAGCCCAGTCCTTGTGCACAGTAATGAGTTAAAATGGGTGACACCTGGTTAGAACCCACTTACTGGCACTTGCTCGATCAAGCAGGAGATACGACACTTAAGCAGAGCCGTTATTACCATTCATTATTGTTAAAGTAAAGCCGTTATCCTGCAAAAAAGCCTTTTGCATGGGCCCAACTCCATGCACTGTGACTAATATCTTAGGAGATATCCCAATAAAGTACCTTTTGGCCCAAAGCACTTTACAAATGATATACATATGATGCCCTTCACTGCAGCTGCGCCTGGTGAGGTGGGTACCTTCAGCCAGCGTGCGGCGTGAGACTGGGTGCAAGAGAAGGATGGTACAGGACACCAGGGCAAATCCGTCGTCTTCCTGAATGCATGATGGATTTTCTAATGTTTGGCCAGAGCAATCAGGACATTTGAGCCAATATAAACCTAGCTTCTTGGAGACTTTTAGAAATCGTAGCCCTATTGAAATCAATGGCAAACTGACGTCAGTGGGGACAGCCCTGGTGTTTGGATCACTAAGTCATCTCCTGTAGCTCACCCTCAAAGTTCCACTTGCATTTTAGGTGCTTTAGACATTCCACAGCCTGTGGTTGTGAATAGCCTAGAACACACGTCCTTGCTTTGCTCACTTTCAGAGTCCACAGCGTTCCTGATATCTGCGTCAGTGCCATTGATTAATGAGCTAATTTTCTCCTCCAGCAATTTCAGACCAGTGAAACGTGCTCCTCGTTGCCAAGGTCAACAAGATTAAAACAAATTTGGAGTCTCTAGGCCAAGTTATTTTTTGACAGATTAGGAGGCAAAAGTTAGGGGAAATCTTCTAAAGTGAAGCCCACCTCTTTTTTTTTTTTGGACCCCCTCATATTCCACGGACACCCTTCTCCAGTTTGCTTCAAGCTTGGTAGGAAAAAAATTATGCTGGCATGAGATCGTCTTTGTGAAGTTTCAAGTGGATTTGGTTTAGTTTTTGCAAAGTTATTTCGAGTCAAGTTAAGCCAGATAATGAAAAGCTGGCTTCCCCCTTAGCTATGGCGGGCCGAACCTCACTCCACGGGTATGGTCAGAGTAGCTTTATGATGATATGCAGCTGCTGGACAGCTGACTTACTTCCTGTTTGCTTTGGAGTGTCTTCCCTCCGGGAACAGCGCTGGGGGCTTCTCAGAGTGTGTGCAGTAGCGTATCCTGCAGTTGTTCAGCAGTGATTACAGTAGATGTTCTCAGAACTAGGTTCAGGCTGTAACCAACAATTCCCCCACTCTTCTAAATCTTGATGTATGTTTAATAATGAGGCTCCATGGGTGAAGAGCCCCAAAATCCCATGGGCCTAAGAAGTGCTGCTTAAACCCCACTCTTGGATAACGCTGCATCACTTGCCCTGTATTCCGGAATCGTTTTCCTGTGTGACTTCCAGTTCTCAAGAAAAATAGCTCTGTGTGTGTGTGTTGTGAGCGGCGAAGAGTCTGGAAGGCACTGAGCACAATTAAAGATCTAGGCCCAGATCCACTGAAATTACTGGAAGTTGGGAGCCTAAATACCTTTGTGGATCTGAGCAGTACAGCCTAGATCTCAACTCTGTCACACCGTTTTACGTTAGTATATCTCCATTGATGTCAGTGAGGACACACTCACATAATGGTTACACACCCCGTGTAATGGAGTGGACACTCAGGCTCCTGTTTCCTCAACTGCACCTTATTCAGTGAACGCAATTTATATTAAAATGTACTAGGAATCCAATTGGGAGAGAGACAATTCTGGAGCGAGCAGGAGCCCCTGGTATAAACATGGCCCCTGGTACAAATCAGAGCAACCCAAAGGCTGCTCTAATTTACACCTGGCTGCCCATGGCCCCAAGGCATTGCTCTGGCAGCTGGAATTAGCCAGACTGCAGAGGCACTCCTGACACACCCTCTTTTCCCAGCCATCTCCCCAGTGCCCATCTGCTGCGATGGGGCACGGCTTAGAACTACATCAGCTCAACAGTAGCTGAGGGTTCCCTATATGCTGAGGAACTGGTTAAAGTGGCACCTTGCACCTCTGGGGCCTGTAGCGGTTACTAGGCATATAACTATCCCAGTACTGGGCCCTGTTAGAACCTGCCACTTTCAAACTGAGCTCAAAGGTACGTTGAGGCAATGTGGATAAACGTCACGTATAAACCAAAAGCTTCCACAGCCACCTTGTTAACCATGAGTTGACTGCAATACAAATGACCAACGGTAATGTCAAAAGGCTTCAAATCACGCAGTAGTTCTGTTGCACAATGGGTTGAGCCAGGGGATCTGCTGTTAACTACTACTGTAGCTGTGGTTAACCATTTGTGACTGTGTCTCACACACACACACACATATACACACACACACATTGTCTCAGGGCCAGATTTCCATAGGGATTAGGCACCTAAAGATGTAGATGTAGGCACTTTTCTGCATCATTAGATGCCTAAATAGCTTATCTGCTTAACGTCCCATTGAGTTTCCTTTCGCATTTCTCTAGAGCCTTTATTGGAGAACCTCAAAGCACCTTAAAGGCCAACTCCAACCTGCCCCTTCCGCGCCCCCCGCCTTCCTCGGTCATAGAGGTTCCTACGGTAGCAGTGCTGTTCGGGAGCAAAGATCATGAAGCAGATGCACAGTGTGTACAAGACATGTCACTTGTCCCAAACTTTTCCTGTGAGGAGATGGGAGGGAGAAAGCATGGGAGAAATTTAGTTGCAGGAGTTCTGGGGGTCTTTAGCTTTTGAAAATTGGTCCTATTTTTAACTGTGTAATTTATATAGAAAGTCTTATATAGGCCCAGTGTATTGGTGAGTCCATCAGAGAGGAGAGGGCCTTTCTCTTTGGCAGACGTTTAACTTTTGCTTGAGAACTTTTCTTCCTCCTCCTGGTGCTCCGTCTGCCCCTTTCTGCAGTTCCTATGGCGACGTGCCTCTTTCCATCAACAGGCAAGCATTGCGTGGCCATCGCGTGTTCTGTTGTCAGGTAACCTTTGGCCATGTTTACCCTCTGCAGTTCTGTTTGTTTTCACTCTTACAGCTGTTGTTACCTGCAGTGACATTCTTGGCTTGAAGTTCCATGGATTGATGGGTTGCCAGTATACAAGAGTAGGACCGCGTGGCAGCCAACCAGAAAGCCGCATGCCATTTATTTTCCTTCTGACCCAATTGTACAATGTGGAAACATGTTGCCATCCTCAAGACATGGCCTCCTTGAAGATGTAGCCCCACCCAGCTCAATCTCTAGCCAAGTTTTTAAAGGAGGTCTGTGTGGACATTCAATTTATGTCAGTCACTGGCAATCTTATCACACCTCTGATGCTTGTGGCGACTCCGTGATCATCAAACACAAATTTCAACCTAATCATCAATGCCCTAATGACCCGCCCTCTCCTCCTTTGGACATCTTTGAAAAGGGTAACAGCGCTAAGGGCACATAGCATAACGTAACTGTCTATATGTTGTACTCCCTTCCACAAACCTGTCTGTCTGACTGTCTTCAGGTTGTGAACGCCCTGGGGATGGGATTGTGCCTCTTCTGTTTGGAAAGTGCCTAGCACAATGTTTCTCAAATGTGGCCACCATGGCCGCATGTGGCCTCCAGGGGCTCTTCTTGCCGTCACAGCCTCCTGGGCAGTGACTGGGGGCCAAAGCAGTGGCCCCCTCTCCTGGGGCTGCCAGCAGGGATTGGGCCCTGTCCCTGTCTGGAGCCAGTGGGGGCAGGTTTGCATAATTTTTGGTGGTGCCCAGAAGGGGTCCAAGTCCCCCCCACCTCTCCCCCATACCTGCCTTGTAAACTGATATATGTTTTTTAAAATAATGTAAAAATGGACTGGAAAGAGTAAGCATTTAACAGTTTCCCTATATTGCACAATATCACTGTTGTAAGAAAAATATATTTAACTAAGCATATCAACTTTATTAATACTCTTTTGAATATGGAAACAACCAAGCACTCTTGGATCAATCACCCCCAAAAGCAAAAAGCTCTGTGTAATTCGCTATTGGACTCCAAGCACGTAAATCTTGACAGCCAGGACTGGTGAAAGCTCCTTTTCTGATCTTTTAGATTTCCCACATCTTTCTTCTGTCTAAGGTTACAGGCTGGGTGTCGGACTCAGGCCGTCACTTGATGAATTATCCTTTTGTTCTTTTTCCTCTGGGTAACTTTATTAAGAATTTATCCATTGTTGATGATATTACACAAAATCAATGGGGTGGGACCAAGGGGTTTGAAGTGTGGGAGGAGGCTCAGGGTAGGGCAGAGGGTTGGGGTGCAGGGGTCAGGGCTGTGGGGTGGGGCTGGGAATGAGGCATTCACAGTGCAGGAGGGGGCTCAGGGCTGGGGCAGCCAGTTGGGGTGCGGGGGGGGGAGGCTCTTGCTGGGGGGTGCGGGCTCTGGGTGAGGCTGGGGATGAGGGGGTTGGGCAGAGGGTTGGAGTGCGGGGGGGATGAGGGCTCTGGCTGGGCGTGAGGGCTCTGGCGTGGGGCTGGGGATGAGGGGTTTGGAGTGTGGGAGGAGGCGCAGGGTAGGGCAGAGGGTTGGGGGGCAGGGGTGAGGGCTGCGGGGTGGGGCCAGGGATATGGAGTTTGGGGTGTGGGAGGGGCTCGGGCAGAGGGTTGGGGGTGAGGGCTGTGGGTTGGGGCTGGGGATGAGAGGTTCACGGTGCAGGAGGGGGCTCAGGGCTGCGGCAGAGGGTTGGGGTGAGGGCTCTGGCTGGGGGTGTGGGCTCTAGGGTGGGGGTGGGGATGAGGGGTAAGATTCCTTTCCTCTCCCAGGCTGGAGAGCAGGCAGAACTGGATTACTGGCATGGCTGTGCAGAGCATTACGACTGGGGATGTACACTGATTTAACTGGATTTGTTGTTTTAACTCTTATACAAATATTTCAGCCTAGTAACCAAGATGAAAGGAATCTAAAAGGGTAAATCTTCATTAATGTGCATAGGGAGGTAAAGACGGAACTCTATTATTGGGGACACGGCCACCCGGAAAGCCAGATATTGTAAACAGGTATTTCTCTACCTATTTATGACTCTTCACGGTCTGCGCATCTCTTATCTTGGACAATGAAAATCAATCAAGGTGCTTCCAAGTTCTCAGTGCTGTAACACTCGGGTTGCGAACACGTGATGGAAATTTGTCCTTGCTGTAAAACCAGTGTTTTCAATGGAATTTAAAAGCATAACAGGGGGAACGTTTTTCTGTGGGTCTTAAGGGTTTGTTTTTATAAAGCTCTTTTTTTAGATAAAGTGGAGCTGTCCCCTTACTAAGGGCTTGTCCACACTGGGGATTCACACTGAGATAAACTGTACCTGCACAAGTCATGGTTAACTGGGCATGGATTGTCTACACTAGGGGCTTGCACAATTGCAGCTACGTTGGTGTAAAATCACCCAGTGCAGACAAGGCCTGCAAACCAGACAGTCTAGTACCCACAGCAATGCACCCCTAAGAACCATTTATAAAGGACAAAGGAAAGAAATGCCAACTCCTAAGCAAAGACTGAGGCTGGAGATGAGGAGTTCACAGTGCAGGAGGGGGCTCAGGGCTGGAGCAGAGAGTTGGGGTCGGGGGTGGTGGTGGTGGTGAGGACAATGGCTGGGGGTGCGGACTCTGGGGTGGGGCTGGGCCGGGGATGAGGAGTTCAAACTTTTGGGTGCAGAAGGCTGGCTCCCCAGGGCTGGGGCCAGAGAGGACTCCCCACAGCCCTCTCACTTCCAGCAGGAGCGAGATCTGCGGGAGCTCGTCTCCTCCCCCTCCCCACCGGCACGACACTCACCCACGCCACAGGCTACCCCTCAGGAGGTCCAGACAGGATAAGCCCCCTAGGAGTTGCCTGCCAGGGCGGGGGAGGCTGACATGCCACTGCACCTCCTCCCTGCCTCCAGCACTGTTCCCTTCTCAGGGAGCAGACGCCTGGTCCCCAGGGTATGGGGGAGGCGTGCGGGGGCAGCAGGTGGGGAACATTAGTGGAGCTAGGTGCCCGGGGCCCTAAATTTGCTGAAACATGGGCCCATACAACTCACCACCCTTGTCTGGAGCCACAAATGCCAGAGGAGCAGGCAGCCGATGTGAGTTCCCCACCTTCCCAGGGGTGGCCATGGGGCTTGGGCTTCCAGCTTCCTCCCTAGGGTGGCGGGCGGCAGGCTCTGGCTGTGGGACTCCATCCCCCAGCTGCAGGGCTTCAAGCTCCAGCTACGGGCTCACCAATCCCCCATTGCCTCCGGACCCCGCCAATTCCCTCGGCCCTACATCGCCCCGGCCTCCGGTGCCTTCCCACCCACTCTATCCAGGGCTTAATTTGTCACCCAGTTTGTGCTGGGGCTGCGTAAGTCTGCCGTAGAAAAGCGATATTTCTGTGTTTGTTAATATCACTTTTCACTGCCTCCCAGCTAGCTAGTAAATCTGCTGTGAAAAGTGAAGATTAACAAACATACAAATATCAGTTTTCACAGCAGCAGACTTACTAGCTAGCAACTCTTTAAAAAAGGAATCTAAAAAGCAAAGGAAATAACAAAAAAGACATGACCTTGCAAAGCACCTTATTTTGTTTCCATTCTGTTTAGGTCCAGTAAAGAAAAGGGACAATTGTACATTATTTTTTTTTATTGAGTCAGCACAAACCCCTACTTAAATAAATGACAGTGATTTGAACGTGGATATGTGCATATTTGTTTTTAAGGTTAAGTATTTTAGGAAAAATTATCAGAGCGGCCACCAGCAAGAGTTGGTGGCCGCACTCTGAGGCCACCAAAAAATTTCTTGTGAGAACCCCTGGCCTAGCGCATCATGGGCACTACCTGAAATAAATGATCATCTCTTTAGAATTTCGTATCTCGAACATGAGAAGAGCCCAGTGTGACATGCATTTCCTTTGCACATGTCTTGATTGGTGGGATTAAGGATCCTAAGTTATCTCCTGGATAATTTAAAACCATTGTTCAGCTGTAGATCTACTTCCATATTGTATGTAACTCTCCCTGGACAGTAATTTTTATTATTACTGATGATGAATTAAAGGAAGCGGAGTGTTTTTAACAGAACCTCATGGTTGGAGCATGGGACTGCAAGGCAAGAGATGTGGGTTCTAATATCTGATCTGGGAAGGCTTGCTGTGTATGTAAGGAAAATTATTTGCTCTCTTTCCCTGTGTCTGGTTCACAGGATATTGAGGCTCAATCCATTGCTGCTGTGGAAATACACAGAGGTATTTGAAACTGTAAATGCAAAGTGGTGCTGCTGTTCCTTATTAGTAAAAGCCAGTTATTCCTCATTTGAAGCTTCACGTCTGTGACATCCCCAAACTGATTGCTTGAGAAGGGACTGGTGTGACAGAGTGGGGAACAAGGAGGAGGGGAAGATAACTGCTCAAGCAGCAAAGATCCATTTGCCAGGAAAATATCAATAGTGATGACAGAGGCGGGGGAGATGAGGAAAGGAAAAATGAAAGTGGCATCGAGCATAAGGCAGGACTGTTTCTAAACAGACATTATGGGCGGGATTTTCAAAAGTGTGCAGGGTTGCCCTCAATCTGCCCCCATTAAAGTCAGTGTGGCCAACCCCAAATGTTCCAAAATCATGAGTCTCATACCCCCCAATCATGAGATTGGCTTAAAAAATAAAAATGCACCATTGGTTTATTTGACTTCTGGGGTTTGAGTCTTTAGGAGTCACATTTTTTAGCTTTTCTCTATAACCATTAGGTCTAGAAATATACTTTGTTTAAAATGAAAGCTGAGATTCTCACATAATAACATGACTCCAGGAGTTGGGGCTGGAAGAAAAACACGAGAGATCGTCAGACTCATGATAAGAGTTGGCAACGTTGCAATGGTAACACTCCCATTGGCTTCAGTGGGATAGGATAAGCCAAAACTGAGCGCATTTGATAATCCTGGTCAATCTTTGAAGTTTTCTGTCAAGTAACAGCTGCTTTTCAGGGACCAAATTATGCAGAAAGTCCAGAGTAACATCCTGATTTTGACCAAAGTGCTCTAGATTTAAACCATGGTTACTGAGAGCAGAATTTGGCCTTAATAAAATGAAGTTTGCCAGAAAATGGCTTCTGCCAAAGAAGTCAGGCTGCGGATTAATCAATGGAAAGTTTTATTAAGTAAAACAGAGCAATTTATTTGTGATTTTTTTCAACCAATTTACAGAGTCAGAATGTTTCAGCGATGGCATAAGGGGCATGCATCATGCTAATGGTGCAGAGATCTTACCAATTAGTTTGCGCAGAAAGGTTATCAAAAAATGCCAAAGTCACCCTTCGCCCTGGGATTTGGGCTAAACTAGACTGCAACTGAAATCACTTTTGAAACGTGGCATCTAGAGAATGCAACATGAGCCTTGGGCACAGCCAGTTGCCAGGCCAGTGGGCGGATAGTCTGAGCCTCTCAGGCTGGGAGAGCAGAACTGGGAGGAACAGTGAAGGGCGTGGGTTGTATTCTAGTTCCCGTTCCCAAGGGGATGTTGAGCTAACCTGTGCTCTTGTAACAAGCCCTCTACTGCTGCTAAGAGCCACTGACTTCCCACCCAGTTGCCATTCTGTACGTCTCGCTGCTAATATTAGCTTGCTCCCCCATCCTACAAGAGGAGGCTCTGGGACAGAGAATCAGCACAAGGATCCCTGATCATTCCCCCAAAATGAGGCAGTTCCCCAGGGAGGCTAGGGCCAGTCTGCACTGGTAAACCCCGCTCCTGTGTAGCACTCCGACTCCCCTTGTGGTCCTTCTGGGGCAGCTTTGCAGAATCCCAGCACTGTCTCGGGGAGCTCCATGGCCCTAGAGGAAAGGTGACGTGTCTGCCTGGTTCCCTATACCTCTCCACCACAGCCTGGCCAGGCCCTAGGTCTGCCATTAGCCTGGCTCCCTATACCTCTCCACCACAGCCTGGCCAGGCCCTAGGCCTGCCATTAGCCTGGCTCCCTATACCTCTCCACCACAGCCTGGCCAGGCCCTAGGCCTGCCATTAGCCTGGCTCCCTATACCTCTCCACCACAGCCTGGCCAGGCCCTAGGCCTGCCATTAGCCTGGCTCCCTATACCTCTCCACCACAGCCTGGCCAGGCCCCAGGCCTCCAAAGTGGGCAGGTATACGGTGCCATGGAAGCAACTGTTTCCTCTTTCCCATCCCATTTGTGGGGGACACTGTGCACCACTGTAGTGAACTGGCTCATGTCTGTTTGCACCAGTGCCCTCTCCTGGGTGACGGAATTGCTCCTCTTTGGGTCACATAGACCATACAGTGCTCGGTTTTGCCAAGCAAAGTGCAGCTCCTCGCATTGTGCAGTTGCAATGGAAGATTCTCATGTTAACGGCCTTTTTTCTCCTCCTCCCCACCAGGACTCTCTGCGGACTGTGGCGCCAAACGCCAGGAGCATCTCTCTAGATTCTCAATGCCTGATCTGAGCAAAGATTCTGGAATGAATGTCTCAGAGAAGCTGAGTAACATGGGGACGCTGAATTCCTCTGTGCAGTTTAGAAGTGCCGAGTCAGTCCGTAGCCTCTTGTCTGTGCAACAGTACCAAGATATGGAGCCGAACTTGCGCGACCTTGCCAATCCCGTCAGTTACAGAGAGATGCCATCGCATGGAAGGATGCATCAGAGTTTTGAGTATGACAGCGGGATTCCAGGGAACAAAATTCCTGGACAGGATAGTGCTAGGCTTCCCCCTATGAGCGAGCGCACCCGCAGACGAACTAATCTCCGGGATGACGATCGGCGTTACCGCCCGCACAGACCCCGGCGGTCCAGACGCTCCCGCTCAGATAACGCCCTCCATCTGGCCAGCGAACAGTGCTGTCGATTGAAAGAGAGGCCCTCGCTGCGAGCCAGAGAGGACTATGACCAATTCATGCATCAGAGAAGCTGCAGAGAGACGATGGAACAGGGCCCCCGCAGAGACCTGTATGGTCAGTGTCCAAGGACTGTGTCGGATCTTGCTTTGCAGAACCATCTGGGGGAGAGATGGGGCCCCTATTTTGCCGAATATGACTGGTGTTCTACCTGTTCCTCCTCTTCAGAGTCTGACAATGAAGGCTATTTCCTTGGGGAGCCAATTCCGCAACCGGCCCATCTCCGATACGTCACCAGCGAGGAGCTCCTGCACAAATATGGATCGTATGGCATGCCCAAGTCTTCCACATTGGGTGGCAGAGGACAGTTGCACAGCCGAAAAAGACAAAAGAGCAAAAACTGTATCATATCGTAACAGTGTCACTGCCTGGGCACTTTCTGAGAATGTAAATTAACTCATAACCTTGCACTGTTTTAGATCTTATATGCGCTTTTTATTGTAACAAAAAGCCCTGAAGACTGGGGATTTGTAAGAAGGTTGTAGATTGGCTTCTATAAGTAGTCATAAATCATTGGCACGGTGAATATATTTTGCACATTTTACTTTGGAAAAAAACAATTCACTTTAGCCTGGAGTATTTACCTAGTATTGTCCCTCTTTTTCCTAAATACTTCTACTCCTTTAAGTCCAGTTTGTCCGTATGGTTTAGTTACCCCTGTTCACTATAATCAATAGCTCGTGTTCTCCTAATGCGCTTTGGTTTTCATTACCCATTTTGGTAAGTAATTTGTCTCTCAGTCAGTGCTGGAGTCTAAGTTATTTCCATGATTGTTGTAAATGCAATGTAAATGAGAGTTTGGAGAAAATATTTTTGTATTTTGTAATATCAGAGGAATTTCTATATCTTAGGAGTCACTGGGAAACGGCATGCACATTCATTATTGTTTTCAGCCAGAGCTAAACAAATGGTACTTCAGAATTCCTTCTCATTTTGCCATCAAATGTATTAAGTATATCAGTGAAATCTTGGGGGTGGGGCAGGATTAAGTCTTTTCATTCCTGGGAAATCAAAAGAACATTTTATGCTTTGTTCAATCTTAAAGAGGTCTAGATGGCGTTTTGGAGTCTGCTCACACCTTCGATTTTCAGTTACTCTTATCAGTGACATACAGGAGTCTTTACAATTGCAAAAGTGACTTTTTTGTCAAATAGAATAGAACCAACTACCAAATGTCTGCAAAGTTTTAACAACCAAAGTTGGGGAAGGAATTTTCCATCTCTGTAGAGAATGCTGATGTTACTAAATTTTGAACTATTATTTGGAGTAAATAAAAGTGTAAATGGTGCAATTGTGTGATGTCAGCATGACGTCGTTTTGAGTATAGAATTGTCTTATGGTGCTCTAGTTTCCTGGATTATGTTAACTGCTGTTCATTACCAAAAGGAATCTTCAACACTGCCTACTACATAGATCATTATAAAATGAATACAAACTAATCACATTGGGCTTCATTCCATCTTGGAGCTATGCCCTGCCAAGTTCCCTTGGAGGTCAATAGGAGTTTGGCATGCGTAGTCCAAGGGTGGGACTGAGCCCATTATTTGGAGCTAGAATCAATCTACAAAAGCATCAACATGGTAGAGTGTTATATAAATAGGACTCAAATGTATTGTGCTGTGGTGGATGTGAGTTTTTCTCTGTATGCTTTAAACCATTTGGGTCCTGACATCAAGGTGTGTCCCCTCCTGTGCCCACATGGGACAGTGCAGAGGGCAGATTTTCTGTAGGGTTGTGATATGGGTGCAGTTTCTTTCACATGTTCCCAGCCAGGGTGTTGCCAGGTCACGACAGCTTTTGTACTATACTGTGGAGGGTTTGGGGGCTCAACCAGTCGCCCATTGGGGTTGATGGTAAAATTCCCATTGATGTCAGTGGCAGAAGGAGCCGAGGTACAAAGGCATTTAGGTGCCTAAAGATGCAGCAAAGTGGCTCGTGGGATTTTCAAATGCTCCTAAGCAGGTCAGACACCACTGAAAGTCAATGGGAGTTAGGCACCTAGTGGGGTTTACAAAAGCACGTGTCTGCATAGTTAGGCACCGAAAGACCTCTATGCTCCTGACCCATTCCTGCAGTTAGAGCCACAAAGGCAGATTCCATTGCAGGATTGGGACCAAACGTAACGTGTTTTGTAACTGGGAACAAACTATTGCCTGTCAAAAGCAGCGAATGCGGGAAATCTTGAAGATGGAGGTCTCCATACCACAGACTATTGCTAGGAAATTTTTGTTGTTTGTAAGGAGAATGTGATGATGATTATTTTTAAAAAAAAAAAGAGAGACACGACTAAGTATTAAAACAACAAATGTTTTTCCAGTTGGAATAAATGGAAATATTGATCCAAAGGGGAAAAAGACCAATGTGTGTGTGTGTGTGGTTTTTTTAAAGAATGTCTATTACTTGTGAAGTTATGAGTCATCGTTTTCATTTATTTTCAGTCTGTTCTATTATTAAAGCACAAAAACTAACTAAATCCCCTAGATCAGTGTTTCTCAACTTTTTTGATACCAGGGACCTGCTTGCTGCCTTCCTAAACTCTGTCAGGGAGATCTCAGGAACCGGCTCCGGTCCACAGACCAGTCATTGAGAAACACTGCCTTATATGATTTGATTTTGATGGTTTATTGAGAAATCAGCATAGTCCACATATAGGAGCTCCTTGGCAATCGGCTGTGTTAATGTGACTCTGATTCACATTTTACACATGTATGGCCATTTCCTCAACTGATGAAAATTGGCATAGCTCTCTTGGAATCTAGAGTGACACCAGTTTTCATCAGGTGAGGCTCTGACCTGTAATTTATAAATCATTTTTCTTACTAAGAATCCCAGCTTTTTAGATGGTATCCAAAAGAGTTCTGGTAAGTAGGGTCAGTTTACTTCTCTCAATGACAAATATGACATTAATCGCAGGGTACTTTATATAATTTTGCGTCTCAAAAATACAGTTTCACTCATTGTCACTGATTAAAAAACACAATTAATCTCTTAGGTCCGCACACTGTCTTTCAGATCTAAGTGCTTCACATAACTGAACCTCCTGAGAATTAACTCTCACTTGTATAGTCAATTCATAAATTTCTTGGCCAACATTTACAAGGTTACTGCCCTCTATGGCTTCACATTACCAACATTAAAATGGGAAGAAAAGTCTTCTGATAAAATCAGTGGCTATAATGTTACATTTGCCAGTTACCTAAACAGGAGGTCAAGGCTTATCACCAATCAGAGATGATTGCTACAATATAATCCCTCTCTAAGGCCCCAATCCCCCAGGCTGTTCTAGGTATGGGCCACTGACATGGAATGGCTTTGCAGAAGATAAGAATCTTAATGAATGAAGTCAGAAAAGAACTAGGGCCATTCCATAGGTGCTGAAAATATGGCCCACGTTGCAATGCCATGCTAAAAAGAAAGGATTGTTGTGTCTGGGCATGCTCATTCAAGCCAGCCCCTCTCTTCCTGCTGCCAGGCCACAATCCCTACCAGGCTGCTGTTGGCCTCTTCCTCCTCCACACTATTGCTGCCTGCTGCCTGGGGAAGTGAAAGCGGGATCCAGGCAGCAGCAGCCCTGCAGAGGAAGCAGCCAGCGCTACCAAGCATGCCAGGCCACAGCCAGTTCCCACCCTGCCAGTTCCCATGTCCCAGAGGCGCTTTCTTTGTGCTGCTGCCTGGGGAAGTGAGCACAGAAGCACCTCCAGGGCATGCGTGGCCAACCTAGATCCTTCCCACAACCCACTGGTGCGTTGGAAGCCACTGCTTGGGAAACACTGTGTAAAGGCACTCGTGTAGGAGATATTGGTTCAAGTCTCTGCCCCAAATCAGGTAGAGCAAGGACTTGAAACATGGTCATCCCCTAACCCTTAACCCTTGGACTATTGGCTGTATGGACAGGCCTCTCTTTTTTTTGCAAGCAAGGTCTGGGTTTCAGCTACTAGAGCATGGGCTGCCATAGGACTTAACGCCACGAGAAGCTTCATGGCTGAGAATCCTGAGCAGAGGGAGATACCTCCACCTAGGCCATCAGTCAGGACTAGGGCCCAGCTCAGTGGGAGTTAGGCACCTCCATAATTTTGAGGATCTGGGACCCATGCACTTTGGGAAAGGTTAGCCGTAGTCTGAAGTTGACACTTGCCTTAAAAGAAAAACTACAAGGATGGAGTAAAGTAAAAGTGAATATATTAAAATCTGAGCAGCCCTATCAATGAGAGTGTCATAGGTGAAGAGAGGCAATTCGAGGACCACTGCCCTAGGATTTGTTTTGCTAATTCCTGTCAAGGAGCTCCTCGATCCTTTCGCAGGACAAAGAGAAAAGCTTGGGGTTTTTAGCAGGAGGAGGAGTGGATTGCTGTTTCATGCAGAAAAGCGAGAGATGCCGTGGGTCGCTGTCAATTTATTTCTCATCATCCTTGCATTGTTCTTTCCTGTTTCCCCAACATTGTCATTTCTCCATAGAAACTCCTTACTTACCAACAGACAAAGTTCACTTATAGCTGTCTTTCTGTCACCTAACACTGAGGTTCAGTCGGCAAATAAGGCCAATTGCAATTGTATAAAACACACAAGATGAACACTGGCACCAATGCCAAAAAATGGGGGAATATTTTCACAGACATGTTACTGAAACAACTTCTTTGAAATTTCAAAATTTAAAAAAAAAAGTGTGGACCCTCCCTTCTTAAGTGGCTGAATAATGCAAGTAGTTATTTGCGGGAAAATGTGTCAGTTTTTCCCTGTTTTCCGTATTTATGAAATTTTAAAAATTGTTGACATCGCTTGTGGATACAAAATACTCATTTTCTGCTAAGAAGCTAAGCAATGAGCCTCTCCAGGCTCCAGACTATTCCTTATATTGATGTCTCCAGTCTTCATTAAACAGCAAATGTGTTCATCCAGGGCTACTTGGAAAAAGCAATCTCTCAGAAGTTCCATGTACAATCTACCCCTTGCTTAAATCCCTCTCTCCAATATTTTCCATGGCAACGAAATTAAATGAAGGCCAGTCACATCATATAGACAATTGAAACCTGCTTCTCTCCTGTGACAAAGAGAGAGAGAGAGAGAGAAGTCCTTTGCCATAGTCCCTGCTCCCTGCCTGAGGGATGTGTAAGCTTTGCCACGGTTGAAAGCCAGCGAGCTGGTTTACTATCTTGGGAATATTTGGAAGGCCCACAATAAGGTAGGAGAAGGGAGGATGCCAGCTCTTTAAAGTGCCTATGAGTTCTCACAATACGTTTGAGATTATAGGCCCCCCATAGGAAATAGGAAGCAATAAAAGTTTAGCAGTTAGCAATCAAAGGAGCAAGAGTGACAGAACCCATCAGTTTGGGGGAGAAGTAAGCCCAACCTTTGGTGTAGCAACAGCACAGAGAAGGTTCCTATGGCCATGTGGTCGACCCGCTGAAAGTTTAGAGGATAAGATATTTACCCGACAGCATGGATTACCACCTAAAACTCCAAACCCCGGGTTCCAGATCCTCAGTGATAGTTAGGCTAATTCCTATTTATGGCCTGATTCTGTAGCATTCTCCGCTATACACAGGTGCCACGGTCACTGTATCACACCCAAAGGTACCTCCTCTCTCAATGCAATTTTATGACTCCAAGAATACAGCTGTACTAGAAGGGGGAACCCAAGAGCAAAGGCATGCAGGACTGTTGTCCCACTCAACCTAGGCAAGTAACATTTTGGGGCAGAGAGACCCTTTTGGGCAGACTTATTGCTGCACACCGCACAGAAAATCTAGGCCAAAATTTTCAAACATGCCTGCTAATGGTAGGCACCTAAAATTATAGCTAGGCAAGTGACCTATGCAAGTGATCTGATTTTACAGCACCAAGTACAGTGGGGTTCTGGGCCATGCCTGCGGCTCCTAAGCACTATAATAACACCAATAATTCCTTTTCGTCGGTGGAGTTATGTCTATTAGAGCTGTGTTTCAGACGAAGAAAAGCAGGAAAAAAAGAAAGTACCAATAACGCTTTTATCAATTATTCATGACTAGCAACTCCAGCCATGAATCAGTGCTGCCTGGTGCTGGTCACAAGGAACAGAGAGTCCCTGCACCAGAGAGCTTACAGTCTAAGGATCAGGCATGTGACAACGGCGTAGCTAGGTGGGAAGTACAAGGCCGCGATGAGACAGTACGGGTCAGCATGAGGGACATGGTGATCTTAGCACTGCCTGACCACTGTTGAATTATTTTAGGCATGTGGCAGAGGAGAGTTTTAAGGAGCTGAAGGGGTGTTCTGTCTTGAGCCCCAGGAATGATAAGCATGGTTTCAGGGGTGGGGGGAACTCAATTTTTAATCATGTTTTTGTCTGTCATCTGGCTGGGTTACAGCTTTCTGACCTGGAGTATTGACAGTTTTGTGAGATATGCTACTACAGGGAAGACTTTGCATACACATGGCTTTCCCGCAAAGGTCATTTCACATACAGCGTGTAGGACCAGATGTGACCTTGCTGTTTGGCTACGCTGCTTTGGGTGTATTTTAGGGCAGTCTAGATACTTGGGACCTGCTTCTCCTTTATACTAGGGTAGCCACTGTCCACCTTGAAAGATGACTGCGTAAGCATAGTTCAGCTACTGCGTGTCACGCTACAGCACCACGCATGGTTAAACCGTCCAGTTCTCAACTGACAGTCCTTACCCCAGCTAATCGTGTGTAAGGCACAGGATGGTGGCCTACTCGTCTTGAGGCCTGCTGTGCTTTCTTTTCTCTCAGCCACCTCCCTTCAGCCTCTGTGACTCCCTGATGTAGTGCAGCCCTCCAGCGTTGCCTGTTCCTAACTCCCTCTTCCCACGTGTTATGTCAATATTGAAAGTGTTCAAGGCCCTCTGAACCTGGAACCTGCGCCTACATCGGCCCAGTGGCCTTGGCACAGCCATGAGGTCCCCTGCAGGAGAGCCTTTGGAATGCGCCTATTGGCCATTCCGTGCAAATGACTAACCCAATGGAGCTGAGGCTAGTGATTAGACTTGACAATTTTGCTTTCTCAAGTACTTCAGTGTCAGGGACTTGATATTTAGAATATGGTGAGGACAATGGGTGTGGAAGTTGTTTAGCCTTCTCTCATGACTGCTGTACATGGGCCAGGTCTTGCCACCATGCAGCAGCAGGCTTAGAACGCACATCTGGTAGACCTGTAGCTAGTTGTTCAGTGTTAGTTTCCTGTTTTCACACGTGCATTGGTCAGTTGGTCAAATGTGGTATCTTGCCAATGTGAGAATTAAGCTATGCATCTGGAGTTAAGTTTGTGCACAAGTTTTGCTATCTATGAGCTACTGTGTTGGCAATGTCCAGCAGAGCACAATAGCTATTCTAACTTCTGGTGCAGTCAACCCACCTTGTGCCATAATCATGGTCTTCTTTAGACTGATGGTTAGTCCAAATCCATCATAAGCAAAGTTGCTGGAGCTCCTCTTCACTGTGCACAATGAACACTGCAGCATCAGTGAAAAGTTCTGGTATCAGCAGGTGTTTGACATTGCCTTTATCTCTTAGACATGCACTGGTGAAGCATTTTCCACCTGATCTTGCATGGAGCTGTACATCCTTGGGGCTAGATGAGACAGCGTGCCAAAGCAGTGAGGGAAGAATATTGGTGGCAAAGCGCCTCCTAGTTTGACAGCACTATGGATTTCAAAGCTGTCTACTTCATCATCATTATACTGGACTTGGACTATAGTCTTCGTGCTACCACGGAAGGATCAAATCAGATTGAGATTTTTGGTGTGGAGGAGGCGGGGGGGGGGGGGCAAAGGGAACCAATTCTCTCTTACAATTGGAAAAGGCCCTTTGTGCTGACCAGGTCAAAAGCCTTTGTAAGATCAATGAAGACCATGTAGCGAGGTCTTCCTTGGTCTTGATACTTGTCTTGCAATTGCCTTAGTGCGAAGACTGTGTCGATCGTTGATCTGTCCACACAAAAGCTGCACTGACTGCTGGGATATACCCATTCATCAATACCTTAGTCTTTTGAGAATGACCCATGCGAATGCCTTGCCTACAACACTAAAATGATAGCTTCCTCTTTAGTTGTTACAAACACTATGATCTCCTTTGTTTTTTATATGTTATAATGTTGGCATCCTTTGTATCGTGTGGTACCCCTTCTTCCCTCCAGCAGGCAGGCAAGACATTGGCCAGATGTTTAAGTACAATCGGTCCTCCTTGTTTCAGTACTTCAACTGGAATTTCAGGTTTTTTTCCTGTAGGATTTCCTGTGGCCAGGGAGGTGGTTGCCATTTTAAGCTCATTCATCAATGGTTCTATAGCAATGCTTTAATAGGCTGGAGCCTTGGGCATCACATTTAGTGCTGCTTCAGAAACAGTGGTTTCAATCAAATAGAGTTTGTGATAGAATTCCACCCAACCTTGCATATGTTTGCTTCTGTCAATGAGGTCTCTATTAAGAGATTTGAGTGCGGCAATCTTCTTGGGTGAAGATCCTCTTGTGGTCTTGATTCCATCAAATACACTGCTTAGATCTCCATTCTCAAAGGCTGTTTGCATCTTCTTGCACATACCAACCGCTGTGAATGGGCACATTGCCTTGCTGTTTGTTGCAATGCATTCTAGGCCACTCTGAGTTCAGCACATGTCTCAGGACATATGGTGGTGGAAGTATGCGGTACAGCTGACTTCAGTAACTGGAAGCAGTTCTTCAGAGTATGCTGCAAACCAGTCTTTATCGCATACAGATTTTTTTTTTAACCAGAAGTTAAGATTGCAGCCACATGGCTATTATTCTGAGTGCATTTCATGCTACATTAGCATTCAGGGGAGGTGCAATCAATGACATCGCTTCCCTGAGATTTGTAGTAAATTGGAAACACCTTCCTTGGTCTTTCGTGTTGTTGATGTTAACAGCTGGTTTTGGTATGATGGAATTTCCACAGAGAAAGCCTTTTTTTGGCAACATACACACTTCTGGCCTGTATCACCGTCTGCACTGGGAAAACAGAGAGTATGGAGAACATCCTGTTGGTGTTTTCTACAAGTGACAGTTCAATCCAGTTGGTGCCAGGGTCCAGCTCTGAAGTGTCTCCACCAGCCCTTCTGGAGGGGACCACCTTGGAAGCACGTGTTGGGTAATGCAAAATCGTCGGTGGGTGCAGCGCTCCAACATTCTTTACCCATTGTCGTTCATTTTTCCCATCCCATGGTGACCAATGCATAGCGACCACATCTTGTGATCTGACCCAACTCTAGCACTGAAGTCTCCTGGTAGATAGAGGTCCTCACCCATTGGTAACTTACTGATGACACCACGGAGTTGCTGATAGAGCAAGTCCTTTTTTTCAGAGGTGGAGGAAAGTGTTGGGCCATATGGAAGGGTGAAAATGACAAAGCAAACGGTGAAGGATATTCATGTTGCAACGGGACATTCAACCACAGGTTCTAATAAGGTTTTGACTGCAAAACTCACCTCGGGTTCGCAGCAATCTTGTTTGCTTTTTCCAAAGTCGAACGAGATGTAAGCTCATGTAGTGAACCTGGGGCAGCTAGGCTGGTTTCGGAGAAGTGGCTATGTCTACATCAAGCATCTCCAGCTCTCCGTCAATGATGGAGGCCTTTCTTGGATCACTGACCACCTCTAGATTGTTTGTTTGTCATTCCTGTGCATGTACAAAAAGAGCAACCAGCATAACCAAACCTTTGGCATGTCTGCCTTGGCAGACACTAATAAGCAGCAAAGCCCCCACCCTTGGCAGCACCAACTGGGCCCAAAGTCTTGGAGGCCAAGACATTCAGAAGCCAGCATGGCTGCAGAAGATGCCAGAGGGCAGAGCTGAGTTGCAGTGCCGTGTGTCTAACATTTTTCCCCACCTTGCATTTGGTTCAGGGTTTACACCTCTCACCTTTATTTGATCAAGAACTCGCTGCAGGGCAGCAATGCCAGAGGGAGATGCTCCTTTATGGGTACTGGTTTTCATTCAAGTGGGTATCTGGCATCCCGGCCTCCTGCCCCCCCTCCTCCCCATCACTCAGCGAGTGGTGGGGTTCCTGGTTTAGGTACCGAGCACCCGACCCATGGTATGTTGTACTAGGTTCCATGGTGCCAGGAGCAGGCCATAAAGGCCTGACCTGACTGCATGTATACCCTGGACCTTTTATACTAACAGGGTAAACAGCAGAGATTTTAAAGCCAGAAGGGACTGTCCTGATCCTCGAGGCTGCTCTTCTGCATAACACAAGGCAGAGAATTTCACCCCGGGATTCTGGCAGTGGAAGGCATTTTCCCTCTAATTTTCAGTGAATTAGGCAACATCTTTCCTAAGAATGTTGCAGCATTGCCATTGTTAATCTCTGTTTTCGCGCCTCTTTCATCCTGATTCTCAGAGCTCTGCGCACCCATGGCTCCCATTGAAGTCAAGCTCTGTGGTCAATGGAAGCCTAGGGGGTGAGCCGCTCTTTCAGAAACCAGGCCATTCGTAATTCAACTTGAAGGACTGTGTCTTCCCCCACCCGCCGGCCATCAGCTGCTTTCCTTTCAAGCACATCCAACACCATCTGTAAGGGATCGAGGCTGTGAAGCGGAGCTGCTATCTGGCTCCTTCTGCCCTGCTTGGAGTCTTTTGTGTGGGCTGCCTCCAGGAGACTTTTTGAACATTTTTAGCTTGAGCTCTGTGCCCTGCAAAATGGAGCTAATGCTTTACTGATGTCTGCGGTACAGATGGAACTTTTCAATAAGATTGCAGTGAAAGAAACCAGGCCCTTTCCCCCAGAGGCTTGATACAACTGTGTGTGTCGAGTAGAAGGAAGCTGCCTATTTGCAGGATCTGTCTACGCGGCAGAGGTCTGAACGCAGCCTGTGTAGCCCTACCTGAGCTGGATTTGCCCAAGCTAAGCCCTGGTACCGATAGCCGTGAAGCTGCAGTCGCGCGTTCCGCACCACAGGCTGGCTACCTACCTGAGCACTGACTCAGGGCCCCCGGGGGAGGCCTCTACGCAGGCTGCTAGCTCAGGTTGCAAGCTGCCCCGCGATTAATGCCTGAGCGAGCTACATGTTCTGCACTCACATCGCCCACTTGCAGTGGAGAGGAACCCACGGACGCCGCGCCCAGTTTCTGTCCCGGCATCTGGGAGAAAGCAGCAGGCCGAGGTGCGTGAAATCTCCCAGGCTTGCTAACTAGCCCTTCGAAAAAAACCACCTCAGCTTAGTCACCATATAACCGTGGCGGGAGAGAGTCAAACTTCCATTTTAAATTGAGGGCCCGAGGCTGGGGCAGAAGAGTGGGGCTCCGGCCTTCACCCCGTCAATTCCCAGCAGAGCTAGGAGAGGCCGAAGGGAGGTTTGCACACTGATCTCGTGGCATCATGACTGCTGGGTGAGTGACAGTCACCTTCATCCAGGGAGAAAATTAACCTCACCTTTAGCCCCACAGCTATTCTGCCCTTTGTTTGGCTTCCTTCCCCTGCTGTCCTTTCTCTGGTTTTCTCCCCCTTCCCTGTCTCTGTGTGGCTCTTCTTTTCTCCCCTCTGCATTTCCTTCCCAGGAACTCCTCCTTCTCCCCATGGGAGGTCACAGCCAGTGCCTTCCCAATCCTGTCGGATAAGATCTGCACTGGGGAATGGTGATTCCCTGGCTGGGATGATTTAGTTGGGGATGGGTCCTGCTTTGAGCAGGGGGTTGGACTAGATGGCCTCCTCAGGTCCCTTCCAACCCTGATATTCTACGATTCTATGAGTCTATGATACGGACAGTGGTAGCACGAGATGTTAGACTTAAGAGTGTAAGTACGTGGGCATGTTCACACACCTCGAAGCCACTGTTTCAGGCTGGCTGCAGACTCAAGCAGCCATCACTGTTTCAGTTACTCTCTGGTCACGTGGGGGGAAGGGGAGGGGCAGGGCCATAAAGTGGGCGGGGCCTAAGGTTGCCAGGTTTTCGACCAGGACGTCCGGTTGAAAAGGGGAACCTGGCAGTAACCGACCGCCACCACCTGGCAGGAAGGGAAGAGCAGCAACTGCGGCTCTTCCCACCCCCCAGCCTGATGGAGAGACCTGGCTGCTCCTGGACAGCGGCAATAACCTATCTACCACCCCCCACACCCCACTGTGCCCCGATTTCCCCAGGCCTTTGCTCCAGGGACAGACACCCCACACACACCCCTCTGTGCTCCAGCCCCTCGCTCTGGGTTCCCTGCATCCTGCTGTGCCTTGATTAGCCTGGCACCTCGTTCTGCTCACCTCCCTCCTGCCCTGCTGTGCCCCGATTTCCCTGCCAATTACGCCAGGGACACCCCCACCGAGCTGTGCCCCAATTTCCCCAGCCCTTTGCTCCAGGGACAGACACCCCCATCCTGCTGTGCCCTGATTTGCCCAGCCCCTCACTCTGCCCCCCCCGCATCCCGCTGTGCCCCAATTTCCCACAAATTGCTTTCGGGATGCCCCCACCCCCTGCCCAGCTGTGCCCCAATTTCCCCAGCCCTTTGCTGCAGGGACAGACACCACCCCCACCCCACCCTGCTGTACCCCAGTTATCCCAGCCCCTTGCTCTGGGTTCCCCCCCTTTGCTACAGGGACAGATCCGCACCCCGCTGTGCCCCAATTTCCCCAGGCCCTCACTCCATTCCTGCCCGTGCCCCAATTTTCCCAGCCCCTCGCTCTGGGGCCCGTTCCGCCCTGCTCTGCCTGAGTTCCCCTCTCCAGCCCCCTCGCTCTGGGAAGTGACCCATTGAGCAGGTGTCGAGTCAGCGCCTCCTAGCCCGACTAGGCGGGTGGCCAGTGAGTCCCAGTGGATGGCAGAGTGAGCAACGGGGTGGGGGGTGGGTGGGGGCTTTCTAAAAGTGTGCGTGTGTGTTTCCCCCCACACACACACACTTTTAGGAAGACTCCACCTCCCCTGGACACTGTACTCCAGTGGATGCCTCTCCTGTGCTGAATACAACAAACCAATTTCCTTTCATATGGCACTTCTGGTAGGGTCTGAGCCCTGCCCTCACCCCCTGCAGGGTTGGCCTAGCTGCTCACCCCCCCCCGCCTCCCCCGCACATTCCTCTGCACCTGTTTTTGGCAAATGTGGGCATTTGTCCCATTTGCTCTTGCTGGGATGGCCGGGACAGGGCTTAAAAAAGGGCCTGTCCAGGCCATAAGGTCACCCTGGTTAATGGGCTTTGGGTTCGCTACATGTGACCCGATTTTATGGAACGGCTCGGCTCGCTGCTCAGTGTTCAAGCAGTCCCAGCTCCAACACGTCAAACGCCGCATTGTCTCCAAGAAAACACGCTCGCCCCAGGGTGGGCTCTGTACATGCCACGGTTCAGATGCCAACCAGCTTTGCGGTAGGCCTGTGTTGTTTTCAAACAAACACAAGGAAGCATGTGGGATAGCTGGATGACAATGGGAGACATGGCGCATCGCTTTGCCCTTCACTGAGTTCAGACATTGCTGAAGGGATTTTTTGCTTCATTTTTTGAAAGGCATCCACCACTGGGAAATGACAAAGCATATAAAAAAGTTCAGCGCGAAAACAGGGTGAAAACACAGGGTTAGTATGGGCTCTGAAGTGGCTGCTATCTACCATCCACTATACATGAGAAAACTATTAATGCTTTCTGTTAGCCTATGTGGGGCATGATTAAATGGTTCTGACAACCCCTCTGAACTAGGACCATGAGGCTACAACCCTGTAACCTTCTGCTCTGTAACCATCAGGCCTTGCTGGTTTACCTTCTGCACAAGCTGTGGCTAGACTCTTTGATCCCCTGTGGGAACAGCAGTGCACTTAGAGAGTTATCTTCTTCGCTATCGCTTTGCAGTTACTAAATTTCACAGCCCCAGGAAAGAAAGGGTGCAGGCACTCTGGTTACCTTAAAAGGTGCAATGTTTATGGCGAAAAAGCCATAATGTCCATGAAAAATTATGAAAATCGTAGTGTATTGCCTTTGTCAAAAGAATAGACATCTCGTTCTTTAGAAACTTTGACAGCTGTATGAGCCGAACTAGTCTAGCCTGTCGTCCCTTTTGCTAAAAATCTGATCAGGTATATGATGCTAAAACAGTCAGTCCAAGCCCATATTTAGTACCCATTTTATCACCCTTCTCCCCCGCTTTGTTTTATTCCAGCCCTAATTACAATTCATTTAAACATCCGCTTGGAAATTACTTCCGTTCTGATTCATTTTTTCGTTTTGGTCTCAACTGTTGTTTCAGCTGCTGTCTTCTTGGCCTGGTTATAAATAAAATGAATCTCGTCTGGTCAGGGCCACCCAAAGTGACCATAAAGTGCATGGCTGAGCTGTGGACAGGGCTGGGGAAGCCCAGCTGAAAGAATCCAGTGGCATGTAGAGTTAAGAAAAGAAGCAGCCAGGTCAGCATGATTCCTAGATAAAAGGGTTGGGGGTGCACCTAAGAACAGAACCATCACTAAGCACACAGCTTAATTGTGGGTACAAGAGCCAGCTAGCATCCTGATTAAATGTAAAGTCCTCCCAGTGATACTTAGCCACTAGTTCAGGGGGAGGGAAAAAACCCCAGGGACCTCGTCAAACGTAATAGTTTCTAAGGCACGGTACAACCACTCGTCACTAGTTTGTGCCCTGAAATGAGCTGATTATTCTTCCAAGTCAAGCTTCGGTTGCATCCCCAAAGGAAACAATTTTTGCATCCACAGCATTCTCATTGATTTTGAATGTGGACGATGTGTCATTGAAAGGAGCGTGATTACAGTGACACATGCCCGTAAAATCATTGGCAGAAGAACCAACTCATGACACGCTCCTAATGTCCCTGGCTCTCTCCTGTGTCGTCAGACCCGCTATGTTAAACAAATCAAAACTGTTTTCTGGGGTGGCACTTGACATTGGTGATGGCACAGCTGGAGGTAACAATGTCATTTTGGCCAAGCAGCTGCATTGTTCCCCCAAAGTCTATTCAACTGACTAGAGGACATAAGTGGACCTTACATGGTGAATTGGGCATGTGCTGGCCCTATGTATGGGCATACATTTTACCCAAAGCGACTCAATGGGGAGGCGCTACGACTGCAGCTATTTGTCAATTCCAAAGCCAGAGAACATCACTGTGAGCATCTAGTGTGACCGTCTATGAATGGCCATGAATTTATTTTGCAATATTTGTCCAGCCCTGCAAGGTCCCCGAGGACTAAACTGAGGTCCACCAAGGATTCTCATACCATTTTCTCTTTTGAGCAGCTTGCCCTTAAAGCCCATTGTTTCATCTCATGGCATACTGCTGCCCAGCAAACCAACACTGAGTGGATGCACTTACTGTCCTGGAGTGTTTGTATGGGGAAGCAGTGTTTCCTAGTAGTTAGAGCAGGGGGCACTGGGGAGGTCAGGGTGCTGTGTTCTACTCTCCACTAGCTGTATGACTTTGGACAAGTCACTTTAGCATGTACCTCAGTTTCGGCGTCTGTAAAATGGGACTAAATATTAACTTGCCTCAATGGTGTGTTGTAAGTCTTAGTTAATTTATGTGTAAAGTGCCCTGAATTTCTCCAGTGTGGTGTGCAAAGTATAGTTGTCCCATTCCCTAGCAAAAACCTGGTACGGCTGTCCTATGGAACAGCAATAGCAATCGCCTACCCAAGATGGGTTCTGGCTCAGGAGAGCTATGTGTGCATTGTGAGACTCCCAACAACTCACTGTCTTCTTGGCTGAGCCACTTCTTGGAGTCATTAACAAACTGAGTGGTAGACTCAGGCCTCAGAACAAGCCCGACACTTGGCTTAGAAAAGATCCCGCTTCCAGTAAAGCCATCCAGTCTATTTTCCAGTGCTGCCCCACTGTAACTAACCAGCTTGAAAGCAAGAATGGGCGTATTTGAAAGAATAGTGTAAAACACCAGGTACTAGAGGGCTCTTTCATGTAGAAGAGAAAGGCAGAACAAGAACCAACGGCTGGAAACCAAAGCCAGCCAAATACAAATTAGAAATAAGACAAAACCTTTTACGCAGGAGGTTTATTAACCATTGCAACAAACTACCAAGGGAAGGCGTAGATTCCCCATCTTGATGTCTTCAAGTCAGGACTGGATGCCTTTCTGGAAGGTGTGCTTTAGTCAAACACAAGTTCTTGGGCCCAGTACTGGGCTACCTGGATGAAATTCTGTGAGCAGAGTGAAAGAGAACAGAGAACATTTTAGTGGGTGAGCAGAAATATTTTTTTCCATGTGAATCTGTGGGATATTGCTTGATGGCTCCAAAGTCACGTGTTGTGAACAACTTGCTGCAGTCTTCCTGAAAATGATAAACTGCTCTATAAAGCATGTGTGAATCCTGTAATGTACTTCTGGGTCTTTGCAGCAAGAAACATCACCCCCAGGGCAGATTCACATTTTCAAATTCTCTCTGTCACGCTGAAGCCATAAATACCCAGGAAAACTCCCAGAAATCTGGAGTCCTAGTTACAGAGAGTTCAAAAGCCACACAGAAGTGAATTCACCCAGACAAATTATAATCAGATGGGCATAGACTCGTTAAAGGAGCCAGCAATAGGAAGTAAAAGATTATTTTAAAATAATCAGAAGCACATTGATCTAGAAATGGTTATACTCAAACTCATATTTGCAAGTGGAACAAATTCGTTTATTTCAGTCTCCCTATGCAATGCATTGTGGACTTGCACCAGCAAATGTGCAAGAGCAAGCAAAACCAAACCAAAAATCAATCAATAAATCAGTGCACACTTGCGATGGGCCAGATATCGATTTCAATGGAAGTTGAAGGTGCTCAGCAGCTTGGAAAAATCAAGCCAATTATTTAGGTGTCTCCATGTGGCTTTAAGAACTCTGGGTTGACCTAGCTTTGATCTCATGGATGTCAGTGGGCATCTGACTGTTGGCTTCAATGGGAGAAGAGTGAGGCCAATGTTGAGCACTTCTGAAATCCCACCTTAAGTGCTTCAACTTCTGAGCTTGCAAGTCCTGGCCATAGTCAATTCAACACTGCTCAAGGGATCCAGGTCCCTCCTGTCCAGCAGCTGGCACCCACCTCGTGGGAGATGGGGTTGAGTCACGGTTTGGCCTGATGCTGTGTATTGCTTTTTGTTTTCTCCTTTGATTTACCCCCTTTTAGTTCAAATCCTATTTTTCCTGAGCCTCCAGCACCTCTCCTTCCAGAGAATCCATCCACCTTCCCTCCACTCATCACAACCAAAACAAAAACACACCGGCACTATCAGCAAGTGAGCTACTCAATCTTCTTAAATTCCAGCTCAGGCTACAAAAATACCTGCCCTGTCCTTGCAAAACCTGAGAAAACAGAGTTCTCGCAAAGGTCATGCATTTGGTACCAGCATTTAATACTCAGAAAGGACTGCCTGGAGGTTGGACTAAATAGTGCCTTATCCGTATTCAGCACCACTGCTTCAGCATGACAAAAGAGAAATATAAGGAGAGCAGTTAATTTTCTCTCTGTCTCTAATGGATCTCTTTCCCTAGGCAAGGTGGCACCTGGCAGCTGTCACACACAGCTGTACGTACAATGCTGACCACTGTAAAGAGACGTTCAGGCTACTCTTTTGCTATATGCTTCCTTGAATCTCCAGGAAAAAAAAGTATCCAACACCACTTATCTCGCCTAGTAGAAGAGCTTGCGTCTGGCCTGGATAACCATGGCTCACCTTGCCATTATCTGACAAACTGTTCTTTTTTAGGTCGCGAAGAGGCAAATATTTCTCAGCGCCGTTGTACAATTGTGCTATTCTTGAAATCTAGGGTGCCCTCATTCTCTCTGAGAATATCTGTTAGAGCCGTTTGACTAACGTCCTCCAGTACCAGGGGATAATTCAGTCACTGAGAGCAGATTCATAGAGCTTGAAGGGCAATTTGTCCTCTTTGTTCCCATTTGACTCACTACCACTCCTTAAACATCTGAAACAAAGTGTCTAAGGGCCAGATCCTCAAAGGTGTTTAGGGGCCTGACTTCCATTCAAGTCAAGGAGAGTTAAGCACCTAAAGACTTTGGAGGATCTAGACCAATGGCTCTCAGACTTATTTCATCGCCCCCCTGCCGCCTTCTTTGTGTCTGTAGTTATTTAAGCACAGTGCAGTGACTGCTGGCTGGGCACCCAGCTCTGAAGGCAGCGCCATGCCAGCAGCAGTGCAGAAGGAAGGGAGGAAACGTGAAGAGCGATATTCCCCAATATCACTTTTCACAGCAGCCTTAGTGCCCGATTGCCACCCTTAACGTCTGTGCTGCTGCTGGTGCCCCGTGGCTGAGAGCCGGCACCCTGCTGCAAGGGATTGGGGGAGGCAGGAGGGAAGGAGAGCTTGAGCCTGGGCTTCCGTCCAGTGAGGGATGGGGGCAGAGGGGAAGGAGGGCCTCAGAAAGGGTGGCAGGGCTGCAGCTGTCCCCTTTACCCCCGCCATTCAGGTGTGCACGGCCCTTGTGCACAAGCCCCAGCCGTCACTCGAGGCTGACAGCCAAAGCGCTTCCAAAAAAAAAAAAAAAAAATCAAGCACACAGCTTGTGCCTCCCTTGATACATTCCTGCACCTCCCTAAGAGGCCTGCCCCTTAGCTTGAGACCTGCTGATCTAGACCTTAGTGACTTAGGACCCTAAGTCCCATTTTCAAAGCACCTAAATCCTTTAGCAGCCTAAGCCCTAATGACTTTAAAAATGGGACTTAGGTATGTTTGAAAACCTTACCCAATGATAACGTTCTCCCGGTACGACTAGTTTCCAGAGGTTTTTAATCAATAAAGAATTTGTAGGGCACTTCACTAATCTAGCCACCAAAATAGCAACTCAGTCCTGTGATGCCAGTAACGATTACCAAGGGCTTGGCTCTCTGTTCCATGTTTTCCCTTCTTTCTTTGGAAGTTGTCTCTGAGCATGCTGTCCTCTGCTAGTGCCAAAACCTGAACAAATTCAGTAAGCTGGAAGTTTTGACTCTTTTCCAAGGGTCACAGGATGATTGTCTTGCAAACATTTAGTTTCAGGGTCTGTCTAATCATGCTGAGACAATGGAGAGGACTGTAACAGAAAACTGGTTCCTGCTGTTGGAAAGCTCATCTTGCCACTTACCCATTGAGTTTTGTGGCCTTGGCTTTAAAGAAATGGAGATGCCCTCAAATTCTAGCGTGGCTTATAGTGATAGGTTGGTGTTTCTTGCACCATCATGAGTTCAATTGGCCAGGTGCCTTACAAATTCCTTTTTTTTGTCTGTCTTAAGTAAGTCTCTAGGCACTTTCTTTAGCTTGTCTATTTGAATCTCTTGGCAGGTTTATTAGTAAAGATTTACTAATTCTTGACTTCAATAGGAGGTAAGCACCCAACCTGGTTAGGTGGTTTGAAAATCCCACTAGATAGCTATCTGAAAATATAGGCTCTGAAATACCTTTAAAAATCTGATCCATTGTCTTTTAAGAAAGAGCTTTAGTCTTTCACAGAATGATTTTCTACCTCTGCACTGTGGAAAAAAATAATTCTCTTCTCCTTAACCCAGACAGTTATTCCCAGATGCTCACATATTTGTTCAGCACCTGGCCATCCTCTTATTAGCGTTTAATGCAAGGAAACTGGTCTAGATCGCCTGAATTCTCTCAGGCACAAGAGGAAGCCATAAACTTTAACTTGCTTGACTCAACCGTCCCTTCCACTGAAACCTGCTCCTGGGTTGAGGCACTCTTCATTGTCTCTTCATCCTTCACTGCAAGCAGCAAACACAGCTGGTTAAGACATAAGCCTCAAGCTCTCGTTACCCTGTCTTCCTTAGGAGAAAGCTGACTTCTGTGCACTTCCATCATGGTTCAAACTGCGATAATTTACTATGTGCCCGCCGTATTCTCTTTCTCAATACCATGTTTTTTACAAAGCTCAAAGCACTTCTGACGTTTGTGTCTACAGACAGAGGAATTGAGATGCAGCTAAAAATGGAGGTAGCACCACCCCTCAATGTACGGTGCAGTATGATGAGTGGAACTGGAGCAAGAGGTGAGATTTCAGGAGGGACCTACTTCAGTATCGCATCACGGGGGCTCAGGAATGGAGGCTTTTGAGTCTAGACTGCTGCCACTCAAACTCTAGAGCTCCCGTCATGTAACACTGGCCACTCAGCATAATTTACTTAAAGATCTTTCCCACAACTTTGCCTGCCTGTTGCATTGCTTCTTGCTAATGAAATGGTGACGGGGTACCTGCTTTCCTACTTTAAACAAAACCGTGTAATCAATTGCTGAAGAATTCCCAGGCATGTTATTAAGTTGTGGAGGCAAACGTTTCAAGAATATCTGCTGTACTTTTTTTTTTTTAAATCTGCGGATACGGTCAGTTTCATAAGCAACATCTGACTAAATGAAACTGATAAGCAAACAAGGTCAAATGTAACAAGTTAATTAAATCTAAATAAACGCGAAAGAATGTGCATTGTATCACAGTACATATACATCATTCATAAAATAAAATATGCATTAAGTCTTGAATTTGATCTTGAATTACAATATTCCTCTATGAAAAAATCATGGATACCTTAGAAATAAGACTAGATCCTTTAAATGTAAGACTATGGTCCAGTTGTCAGGACAGGAGACAGGGAGTCAAGACTCCTAGGTCCTAATCTAGTCACAGTGTAAATTCCTTGGGGGGCAGGGACTGTGTCTCATACAAAGCTGAGTGCACCGATGGTGCTTAACAATCAAACATAATAATTACCACTGAGCATTCCAGTTCTGCCACTGATTGGCAGAATGACACAACTTTTCTGTGCCTCAGTTTACCCATTTATAACTGTTCTATCCTACGGGGGTGTAATGAGGCTTAATTACTGTTTGTAAGGTGCTTAGAGCTTCTTGGGTGATAGGTGCTATAAAAGTATTTTAAGGCCTTAACTTTCTCTTGACAATCACCGTTCCCCCCCCCCCACACACACACACACACTCCCTTTAAGGCTGACTGGTCTGTTTTTTCCTTACTGTAACTGAAGGAGCCTCTAGGTCTACTTACAGTCATATGGTTATAGCCAGGATATTTCAGACTTGTTACGTGGCCTGTAGTTTTTATTCGGGAGTTTTCCACCTCTGGAACACTGTTATTGCTTGCACGTGTTCTGTTTAGCATTCACACACCTGCCTGGTGACTTGTACACGGATACCCTCATTTGCATAAAAGCCGAAAGTTCAATCTAACAACTCTCTTGAGGACGCTGGGAGTCCTGCAGAGCCAGAATAAAGAGTGCATTTTGCTCTGCAGTGGTAAAGGGACCGGGAGACTGCTAACTCTTCAGCACTGACTGCATCTGTGTTCTGTACAGCGCCCAGCACAGCGTCATCACAGAACAAATAATAAATAAACCCACATTGCTAAAGCCTTTGTTCGCTATATATACAGGGCCTGATCCTTAGCCTTCAGTGGCTCCAGCTCCTGGCGGTCCCCCCCACCACCCTCAAAGTAGGAATAGTGGTTCTATCTCACTAGCATAGCAGTTGTACTGGAGCTTGGAGGGGGTGTGGGCAGAACATGCTGTACTTCAGCAAGCTTCACTGGTAGAACAGCCTCTCTTGGAGGTGATTATAGGTAGCAATCAGAGAAAGCCCTGGGGCTGTTGTAACTTGGCTTAGAGAGGAAATGGCACCTGGGTGTCCCCCAGGGGCAGAGGGAGCGAGTTAAGAGGGTGGAAAGAAAGAGGGTGCTGCCCAGGTCCTACACCAAGCAGAGCTTGACCAGACTTGAAGGTCTAGCCCATATTTGAAAAGTGCTTGCCCAAAAATGACTTGACCTGTCACATGGCAGTGCGGAGCTTAGTACCAGTGCTGACCAAGCCAGTAATTAATGTAACCCCAATGCGCTCCTTAGGTTATGTGGGGTTAAAACACAAAAAGAGAGATATGAGAAGGAAACGTCACTTCACAGGAAAGCTAGTAGTGACTGTATTGTACAGCATGTTACGACTGATCAGGAACAAGACAATGTTTTCTTGCTGTACTTCACTGGGAAATACCTTTGTTGACGCCACGTTGACGATGTGACTGGTCCCTACAACCATGGTTTGGTGCAGTCTCACAATACTTCAGACCTTCCCTCTGAATAAATCTCCTCTTCAATAGCCTCCTTTGGGAGGGGATGTGGCTTTGAATGGGCTCAGGCCATTTCTTCACTGCGGCAGTCATGTCTGACTACCTGGACTAGCCTAGCCTGGGCATGAGTAGCCACACGCAAATGACTGCATCCTCATTGGTGCCACGCTCCCCTGTGCCCGTCGCTAGGACTTCTGGGGTCACAACCCATGGGTCTTTGCACTGTAACAAGTTTAGCTGCTCTCTGATTCTTCCCCAGGGAATTGTGGGAGAATGGCTGTGTCTTTCTGGGCACATGGCAGGAATTGTGGGAAGGTATTGGAGGCCTATCAGCATTGGAGTGATTTAGCCTGCAGCTGCACAGTGAAGTGGGTGGGTTAACAGCCTTATTGAAAGCCTCATGAAGGCTTTAGCCTATACCCTGGGGGTGGCCAGCTAGCCTGGGCTGAAAGCACCATCGAACGCATGTGAGAGGACTTTGTATGTGGACAGGCGGGCGTTAGGGCCAGCACCAGGGTAAGAACCTGGGTTAATTCTGCAGTGAAGACAGACCTGCGTGACTGAAAGCACAATGAAAGCATGTAATTAAAGGCAGTGCCTGTTGTTTAGACTAGGCTTTTAAAACAGGTTAGTTAACATGTTCGCTAGTCCGTGTTAACATCACAGCTTAAATCCTGGTCTAGATGAGCTGTGTGTGTTAGAGAGAGAGCTGAGAGGAAGCAAATGTGTGGCTAGCTGTGGCCGTATTGGTATGACATAGAGGCTGCCTTACAAAGGGTCTCCTGTTCTTTGCAAACAACTCTCATCTCAACTCTCATCTCAACTCTCATCTCAACTCTCATCTCAGACCTCATCCCTTACACTTACATCTCATCTCAACTCTCATCTCAACTCTCATCTCAGACCTCATCCCTTACACTGAACATGTCTTGCAGCATATTTATCCGAGAGGGGTAACATTTAAGGTATCTACAGAAAGCTTTTAACTTCCTGGGACTCATCATCATTGCGAGGTACATATACAGGTAATATTTAAGGAAAAATACTGAAAGTATGGTTTATAGTCTTGATGTAAAAGTCCCCAGGGAATAATATGGCTAGGTGATGGACCATTCACCTCCCTAGTTAGCTGGTGATGCAATGCCAAGCTCACTGGTCTAGCCACGCTCCATCCCATGACTATCAATGGAAAAATCACCAGAAACAACTGCAAACAATCGAAATCACTTGGAGATGGAAAAGGAATATTCCAGGCGATGAAGATTCACCCTGTCTATGACTAAAGACAAAAGACTGCTTTGTTAGATAGGAAAGGTAACTATTAATAAGTGTGGGCCCAGATTCACATTTCATGGTTTTGTTTTGTATTGCAACCATTTGTTTCCACCACTCCCTCTTGTTTCTAGCAGAATCTCTATCCTTTCTTAAATAAACCGTCTTTGGTTTCACTACGAGTGCTGTGTGTACACAGGAGTGAGGTTTAAGGTGAAACTGATAAATTGGGGTACCCTGTTTTTTGGGGGGCAAAGGATCTGGGATTTCTGTGAGTAGCTAGAGTCAGGGGCAGGACATCACAGGGGAATGATTCAAAGGGATTGGGGAACTGGGATGCACCTATTTTTAACCTACAAGATGAAGAGGGGGCTAGCAAAGCCCAGAGGAGAGGGCTTGAATGCTGAAAGGCTGATATTAAGGAAATGACACCCCAGTTACCACAGGCAAGACCCCTCACGCTAGATGCAGGGGGTACCCTGAGAACCATGGGTCTGTCTCTTCCTCCGTGCCCATGGATTTTATTTGTTGTAGCTGGTCGCTGTCAGCCCAGTGCAACTCTCCACCTCATTGAGAGGATCAGCCAGCTCCAGCTACACCCACATCACACTGAATTGCACGTTGAAGAACAGTTGCAAGCACTGAGCTCTGAGCCACCTATTGTTTCCACTTCAGTGATTGCACACTTGTGTTCAAGCTCCATTCATTTATTTATGTATACACTTCACTTGGAGCTGCAGAATCGTAAAGAACTCGGTTCATCTGAAAAAGGGTTTTTTCCGTTGAAGTCAGAGCCTTTAATCTCCCGTTATTAGCTCACAAATATTCTTTTGTGGGCAGCTGACACTGGATTGGACAAACTGTTTTATTTGGTGCTTGGTTTAATTAGCTGTCTTTTGTTTTGTACTCATTTTTGCAGCTCATCACAGTAGAGCCTGAGACTTACGAACGCCTCAGGAATGGAGGTTGTTCGTAACTCTGAACAAAACGTTGTGGTTGTTCTTTCAAATGTTTACAACTGAACATTGAATTAATACAGTTCTGAAACTTTACTATGCAGAAGAAAAATGCTGCTTTTAACCATCTTAATTTAAAGGAAACAAGCACAGAAACAGTTTCCTTATCTTGACAAATCTTTTTTTTTTAAACTTTCCCTTTACTTTTTTAGTAGTTTATGTTGAACACAGTACTGTACTGCATTGGCTTTTTTTGTCTCTGCTGCTGCCTGATTGCGTACTTCCGGTTCCAAATGAGGGGTGTGGTTGATTGGTCAGTTCGTAACTCTGGTGTTCGAAACTCTGAGGTTCTGCTGTGTTTACATTTTCAGTACCCAAGTAACTCAACACGCAAAACAAAGCAAAAAAAAGAAGCCTGGAACATATACCAAACATCTGGGAATGCTGATTACTATTTATCATCTGTAATGCACAAGACTTCCACAAAGTGCTGCATAGCGGTTAACAGAACTCATTAGCTTGTTTGCAAAAATATTAAAATACTGCCCTATTATGTTTATTTCTTATGTCTTGTTAATTTCTAACAGGGAACTCTGTATCTTCACACTCTGGCACACACATTAGCAAACTACCATGGTAAATAAAGGCTGACCCTTGTTCTCATTTAATTCAGTCACAAAACTCACAGGGGGAGCAAGAACTGATGCACATTTTCAGAAATACTTACATTTGGTTGATTTAGCTCCAACTTCTTATGAAAACACCAGTCATCTGAACACAGGTGAATTGATTTTTACCATCTCTTTTTCATAGAATTGTTTTTCTTTTATGAATTTTAACACCAAGAAGTAGCATTTTCTTCAAGCAAAGCCATCTGGAGTAGCATGTGTCACACTGGGAGAGGGCAGCTAACCCAAGCAATCCAAAATCCCCCAATCTGATTCCATCCATGCAGTGTCAATTTCATTCTGGCTCAGAGTCAAAATCTGAAGGGGTAAAATTTCTAGTTCTAGTTCGGAGGCAGAAGCCTTTTGAGATTTTAGCCCAAGATGGTAAATACACCTGGTCAAATTACAGCCATCAAATAATGTATGTCATAATTTGTGTGGATTCAGCAAGGTTTTCCCTCCCTCCCGCTCCCTCCCGCCCCCCCCGCTCATTATTTATCCAATTTATGCAGCTGGTTGAGTATTTTATATATTCAAGCAGTTATACAAAATTCACAACCTTTTTTAAAAAAAATGTTTTGAAAATGTTGAGTGAAATACTTGCAAATTATGTTTCATTATTCACCCAGCTCTAATGGTCAAAAGTCAGCAAGAACTGCTGATACTGCAAGACTTCCATCATTTGGAGCCAAAGCCTTGCAAGATTTCATTGCCATCAGACTGGAACCTGAACTCCACCTTTGATTTTCCCAAACACTAGACCTACTTGACATCTCTGAGAGCTTTTTCCATATACAGGTGTTAAATTACACTACTCAGCTATGAGAAGAGCTGGGTGAAACATGGTAGTGTCAGCTTGTAAGAGTTTGTGTGAACATTTTCTTCAGTTTTGGTTTACCCGGCGTTTGCTTGGCATTCAAGGTTTCTACAACCTACAACCAAACCAGCCCAAAGCTCAGTCAAAACCCCAGGTTCATCCTCTTTTGAATCAAAATCTTCAGCGGGCCCAACTCTGCTGTAAGCTATGCTTACATCTCTGCAAACTTTTCAGTTAAGCTGGTCTATTTTGGGGATTGTAGTGTAACCTAGGAAACTCCTCAGACATGCCATTCCAGGCCCAGTCCTCTGCGCTCGGAGGAAAGGAGAACAGCTCTTCCCTGAAAACCAGAGTGTCTCATTGATAGCTAGCCCCGGGGAAGAGGAGGTGCAGTACAGCATTGCCTCATGGGAAAGTTCTGGGAGGAATGGTGCCTTCAGAGGATATCCTAGGTGTGCAGGCAGGGAGTGTGGCCATGCTGTTATATCCCTCTGGGATCCCATTATGCTACCCTCTTGGGATCTGATGAGCGCTCTACATTGCTCCTTGCCCTCGTTGGGGTAGGTGTGCTTCTGGAGGTACAAGGAAGAAGCAGTCCTGGTGCTCCCCCGGGACACACGTGCTGCAAATGTACCTGTTCTTGTCATCAGGAGCATAAGTGGGGAAGAAAGAAAGGCGCCTTATACTTACACACATGAACAAGCTAGACACACTCTAGCTCTTCAAAAGTGCCTGCTGCCAGCCAGCACTGCTGTCCACCAGAGAGGCAGCCAGCACTCCCCTTTGGAAGGGAGTAGAGGAGAATGGCTGTAACTCAGCCATGTAAATAAAGAGGTTTCCTGAGGGGTAAAAAGGTATTCACATGTATGTCCTCAGAGTCCAAACTGGACTAAGGTTCCCTCAAACCCTGCAAGAAGAGGACCTTGCACTTGGATAGCTGCAAGACAGTAAAACCTCACACACCTGACCCAGATATGTCCCAACAGCAGACAAATTAATATTGCGAAAAAGTGTGTTGGGAAAAAAATCAACTGCTTTTGCATTTCCACGAAGCTGAGCAGAGCTAGTGTGGTCAAAACCCAATATGATCTGGCCCCCTGGCAATGGCTTATTTTTCTGACTGTTAACACTGAATATTTTGTGCTCAAACCAGCGATTTCATTTTTCTTGATCTGAAGTCAAATGTATCATTCCCCAGTGGCTGAGAGATTCCTTTGCTCCTTCTGCAACACTGAGTGCAAGGCCCTGAGCACAAGTGACAGGCCAATAAGAAGCACACTTGGCTGCGGAGCTATGAACTGATGGGTTGTGGTTCAAGGCACATTGCTTGAGCACCTCTGGAAATACTGTCTAGCCGGAGTATTTTAGAACGCAGTGGCATGGTTCAGCTGCTTCATATAAAGCCTGCATTTTTCTTAAAGTTATTTTCCCAGTAGTTTGTTTCACAATTGGAATTATTTGAATAACTTCGCCGCCTTGAGTTTATTACTATGCCTGACTTGACCACCTGTTAATTGTCCCAGACCTGAAGCAGAGCTCTGTGGAGCTCAAAAGCTTGTCTCTTGCACCAGCAGAAGTGGGTCCAATAGAAGATATGACCTCACCCACCTTGTCTCTCTAACGGTCCCCTTTGTCAGAGCTCAGGGTTTTGCTTGGATCAAAGAATTCACTGGATATTTATGAATGTAGTGATTTATTGCAAAAGGTACGACAGGAGATGAATCTGGATATACAGCATGTGAGGGCCTAGCAAACAAGGGGAAGCATTCAGCATCACTTGCCATGTTGGCTTAATTACAGAATCACAGGTAACTAACCTGATGGAGTCATAACAACAAACTACTTGTACGGGGAGCTTGCTTTCAGTTTAGTAAAGGCGACACTGTCCAGTTAACATTTTTTGACATATTTTTTCTTTATTTCGTTCTTTAAAACTAATGAGTACAAAGAAATAAAAGAAAAAGGAAAGCACGTTTAAAAATGACCTAATTATACTGTAATGAGGACTGCACCACCATTACACCTAGTGTGCAGGGCACTGGACTGGGACTCAGACCAGTCTCCAAATCCTGGCTCTGCCACTGGCCTTCTCATGACCTTGGGCAAGTCACTTCCCTACTCCATGCCTCAGTTTCCCCATGTCTAAAATGGAAATAATGATCCTAACCCTTTCCCCCTTTTGTAAAGTGCTTTGAAATCTAAGCCTGAAAAGGGCTACTTACAAGCTAGGTATTATCATTGTCATTACAACAGCTCCAGAACATGGGCCAGATGCCCAGTTGGTGTCAGCTAGTATAGTTCCACTGAAGTCAATGAAACTACACCAGTTCACAGCAGCTGAGGATCTGGCCCCATAACTCTAAACCAAACTTCCTTTTAAACTTCCTCCAACATCTTGCACGGTCTGCAGGTCCTTCTCACTCAGGAAAAACTCACCACAGAGCAGCGTTGCATGATTTTGTGTGTTGTACAGAACACATTTCCATTGACACTGTGGATAAGAAATGCGGTTGTTGATCCTCTGTATAATCATACCATGCTTTCAACATTGTGCAAAAGAAGAAAGCATCCAGCAGACAGACACAATAGCCCCTTTTCAAAGTCAGATAACCGCCACTTTGAATAATGAGTAATAAACACAATGGGGCCCAATTCCTGAGATCCCCTCAGGTTTCATTCAGTCCTCAGACAAACTGCACATATGGCAGGTCTTGGCCAAAAGGTGCGCGATAAATGGGGGGGGGGGGAAATACATCGCTGAACTCACCAACTTCTGCCTCCCATTTCTGGATGAGTCAATATTGTAAAACTACTCAAGAGAATTAATTCTTTAGAAATCATGACATGATAAATCCCAACCCGATGAAAATGGCTGCCCGCTCATCATGAAAAAGGCAACATACCACTCGCCATATGGACACTGGTGAGCACTGTTAGATTAAACCACATGAGTTTCAAGAAACTAAGACGAAGAATGAAATTAACTAAAGAACAGGCAAAGACAATAGAGAGCTAAGTAGGAGCCTATGCCAAGGCTCTGAAGCAACGAGTGAAACCCAGAGAGATGAAATACAGAGGGTTCTTGTGAGTGCCAAATTGATAAACCATGGATAACTTTCCAGTTGTAAAGACCTGCAGAATACAGATCCTGGACTTCAGAAAAGCAGACTTTGACTCCCTCAGGGAACTGATGGGCAAGATCCCCTGGGAGAATAACATGAGGGGGAAAGGTTTCAGAGTAACAGCCGTGTTAGTCTGTATTCGCAAAAAGAAAAGGAGTACTTGTGGCACCTTAGAGACTAACCAATTTATTTGAGCAAGAGCTTTCGTGAGCTACAGCTCACTTCATCGGATGCATACCGTGGAAACTGCAGCAGACATTATATACACACAGAGATCATGAAACAAATGAGATCATGGAAAGGAGTCCAGGACAGCTGGCTGTATTTTAAAGAATCCTTATTGAGGTTACAGGGACAAACCATCCTGATGTGTAGAAAGAATAGTAAATATGGCAGGCGACCAGCTTGGCTTAACAGTGAAATCCTTGCTGATCTTAAACACAAAAAAGAAGCTTACAAGAAGTGGAAGATTGGACAAATGACCAGGGATGAGTATAAAAATATTGCTCGGGCTTGCAGGAGTGAAATCAGGAAGGCCAAATCACACCTGGCGTTGCAGCTAGCAAGAGATGTTAAGAGTAACAAGAAGGGTTTCTTCAGGTATGTTAGCAACAAGAAGAAAATCAAGGAAAGTGTGGGCCCCTCACTGAATGAGGGAGGCAACCTAGTGACAGAGGATGTGGAAAAAGCTAATGTACTCAATGCTTTTTTTGCCTCTGTCTTCACGAACAAGGTCAGCTCCCAGACTACTGCACTGGGCAGCACAGCATGGGGAGGAGGTGACCAGCCCTCTGTGGAGAAAGAAGTGGTTCCGGACTATTTAGAAAAGCTGGACGAGCACAAGTCCATGGGGCCGGATGCGTTGCATCCGAGAGTGCTAAAGGAGTTGGCGGATGTGATTGCAGAGCCATTGGCCATTATCTTTGAAAACTCATGGCGATCGGGGGAGGTCCCAGATGACTGGAAAAAGGCTAATGTAGTGCCCATCTTTAAAAAAGGGAAGAAGGAGGATTCGGGGAACTCCAGGCCAGTCAGCCTCACCTCAGTCCCTGGAAAAATCATGGAGCAGGTCCTCAAGGAATCAATTCTAAAGCACTTAGAGGAGAGGAAAGTGATCAGGAACAGTCAGCATGGATTCACCAAGGGCAAGTCATGCCTGACTAATCTAATTGCCTTCTATGATGAGATAACTGGCTCTGTGAATGAAGGGAAAGCAGTGGACGTGTTGTTCCTTGACTTTAGCAAAGCTTTTGACACGGTCTCCCACAGTATTCTTGCCAGCAAGTTAAAGAAGTATGGGCTGGATGAATGGACTATAAGATGGATAGAAAGCTGGCTAGATTGTCGGGCTCAATGGGTAGCAATCAATGGCTCCATGTCTAGTTGGCACCCGGTATCTAGAGGAGTGCCCCAAAGGTAGGTCCTGGGGCCGGTTTTGTTCAATATCTTCATAAATGATCTGGAGGATGATGTGGATTGCACTGGGAGAGTGGTAGATACACTGGAGGGTAGGGATAGGATACAGAGGGACCTAGAAAAATTGGAGGATTGGGCCAAAAGAAATCTGATGAGGTTCAACAAGGACAAGTGCAGAGTCCTGCACTTAGCATGGAAGAATCCAATGCACCGCTACAGACTAGGGACCGAATGGCTAGGCAGCAGTTCTGCAGAAAAGGACCTAGGGGTGACAGTGGACGAGAAGTTGGATATGAGTCAACAGTGTGCCCTTGTTGCCAAGAAGGCCAATGGCATTTTGGGATGTATAAGTAGGGGCATTGCCAGCAGATCGAGGGACGTGATCGTTCCCCTCTATTCAACATTGGTGAGGCCTCATCTGGAATACTGTGTCCAGTTTTGGGCCCCACGCTACAAGAAGGATGTGGAAAATTTGGAAAGAGTCCAGTGGAGGGCAACAAAAATGATTAGGGGACTGGAACATATGACTTATGAGGGGAGGCTGAGGGAACTGGGGATGTTTAGTCTTCAGAAGAGAAGAATGAGGGGGGATTTGATAGCTGCTTTCAACTACCTGAAGGGGGGTTCCAAAGAGGATGGCTCTAGACTGTTCTCAGTGGTGGCAGATGACAGAACAAGGAGTAATGGTCTCAAGTTGCAGTGGGGGAGATTTAGGTTGGATATTAGGAAAAACTTTTTCACTAGGAGGGTGGTGAAACACTGGAATGCGTTACCTAGGGAGGTGGTGGAATCTCCTTCCCTAGAATTTAAGGTCAGGCTTGACAAAGCCCTGGCCGGGATGATTTAGTTGGGGATCGGTCCTGCTTTGAGCAGGGGGTTGGACTAGATGACCTCCTGAGGTCCCTTCCCACCCTGATATTCTATGATTCCATGACCTCTGTTGGAAATTTGCCAGACCCACAGAGAATACCATGCTGTGGTCACTGTGTGCATGAAATCTCTTCAGGACTGAGGTTTTGTTCATGGTAAAATTAAAAGGTCCATTGCCCATAGAAATAATTTTTCTTCTGTGTGACCTGGATCCATCTTCATGAAAGATTACACAATCAGAACAACCCTGGTATGACATGAGCTGGAGAGCACTCATTAGCAATCCCAGATCTGATTGTGTGGCTTATATCAAGCAATCCTTGTCATCAGCAGGATTTCCATTTAATAATACTAGTAATTCAAACACCCTGTTGAATAACTTGCAAAGCATCTAGAATTCTCAGTGAGGAGATTTGTCATTCTGCTATTGCCAGAGAAGCCAAAAAGTTTGCTAAAGAAATGCCTTGGTAATTGATTGTCCAGCTGAAGAAGTAGTTAAAGACTGAATTCCTTCAGCAGAATGTACAGCAGAAAACATGTTTCACCATGGGCTTCTGTTTTGCATTCAGTCAAGAACTGCAGAGATTTGAAAGTATTTGAAGTTGTAGGCATTGTTCTTTTTAAAAAAGCAAAAGTAAATATGCTGCCCATTTGGATTAAGGTTTATTTCTTTCACCAGTATTGCACACTGGTGCAGAGACTGATTCCCAGACCACCTGAGCTGAGCTTGCGCACAACTGGAGGATGGGTGGTGTGGGGAAGGTATGTTTAAGCCACCCTTATGCCCCCCGATTCTGGGACTGACTGGTGCAGGCTTGGGGATGCTCTAATTTACCCGCAGCTTACCCAGGGCTCCAATGGGCCATTCCATCAGACACAGATTGCCAGGGCATAGGAATGTCACGGCCATAAGAACAGCCAGACTGGGTCAGACTAAAGGTCCATCTAGCCCAGTATCCTGTGTTCCAACAGTGGCCAATGTCAGGTGCTTCAGAGGGAATGAACAGAACTGGTAATCATCAAGTGATCCAATGGTCCCTCTTCCCTGGCCACCATGCTGGAAGCCAGAAACAGCTGGTGATGTAGGACCAGGGAAAATCCTCAGGGAGCCTGATACAGCATCAAGCATCTCCAGTGGGGACTGGCCTTGAGTCAAAGAAGAACAGAGAGCCTTTTCTTTACCCTTGCTGCCAGAGGGACAACACTAAGGACCTGAATGGCACTCTTGTAGTTCTCTTTTCTCTATTGCTTTTTACTTTCCGCATTTGCATGGTCTGTAATTTATACGTAAAGGGAGAACAAAATGAAAATCAGTTTCAAACAGGAAGCTAGCTCCAGCCCTAAATATGGAGGGATTAGCACCCCCTCTATTATTCTGAGAAGGGGGAATAATTAAACAAATTAACAAACGTACACACACACCAGTGGTCGTTCATAACAAGCCACATCTTAAGTGAAGAATTGTCAAGAAATTCATATTTTTAATTAGAAAGACTATATCCATTAATCCCCAGAGAGACATCACAGTAATACCTAGACCGATGTAAAGTAATACACCACAACATGGTTTGGTTAAATTAGCCCTAGAAAAAGTAAAGTCTCTAGTACTGTGTGACATCGCCTCTGCTTCTGCAATCATGTTCTTCCTCTTCAAGTACCTCCCCAAGCTCCATTGTCTTAACCTAAAGTGCAAAACTCAGGATCTAATTCCACACCTGATGTGCTTCTTCAAATAGCCCTGATCACCACACTGGATCCATTGCCATACTATGATGCTTATTCACTCATGAATAGACTCTATTGCTCTCACAAGGTCTTCAGCACCACTTCTTCAGTTAAGGCCCAAGGGAAGCCAATTTTCGGCATGCAGCAGTGTACGGCCAGGAAGATTACATCCAAAGCCTGTCCACCTACCTGCAGAGCACAGGCAGGAAAAGACACACTACAAGTGATGCACAGCAGGTGGGTCAGTGGTTTCAGGCCTCTTCCCTAAACCCAACACATGGTCCAGAAAGCTAGATCTTATTTATCAAGGGTTGTGGTGGATTCTTCATCAATGGCTGCTCTTGAATCAAGATGTTTTTTGTTTAATTTGGGGGTCGGTGGCGGGGAGAGAGTATGATATGCTCTAGTTCAAGAGGAATTATTTTGGGGTAGGTCTCTGGCCTGTGTTACATAGGAAGCCAGACTAGATGACCGCAATGCTCCCTTCTGGCCTTGGAGTCTATGAAACAATAGGGTCCCATTTTGCCCTGACATATACAGGTACAGAATGGGTGCCTCACACTTTCCTTTCAGGCTCTTACCCAGGCAGCTACCAATCTGCCTGTCCCACTGACATACTATGCCTAACTGGCTCTTTCTGTTAATCACTGTACCTAGAAGAGCCAGTAAGACAGGTGTACTAGGAAGAAACAGGAGCATCTCAGCCAGACACACATACAACATTATAAGGAGCATTTGTAGAGGTCCTTTATTTGCATATCCTTGTAAAACAGACACCTGAAAGAATCATTTAAAAAATGAAGGATTGATAAAGACATAGGCAGTTGATTAGTGATGCTTAACTGAAGTGAACTGGGACAGAGAACTGAGACTTGGATTCCTCTTCCTCACGGATAGCCTCTCCTTCCCCTGGTTTCTTTTTCCTTCTCCACAGTGTGGGGTATAATACATTAGTCCATTTTTCAAAGCAGCCACAATCTGTTTCCTAATTTGCTCACCCGAATTCTGACCTCCTACCCCGCATTTTCCACTCTTTCAAAACCATGGACTTGGCCTTGCAAATGGCATTTATGTTTGTTGATTGGTTAGTTTTCAATTTGTGCAAAAGAGTGCCAATGGCACAAGCAATGCTGAAGTCAGTATATGGGTGCTGAGTGGTGTTGCTAGCTTGTGATAGACAGGAGGTCAGACTACCGGTAGTCCCTTCTGGCCCTAAATTCTAAGTTTTGGGAGGGCAAAAACGTAAGCAGAAATGTGGATGCACAAGTTCAGGTGTGCAAATATAAAGGCTACTTTTGAAACTCTGGCCCATGTTATGCATTCGGAAAGAAAATAGTTGAAGATGAATTTACTGTTGCAGCAGTGGTATTGTATTTCAATTCTAAACTAAGGACAGGAGGAGGGTGGACAGCAGGAAGTAAGCTCATGTTGAGCAGCCTGGGATGGCAATAACAGACTACAGCTTGCAAAAATGGGGAAAAAGAAACCTCTACTGTTTCTTTGAGTCTCTTTTTTCCCTTGGCCTAAGTTGCCAATGTCACCCACCTAACCTTTTGAAGAGTGGGGTTTAAAGACATGGTGAGAGGTGAAATGCTGATTCATTTCTAGCTGTTTTTAGACGTAAGCAACCTTAATTTGCTTATTTTTCCCCTACATTTTTCTCTTCCTACCTATGGATTTCCTAGAGCAGTTTGCCCCCCAACCTCACACTTTCAGATACAACTGTGTAATTTAAAAAAATAGTCCAGGCAAGAACAACAAAGAGTGCTTAAACTTCCTGAAGAAATTCAAAGAGGACACAAGCTCCTGTGGGATTTTCACCTACTTCTGTCCATATTTTCAGTTCCATAATTAGAGCTTGTGTAATTTCATTTGAATCTCTGTCCCATCTCTCTGCAGCTCACCTGACCCCATTTTCATATGCAGTAACACTGTTTCCATTACAGTCCTCGAAAAAGAAGAGTGTTCTTGACCTTCAGTCAAATGACTGAAATCTGGAAGAGCTGCACTAAATTTGTAATCCAAGAGAGAGAGCCTTTGTTTCAGATTAAGTGTTTCCAAATAGCTGGACCCATGCGGCCTGTTTGGTAGCAGCCACTGAAGATCCCAGTGGGACTTAATACTACTCCAAGAACTCACCAAAGGTCTAATTCTGACTAGTGCTGAGCATCCTCATCTCTGGAGCCAAAGTTGGCCAAAGCTAGGGGGAAAATGGGCCCTGAAAGACTATTTTGTGGAACCCCTAAATGTACAAATTATAGAAGGGTCCATTCCATAGACAGGCTGCTGATAGTGTACGGTGCAGCAACGGCGGGGTAAGAGAGGAAGCTTTACATCAGCGCGCCATGCAGGAAGGCTGCACAGTGGTTCTGAATTTTAAATGAGAATCAGAATTTATTAGCAGTGAAAATCTGCTTGTCTGGGAAATGGCACATGCGGAGAGTCAGATACAATGTGGTGAAACCCACCTAAGCAAATGCCAAATCTAAGAATAGATTAGCTGTGTGTCAACCCTGTTGCCTTTTTATCACATATATGTTTATTTAGTAATGACAGAATAGCTGTTACATAAAAGAAAACCACCTGCTGCCAAACAGTAACCTTTACTGCACACCAGAATAAATTTCTTAGCTAATCTATGAGAATGCTGTATTTAAGGTGACACTGTACATACCACATTTTGAAACAATTGATTGTTCAGTGCTGCAATAAGATCCCCAGAAGCGTCTACCACCTTTTGATTGTAAATGCACAGCAATTCGGAGCATTCACTGATAAAGAATGTCGAACAATTCAAATGGAACTAAGCAGACTTTCAATAGACAAGGATCTATCAGTATATTTGGCATTGGGGAGGTGTTTGGTGTATCTGATTTCCCCTCTTTTAGTCATCTCCATTTGCAAACACTGAGTGTTATGGCTTGTTATTGTGACTTGTAACGGCTTTATTACTCGGGTATCTAAGACACTCTTCAGTGGTTCCCAATAACTCATATGTGCTCTGATTTCACTCATCACCTGGCCAAACTGCAATATTTGTCTATTTTGAGGCCACTTTTTCCCTGCCGAAGGGATGGGCTGTGCAGCATGCATTCCCGAGGATGGATGAGCACTGATCCACAGGACGAGGCTGCGCATTGAAAAGCACTGAAGTGGTTAACCCAGCTTATAATCAGCCTTGGCATCACCATAGCAACTTGAACAGATGCAACACTTATAATCACTCATAAGAAACTGCAGTTTCCCAGTGCACATCCACAAGTAGCTGTTATAATAGAGTTTCTGCCTTGGTCATCTCCAAATAGGCGACAGTATAATGCATGGGAAATTAACAAGAGGCAGAAGAACTGTCTCAGACACTACAATTTTTGCCATTATTGCTATGAATCTAAATCACCCGGCGCTTACAAAAGGTCACAACATTTCATACCCTATTCCTCAATCCCCAGCTATATCAAGTATATTTATCAAAGCGTATCTGTGGGAAATGAGATGAGTTCACTTGTTCTGCCTAATAAAAGGGACGTTCATGCAAAAGCGACCTAAATAATCGCATCAGAAGGTTTCTACTGAAGGTTCCAAGTAGCATTTCTCTATTGCACAAGCAAGGGACCTGCAATTGCCCTTGACTCCAATTGACTTCAGAACCGTAGGTCTGATCCAAAGCCCACTAAAGTCAATGGGGGTCTTTCAATTTACTTCAATGGGCTTTGGATCGGGCCCCATATTTTCAAATACATGCATGTAGTGTCATCTGCTTCTTCGTAACTTAGGGAGCCAAGCAAATAATTATTAGAAAAAAGAAAAGGTGTACTTGTGGCACCTTAGAGACTAACAAATTTATTCTGAGGTGCCACAAGTACTCCTTTTCTTTTTGTGAATACAGACTAACACGGCTGCTACTCTGAAACCTGTAATAATTAGAAAGTAATGTAATAGATTATTCTTTTTGCCTAGTTGCAGATTATATTAGAGCAGTTCGAGATTTGGGCAAATACATTTGTTATTCAAAATTATTCACCAGATAGCATTGGTGAATAATGGAACTAGCTGAAATGTTTTGATTTTCAACAATCTGACCAAATTTTTATTGAAATTTTGGAAGGGCGGGGGGAAAGGTGTGGGGGAAGAATTGACCTTTAAAACTTCTTTTTAAAATCCTGCTCTAGTGAATAGCCATGGTTCTGCTAATAGTTTATGAGCTATCCACCAAGCATGCTCAGTCTTCAGCATTCAAGAGAAGTTAGTTAGTTTTGAGTGGACAGATAGGTTATATGATATTGCTTCTGTTTTTTTGGTTGTGTAACTCTTCAACTCAGGTTTCTGGTGCGAATGCTCAGATTTCACATTCACTGAAATTATCTGTTTCTACAAGCATTTCTGTTCACGTACATGTTGATTATTTGCAAAGATTATTTCTGAGAGGTTGATTCACTGGTTTTGTGCGGGCCCACTGCAAGGGATGGATTTCAACCAAGGTGAACACAAAAAGGCAAACTTGACATTTTTATTCAAGTGAGTGTTTCAAACAGTTTCCCATGGCATTTGCTCAGCTCGAATCAAGAAACGTATTTGGATGGAATTTGATAAGCAGTTTTCAAAAGGGTAAAGATTCGCCTTTATTTCAGAGAAACGTTTCAGAAACCTGACTTAAAAACTGTTAGGCCAAAGATTCAACATTGTGCTCACACAGTGGCTAAAAGCTGCCTAGTGAACAATTTCTTGAGATGGAGCTTCTCCACTTCTGGCTTTCTTTTGAGGATCAGTGATCACATTCTTTGTAATCCCTGAGGATTTTCCAGGTCATATATTACATCCACCTGAAATTCTATTTTTCATATGCAAGGTACTGAGCTGCTTTGTTTAGATAACAAAGCAGTCCTAGCTGAGGAGAAGTTCAGGCCCTGATCCTAGAAGCACAGGGAAACCCTTACACCACATGATGGCCCACTTTAGTCAATGGGACTTTATATGAGCACTCAGTTGCACTCAAGAGGATCCGGGTACTTCATAATTTTTCAAGAGCCTGTGGGACGTAAGATGCTTATGTTTTATGGGGCACCTCATAGTCAGCTGCTGTTTCTATAATCATGAACAGTGAACTATTCTTATTACAGGCTTAGGGTTACCATATTTGCATTCCAATTCTGAGCCCTGCTTTCGCATCTCTGACATCTTCAAGCAAATTTCACACTGTTAGAAAAATGCCAAAGAAATATTAAAAAATCTGATGTGTGTGATATTTACTGATGCCACTGGAGGGGGTGAAAATACCTTGCATGATCATATATTTTATTCTCCATCATGCTTCCTATAAGAGAGAAAACAGATCAGTGGCAATTCATTCTTTTTAGCTTTACTTTGTACATGCAAGTGAACATAGCTTCATTTAACTAGCTGCGGTGCACAGACAACTCACAATGTTTAAAAGAACATAAGAATGGCCATACTGGGTCAGAGCAAATATCCAGCTAGTCCAGTATCCTGTCTTCCAGCAGTGGCCATTGCCAGGTGCTTCAGAGGGAATAAACAGAACAGGTAATCATCAAGTGATCCATGCTCTGTTGCCCATTCCCAGCTTTTGGCAAACAGAGGCTAGGGACACCATCCCTGCCCATCCTAGCTAATAGCCATTGATGGACCTATCCTCCATGATTTTATCTAGTTCTTTTTTGAACCCCGTTATAGTCTTGGCCTTCACAACGTCCTCTGGCAAAGAGGTCCCCAGGTTGACTGTACGTTGTCTTTGTTTGTTTTAAATTTGCTGCCTATTAATTTCATTTGGTGACCTCTAGTTCGTGCGTTATGAGAAGGAGTAAATAACACTTCCTTATTTACTTTCTCCACACCAGCCATGATTTTAACCATGTGTTTACAATGCAACTCAATTTTGAACAACGGTTTCATGACAAATTGTTTCCTACATAACTTCACAGAGTTAAACCACCATAGAGTGAGACCCAAATTAAGAGGTACAGGCAAGGCAATGGGGTTTGAAAAGAGATGCACTGTCACAAGATGAGAAGCAAAAGAAGGCTGTTCCAGATGGTGGAAGATATAAAACATGGTTCTTGCACCAGCTGTGGCAGTGCTAAGCAACGGGACTAAAGGAGCCCACTTTCACACAAATGGATGGAGCAGGGAAAGGAGAGGGAAAGATAAGTTCATGTAAGGTCTAAGAACTCCTCAGCAAGCTGGGCTGTGGAGTCTAATATGCTGTTATAATTGTTTAACATTTACATTGAAGTAGTGCACATGGGTCCCAACCATGGGAGAAATAAAACTCAGGACTCTACAGAAAACAAAACCTAAACTTAATTTCCCCAACGCTAATTTCTCCCTACTGTTACTCACACCTTCTTGTCAACTGTCTGTAATAAGCCACTCTCTTCAACTTCAAAAGTTATTTTTCCTTCCTTGGTATCCTGCTGTTAATTGATTTATCTCATTAGACAGACCTCACACTTGGTAAAGCAACCCCCATCCATTCATGTATTTATACCTGCTCCTATATTTTCACTCCATGCATCTGATGAAGTGGGTTCTAGCCCACGAAGTTTATGCCCAAATAAATTTGTTAGTCTCTAAGGTGCCATAAGGACTCCTCATTGTTTTTGAAATAATAATCTGCACTTTATTAAAACTGGCTTTTGCTACATGGGCCAGTGTGAAGTATGTTTATATTTCTCTTGATGAATTTGCCATACCACTCATTCGCATGCACGCAGACGCACCACACAAATATTCCTTTAGATCACATGCTCCGACACCAAATTTCCACACATTTTCCATGTTCTGCCGCTCTGTGACCCTTTCCTGCCTTTGTCACAGTCCTGGTGTTACTCCAGCTGATTTTACATGTTTCAGTGGAAAAGAAGCGAGCTCAGAGAGAGAATAGAAAGAGACCTGGCCCAGCTCTACTTACACAAAGGATTTGATCCTGTTTGTTTTGAAGTCGATGACTCCAATGGTACAGGATCAGACCTACCAGATCAACAGACAAAGCTCTTAAAAAGAGGGATGTAGATGGAAGAGAGGGATCCTTTGTGAGTTAAAAGACAGGAGACGGGAGTGCCCTATTTTGGCCCCTCGCCCAAAAGTAGGGATCAGTTGCTGTTTTTTAAAGTGTAAAACACCCTGCCAGGAATGAGCAACAAGTAAAATCTAGGCAAGAAGAAACTTCAAATGATCTGCAAATAGAATCACTGCTGTCACTTCACACTCTTCGCTGTGCTCCAAGGCCAGCATGACATGGGAACAAAGTGAAAATGAAATTCAAATCCACTGTCTCCTACAGTGAGATAGATAATAGCCAATGTTTTCAGACATAAATGTCTAAAGTGAGGCACCTAAATCTAAAGAGCTAAGCTGCTGTTCCTGATGATTAAATACAAGGATGTAAAACCTGCCTCAGTGTTGGAATGTGAAGTGGTCCTCTTAAATGTCAAGACTGCCCACAAGGGCTTAGCAATACCCTGTGTAACACAAGTTGAAATCAATGCACAGCCTAGGAAAAAAGTGTTGTGCATATAAAAAAAAAAGTTCAGAAATGTTGCTTCTTGAAAACAACAGCGATATATTGTATTGTCCCTGAAAGCCACATGGAAAGAATTAAATAAGCCAGTTGTGTAGTTCAGACAACTTGATGAAATACTCATTCCATTAAAGCTACATTGACAGAAGTGGGGAGAATGAGAAACCAGCATGTCCAACCTGTAGAAACCTCCAAAGCCACAACAGTCAAAGCTTTTATTTGTGGGGGGCATCGCTCTCTTCGCAGGTGCAATCTCTAGCTTTTTTAACCACTCTCTGGTTTGATCTATTTCCCTCTACTTAAAAGATACCCTCACCTCCCTATTTGATCATTTAGTATCTGTGAAACTCCCTTCACGAGTCAAGATCTGGGAGGATCCATTTGTCCTCTCTCAACATCCTTCTGGTGAAAGAGGACTTCGCCTGCATTCTAGCTTCCACTGGAGCGCTGCTGCTCCACTGCCTAGGCTGATGCCACTCTCCTTTCTCTAGGGAATCGGGATGGGGGTATAATGTGAGGGTCATCCAATGACCAGTATTGCCTCTTCACATACTCTAGAGATGGTTTTTAATAATCAGGGTGAACTTGAGTACCTGGTATTGAATGGGGATATTGATATAATAGGCATCACGCAGACTTGGTAGAACAATGATAATCAATGGGACATGGTAATAACAGGTCATGCTGGTGGAGGAGTGGTGCGATATGTGAAAGAAAAAGAGTCAAATATAGTAAAAATCTTAAATGAATCAAACTGTATGACAAAATCTTTATGGATAGAAAGGCTATGCTTGAATAATAAGAGTATAGCAGTAACAATATACTACCAACCACCTAATCAGGATGGTGACAGTGACTGTGAAATGCTCAAGGAGATTAGAGAGGCTAAAAAACCAGAAAACCCAATAATAATGGAGGTTTCAACTATCCCCGTATTGACTGGGAACATGTCACCTCAGGATGGGATGCACAGATAAAATTTCTAGACACCATTAATGACTGCTTCTTGGAGCAGCAAGTCCTGGAATCCACAAGGGGAGAGGCAATTCTTGATTTAGTCCTAAATGGCCCACCAGATTTGTTCCAAGAGGTGAATATAGCTGAACCACTCAGTAATAGCAACGATAATATAACTGAATTCCTTGTAGGGGGAGAAATACCAAAGAAACCCACCGCAATAGTATCACTTCAAAAAAGGGAACTGCAAAAAAAAATGAAATGTAGTTACATGAAAATTAAAAGGAACATTAACACAGTTTCCTTGCAGCAGTTTCAACCATCTAAAAACACAATAATAGAGGCTCAAATTAAATGTATAGCCCAAATTGGAAAAAAAAAAACACAGTAAGACTACCATTGCTAAAAAACAGAGTAAAAGAGTTGGTTAGAGGCAAAAAGGCATCCTTTTAAAAATTGGAAGTCAAATCCTATCGAGGAAAATAGAAAGGAGCATAAACTCTGGCAAGTCAAGTGTAAAAATATAATTAGGCAGGCCAAAAAAGAATTTGAAGAGCAACTAGCAAGAAGACACAAAAACTAAGAGCAAAACTTGTTTTAAAGTACATCACAAGCAGGAAGCCTGCCAAACGGTCAGTGGAACCACTGGACAATCAAGGTGCTAAAGGAGCACGCAGAAAAGACTACGCCATTGCAGAGAAGCTATATGAATTCTTTGCATTAGTCTTCACAGCAGATGTGAGGGATGTTCCCACACCTGAGCAATTTTTTTTTAAGGTGACAAAACTGAGGAACTGTCCCAGATCGATGTGTCAGTAGAGGAAGTCTTAGAATAAATAGACAAACTAAACACTAATAAGTCAACAGGACCAAATGGTATTCTCCCAAGAGTTCTGAAGGAACTCAAAAATGGAATTGCAGAACTACCAACTCTAGTATGTAACCTATCACCTAAATCAGCTTCTGTACGAGATGACTGGAGGATAGCTAATGTGATGCCAATGTTTTTAAAAAGGCTCCAGACGCAATCCTGGCACTTACTGGACAGTAAGCCTAATTTCAGTACCAGGCAAGTTGTTTGAAACTGTAGTAAAGAACAGAATTATCAGACACATAGATGAATACAATATGCTGGGGAAGAGGGGATGCAGCTTTTGTAAAGGGAAATCATGCCTCACCAATCTATTAGAATTCTTTGAGGAAGACAATGAGCATGTGGACAGTTGGTATAGCGTACTTGGACTTTCAGAAAGTCTTTGACAAGGTCCCACACCCAAGGCTATTAAGCAGAATAAGCAGTCATGGGATAAGAAGGAAGGTCCTCTCATGGATCAGTAACTGGTTATAATATAGGAAATACAGGGTAGGAATAAATGGTCAGTTTTTCACAATGGAGAGAGGTAACTAGCATCTATACTGGGACCTGTGCTGTTCAACATACTCACAAATGATATGGAAAAAGGGGTGAATAGTGAGGTGGCAAGATTTGCAGATGATATAAATTACTCAAGACAGTTGAGTCCAGAGCTGACCAAGAATTACTAAGGGATCTCACTAAATGGGGTGACTGGGCAACAAAGTAGCAGATGAAATTCAGTGGTCATAAATTGAACGTAATGCACATTGGAAAACAAACTCCCAACTATGCAAAACAACGTTACCATACAAGGAAGACCTTGGAGTCATTGTGGATAGTTCTCTGAAAATATCTGCTCAATGTGCAACTGCAGTCAAAAAAGCAAACAGAATGTTAGGAACCATCAGGAAAGGATAGATAATAAGACAGTAAATATCATAATGCCACTACATAAAGCCATGGTATATCGACACCTTGAATATAGTGTGCAGTTCTGGTCACCCCATCTCAGAAAAAGACACATTAGAATTGGAAAAGTTACAGAGAAGGGCAACAAGAAAATAAGGGTATGGAACAGCTTCCATATAAGGAGAGATTAAAAAGACTAGTACTGTTCAGTTTAGAAAAGAGATTACTAAAGGGACATATGACAGAGGTTTATAAAATCATGAATGGTGTGGAGAAAGTGAATAAGAAGTGTTCTTTATTCCTTCACGTAACACAAGAACCAAGGGTCACCCAATGAAATTAATAGGCAGCAGGTTTAAAAGACACATAAGGAAATACTTTTTCATACAATGCACAGTCAACCCATGGAACTCATTGCCAGAGGATGTTGTGAAAGCTAAAAGCATAACTGGTTTCAAAAAATAACTAGAGAAGTTCATGGAAGACAGATCCATCAATGGTGATTAGCCAAGAAGGTCAGGGATGTGACATCATGCAGCAGATGTCCCTGAACCTCTAGAAGCTGGGACTAGATGACAGGGGATGAATCACTTGATAATTGCCCTGTTCTGGTCATTCCCTCTGAAGCACCTGGAATCGGCCACTGTCGGAAGACAGGATACTGGGCTATATGGACCACTGGTCTGACCCAGTCTGGCCATTCGTATGTTCTTAAGGATTATTGCCATCCATTTCATTTTCATGGCCCAGCTCAGGGGTCTGTAACTTGGGCCTCCCAGTTCTGGCCTCTGGGTTAGATTGTGACAGCCCTTACTTGGCTGCATAGGGGAGCAAGACAGAGTAAAGCCCTTACCCAAAGCTTGGCCCTGCTCAGATTGTGAATGGGCAGGAAGGTCAGTTACTTATCCAACCCTCAATGCTGTGAGTGAGAAGGGATGGAGAGGGTGGTGAGCGGAAGTGGCCCTCATACTCAGTAGCAAGAGTATCCAGATGGAAAGGCAGAGAGGAGGAAGTTGCTCCCTGAAAAGAGCAAGAGGGAAGCAGGGGAACAGTGGTGCCTCAGTCACAATTCATTCTCCAGTCTGCTCCCGGGCCAATGCAGCTCCATGCCACCCCAGCCAATACTCAGGGCTGATTGTAAAGGCACAATCCAGCCCTTTGACTTGAAAGTCCCTTCTGTGCCAGAACAAGAAATATTTTCGTTCAAAGCGCAGTATGTGGTTAAAGGAGAAAATTCTCCTTAACATTTATATTTGCCTCCTAAGCTGACTCCCTCAGATAAAAGAAACTCCTTTGACCACACAGCCTGAACACAGGGGTGACTCTGCTCTGCTGAGTCACTGCCCATCATCTGGAATGGGGAAATCAGCGCCCCGAATCCAGCTCATTAAACAGCAATAGAAATGTCCCATAGCAGTAGCTCTTAATTTGCAGTTTATTTTGTTTTCTGAGATATGTGATAAAAAAAACCTCCATCACCACAGCTGAGTGGGGGGACTACCAGCCTGAGGTGTCGAAATGCCATGAGAACTACTAGAATCCAAAACCATAAAGAGGATAAAAGACTCTCTCAATAGGATTGGACAGTATAGTTCTTTATTGACCAATAGTGCTAGCCATCTCAAACGGAGCAGGAAGCGGTGGGGCCATGGCCCTGCATGCTATACCACATCCAGAGGAACAGACTGGCTGGTGACGGGAGCTCATGTTTCATCCCTCACAGGGTCTGAAGCCTTGGGCATGTGCATCTGTGGAGACAAAGTGGCTCTGCCTTCTCCCAGTGCAAGCGAGTGTCTGTAAGGCCCTACCTGTCTCTGGGCCTTCGTTTCACTTTTTGGTAATGGGGATCATGTGATTTACTCAGCTCACAGGGGTAATGTTAGTCTGAAGTTATGAAACAAATACTATGGTGATGAGCATCCCAGAATAAATTAATGATTTGGGACCCTCTAATACAAGCTGCTACAGAGATGTAAAGTACTTATGGTTTGGTTTCATTTGAGGCCATTTTCCAAAGGGCCTCAGCCCAGAAGGGGCCTGACCAGTTTTCTGTCAGTGTAGCCTGACCACAGTCAGTGAGCTTGGACTGGTGAAAAGACAGTGTAAGAGATGTCTAACTACCTGGTCTTCAGCCATGCACGCAATAGAGCTGATCAAAGAATGCTAGTCAGATAATTTACTTGATGCATTTTGCACACATGCACAATCATAGTGAACTAGAATATCTGCACTCAATTATTTATTTACTTATTTATCGCCTCTAAGGACTTGCATTCTAGCCCACAACTGAGAACTCCACAACACTGCATCTGCAACTGACCATGTGAGCAAAATTTTTATCCTTTTTAGGGACTTAGATAGCCTCCGTTACCATAATATCTGAACGCTCCAAAATGGTAGCATATTTATCGTCATAATACCCCAGTGAGGTAGGGAAATGCTGTGGGGAACTGGCAGACTAAGTGACTTGCCCAAGATCAGGCATGTGTGTGGCAGAGCAGGGACCAACCTAAGTCATAGGATTGTGCCTTAACCACTGGACCAAGACAAACTTTGAAAATGTGGCCTTAAGGTTGGGATTTGGCTCTCATCATTCTTCCAAGGTTGAAGAGGAGCCTCCATGGTCCGGTGCATTAAATTCAACCATCATTAATTCATGATGCTTTGTTGATACCCAGACATCAATCGATATTATTTACTTGGGTGAGTTCTGAGTTTAACCTATGACTGTAATTTCATTTTGCTACAGAAAAAAGCCTTTCAATGGGGATTAGGAGCATGCTGTATGAAAGCAATATGCTCCAGGATACATTCTGGAGAGACATTCAGCATCTCAAAAATAGAACTCAAAGTGTTTGTGGCAAGGAATATGCTTAATTAGATGCATAGATGAGAACTCACCAGCTGTTCTGCAGACAACCAAAAATATTTGAGATTTCTTCCAGCTCTATGGAGACATAGAGATTGGTTTCTCTCCCTGTTGTTCGCCCTAGTCTAAAAGAGCCTTTGCACATATATAATTATTATCTGTAGCTCTGGTTCAGACAGGTCAGAATGTACACACGATCTATATGCACAGATAAAATTTGGCAGGGTTTTCGGGTTTTTTGTTTTTTCAGCTCTGCTCACTTCACTTTTTGAAACATCTTAGCTACATTTTCATGCAAAGGATTTTCTGGATGTTAGACATTGCACACAGTTACGAAATGAAAATGTTTCAGAGGGAAAAATAGCTTTTCTTTTAAGAAAGCTTTGTGAGCTTATTAAAAAAACCCACTCTGCAGATAAAATGAAAAAATTCCTCCCTACTTTCTCAAGGATATGTGTTGCTTTTGCGGAGTCAGACACCCTCTGTCCAGTCTCCAGTAAATTCTAATAGGGTCCTTCTAACTGGGAAAAAGGTAAATGACCTCTAGCATTATCTAGGAAGCTTGTAACAAATCCATATGATGCCGACAGACTATTCTATCTAAATCACACCTGGAGAGCAGCTGTGACTAGAGCCATGTCCTTTAGTGCCAAAACCCCAGATAGAGCGTAAAAGCCATGGTGCTGAAGAACTCCATAATGTCCTGTTATGTTATGTAAGTAGCAGGTTCTTTATCCACTGGAGGGCAACAACAGGTCACTTGCACACCAAACGCTTGTAGAGTAGGAGCTCCAGCTAGGCAGTGACTGCTCTCATTTCTGTGAAAACAACAGTTCGATAGGCTCTGCATGCATTAGTTTTGTTATACGATGGCAAATGTTACACACCATGTGCTTGATCTCAGAAACATTTGGCAGGCAGTTCTATGAACAAATATGCAAATCAGGCACCGGTGGCCAATCAGATGCAAAATTGACCATTTCTGTGCATTTGTCCCTCGTTAGCAGGCAATGGCTGAAGCGTAGCCGAGGAGCAGAAATGCACACAAAGTGAGCACCTGGCATTTTGGAAATCAGGCTCTCACAAAGGATTTGTTTTCACACTCTGGGGCGTTTTTCCATAAAGGAAGAGCAGACGGAGCTTTCAGATGGAATGACCTTTATTTATATCCAGAGAACAGCAAAACAAGAACAGAAATATCTCCACAGGAGAGCACAGTGAGCATCCCCCTGCAACAAGCTACATCTGAAATGCAAACAAGCAGCTGCCTCATCAGCCAGAAGGGAGACTCTTCTTTCCACTTAAATTGAGAAATGACACAAAAACCAAGTCATGACAGATACAAGATACAGGAACCCCAACTGGGCTCCCATCAGTTAGTTTTCCATGAGTGTTGCTTCTCCCCTTAAATAAGACAGAAGCAGAAAATGGTGCAAACTTTCCAGCAGGGTTTTCTCTTACACCTGCATACAATGGACCTATCTGTAGTTTGCAAGACCCAGGTCAGCCCAGACAAATGGTCATTGTCACAAGGACCACTCCTGACTATGACAGTAGGAACCTGGTTTAAGATGGGGTAGATGGTCCTCTTCTGATGTCTTCTCTTTTGCTGCCACCAGAGATTTAATAACCATCATCCCACCAAACTCTAGGAGCAGCCTCCATCCTTTAAGTTTTGACTCACGTGAGCAAAGGAGTTTGTGGAGGGGGGCCTCTTCTCCATTTGAAATCAGACAGGCACAGAGCTGGCCCAACCCCACTCCCTTGCACTCTCTGTGTTTGAGTAGTTCATAGCACTCAGGGAAATCCAGCCAGGCCTCTGGGATGCACAAAAGTCGGGTTTATCACCCCAAAGCAGCCTGGGGATGCTGCCAGCATTGATGATGAATAGTGCTGACCCTAAGTATCAGGCTGCTGATCCCTACCACCCCTCCTCTGCATAGACAGACAAAGCTGGAATCTGAGGGACAGGCAATATGTGCCTCAAATACAGTGGGCCTCAGTATAACTGCACTGTATTCCTTAATGTGGCCCATTGTGAATACAGCTATAGCATGGTAAAGGCAACGTAATGAAATGCTAAATGTGTTATCCTGTTCAGCCACTAGGTGGTGCTATATGTAAAATAGCTGATTGAAACTCAGCTACGCAAGGCAGAGCATTAAAGCATCCTACGATGAACACATCTGGTGTGTATCTTGCTCTGTGACCAGTCCGTATCTGGTACAGAAGTACCTGCCAGGCAATACTGTGGTGCTTTTATGGTGACCACTGTAATTAGGTCATCTCTGTGACACAATAGTTATATAGTGTCTGTCTGCTATTCCTAACAAACAAGATGCAGGTGACTGTGTCCAAGTTTGTATCAAAAAGGGGCCCGTAACCAATTATTAAGAAAGTACAATGATAACACAAATATTCTGCTAACCAGGGAACAAAACACTCCACACTGATAAAACGTACTTTGCTATCTGATGGAAAGGAAAGGAAGAAAAGAGAAAGAAAAGGCTTTTTGACAGACACTGTAAAGTTCTCACTCTACTTCCTCCATGAAGCAGCATTGATCACCACCAGCCTGGATCTTTCTCTAATTTGCAGATGGAATCCCAGTCCCTTAGAGTGTTTGGCTCTCCTTGGAAATGCCTGTTATTTTACTTATCCTAAAATACCATGCTTAGCTTGGAATACAACCGGGATGTAAGGGTCTTAAAGCGGCACAAGTCGAGAGAGTCATATGAAAGTCACAAAGCTCAGACAATTAGTTTTCATTTGTAAGGCTGTAAAACTTTTATCTTTCATCTAACAGTGGGAGCAACTAGAAGAATGAATAAATGTTCAAGGAGCTTTGAAGAGCTAGTGTGTACACAAAGTAGTAACACTCATTATTCAGTTTCTACTCTAAATGGCATCTATTGGTCTCCCTTGTGCTCGTATGAGCCCATGAGTCAATTGATTTGTTAGGCAGGGGTTGGTGGGTTGCTTAGCACTTAGGCGAATCAGTATTCAAAGTCATTCTCTGAAAATGCAGAAGTCACGTTTGTTACAGTTAGGTACTACTTAACAGATTAAATTATGCGTGCAGTCTATTTTAGAGGTACCCTCATTTTTCCTGATTCTTCATTTTTATTTATCTTGCAAGCAATAATCTTCAATAGAGGCAACAGTTGTGCACCAGGAAGCCTTTGTCTCTAATCTGGTATGATTAACTCTGAATCCCATACTTCAATAGCTGTGGCAGTCAGAATATTTTTTATTTCAGGAACGGATCAGTAACTTGAATCTTAAATTAGTTAGGTTTCGGCTTCATAGAATTCGAATTTCATTTTTTTATAATTTCAACGGATAATATTGATGTTTATTTTTAAGCATTTTGTAGATTTTGACCTATTTGAAATGTCATAATTGCACAAAATTATGAGATTTAAGGGGTTTTTTTTTAAGTTTATCAATTTACATTTTCACAAATGTGCGAAATTTTGGGCAGTCAGACAATTATTTAATGACAGTAGACATTAAGATACAAAGAGTTAAAGCTTTATAAACTCATAAGGCCAGAAGGGACCATCATGATCATCTAGTCTGACCTCCTCCACATTGCAGACCACAGAATCTCACCCACTCACTCCTGTAATGGACCCTGTTGTAGTGTATGAACACCCCATCCTCCTTTGAGGATGGGGCAGGGTGGTGATATCACCGCGATTAGTCTCCCTGGCGGCCCTTGGGGCAAATGTGGTACGGCCCAGAGGGCGGGGTCAGGTACAGTGGCCCTTACACTCAGGGCAACGCAGCCCAGTGGCCAGAGTCAGTCTAACAACCCCTGAGCCCTAGGACAGTGCGGCCCAGCAGCTAGAGTCCATGTAATTGCCCTCAGGTGCAGGGCAGGGTGGCTCAGCAGCCAGCATTTGGCTAACAACCTTCAGGGGCAGTGCAGCATAGTGGCCAGTTACAGCCTAATGGCTAGAGTCAATATGGCGGGGAAAGGTGAGGGCTGCCATGGGAAAAAATAGTCAACTCAAGGAAAAACAACACAAGCACAGTAAAGCAGAAGAGGTTTTACAAGTTGGCAGGGTTTGGTGTAGGGGGAAAAAAGCCAAGAATTAGATGTGCCAGAATGAAAAAGATAATGTATCAAAGGATCAACACTCAGCACTTGAAGGAAGCATCATGAGCAAACCAGGGTGGAATGGAGTGAGTGGAAGAAGGGGAAGAGTAGATGAGGAAATAACAAAAAGATGGTGAAACATAAAAGCCAATTTTTTTTGCATGAACCTGCAAATAAGAAAGTGAGTATTAAGCCTAATCAGAAATGTGACCAGGATAAAAGGAATTTGGACATGTTATCCCCAATTTTATTGACATTTCCTAGAGCTAGTGACCTGGTAGTGTGGCAATACACATGGTCTTCAGGTAGTTCTAACCTTGTTCTGAATTACTCAGATGAGCAAGAGCAGGGAGTGCTATGAAAGCTTTCAGTCCAGCCCCTCGGGGGTGTGCAGACTTCATTTTGTGCTCCAGCATACCCCCCTGGCCAGTGCTTTCTCAGATAATGTTGTGATGGGTGCACTTGGAATACCTAGCTACAAAAAAGACAGATAGATGGACCCCAAAATACAAAGTCTGATTACAAACTGTAAAGTGAAAATCGTTAGCACTTACCAAGGATCAAATCCTATGATAATTTCATTCACTGACCATGGGTGTTTGCAAGAGGATCATCTCCTCCATCGTTTTCCTTTTCACCCCACAAGAGCAGAGGATCTTTTGTTCACAGGGAGACACAGAAAGCAGCGTTAATCTCCTTCTCAAAGTGGAATGTCAGTTACAGCTGCATTTAAGGAAGAGGAAAACAGATTAAAGTAAAGTTGCTGTGGGAAGCTGGGCTACTATAGTTCTGGAAATTTAGGGTCTGATCCCGCTTGGTGGTGACCATCCTGAACCCCCATTGAGTTGAGATGCTCAGCACCACGTAAGATTGGGGTCGTATGGAACACAAGCCAAAGGCTGGGAATTGTATTCTTACATGAAACTGGCAGCATTTCCATTCAAAGCCATTAACTGGAACTCACTGACGCTCTCTGGGTTGTTCGCCCTCCAAATCTGTATTTCTCCCCCTTTCCAGGAAGAAACAGAAACCCATTCCTGTTCTTTCCAAAGTTCCCCTCCTGCACATTTATCCTGATGTATTGTATCCCATATACATTTGGTGGGATACAGGCTTACTGCCTAGCCCCTTGGGTTCCCTTCATCTATAGAACACCTGTAGTTTGTCATGAAAGTGATATCACAAATTTAATATGGATAAGACTATTCAGAAAATGAAAATTAATATGTTCCAGGACAATCTGTCAGGACTTAAACATGGGTGCTAGTGGTCAGAGAAGGGGTGGTCAGGGCTAGTGGTCAGAGGCAAAGGCAGGTGTCAGAGCCAGAATCAGAGTCCAGGAACCAATTCAGGGGTCAGAGGCAGAATGAGGGATCAAGCAAGAGTCAGGTCCAGTGCAGCAGCCCACCATGAAGTCTCTCACTTGCTCAGACAACTTCCTGTGCCCGCTTCTGGCTTAAATAGTGCGGTTGGAGAAATCGCTGGGGCCAGTCATCATCCCCAGTCAGGATCCTCCTAGGAGATGACTCTGGGAGGAGTCAGAGTTCTGCTAGCACCTCACTTCCAATAGTTCTGGATGAAATATCTGGGGGTGGCCAGGGTGTGAGGGCTGCTTGGGAGGCTATGGGCCCATGTTTGAGACCTGTAGGCCCTTACACACTGTCATAACCACAAACAACACTATATCGGAGTGATAATGCTAACGCTTACAACCCTTAAACCCTCACTGTATAGAGTTCATCCAGGAATCATGCTCAGTCAGTGAAGCCAAAGGCACCTGATGTGACTTTTAACTTAATGTTTCATTCAAATCAATGGGCATTATGAAACTGCTTTCCAGACTCATGCACATTCTGCAGCAGTGAGCAGAGCCAAAAATCACTAACCTTTAGGGTAAGCCTGATCTCCAGCTATTGCAATAAAATGTTCTGAAACACTACAACATTCTGCTTGTTTTAAAGGATAACATTATATTAATATTGCAGCGTAGTTGGCATCACTTCCTCTGGAGACTAGTGTGTGTGTATGATTTGATAAGGGATCAGGCCTAAGGAGAGTTTATGTAACACTTCTTTGCTGGGAGCCTTTCTTATTACATGATATGAAAAGGACTTACTCTTTGCAAAGAGAACAGTGAAACAAATTAAGCCCTCAGAGTACTTGAGCTCAGAAGGGAACCTGGTTGTAGAGAACTGGAAATATGGTACAACAGTTTCAATGATATCTAGAATAAAGCAGCAAACTGCAAGGAAAAAATATTCAGAGGGCAAAGGTGGTTACACTGTTCCATGAAATCAGAGTAGAGGCATGTGAGCTTGCTAACCTAAATCAAGCACTAGAAAATACCAAAAGAAGGGACAAAGATATTGAAATATTTCACAAATCCCATTCTCCATTTCAGATCATCTCAGTGGAAAGGCTTAATTGTAAAACTAATAATTCAGCAACCTGGTGATTCAAGCAATCATTATGTTTCCAGCTCGTGTAATAATGCCAAATCCAATGAATTCCAAGCAGATGGTTTATTTAAAGATCCTGTTGTACATGGTATAATCAATATCCAAATTACAGCAGGAATGTTGCAAGGAAAAAAAGATATAATTGTACACGTGTGAAAACCCTCCAGTTTGGACATAGACAGGGCAAGGGTAATCAGCACTTCTTAAATTCTGAGAAATGCAGTGAAAGAGCTGAAGTGCATGTAATTAACAGTGAGAGTCATTGTAGCAAAGCAGATAAAATTAATTATACAGTAAAGGAACATTTTTATGCAGTCGATGTGGTAGTAATCAGAATCAACAGAAAAGTCCAGAAGGAACTGTGTACAATTCGAACAATGATTTGATAAAAGTGTACTGCACAAATTACCTAAATAAAAAGACATAATATATAGGCACACAGCTGGGGAGGGCAAATGGTAATGAAGAATCATGGATTTTTGCAATACTCTAAGTTATTTAAGAAAATAATGGGCCTCATGCTGCAGACTTTACTCATGCCAAAGTCTCATTTACTTCATTCTAGAGGCTTTCTAGAGGTTGCACTGAAATTTGCAATTATAGCAGGGAACCAAGGCCCAAATCCAATGCCCATCAAAGCCAATAAAGATATTCCCACTGACGTCAATGGATATTGACTTCTAAGGTATTTAGGTGTTGCTGTGCTCAGACTCCTAAGCTCCTAAATCACGTTTGAGCGATTTAGTCTCCTAAATCAGTTAGGTTTTGCAACAGTGAGTACAACAACATCTAAAGACCTTTAAAGATCTGGGCCCAGATTCTTTTGTTATATATGAAAAATAATATGTAACCCCACCAAAGTTCAGCCATTTACACTTTGAGTAGAGAGTTAATTTTCCAGGAGTAAATCTGTACTTTAGGAGAAAGGAGAAGCTAAAATGTCCTTCTTCTGAAATGTAGACTTGCAATCTAGCATTTCCTTAGGATTCTTCTAGCTAATAAGTGGCTTGGTTCTAACAGTTCAAAGTTTGCATCCACAGAACTGTGGCCAAAACCTCAGATGGGCTGAGGCTCTGGCACATAATGTCCAAAATGTAAAATTATCTTTAAGTTGCATTTCAAAAGTATAAGTCTGAGATTTCCCTATTTTAATGTATATATTTATGAATGGTGTTTCCCAATTTCCCCTGCATTCTAATATTAGTTTGGTTTGGTAATATACATATTGTGACAATCTTAACTCTATATTGATGAAGTATTTTATACTGGAACCAGAGACGACCCTTGCTGCGGATGGGTGGGGGGCGCAGTGAGGGCAGCTGGCTTTAGCAGTGTTACTGAGCATGCTCAGTCTGTGTGAATATGCTCAGTACAAACCCAGCATTAAATTGAGGGGGAGGGGCACGTGACCCTGCATACCCCCTTGCCCCCTGCCTTCCTCACACGTCGCCTCTGGCTGGAACGTATATGAAGATCAACTTTCATCTAGACCTTTTGGGTAAGTGGAAAATTCAGCTTTAAATTTCCATGAGACAGAACTGTGATGAGATTTTGCCCAGATTCTGCACTGTGCCCCCTTAGGTATCGCACTGCTAACACTGAGCAACCTAATCCAATGAATAGGGAACCAGACTGTGACTTGGGACATCTGGATTCTGTTTTTGGCTCTGCCACTAACCTTCTGCGTGACTCTGGCCAAGTCATTTCACCTAGCTGTACCTCTGTTTCCCCTCTCAAACTTCTTTCTTGTCTAGTTAGATTGTAAGCAATTTTCGGCAGAAACTGTCTCTTACTATGTGTTCTTATAGCATCTTTGTTGGTCCCTTTAGGTTCTACTATCACACAAATAAGGGAACGATAAAACAAAATAATAATAATTAATAGCAGACCCTGGCAGTTTTGTAGGGGAATCCTCTAGTGGGGTATAGACAATGTTGCAGTTTCTGTACCCTCCCCCCAACCATGCTGTCAGTGGAGAGAGTGTGGCTGGAACAAAAGTAGGGAAGGGGTGGATGGGTCTCCTTCACACTCATCTGATCCCTAGCTAGTGTTTTGACACCTCCTGACCATCAGAGGCCAAAGGCCTCTCCAACTTGTAATTAATTATGATTGTTTAGTTTGCTTCTAACCATGCTAATAAATCCCTCAAAATGGCTGTTTGTTAGTATGTACTGAATAACAGAATAAAATGTTTTAAAAGACTTATTATTAGGACTATGTGAAAAGTTGTATCTCAGAGCATCATGTTGAAATAACAGGAGGGGACTTGCTGATCGGAAAACATCCAGCTAATTTTTTTTTAAAAGGCTACAAACCAAAACCAAACCAATTAAAATGAAACAAATGTCTGATTGGTTCAATGAAATTAGCAACACGGAGATGCAGGAAATGGGCACTCAGTGACAAAAGAATTCATCCAGTCCCCAGAAAGATTCAAGAAATTCTTGAGATGGAAAGATCACAAAACAAGGTCATTTTCTGAATATCCTTAGACTTAATAATGTACACAGAAGAATGTGAGATTAATACTCTGCTGCCTTAATGCCACTCAGATAATGGAGTTACACCAGCAGAGATTTTGGTCCTGTATCTTGAATTTATCAAACACAAAGATTATTATTTTTGGATGTGAAAAGTTCCACAGATTGTAAAATGTCAACAGTAATCGGTTATTAAAGCAGATCACAATCTTCTAGAGGACATATTCAGAGAAACTCTGTGCAAAACACTCCCCTAGTTTTCAAAAAAGATACAGAGATATATATTAATTTGATAGGAAGCATAGATCTAGGACAGATCTTCGTGTTACATTCAACAGTTCATAGCAGCGAACTGAAGCATAAAGAGTGAATGGCTCAAGTATCATCAGTTCCAAAGTCAAGTTAGAGCAGGCTTGAAAATGAAACAAGCTGTCCCAGCATTGCAGCATGGTTTCAAACTGCCTGAGAAAACGTAACTGGCATTTGAGAGGAGAAACCGCAGCTTGGAATGTGATTCTGTACAAAGGATACTTAAGCATACTATCAGACACCACAATAGCTGAAATACTTCAGTTAGTCCCTGGTATGTACACATATGCATTTGCAGTGCAAAGGCAAGGGATGCCATGCTTCCAGACAGTCTTGAATTCAGAAAGTGATGCTCTAATATTCATTCTGACATTTGCACCAAACACAGATGTTGGGGCAGAAAAGAGGTGCAGGAGCCCTCAGCATCAAAGGCGCCATGGTAGCTATCTCAGCCACAGCGTCCCTAGTCTCACAGGGTGTGTCTCTATTGCAACTCACGCTGTGATCACGGCATAGGTAGACATATCTGCGCTAGCACTGCGAAAAACAGCGGCATAGATGTGGTGGCACAGGCTTTGGCGATGCAAGTAGGTACCCACGGTTCCAAGAGGGCTTGTATAGCCTGTGTTGAAGCCTGGACCACCACATTTACGCTGCTATTTTTAGCAATGCTAGCCCAGGCAAAGCTGGAGCAGGTATGTCTACCCGAGCTGCAGTCACCCCTCGGATTGCATTACAGACATACCTATAGTGACATTTCTTCCTCCCGCCCTTTTGAGATGGTGCCCAGAGCTCCAATACCAAAAATCTCTTGGTCCTTTTTTTTTTTTTTAAACTTTTTTTAGTTTGATGGCAGTGGAGAGGCACTGAAGTGTCCTTGAAATGAGGATTACTTGAAACTGAGGTGACAGTCACAATAAGGACCTCGTACCGATTTCCTTGGCATCGATGAACACCTGGGGATTAAATGAGGACCTCCACTGGCTTTTGGCACTGAAAAATCTTTGTCACTGTGAATGCTTCCTTAGTATCCAATTTCTTAGCTACCTGCAGGGCAAATGGCACCAACAATGGACCCGCATCAATGGGTTCCTAATAAGTGAAAAATCAGCCATGGCACTGGTGAAATTCTAGCATTGGCAGGCTCACTTCTTAAAGCTGCTCTTCTCAGTGCCAATGAGATTTCAGCCCCTGCAGAAGACTTGGGTCCTACACTACTGCCCTGGAACCTGATCTATCTGCAGTGGACTTTGACCTCAGGACTGTCCCTGACTTTGAAGCCCAAGATAGAGTGCTCTGTCCCTTCATAGAGACGGATGGTTGATCTGACAATGGATCCAGCAACCTGGCATGTGAGGCTGCTGGCGAGGAAGCCCCAGAGCCTCCACAACCTGTCTGTGTGGGACTGGGGTGTGGAGGCTCTATGCACCAAGCAGTGATATGAGGAATGCTCTTCCCCCAGGCTGAACAAACAATCAATATGCTTAGGGAACGTGAAGGCCCACAACCCATATTACTTAAATCTGCCCTGCTTATCTGATTCCTTGGCGATTGGACCAGCCCTGACCGAAAGCTCTGAGGACCCAAGGCCCAGAATAAACTAAATGCCAAATCATGTAAACTACCTAATATTTGCTAACTAGCTAAATACCTAATACACTAGAAATTAAGGGAGTTGTGCATCAGAAGTTGCTACGCGCACTGACAGAAGGTCCTTACATCCACAGCTGGGCTTGGGAAAGAAGGAATGTAGGTGGCTGGGGTCACATGACACTTTTATAACCTCAGCTCTAAACAAGGAGTGTTGCAAAATGGTGTTTGTCGGCTCTAAGAGGCACTGGTATCCTGAAGTCCCAAGGGTCAGAGTCCGACATCCCACAAGCGGGAACATTCACAGGCAATCCATAAGGAGAAGCAAACATTCTTGATTTAAGAACAATGAATTTGGACAGATGAAGAAGAGGCAAAATCATTTCTATGATGATTTTGGGCAGCCTACCCAAGACTTCCACAATTATGGCTTTAATTACCTAAGCATTTCGACAACTGTTGCTTAGTGATAATTTGGCAGTACCAGATCATTTTAGTTAGGATTTAGTAATGACATAGTTTCACTTTACATTATGAAAAAACAACAGGAAGGAGCTATAAAATTATGCTTCAATATTGCTCTGAAACACTGTCACCTTGTGGCAATTTGCAGATGTGGCACTTTACATCACAGTGCAATCCAGATCTCTTTTTGAGACTAGGCGCAGTGCTAGAAATAGATTACGGTTCAGAAGAAAGGGGTAGGAGGGCTCTTCTTTTATCAAAGCAGTCCACCCATCCCTACTACAGACCAGTATCGGTGGCTGAAGAGATGAAAGCAGGGGATTGACCGAGGATTAACAGTGTTTTAGCCCACTCACTGAACTACCACTGGTTTCAGAGGAACAGCCGTGTTAGTCTGTATTCGCAAAAAGAAAAGGAGTACTTGTGGCACCTTAGAGACTAACCAATTTATTTGAGCATGAGCTTTCGTGAGCTACAGCTCACTTCATCGGATGCATACCGTGGAAACTGCAGCAGACTTTATATACACACAGAGAATATGAAACAATACCTCCTCCCACCCCACTGTGGTTTGTTTCATATTCTCTGTGTGTATATAAAGTCTGCTGCAGTTTCCACGGTATGCAGCCGATGAAGTGAGCTGTAGCTCACGAAAGCTCATGCTCAAATAAATTGGTTAGTCTCTAAGGTGCCACAAGTCCTCCTTTTTTTTGAACTACCACTGTGTTTCATCTCATCATCTAAAGCCCTTGTGGGTTTTGACACCTTCCTTCAAAACACAACCTATGAATTTGTCCTGTAACTCCTGCCAGCTACCTGGGCTAAACTTTTTACCTCACTACTTACCACTCAGTGGGCCAAATTTCTCTCTCAGTTACCACTGGTGTGAATACTGAGTCTCTCCGCTGACTTCAGTAGAGTTGTACATGCCGCCAGTTCTGCATGAAGAACAGTTGCCAGACTCTGCCTTTGATATGTGCAGCTCCCTTACGAAAGGGTAACCCTTTCCAGAAAAAATCCCTATGTCATCACTGGAGGACAGGGCAGACCTAAACAAAGCAAAGGTGGGTAATAAACTTGTGCCGAGCTACGGTGTTCATGCACAAGTGACTGTCTCACGGTTCTGGCACGCTGCACTCTCGGGAAACAGGAGTTAGCTAGCAGTGGCTTCGAAAGTGTCATAAAGCTGTTCAGTAGAGCAGGTGTATCAAGATAGGGTAGAGAGGTGACAGGAGAAGAAGCATCAGTGAGCAGGGAATACAGTAAGGCTACAACAGCAGGGGGTCTAAAGAGAGAAACTCTTGGCAGGACCACATTGCTGCAGCCAAAGAGGGCGAGGCCTCTAGCGCTGCCAGAATCAGGACAGCAGTGTTGTGCAAGCTAGGTTCATGGCCCTGCCTGACCCTCCCTTGACTGAGAAGAGGTTAGTACTGGAGTGTTGGAGGAGCCATCTTACGAGAAAAGAGAGAGAGGGATGCCAGCAGCAGCAATACCAAGCCTTGATGTGGAAGCTGGGATCCCACCTTTCAGTTTCACACCAAGTATTATTTGCCTGTAGTATCTGTCAACATAGACAATATCAGCTCAGCAGCCAGAGGCACATTTCATTGTCTATGAGTGAAGACGGGACAGTGTGAAAAACCCAGGCGCCTTCCTTCTGGGAAGTTTTCACCTGTTGTTGTGGCTGTTCTAGGTCAGAGCTGGTTATGGCAGAACTTTTGATGACTGAACTGAAGCAAGTAAGCTCCACAAAGACTATGCAAGGCCCTTTTATTACCCCACCCAGAAGCCACAGAAAATAAACATCTCCACGTAAAGAGCTGCCTCATCTTTTGGGTTTCCAGGTTGAATTAAAAAGATGAAAGGGATTTTTCTTAGGAACTGTGTTAACGTCCTATGAGAGCACAAATTAGCACAGAAATATCTGGAAGTACAGTGCGAAATGCTGTAACTTAGTGGTGGGGAAGGGCTGGCTGTTTGAAGGGGAACAAGGAGGATAGTGTAACATAACTGACTGTTGCTCTTAAATATGTTAATGTTGTTACACTTCTTGATTTAATAAACAGACGCACCCCAGAGGGGACTGGAGCCAGCTGGCAGTTTTACCAAAGAGTGCCCTACCCAGTAATCCTTTCAACTAAATGGTAAATACAATTACTTTCTCCTTGTTATTTCTGAATTTAGGACCACACAGATACAAGAACAGACAAACCTGGCCCACAGTGAGATTGTGAAGAGGCAGGAGGCCTGTCAATAGAGATCTACTGTAGTCCCATTGAGGTTAGTGGAACTACTCACATGCTTAAAGCTACTCCTGAGTGTAAATGTTCACAGGATTGGGCCTTACAGGAAAAAGAAAAACAACAAACTTGATGGAGACCTTCTGCTCAGCAGCTGCAGCTGGCTAGGTGCCAGGCTCAGCACACAGTCAGGAAATTATGGGCAGCTCTGCATTGTCCTTTTTAAATGGAAGCAAACCTCAGTTTTATATGAAGGTCTTTAGGAAAATCAGGGAACCTGTAAAAAGAAATTTGAGTTGTGATCTGAATTTTGGATAATACAAAGATTTGCATATTTTGAAGACCAAATGCTTCACATATTATTCACCTCCCCCATATCATCTGAGGTAATAGTCTGATAGTTTTCTATTCAAACTATACCTTCCACGTTCACGCTAAGAGCACAGCAGAACTATTTAAAAATGGATTAACTAATACAATTGCATAAATATGGCATGTTAAGCCATTTAAATAACCATGTCAGAGCACCTACATTACCCCTCTTCAAGAAGTATACCTGTTCTGGAATGGATGAAGTAATATGAATATAAAGAAGCATCCCAGGAGTCCTGTTCCCATTTCCCCGTCTGACCATTTCAGGTCTACTTTTTGATATGTTTTTGCAACAAAGGAATTTATTTATTTGGATTCTTTTAGAGAGCTAAATCCAAATTAGAATTATTGCCACCAAATTAAGCCTCATTTTCTTCTTATAACAATTGGTGACATAAGAATTACCTCCCTGAATTCTCTCTAACATGTTTGGCATTAAAGATCAAAGGCAGACAATTAGGTTCCTCTCCTCCTAGTTATTGTTTCAAGCAACAACTAGGTAAGGGAAGAACAAAGATACATACATTTAGAAAACGGTGGGCTAAATATTTAGACACAAATTGAAAAAGAAATTAATTAGGTTTTCACATATAATTGCCAAAACCAAACGCATCACTTTAACAATAATAGAAAACCACATTGAAAGTAAAATCAACTGTCTTATTCTCTTTTCTCTCATATCAACATACTGTTATAGGTTGGGCTAAACCTCATTGAATCTGGTGCGTGCAACTGATGTCCGTCATTTAAGATAGTAAAACCAGTTAAGCTCCTTTATGAAATAATATCAGTGTCCACACACAACAAAGGCACGTCCAAGGCCACTCGGAAATGTGAAGTATGTGGGCGAAGGCCTTCACCAAGTATTGACTGAATGAATGTGGGTGGATACTGGCAGAGCTAATTGGCAGGCTAGGGGTATATGCGTGTGCCTTTTCAAGCATATTGTACTCCTCACAAAAGGAGGAGTCTCACACAAATTTTCACACAGAGCTAGAGAGAAAGCCAGTCCCACACTCATCCGACAGCAGCTCCTGCAGTCCAATGGGTTGGGCCTGGCTCCCTGCTCTGGGTGTTGCGATGTGGCACTGCAATCCCATGTACCATGCAACAATGCCACACACTCAAAATTGACCCAGTTACCCCTCTGTCATGTGGCCAGAGAAGTGGCCGGGCTCCAAGTGGCAACGCTCAAAGTGGGGAGCGGGGCTGAGCCTTGGGACAAGAGCTGCCACTGCCAGGTGAATGCATGGTGGGCTTGCTGTCCAGTCCACCACCACTTCACCTCATCTCAATGCTCAAATAAATGTGTTAGTCTCTAAGGTGCCACAAGTACTCCTTTTCTTTTCACCTCATCTGGTTGCAAAGCTTGATTCTGGCACTGGAGGGGGGAAGACAATAAGAAAAGCATACAGAAACTGAAGGAAAAGGAAGCTACAGACACAGCTGGACAAGCACAGTGTGTGGCCCTGAGAGAAGCTAGAGAGAGGACGTTTGGGTCTGGCCAAGAGAGGATTAGCACCTGTTGTTTGGTTCCTCGTGTGTTCGGGGAAACAGGACTTTATACATTCTTTGTAAACAAACAAGACTGCACCAAGGTACCTAACTCCCTCATCAATTTATCCTCTTAACTGGGCCAACCTATGAAACCCAGAATTATTGGGTGGGCACTCAAAAAGGGTAACAATAGTTAGGGCCTAATTAAAAAGTGGCAAGTCAAAAAGAAATACTTTTTCACACAGTGCACAATTAAACTGTGGAACACATTGCCAAAGAATGTTGTTGAGGCCAAAAATTTAGCCAGATTTAAACAGGGACTGAATATTTGTATGGATAACAAGAATATCCAAAGCTTTCAGATAATGCGAGCATATCTCTTTGGAAGAGATATGAGCCCTTAAGCTTTGGGGTGAAAACTAATCTCTAAGGAATAGGGTTTAGTTAGGAGACCTAATATGGGGTTGGGGGGGCAGATTATCCCACATCTGTCTAATGCGAGGGCGCTTTTTCTGAGGAATCTGGTGCTGGCCAGTCTTGGAGACAGGATACTGAACTAGATGGACTGCTGGTCTGATCCGCCTTGCAATTCCTATGTTTCCAATCCTGTCACAATTATTCACAAGGAATTCTTAATGTTGTAAACAGTTTCATTGATGTTAATGTGAATAAGTCTGTGTCTGAACAAGAAAAAGAGAGAGTGCACATAGGTATATGTGAATGCAAGTCTGCATGTAAATGTGTGTGCAAAGGGAGTCTGTGTGTGTTGAGACATTAGCCATATTTATCAGATCACTGCCAACCAGCTTTGGTATTCTTAAATTATACCATCAATAAACAACACACCACAAAACCAATACAGATTGCCCAAAATATGTCTGGGACAAGAATCAAAATAAAAATACAAAAGAGCCCTGAAACCCTAGTCATAGATAACCTGAACAAACACTAGGACCAACAGGTAAATGACAAACATTGATGCAAAAGACCTACACAGAGTTCTCAAAAGAGCACCAAAGCAATCCCTAACCATACAACCAGAAAAAGAGGACTGAAAATTCAGAAAGAAAAAAGAAGAAAAACAGTTTGATATAAAGAAAAGGAGTACTTGTGGCAACTTAGAGACTAACAAATTTATTTGAGCATAAGCTTTCATGAGCTACAGCTCACTTCATCAGATGCATTCAGTGGAAAATACAGTGGGGAGATTTATATACATAGAGAACATGGAACAATGGGTGTTACCATACACACTGTAACGAGAGTGATCACTTAAGATGAGCTATTACCAGTGGGGGACGGGGGGGACGGGGACCTTTTGTAGTGATAATCAAGGTGGGCCATTTCCAGCAGTTGACAAGAAAGTCTGAGGAACAGTGAGGGGTGGGGGAGTGAAATAGACATGGGGAAATAGTTTTACTTTGTGTAATGACCCATCCACTCCCAGTCTCTATTCAAGCCTAAGTTAATTGTATCCAGTTTGCAAATTAATTCCAGTTCAGCAGTCTCTTGTTGGAGTCTGTTTTTGAAGTTTATTTGTTGAAGAATTGCAACTTTTAGGTCTGTAATCGAGTGACCAAAGAGATTGAAGTGTTCTCCGACTGGTTTTTGAATGTTATAATTCTTGACGTCTGATTTGTGTCCATTTATTCTTTTACATAGAGACTGTCCAGTTTGACCAATGTACATGGCAGAGGGGCATTGCTGGCACATGATGGCATATATCACCTTGGTAGATGTGTAGGTGAATGAGCCTCTGATAGTGTGGCTGATGTGATTAGGCCTTATGATGGTGTCCCCTGAATAGATATGTGGACACAGTTGGCATCGGGCTTTGTTGCAAGGATAGGTTCCTGGGTTAGTGGGTCTGTTGTGTGGTGTGTGGTTGCTGGTGAGTATTTGCTTCAGGTTGGGGGGCTGTCTGTAAGCAAGGACTGGCCTGTCTCCAAAGATCTGTGAGAGTGATGGGTCGTCCTTCAGGATAGGTTGTAGATCCTTGATGATGCGTTGGAGAGATTTTAGTTGGGAGCTGAAGGTGATGGCTAGTGGCGTTCTGTTATTTTCTTTGTTGGGCCTGTCCTGTAGTAGGTGACTTCTGGGAACTCTTCTGGCTCTATCAATCTGTTTCTTCACTTCCGCAGGTGGGTACTATAGTTGTAAGAATGCTTGATATCTTGTAGGTGTTTGTCTCTGTCTGAGGGGTTGGAGCAAATGCAGTTGTATCATAGAGCTTGGCTGTAGACAATGGATTGTGTGGTGTGGTCTGGGTGAAAGCTGGAGGCATGTAGGTATGAATAGCCGTCAGTAGGTTTCCGGTATAGGGTGGTGTTTATGTGACCATTGCTTATTAGCATTGTAGTGTCCAGGAAGCGGATCTCTTGTGTGGACTGGTCCAGGCTGAGGTTGATGGTGGGATGGAAATTGTTGAAATCATGGTGGAATTCCTCAAGGGCTTCTTTTCCATGGGTCCGGATGATGAAGATGTCATCAATGTAGTGCAAGTAGAGTAGGGGCATTAGGGGACGAGAGCTGAGGAAGCGTTGTTCTAAGTCAGCCATAAAAATGTTGGCATACTGTGGGGCCATGCGGGTACCCATAACAGTGCCGCTGATTTGAAGGTATACATTGTCCCCAAACGTGAAATAGTTTTGGGTGAGGACAAAGTCACAAAGTTCAGCCACCAGGTTAGCCGTGACATTATCAGGGATACTGTTCCTGATGGCTTGCAGTCCATCTTTGTGTGGAATGTTGGTGCAGAGGGCTTCTACATCCGTAGTGGCCAGGATGGTGTTTTCAGGAAGATCACCGATGGATTGTAGTTTCCTTAGGAAGTCAGTGGTGTCTCGAAGATAGCAGACAATCCTGCTGTCAGGGTGCCAATGCCTGAGATGATGGGATGTCCAGGATTTCCAGGTTTATGGATCTTTGGTAGCAGATAGAATACCCCAGGTTGGGGTTCCAGGGGTGTGTCTGTGCGGATTTGTTCTTGTGCTTTTTCAGGGAGTTTCTTGAGCAAATGCTGTAGTTTCTTTTGGTAACCCACAGTGGGATTAGAGGCTTGTCGAAAGTGGAGTTGGAGAGCTGCCTAGCAATCTCTTGTTCATATTCCAACCTATTAATGATGACGACAGCACCTCCTTTGTCAGCCTTTTTGATTATGATGTCAGAGTTGTTTCTGAGGCTGTGGATGGCATTGTGTTCTGCACAGCTGAGGTTATGGGGCAAGTGATGCTGCTTTTCCGCAATTTCAGCCCGTGCACGTCGGCGGAAGCACTCTATGTAGAAGTCCAGTCTGTTGTTTCGACCTTCAGGAAGAGTCCACCCAGAATCCTTCTTTTTGTAGTCTTGGTAGGAAGGTCTCTGTGGGTTAGTTATAGGCTGTCATAAGCAAAGGGGAAAAACAAAGGAACTCTCCAACTTAAAACACTGAAACAAACACTTGAAGCTAACATACCTCATATTCACCACAGCACAGCACAACTAATTAGTGCTTCGACAGGAATAATAAAAAAAATAGATCCCATTTAAAAATATTTAGCACAAATCAAAGTCGCATTGGGTAACAATTTCTATTTGCAAACCTGTAAAGAATTTAAACCCAATAAAAAAGAAAAAATTTAGGAATACACAGTAGGAAAATCTGGACAAAATAATTCCTTCCAAGATCTATATGAAGAAATCCAACCCCAAACCTTATTCAAGAGCACAGGAGCATAATTTTTAAAAAGATTCCACTTGAAGATGCAGTTTAAAACCACCAAACCATTCTGGAGACCCCTTTCACAATATTGAAACTCGAGAAAACCCTTCAGAAACACAAATGCAGAAAATCATACAGACCAGATAATATAGGTAATATTTACAAAGACATTAATGGCAGTTAGGTGCCCAACTTGCATTAGCAGTCTGTAGGAACTAGGTGCTTGGCTGCCATTTTTGCCTTTGTAAATTTACTTCCATCTCAAGTTGATACTAAAACACAGCATAGAAATAATTTAGAAAGCCTTTTAAATTTTTAGCCCGACCTCCCCAATGTTGACACTTCCTCAGAAAAGATCAGAAGGACTAATCACTCCAAAAGCAGAGAGAGACCCTCAACTCAGACAATCTCGGAGGTAGAGAGAGACCCTCAACTCAGACAATCTCGGAGGTCGTTATATTACCAACAACATCATCAACTGTTCTGAATGAAACAATAATACATTTGAGTTTGGCCAATAACAATGTAATAATAAAAAGCCAAGCTGTATTAAGCCACTGACTGCATTTTACCCAGCAGATGATCAACAAACATATAAAAAAAAAAAGGGGATGAGAGTTTTCTGCTTTATATAACTTTTTAAAAATCTTTTGATTCAGTCTGGCACCCAGGATTGACTCTTAAATTGATACTAACTGGAATTAGTGAGAAAACATGACACTGTATCAATCTACCAACCTATCTAATACTGAAGAAAAATAAACAATTTGCAATCAGCCCTCAGGCAAGAGAGGGGAATAAACACATGGATGTAATCTGAGCCTATGCCTTTTCAGCATAGATATAAATGATTTATCGACTCTGCTGGAGCAGTCTGCAAACTCAAGACTTCCACTAAACAACACAGAGATAGATTGTCTAGTTTTGCTAATGACCCGGTCATACTATCACTCATACAAGATCATCTGTATGCATAGTGCCATCTAGTGACTCCAGATAATGTTACAGTCTCCAAACAAAATCACACCACCAGAAATGGACTGAAATACATGGGCTTTATGTGTTAACTTGGGAAAATATAACCAAATTGAGATATTTGGAGGGATAAAAACAATCATAAAATTTTATTAGGTAGAAATTGAACACAGTCTAAATTATAAATACATAGGCAGTACTGCCAACCCTGAGTGTTAAAAAATAATGTCTTGTCTATGTAAGTGTTTTCCTACATAGGGGCCTTAGGTACTATACTAGTCACTGCCCTACAGATTTTACAGTCTAACACAATGGGGCCCCATCTCAGCTGACATCACTAGGGGCTACCACAATACAAATAAGTAATAACAAAAACAGTTTGCTACTCTAATGCCCACACTACAATATCGTATACGCTCAAATTATCACAAATGCTCAGACTTTTCACTAAAAATAAGAAGTAATGATGAAGCTGGTGGGTATCACCTATATGCTCAGAGTCTAACTGATCGCCATATTGGGTTTCAGGAAGGAATTTTTCCCCAGGTCAGATTGGCAGAGACCCTGGAAGTTTTTTTGCCTTGCTCTGCAGTATGGGGCACCGGTCACATGTTTGTTTGAAGTAGAGTAAATGATGGATTCTCTATAACTTTTGAAAAATTTAAATTGAGAGTTGAGGACTTCAGTAACTCAGCCAGAAGTTATGGGCCTATTGCAAGAATGGGTGGGTGAGGTTCTGTGGCCTGCGATGTGCAGGAGGTCAGACTAGCTGATCAAATGGTCCATTTTGGCCTTAAAAGTGTATGAGGGAGAAAAGAAAGCTACAGCAGAGATAACATGTTTTACGCAGTGTGATGCTAACAGCAACAGATGAAAAGTGTTAGAAAAGTGTAAAATATTAGAGCTGACAGACATGTTTCACATTTCAATTAGAAATTTGAACATTTGGGTGGGGGGGGAACTGGTGGCTTGTGCATGTGTATCCATTGGTGGAGTCTGCTTATACTGAGGTCACGGTGTATTTTGGGTGTCTCTCTTTGTGGGTGGAGTCAATGTGTGGGGGAGGAGTGTCTGTGTCAGTGGGAGGAGTCTATGGTGAAATATTTATGTCTCATTTGAAGGAGGCTGTGGGTGCATCTGGGGTCTCTGGGTGCATCGGTGGGGAGGTGTTGGTGTTGGAGTCAGGGGTCTCTGAGGATATAGGGCATTGAGACGGGGTGTGAGGGGTCTCTGAGGGCATCATGTGTGGTATTGGTTTCGGGAGGTCTCCAGGGCATTGTGAGGGAGGTGTCAGGAGTCTCTGGAGGCATCGTCGGGGTGTCGGTATCGGGGGGTGTCTCTGAGGGTGTCATGGCGGGTGTCAGGGGGTGTCTCTGAGGGTGTTGGGGGTGTCTCTGAGGGTGTTGGGGGTGTCTTTGAGGGTGTCATGGCGGGTGTCCGGGGGTGTCTCTGAGGGTGTCGGTGTCATGAGGAAAGGCGTGCTTGTGGCACCTTGGAGACTAACCAATTTATTTGAGCATAAGCTTTCGTGAACTACAGCTCACTTCATCGGATGCATAAAAGTGGAAAATGCAGTGATGATGTTTTTATACACACAGATCGTGAAAAAATGGGTGTTTATCACATCAAAAGGTTTTCTCTCCTCCGATCCCACTCTCCTGCTGGTAATAGCTTATCTAAAGTGATCACTCTCCTAAGGAGGGGTATCTCTGAGGGTGTCATGGCAGGTGTCAGGGGTGTCTCTGAGGGTGTCCGGGTGTCGGGGGATGTCTCTGAGGGTGTCAGGGGTGTCATGGGGGGTGTCTCTGAGGGTGTCATGGCAGGTGTCAGGGGTGTCTCTGAGGGTGTCCGGGTGTCGGGGGATGTCTCTGAGGGTGTCGGGGGTGTCATGGGGGGTGTCTCTGAGGGTGTCATGGCGGGTGTCGGGGGTGTCTCTGAGGGTGTCGGAGGTGTCGGTATCTGGGGGGTGCCTCTGAGGGTGTCGGTGTTTCTGAGGGTGTCGGGTGTCAGTGTCGGGGGGTGTCTGAGGGAGTCATGGCGGGTGTCGGGGAGTGTCTCTGAGGGTGTTGGGGGTGTCATAGGGGGGTGTCTGAGGGTGTCATGGGGGGTGTCATGGAGGGTGTCTCTGAGGGTGTTGGGGGTGTTGGTGTCGGGGGGGTGTCTGTGAGGGTGTCGGGGGTATCATGGGGGGTGTCTCTGAGGGTGTCATGGCAGGTGTCAGGGAGTGTCTCTGAGGGTGTCATGGAGGGTGTCTCTGAGGGTGTCGGGGTGACAGTGTCGGGGGTGTCTCTGAGGGAGTCAAGGCGGGTGTCGGGGGGTGTCTCTGAGGGTGTCGGGGGTGTCATGGGGGTGTCATGGAGGGTGTCTCTGAGGGTGTCGGTGTCGGGGGGTGTCTCTGAGAGTGTCGGGGGTGTTGGTGTCTCTGAGGGTGTCATGGCGGGTGTCGGGGGGTTCTCTGAGGGTGTCGGGGGTGTCATGGGATGTCTCTGAGGGTGTTGGTGTCATGGGGGGTGTCTCTGAGGGTGTCGGTGTCGGGGGGGTGTCTCTGAGAGTGTCGGGGGTGTTGGTGTCTCTGAGGGTGTCATGGCGGGTGTCGGGGGGTTCTCTGAGGGTGTCGGGGGTGTCATGGGATGTCTCTGAGGGTGTTGGTGTCATGGGGGGTGTCTCTAAGGGTGTCATGGCAGGTGTCGGGGGGTGTCTCTGAGGGTCCCATGGCGGGTGTCGGGGGGGTCGGTGTCGGGGGGGTGTCTCTGAGGGTGTCATGGCAGGTGTCGGGGGGTGTCTCTGAGGGTCTCATAGCGGGTGTCGGGGGGGTCAGTGTCGGGGGGGTGTCTCTGAGGGTATCGGGGGGGTCGGTGTCAGGGGGGGTGTCTCTGAGGGTGTCATGGCGGGTGTCGGGGGGGTCAGTGTCAGGGGGGGTGTCTCTGAGGGTGTCATGGTGGGTGTCGGGGGGTCAGTGTCAGGGGGGGTGTCTCTGAGGGTGTCGGGGGGGTCGGTGTCGGGGGGTGTCTCTGAGGGTGTCATGGCGGGTGTCGGGGGGTGTCTCTGAGGGTCTCATGGCGGGTGTCGGGGGGGTCGGTGTCAGGGGGGGTGTCTCTGAGGGTGTCATGGCGGGTGTCGGGGGGGTCAGTGTCAGGGGGGGTGTCTCTGAGGGGGTCATGGCGGGTGTCGGGGGGTGTCTCTGAGGGTGTCATGGCGGGTGTTGGGGGGGTCGGTGTCAGGGGGAGTGTTTCTGAGGGTGTCGGGGGGGTCAGTGTCGGGGGGGTGTCTCTGAGGGTCTCATGGCGGGTGTCGGGGGGTGTCTCTGAGGGTCTCATGGCGGGTGTCAGGGGGGTCGGTGTCAGGGGGGTTGTCTCTGAGGGTGTCATGGCGGGTGTCGGGGGGTGTCTCTGAGGGTGTCATGGCGGGTGTTGGGGGGGTCGGTGTCAGGGGGAGTGTTTCTGAGGGTGTCGGGGGGGTCAGTGTCCGGGGGTGTCTCTGAGGGTCTCATGGCGGGTGTCGGGGGGGGTGTCTCTGAGGGTGTCATGGCGGGTGTCAGGGGGGTGTCTCTGAGGGTGTCATGGCGGGTGTCGGGGGGGTCGGTGTCAGGGGGTTGTCTCTGAGGGTCTCATGGCGGGTGTCGGGGGGGTCGGTGTCGGGGTGTGTCTCTGAGGGTGTCGGGGGGGGTGTCTCTGAGGGTGTCATGGCGGGTGTCGGGGGGTGTCTCTGAGGGTCTCATGGCGGGTGTCAGGGGGGTCGGTGTCAGGGGGGTGGTCTCTGAGGGTGTCATGGCGGGTGTCGGGGGTGTCTCTGAGGGTCTCATGGCGGGTGTCGGTCTCAGGGGGGTCGGTGTCGGGGGGGGTGTCTCTGAGGGTCTCATGGCGGGTGTCGGCGGGTGTCTCTGAGGGTCTCATGGCGGATGTCGGTCTCAGTGGGGATCGGTGTCGGGGGGGTGTCTCTGGGGGTCTCATGGCGGGTGTCGGTCTCAGGGGGGGCGGGTGGCGGGGGGGTCGGTGTGTGTGGGGGTGTCTCTGAGGGTCTCATGGCGGGTGTCTCTGGGGGTCTCATGGCGGGTGTCGGGGGGGTCGGTGTCAGGGGGGGTGTCTCTGAGGGTCTCATGGCGGGTGTCGGCGGGTGTCTCTGGGGGTCTCATGGCGGGTGTCGGGGGGGTCGGTGTCGGGGGGGTGTCTCTGAGGGTGTCATGGCAGGTGTCAGGGGGGTGTCTCTGAGGGTGTCATGGCGGGTGTCGGGGGGGGTCGGTGTTGGGGGGGGTTTCTCTGAGGGTCTCATGGCGGGTGTCGGCGGGTGTCTCTGAGGGTCTCATGTCTGGGGGGTCAGTGTCGGGGGGGTGTCTCTGAGGGTGTCGGGGGGTGTCTCTGGGGGTCTCATGGCGGGTGTCGGTCTCAGGGGGGTCGGTGTCGGGGGGGGTGTCTCTGAGGGTCTCATGGCGGATGTCGGTCTCAGTGGGGGTCGGTGTCGGGGGGGTGTCTCTGAGGGTCTCATGGCGGGTGTCTCTGGGGGTCTCATGGCGGGTGTCGGTCTCAGGGGGGGCGGGTGGCGGGGGGGTCGGTGTGTGTGGGGGTGTCTCTGAGGGTCTCATGGCGGGTGTCTCTGGGGGTCTCATGGCGGGTGTCGGTCTCAGGGGGGGCGGGGTGGCGGGGGGGGCGGTGTGTGGGGGGGTGTCTCTGAGGGTCTCATGGCGGGTGTCTCTGGGGGTCTCATGGCGGGTGTCGGTCTCAGGGGGAGCGGGGGGGGTCGGTGTCGGGGGGGTGTCTCTGGGGGTCTCATGGCGGGTGTCGGTCTCAGGGGGGGCGGGTGTCGGGGGGGTCAGTGTCGGGGGGTGTCTCTGGAGGTCTCATGGCGGGTGTCGGTCTCAGGGGGGTCGGTGTCGGGGGGGTGTCTCTGAGGGTCTCATGGCGGGTGTCGGCGGGTGTCTCTGGGTGTCTCATGGCGGGTGTCGGGGGGGTCGGTGTCAGGGGGGGGTGTCTTTGAGGGTGTCATGGCGGGTGTCAGGGGGGTGTCTCTGAGGGTGTCATGGCGGGTGTCGGGGGGGTCGGTGTCAGGTGGGGTGTCTCTGAGGGTGTCATGGCGGGTGTCAGGGGGGGTGTCTCTGAGGGTGTCATGGCGGGTGTCGGGGGGGGTCGGTGTTGGGGGGGGTGTCTCTGAGGGTCTCATGGCGGGTGTCGGCGGGTGTCTCTGAGGGTCTCATGTCGGGGGGGTCAGTGTCGGGGGGGTGTCTCTGAGGGTGTCGGGGGGTGTCTCTGAGGGTCTCATGGCGGGTGTCGGTCTCAGGGGGGTCGGTGTCGGGGGGGGTGTCTCTGAGGGTCCCATGGCGGGTGTCGGCGGGTGTCTCTGAGGGTCTCATGGCGGGTGTCGGTCTCAGTGGGGGTCGGTGTCGGGGGGGTGTCTCTGGGGGTCTCATGGCGGGTGTCGGTCTCAGGGGGGGCGGGTGGGTCGGTGTGTGGGGGGGTGTCTCTGAGGGTCTCATGGCGGGTGTCTCTGGGGGTCTCATGGCGGGTGTCGGTCTCAGGGGGGGCGGGTGGCGGGGGGGTCGGTGTGTGGGGGGGTGTCTCTGAGGGTCTCATGGCGGGTGTCTCTGGGGGTCTCATGGCGGGTGTCGGTCTCAGGGGGGGCGGGGTGGCGGGGGGGTCGGTGTGGGGGGGGTGTCTCTGAGGGTCTCATGGCGGGTGTCTCTGGGGGTCTCATGGCGGGTGTCGGTCTCAGGGGGGGCGGGTGGCGGGGGGGTCGGTGTGTGGGGGGGTGTCTCTGAGAGTCTCATGGCGGGTGTCTCTGGGGGTCTCATGGCGGGTGTCGGTCTCAGGGGGGGCGGGGGGCGGGGGGGTCGGTGTCGGGGGGGGTGTCTCTGGGGGTCTCATGGCGGGTGTCGGTCTCGGGGGGGGTCGGTGTCGGGGGGGTGTCTCTGGGGGTCTCATGGCGGGTGTCGGGGGGGTCGGTGTCAGGGGGGGTGTCTCGGAGGGTGTCATGGTGGGTGTCGGGGGGGGTGTCTCTGAGGGTGTCATGGCGGGTGTCGGGGGGGTCGGTGTCGGGGGGGTGTCTCTGGGGGTCTCATGGCGGGTGTCTCTGGGGGTCTCATGGCGGGTGTCGGTCTCAGGGGGGGCGGGGGGCGGGGGGGTCGGTGTCGGGGGGGTGTCTCTGGGGGTCTCATGGCGGGTGTCGGTCTCAGGGGGGGCGGGGGGGTCGGTGTCGGGGGGGTGTCTCTGGGGGTCTCATGGCGGGTGTCTCTGGGGGTCTCATGGCGGGTGTCGGTCTCAGGGGGGGCGGGGGGCGGGGGGGTCGGTGTCGGGGGAGTGTGTCTGGGGGTCTCATGGTGGGTGTCGGTCTCAGGGGGGGCGGGGGGGGCGGTGTCGGGGGGGTGTCTCTGGGGGTCTCATGGCGGGTGTCTCTGGGGGTCTCATGGCGGGTGTCGGTCTGAGGGGGGGCGGGGGGCGGGGGGGGCGGTGTCGGGGGGGTGTCTCTGAGGGTCTCATGGCGGGTGTCTCTGGGGGTCTCATGGCGGGTGTCGGTCTCAGGGGGGGCGGGGGGCGGGGGGGTCGGTGTCGGGGGGGTGTCTCTGAGGGTCTCATGGCGGGTGTCTCTGGGGGTCTCATGGCGGGTGTCGGTCTCAGGGGGGTGGGGCGGGGGGGTCGGTGTCGGGGGGTGTCTCTGGGGGTCTCATGGCAGGTGTCGGTCTCAGGGGGGGCGGGGGGCGGGGGGGTGTCTCTGAGGGTCTCATGGCGGGTGTCTCTGGGGGTCTCATGGCGGGTGTCGGTCTCAGGGAGGGCGGGGGGGTCGGTGTCGGGGGGTGTCTCTGGGGGTCTCATGGCGGGTGTCGGTCTCAGGGGGGGCGGGGGGCGGGGGGGTCGGTGTCGGGGGGTGTCTCTGGGGGTCTCATGGCGGGTGTCGGTCTCAGGGGGGGCGGGGGGCGGGGGGGTCGGTGTCGGGGGGTGTCTCTGGGGGTCTCATGGCGGGTGTCGGTCTCAGGGGGGGCGGGGGGCGGGGGGGTCGGTGTCGGGGGGGTGTCTCTGAGGGTCTCATGGCGGGTGTCTCTGGGGGTCTCATGGCGGGTGTCGGTCTCAGGGGGGTGGGGCGGGGGGGTCGGTGTCGGGGGGTGTCTCTGGGGGTCTCATGGCAGGTGTCGGTCTCAGGGGGGGCGGGGGGCGGGGGGGTGTCTCTGAGGGTCTCATGGCGGGTGTCTCTGGGGGTCTCATGGCGGGTGTCGGTCTCAGGGAGGGCGGGGGGGTCGGTGTCGGGGGGTGTCTCTGGGGGTCTCATGGCGGGTGTCGGTCTCAGGGGGGGCGGGGGGCGGGGGGGTCGGTGTCGGGGGGTGTCTCTGGGGGTCTCTTGGCGGGTGTCTCTGGGGGTCTCATGGCGGGTGTCGGTCTCAGGGGGGGCGGGTGGCGGGGGGGGCGGTGTGTGGGGGGGTGTCTCTGAGGGTCTCATGGCGGGTGTCTCTGGGGGTCTCATGGCGGGTGTCGGTCTCAGGGGGGGTGGGGGGCGGGGGGGTCGGTGTCGGGGGGTGTCTCTGGGGGTCTCTTGGCGGGTGTCGGTCTCAGGGGGGGCGGTGGGTGGGGGGGTGTCTCTGGGGGTCTCATGGCGGGTGTCGGTCTCAGGGGGGGCGGGGGGCGGGGGGGTCGGTGTCGGGGGGTGTCTCTGGGGGTCTCTTGGCGGGTGTCGGTCTCAGGGGGGGCGGTGGGTGGGGGGGTGTCTCTGGGGGTCTCATGGCGGGTGTCGGTCTCAGGGGGGGCGGTGTGTGGGGGGGTGTCTCTGAGGGTCTCATGGCGGGTGTCTCTGGGGGTCTCATGGCGGGTGTCGGTCTCAGGGGGGGCGGGGGGCGGGGGGGTCGGTGTCGGGGGGTGTCTCTGGGGGTCTCATGGCGGGTGTCGGTCTCAGGGGGGGCGGGGGGGTCGGTGTGTGGGGGGGTGTCTCTGGGGGTCTCATGGCGGGTGTCGGTCTCAGGGGGGGCGGGGGGCGGGGGGGTCGGTGTCGGGGGGTGTCTCTGGGGGTCTCTTGGCGGGTGTCTCTGGGGGTCTCATGGCGGGTGTCGGTCTCAGGGGGGGCGGTGTGTGGGGGGGTGTCTCTGAGGGTCTCATGGCGGGTGTCTCTGGGGGTCTCATGGCGGGTGTCGGTCTCAGGGGGGGCGGGGGGGTCGGTGTCGGGGGGGTGTCTCTGGGGGTCTCATGGCGGGTGTCTCTGGGGGTCTCATGGCGGGTGTCGGTCTCAGGGGGGGCGGGGGGGTCGGTGTCGGGGGGTGTCTCTGGGGGTCTCATGGCGGGTGTCGGGGGGTCTCTAGCGCGCTGTGGGCGGAGGCGGGGCGCCGGGTGCTGGCGGCATCTGTGCGGCAGCGGGGCCGCTCGGCGCCTGGCCGGGCCGCTCCCGGGAGCCGGCAGGGGGCGCTGCGAGGCGGAGCCGGGACCGGGACCGAGGGCCGGGCGGGCGGAAGCGGCCGCCGCCGGTTTCCGTCTCTCGGCGGCTGAGTCACTGGCCGCGCCGCTCCCCGCCGCCGCCGGCCGCCCGCTGCCCCGGCCCCGCCATGCCGCTGGAGAACCTGGAGGAGGAGGGGCTGCCCAAGAACCCCGACCTGCGCATCGCCCAGCTCCGCTTCCTCCTCAGCCTGCGGCCGCAGCGCCCCGAGCCCGCCGTGCGCGAGGAGCTCATGGCGGCCGTGCGGCGCCACAGTGAGTGCGGGCCGGGCCGGGCCGGGCCGAGCCCTCCTTCCCGGGCCCTGGCCCCCTCCCCTACTGCGCGGTCCCCTTCCCTCCCGGGCCCTGCCCCGGCCCCGGCCCCCCCTCCCCCCTCCTCTCCCCGGCCCCGGCCCCCTCCCCTCCCCCTCTCCTCTCCCGGGCCCCCCTCCCCTCCCCCTATCCTCTCCCGGGCCCCCCTCCCTCCCTCCTTCCCGGGCCCTGGCCCCCTCCCCTACTGCGCGGTCCCCTTCCCTCCCGGGCCCTGGCCCACCCTCCCCCTCCTCTCCCGGGCCCCGGCCCCCTCCCCTCCCCCTCCTCTCCCGGGCCCCCCTCCCCTCCCCCTATCCTCTCCCGGGCCCCCCTCCCTCCCTCCTTCCCGGGCCCTGGCCCCCTCCCCTACTGCGCGGTCCCCTTCCCTCCCGGGCCCTGCCCCGGCCCCGGCCCACCCCTCCCCCTCCTCTCCCCGGCCCCCCCTCCCCCTCCTCTCCCCGGCCCCGGCCCCCTACCCTCCCCCTCCTCTCCCGGGCCCCCCTCCCTCCCTCCTTCCTGGGCCCTGGCCCCCGCCCCCTCCCCTACTGCGTGGTCCCCTTCCCTCCCGGGCCCTGGCCCCCACCTGCCCTCCCCCTCCTCTCCCCGGCCCCGGCCCCCTCCCCTCCCCCTCCTCTCCCCGGCCCCGGCCCCCCTCACCGCCTGACCCCCTCCCCCTCCTCTCCCCGGCCCCCCTCCCTCCCTCCTTCCCGGGCCCTGGCCCCCTCCCCTACTGCGCGGTCCCCTTCCCGCCCTGGCCCCGGCCCACCCTCCCCCTCCTCTCCCGGGCCCTGGCCCCCTCCCCTCCCCCTCTCCTCTCCCAGGCCCCGGCCCCCTCCCCTACAGCGCGGTCCCCTTCCCTCCCGGGCCCTGGCCCCGGCCCTGGCCCACCCCTCCCCCTCCTCTCCTGGGCCCCGGCCCCCTCCCTGCCACTCCCCTCCCCCTCCTCTCCCGGGCCCCCCTCCCTCCCTCCTTCCCGGGCCCTGGCCCTGGCCCCCGCCCCCTCCCCTACTGCGTGGTCCCCTTCCCTCCCGGGCCCTGGCCCCCACCTGCCCTCCCCTTCCTCTCCCGGGCCCCCCTCACTGCCTGATCCCCTCCTCTCCTGGGCCCTGGACCCCTCCCCTACTGTGCGGCCTCTTCCTCTCCCCGGTCCTCTCCCCCACTACCCATTCCCCTCCCCCATTCCCTCCCTGGGCCCCTCCCCTGCCCCTTTCTCTCCCGGGCCCCTGGGCCCCTCCTCTTCCCCCCTCATAGAATATCAGGGTTGGAAGGGACCTCAGAAGGTCATCTTGTCCAACTCCCTGCTCGAAGCAGGACCGATCCCAAATTAAATCATCCCAGCCAGGGCTTTGTCAAGCCTGACCTTAAAAACTTCTAAGGAAGGAGATTCCACCACCTCCCTAGGTAACGCATTCCAGTGCTTCACCGCCCTCCTAGTGAAAAAGTTTTTCCTAATATCCAACCTAAACCTCCCCCACTGCAACTTGAGACCATTACTCCTCGTTCTGTCATCTGCTACCATTGAGAACAGTCTAGATCCATCCTCTTTGGAACCCCCTTTCAGGTAGTTGAAAGCAGCTATCAAATCCCCGCTCATTCTTCTCTTCTGAAGACTAAACATCCCCAGTTCCCTCAGCCTCTCCTCATAAGTCATGTGTTCCAGTCCCCTAATCATTTTTGTTGCCCTTCGCTGGACTCTTTCCAATTTTTCCACATCCTTCTTGTAGTGTGGGGCCCAAAACTGGACACAGTACTCCAGATGAGGCCTCACCAATGCCAAATAGAGGGGAACGATCATGTCCCTCAATCTGCTGTCAATGCTCCTGCTTATACAGCCTAAAATGCCATTGGCCTTCTTGGCAACAAGGGCACACTGTTGACGCATATCCAGCTTCTTGTCCACTGTAACCCCTAGGTCCTTTTCTGCAGAACTGCTGACTAGCCATTCGGTCCCTAGTCTGTAGCGGTGCATGGGATTCTTCCATCCTAAGTGCAGGACTCTGCACTTGTCCTTGTTGAACCTCATCAGATTTCTTTTGGCCCAATCTTCTAATTTGTCTAGGTCCCTCTGTATCTTATCCGTACCCTCCAGTGTATCTACCACTCCTCCCAGTTTAGTGTCATCTGCAACCTTTCTGAGGGTGCAGTCTGCGCCATCCTCCAGATCATTAATGAAGATATTGAACAAAACCGGCCCGAGGACCGACCATTGGGGCACTCCACTTGTTACTGGCTGCCAACTAGACATGGAGCCATTGATCACTACCCATTGAGCCCAACAATCTAGCCAGCTTTCTATCCACCTTATAGTCCATTCATCCAGCCCATACTTCTTTAACTTGCTGGCAAGAATACTGTGGAAGACCATGTCAAAAGCTTTGCTAAAGTCAAGGAACAACATGTCCACTGCTTTCCCCTCATCCACAGAGCCAGTTATCTCATCATAGAAGGCAAATAGATTAGTCAGGCATGACTTGCCCTTGGTGAATCCATGCTGACTGTTCCTGATCACTTTCCTCTCCTCTAAGTGCTTTAGAATTGATTCCTTGAGGACCTGCTCCATGATTTTTCCAGGGACTGAGGTGAGGCTGACTAGCGATCTAGTAACTTCCGTGAGTTGCCGGAAGAAAGCCTCGTCCACTTCATCCCCCTGCTCCGGTGGTCTATAGCAGACTCCCACCATGACATCACCCTTGTGGCTCTCGCCTGTAAACTTAACCCAGAGACTCTCGGGTTTTTCTGCAGTTTCGTACCGGAGCTCTGAGCAGTCATACTGCTCCCTTACATACAGTGCAACTCCCCCACCTTTTCTGCCCTGCCTGTCCTTCCTGAACAGTTTTTATCCATCCATGACAGTACTCCAGTCATGTGAGTTATCCCACCAAGTCTCTGTTATTCCAATCACATCATAATTCCTTGACTGTGCCAGGACTTCCAGTTCTCCCTGCTTGTTTCCCAGGCGTCTTGCATTTGTGTATAGGCACTTGAGATAACTCACTGATTGTCCCTCTTTCTCAGTATGAGGCAGGAGCCATGCCCTCTCCCGCGCTCCTGCTTCCTCCCGGTATCCCACTTTCCCCCTGAGCCCCTCCCCCACCCCAACCTCTCCCCCGCTCCCGGGTCCCCTCCGCTGCCACCGTTCTCTTCTCTCCTGGGCCCTCTCCCCTGATCCAGCCCTCTGTTCCCTCCTCTCCTCTTCTTCGGCCCCATTCCCTCCTGGGCCCCTGGACTCCGCCCCCGTTCCCTTCCCTCCCCCCTCCTCTTCCCCCCTTGCCCACCCCCAGGCCCTTGGCCCCCACTCCCATTCCCTCCTCTCCCCCCTTTGGTCCCCCTCCCCTACTTCAGTGTCCTGCTCCCTCATTGGCCCCCTCCCCCACTCCGGCCCCTGGCCTCCCCGCGCATGAGCCCCCAGCCCTCTCCCCTCACATTTTCCTCCCCCTTTTTGTCCCTCCCCCTCCGTTCTTCCACATCCCCCAGCACCAGACGCAGTCCCCATTCCCTTAGAGGTCCCAGTCCCATTCCCCACTCCCCACCATCCTCCAGTTCCCAACCCCTCCCTCCCCAAACATCCCACAGCCAATTTCTTCCCCCTCCACATCCCCCCAACCTCAGACCCCATTCCGTCCTCTGCTGAGGGGTTGCAGCTTGGGGCTTCTCTCCTTCCCCGGTAACAAGCTGTGGGCCCCCAGGGTGCCCTGCCAGCACTCATAGGGGTGGGGGGAGAGGAGAGGTAGGTCTGTCCATAGGGACTGACCTTTTGGGGTTAGTGTTCCACAGCATCACCTTATTCTGTGAGGTTTGGGTGCATCTCAGTCTCTGTGCCCCACGGTCTCTACTGCTGAAGAGAAAGGGCTGTTATTTATCTTGCAGTAGCACCTAGCAGTGCTAGTCTAGTATCAGGGTCCAGTTGCGCTCTGTGCTATATAAGCAAGTAAAGACAGCCTAATAGCCAGACTAGAAGCATGGCAAGAGGCAACAAGTGGATGAAATAGCTAAAGAGCAGGCTGTGGACCAGGGAAGTGAATGAATTGTGCATAAGAGGCAGGAGAATGTCAAAGAGGAAGAGAACCTGAAACAATCTTCAATGCATAGTGTCTAAATGTCCTTTTAAGAGGCAGCTGCCTGATAACTAATCTGGTTATATCCCTCTGTCAGTGGGAGTTTTCCTTTAGCACTTCAGACTATTGATATGTGATCCTGCAGCAATGTTTATGACAGCGAGAGCTACCCCACTTCTCTTTCAGATATGGCCCCATACTATGAAGCACTCTGCAAGCCCCTTGACTGGCAGATGGACATGGAGCTGTTGAATAAGATGAAAAAGGCAAATGAGGAAGAGTTGAAACGTCTCGACAATGAACTGGAAGATGCTGAAAAGATCTTGGGGGAGAGTGAAATCCGCGATGCAATGATGGCCAAGGCTGAGTACCTGTGCCGAATTGGGGACAAGGTGAGTTAAAGGCTCAGGTTCCTTGGGCTGCTGTCATTAAAATCATCCTTCTACTTTCAAACCAGGCAAATTTATGCGTGCTATCCATTTAGAGGAGGCCCACTGACTCATGATCTGGAGAAAATAGAACCACGCATGGGTGGAGTGAGTGGTGAGATCTAAGCAGTGCAGCAAGAGAAAGGAAAGGGGTATAAAACTGGGAAGTGAAAGGCAAACTAAGAGGAGAACAAATAAAAGTTTGCCATTTAAAACTTTTCAAAACATTTTGTAGACAGTATTTTGTACCTACCTAGTGTTGTGTTTTTAAGCTGTTACATCATAATTGCATATGCAATGCGAGTTAGTTACTGTATTTATATAAGCATTGGGGACTCTGTTAAGCTATTTTGGGAGTAACTTTTGGAACTTCAGATTTAAACTTTGACAGGTTGTGAATGTTAATCTCCTTTTTTGAAAAAGGTTGGTATTTTAATTATTTAGGATAGACAGTTGTACAGTTCTGTTATGGATGGTGCATCTTGATCAGAGTATGTTAACTTAGTTTAAACTGGCTTTCTAAGTTAGCTGCCAGCTTTTTTAAGTGCCAAGACATGTTTCACTTGCCTGTGGTTTTTTTTTTTTTTTTTGCCCCCGCAGTACTGCTGAAATGTCCGTCAGCAAGATAAATCTCTACGCTACCCTGGTAACACCCAAGGCAGCTTCTCTTGATAAGACATTTTAGTGGGGTGCCAGTTCCTTTTTATGTTTTAATATTAAAAAATATTGTCTTGTTAGGAAGGAGCTCTGACTGCTTTTCGTAAGACATATGACAAAACTGTGGCCCTGGGACATCGTCTGGATATTGTGTTCTACCTTCTAAGAATTGGCTTGTTTTACATGGATAATGACCTCATCACACGGAATATCGAAAAGGCAAAAAGGTACCATTGTTAGATTTGTGGCAAATATCACTGTTTGAAGTAAAGCATCATTGGTTGCATATGTCTAACAAAACACTAGGTTTGAAGATAGCTATAGAACTGCCTGATTACGAGTGAATAAGTTTGGCTTATTTGTTAATAATTTTAAAAAATTAGTATTTATTCTTATTATGAGTGCACAGTGCATTTTGCAATCTGAAAGAAATAGGAGTTCCTGGTACAAAGACTTTATAATTTAAATAAAGTGACATTTGTGTTCTCATTATTTACTAATTTTAAATTAAATCTAGTTATACATTATGGTCCTAAGTAAAGTTATGAAAGACACAAACGATTCTAACCAGGGCTTGAAAAACTTATCAGATACCAACTAGCCAGAGGAATAAACCCACTAGCTAGAGTTAGATATGAAAGATGAGTGGATGCTGGATCAGTTAGTCATGGGGCAATCCCATATGGAAACGCTGGTGCCCTTACAACCTCCAGCTGCTGGGAGCGGGGAGATGGAGGTGTTGGGATTTCTGTGAGGATATTTGCTGCCCTTGGACACTCCTTGGGGCTTGAATCTTTTGTGTCTGCTCCTGACTGGCCTGTATTTGATGAGTTTTAATTTCAAACCTCTTCCTGCCTATAGCTGCTAGAAGGGAGAAGGAACTTTTTTCCCCTTAACACCATGGCGCTTTCAGGCTGCTCCAATGAGCTGGTCTCCACTACTGGTTCCTGATCATCTTGGCTGTTGCAATGAGAGATCTTTAACTGTACTCTTCCCTCAGTCACTATTTTTTGTGTTCTCCCCTGTGAATGGCTCCTGGCCCTGCCTCTGCTGCTGCTCATGGCTACAGCAGCATTACAGGGGTCTTGAAAGTTTCACAGCTGCCCATAGATTTTGGTGGTTTTTCCTAACAGTTTTTTTAAATGTTTAGTCTACTACTGGTGAGCAAAGCTGAACAACAGGCATTGGAGGTGTGTGTCTGCGGACTCAGGATCACAGTACTGGATAGGTTCACATTTGGAAAATTATCATCACAACTAAATCAGCTAGAAACTTTTTAATTTTTTAAAATGTAGCTTGAATTCTGGCCTCACTTACCAAGGAAAGCGTCCCACCTATGACTGACAAGTGCATTTTTGAAGCTCTAATGGTTGCGATATAGTGTACTTCATAACTAAGACTTCCTTATGCACTCTAACCTTGTTAAATGTACTGTACTCATTATTTCAGATAAAACATGTAACTATATATCTTATTTGTTTTAAGTCTAATAGAGGAAGGAGGAGACTGGGACAGGAGAAATCGTCTAAAAGTCTACCAAGGTCTTTACTGCGTAGCTATTCGAGATTTCAAACAAGCAGCAGAACTCTTTCTTGATACAGTTTCAACATTTACATCCTATGAACTTATGGATTACAAAACATTTGTAACATATACTGTCTACGTCAGTATGATCGCGTTAGACAGACCTGACCTTAGAGAGAAGGCAAGTAAAGCAAATTACTGCACTGATTCAAGCTGATCAAATTGTTCTTAATGTTCTCTCTCTCTCTCTGACTAGTATATGAAACTTCTAAATGTTGTTCGATTGCTTTCAGGTTATTAAAGGGGCAGAGATTCTGGAAGTGTTGCATAGTTTACCAACAGTACGACAGTATCTTTTTTCACTCTATGAATGTCGTTATTCAGTCTTCTTCCAGTCATTAGGTAAGGATGTTTCATACACCAGTATCATTGTCCTGTGTTTCTCATTAGGTCCTGTGAGCAGCTTGCTACAAATCGTAGCTGAGTTTTGTAGAATTGCCTAGGGGATGGGCTATAGGTGTAGTTAGTGTTGTCAAACCCCTGACAGTTAAAATCATCCATTTACTTTAGGTGAATCACTCCTAAATACCACTTTCCCTTTGCAGCACAGTGAGGTAAAGTAAGCTGCTCTTGCAAGGATTTATGGCTCTCTAAAATGTTTTTCTTACAAAATGAGCATTTTGAAAGGTGGCATCTTGTTGGATGAGGGAAGGTTCTGACAATGTAGGCACCTAGTACCATCTTACAGGATGCGATCAAAGAGCTAGTTTGCTATCTTTGGTCCTAATTCTGTGGTCAGACCCATAAGCTGTGTGCAAATACAAGATTCCTGATTGTGGAATTGGGACCCTAATAGTACTTAACTCCATTAAAATGGGAATTCTGGAAGGCTTCCTTTAAAAATGAAGACAGTTTTTTATAAATTTAAAACACTGGATGCTTCAGGAAGTCAAAGGATTCTAAATTTTTAAAATCTGAACTTTCAGGTTTAAATTACAAAGGGGAGATTTCATAGCCGCTGGCTATTAAGGGCGGTTTTGAACTGGTTTCTGTGGGAACAGTGCAGAAATGAGGAAAGGAAGCAGTTTTAAAATCCATTCTTCATTGTTGTCACTGTGCTGTCAGTTTTCATGCTGCTGGTTTCTGTTCCAGTTTCCATGAAAATGGGTTCTAGGGTAGCAAAAATAAGAATTTTAAAAAAATCTTCCCCTTTACTTTGGAGAAGACTGGGTCCGAATGGCTGCCCTGCAACCAGAAGCAGAGGGCAGAAAATCTCAGCTGCAGACCTCAGCTGCTGCTGAGAACTGCACATGCCAGTCTGACAAAAACTAAGAGCTCCTGAAGCATCTGTAGTTTCTTAAAGCCAGTTTAAGACCCTCTCAATAGAAAGCTAGTCTTACCCTCCACTGTTCTATTAAGAACAAGTTTTGATGAAGCAAACAGAAACCAAGTGTTATCGTTAAAGATGTGAATATCTACTTTGGTTGTGCGTTTATATCTCAATGCACACGTACGGGACACAAGGATCCTGTACGACCACATACCATGTCATGTTGCTTATTGAACTTTGTTATGTGGGGTGGTTTGTTTTTTTTTATTTGTATAACCAGGAATAGATTAACTCTAAGAGATTATAGACTGTATTTGTGATTTTTATCTTTTCAGCTATTGTAGAGCAAGAGATGAAAAAAGATTGGCTGTTTGCTCCTCACTACCGTTATTATGTACGGGAAATGAGAATCCATGCTTACAGCCAGCTCCTAGAATCCTACCGGTCACTGACACTAGGGTACATGGCAGAAGCTTTTGGAGTCGGTGTAGAATTCATAGATCAGTAAGTGAAAAGTAACTTTCGTAAGTTAGAGACTTTAGTCATTGTTTATAAAGTAACGAGTTTACAATGATCCTGCTACAAATAAACAGATGATATCAAATAGAGAGAAGAGATATTAGACCATCCACAAACCAAGTTATCTGTGTATGCATGCAAGATTATTTTTTACTAATCTCATGTTTAAGGGTAGAAATCAGTTAAACTTTAGTCTGTTTAAAAAAAAAAATCATTGTCCAGTATTTCATTTTCTCTCTGCATAAGAAATGTATATTTAGTTTTTACACATGAAGCATCATGAGATACCTTAGGAAAATATTTTTTTCTTTACATGGTAAGACTAAGGGCTATCTGGACAACTACAATTGAATTTAGGGAACTAGGATATAACACACTTAAAAGTTATGATGTAGATGAGACTTCATCATGTTCTTTAAATTTTGACTGTCAAGTGTCCCAAAACTGGAACATAAAGTCCAATCTTCACCACAAGTTTTAACTGGATCGCCTGACTCACTTTATAATTGCTGTGTAGATTGGACCTGATATTTGTTGTTTAAATCAGGTAAAGTGTAGGCAGCTGTTGTGCAAGCTTTGCAAAATCACACCTCAGTCTGCACTTGCAGTTCCAGTTCTAAGGTGAGACCAAACAACTGGTTTTCACTGTGACCTATATTGGGATTTGAAGTTAAATCTAGGGTGAAAGTTTAGTGGCTATACCTATAACAGCCAGCTTGTGTTTGAATATCTCTAGAGAAACAACTTGCTTCCATCTATAAGTATTTTTTTAAAATATTCCCAATTAAGAAAAAATGGGCAGGAATCTGAGTCCTGACTGAAATGTACATAAATAAATTAGTAAAGCAAAAAATGAACATTTGAAAGGAAACTGAATATAATCATATTAATGAGATCAGCACTTAAGTTATACCAGTTTCTATTAATGATTGTAACTTACCTGGTTTACTATAGGTACTTCTCCATGTTGTCATGCTCTACTATGGGAATATGGGTTTGTTTATTTTCATTGTCACTTCTTTCCTCGCCACAAACAGTTCTGTGGAAACAGACCAACACGAAGAGTGTAACCAGTCCTTATCCATTCACAGGCACTTGTTCAGCACCAGCATTATTTTTTCCTTCATATCCACACTTTGATCCATAATAAACCACTCTCATTTGTTATATTGCGATATGGCCTCATAAGCGTTAGTTGGACCAGGAAACAAAATTAACGTGAGCAGCAATTTATTAAGCAAACAATCTAACATGCAGGGCTATTAGGAAATGTCAAACAATTTTGTACTGTTTCTCTTAGAAAAACATATAAAATCGCTGACAGGTTGTGCTAAATCAGCTACTTGCAATGCTAGGCAGTTAGGCAGGTTTGTGCCTTGTGGGCAGAAACTTTCAGGCCAGGGACTAGGGTGGGTAAAAATGTGTAGTAAGGCTACTCTCCGTTATAGGAGGGGCTGAAACATGAGAAGTATGCTGTATGATTGAATTTTTCAGAGATATAGGAGGGCAGTGGCAACTGGGAAGAGGATTGTCTATTCAGAGTAATTTGAGCACAGGTGCTACGGCCCATCACTGAGGATAGTTCATTTAACATTGCTGGTGGGATAAAGATTCAGCATCAGAACATATGTGCAGAAGGAGGATGTGGGGGTGCTCAGAGTTGATAAGGAGACTGTTGGCTCCTTCAGCTGACCCACAAAATCAGGAGATGATAGGAAGGGTTTGGTACCTTCAGCATGCTTGCACTGTGTGTGGCAAGAGATTAAGGGAGACATACATGGATTTTGGATTGAATGAGCTGGACACGGTTTGTAGTAGGAGAAATAGAAATGGTGGGATAACCATGTTTGTGTTGCTGCCTTCTGCTAACTTACTTCAACCTCCAGAATTGAAAGGGGGCTTTCCACAAAGCATGAAATACATCACTCTGCATTTGGTGACGAGACAAAACTCCTATTGGCTTCAGTAGGAGCCTGGGCTGAATAGGGAGTTCTGAATAGAGGGTCCTTACCCGGGTTCAGAGTATAAGTTTTTAGGAAGCAATGACCCAGTTATTTCATGTAATAGCCTTGCCTCGGAGCCATTCCACTAATGTAACTGTAGACCGTGTCAAATGCTCAGGAGCTGTACAGTAGAATAAAAACTAAATGTACACAATACACCACCACCTCCTAATGTCCAAACAAATGAGGTGCAGTTTAAAAGAAGAAAAGGAAGTAGATGAGCAAAGGTGGAACATGAAAGGCTCTTCTAAAAACAGCTGTAGGGGAAAAAGAACTTTAAGGCATTTCTTTAAAAGTGGGGTGGGAGGAAAACAAGACACTTTGGGGGCGGCCTGCAACTCTTCTGTGCAACATCTATAGATTGAACATATTTTTTTTTTTTTTTTTAACTAGGGAGCTTTCAAGATTTATTGCAGCTGGGCGACTGCATTGCAAAATAGACAAAGTAAACGAGATAGTCGAAACTAACAGGTACAGTATCTATAATCTGGTGTAACGCTGTATATTCTAATCAGTTACTGAATTGACAGTTATTGAAAAGCTTGTCATGGTTTAATGTGACTTCTTACTCTAAAACCCTTTCTTCATAATTTGTAGGCCTGATAGCAAGAACTGGCAGTACCAAGAAACCATCAAGAAAGGAGATTTGCTGCTAAATAGAGTTCAGAAACTTTCCAGAGTAATTAATATGTAACACTTTTTTAAAAAAAATAACGGAATGAAAAATTTAGATGTTTAAGACCATTTTGGAAGTAATGTATACTGTATGAGTTGATATGCTGTAGCTAAGAAAATTATAAGTGAGAAGTAGGGTTTTTACAGTCTGCTTCATTATGTAAACAACTGAACTGTATAAACGTTACATTCATGTTTTCAGATCTCAGTTCATTAAATCTATAATACAGATGTAATGTACTATGTTCATGTACAATGTTCAGTATTTTGTTTCATAGTAAGCTATTATGTTTAGAAAGCAGGGCTAATATTTGTGAGCAAAAAAGAACTAGTGACAGTCCCAGAATTACTCATGGAACGTGTTCATTTGTGCCTAAGAAACCTAGATAGTTTAGCAGTAGAAGGAAATTTTACATTACTGTAGTACCTAAAGGCTTCAATAGGGATTGGGGCCCCATGGTGGTAGGCACTATACAGAGAGATTCCCTCTCCAAAAGGGATTACAGTCTAAAGACACTGACAGACAAAGAGTAGAGGGTATACAGCAGCACACCCCCTAACCAATATGGTACAGAATTGAGACAGCTTTGTTAGTTACATAGATTGTAGCTTTAATTGATTAAAGTAACATTGCCCTGAAAATAGTATATTTGCTAGCTGCCTACTAATGCTATATGTGGTAAAGAGCATTGATCAGTTACATTATCTGAGCATTACAGTTGGGGTTAACCACTGAGTTAGATTTCCAAGTTTCAGAACTATGGTATGAAACAGTGGGAGATGCTAATGCCATTTGAGACATCAATCCACAGTATAAATCACACGCTGTGGAGAAAGACAATTTAACTCTGGTTCAGGAGGCTGCTGCTGTCCCCGTGACACACAGTTCTGTCCTTAACAAGAGCCTCCAGCAGCTGCTGCCACCATCCTTGCTTGAGTTGGATGGCTGAAAGCTTTCTCTAAAAAAGGAAAAGCTCTCAAGTGCAGTGATATTAGCTGAAATTCGATGCAAAGCGCTTGGGAGCCACACCTTTTTACCTTGCATTCATTGCTGGGGAAGATGGTCACATGTGTTCTGATGGGTGTCACACCTCTTATCTGGGATGTATGGAAGGGAGTGCAGGTGAATGGAGTGTAGAGGACCATAATTACACTCTATCTCCATGTGCCATGGGGGTCTCTGGGCATCTCCCTATGTCTGAGTAACTACCCCTTGTTAGGGGGCTTATTCCTTCACCTGCTTACTTCCCTGGTCCTTCTCGCATGAACAGAGAGCAACAATACCCGAAGTCCAAAGGTGCAAACAATTCAGTGTTTATTGGGGTGAACTTCCAGCAAGCATGATTCCAGTTTCCTTCCTTAGTGTCCCCCTTCCCAGCTCTGACACCACAGAGTCTTACCTGTGTCCCTGTTCCTCCCCCCGCCCACTTCCTGATTGACTGCAGACTATATAGTAAAACTTGAGTTCTGTTTAGCTATACCTTAACCAATCATTTTACTGAAATTTAACTAACCAGTCCTAATATATTGTAACATGATTATTTAACCAATTATATCCCACCACCTTAATTAGTTTACACCCAGCAAAATTAATTATATAGCAGACAGAAACAATCACAGAACCAGACAGTTTATACAGACAAACAATAGGGAAATGGGGACTACAATGACAGAACAACTCAGAAATGAGGATTTCACATCCTGGCTATTGATAAGTGAGTTCTTGCCAGACAGGATGCTATCAAACTAAGTTTCCTTTTACATTTTCTAGGCACTTCCCTTTCTCTGGAGGCGACAGGCATTATCAGGACAGGATTGTATTCCTAACAGCCCAATGGCACCTTATTTCAATGAGACTAGGGTGGGATGTGACCGGTCGCTTCCCAGCTTTTGGCTGCCTCTGCTGCTTAGCCAAAGGCCTTAGCCTAAGAACAGGGCTTCAGACTGTCAAGTGAGAAAAGGCCTTATACAGTCAGACAGTGATTTTGATTCTCTCTTTTATACCTGTAGAACTAGCTAACTGATAAGAATGCACCTAAATTCTTAGAGTATAGGCCTTTACAGACAGGCCTGAATATCTATATCTTAACTCCTATATCTATATCCCTTTGCTGGCCTGCGGAGGTTAGAACCCTCAGCAACAAGCTCTGCGTATGAGGGGTTGTTTTATATCATGATACTGTAGATTGCTCTTCACTGCATTGTTCTGAAATGCATGCTCTAGGAAGTTGGGTCATCCCAAATTCCTGAGTTTGTAGTCAGCTGGTTGGGAAAGAGGAGGCGGCCAGCTCACCCATAACTTTTTCTAAGCAATAGCAGTGTGGGCACTGTTAAAAAATGAAACATTTCACGCACATTCCCAGTTTAAAAAGATCCTGATCTTCATTAACTTGCCTCGCATAGTATGAATAATGGAAGAGAGCTTTCAGAGTTCGTTGCTGTGGCGTCAGCTAAAGCAGTTAATTATGTGTTGGGACAGTGGTAGGTGCTCTCACAATAATTGCTATGTTAACAGTGCTGGAGTTTTAATTTGAATCCAGATTCTCTTTTCATTGTATTAGCAAGCCTTCCTTTAATATAGTATTTCAGTCAGAGGCTCACAGATTGTTTTCATTGCTGTGAACAGCTGGTTGCTTCTTTTCCTAACCTGCACTTGTTGTATATTAGATGAAAAGTAGCAAGCTGGTAATGATACCGTCAGGTTAGTTCTGACTGGCCATGAGCAATCTTTTTACCTTTAATTCACTCATTGTCATACCTCACTACAGGTGGCAGGAGCCAGAGGCTCAAGTAATGGGATTTTGAGGGTGGGGGGTGAGTGTTTTATAGAACTTTTGGGGGTACAGATGAATTTCCCCTGCTCAATAGTTCTATTTGAACAGGCCTTAAATAGCTGACAGTGCTTTGATGTGACTTTCTCTAAACCCGATGACATCATGAGTTGGCTCCTCTCCAAAGGAAGAGACAATCACCCTCCCCCCCCCCCTTTTTTTTTTTTACACAGCTCTTGTAAGTAGAACCTGCCAAAGTGAATCCGTTTAAGGCTTCAGTCTGACAATTCAAGCTAATACAAGAGGAACATTGCTCCAAAAGCTGTTTTCAGGGACTAATTAAATGGAGCACAAGTGCTACCGCTTCATTCCCCCCCCCCCCCGTAGGGTTAATCTGCCTTTTGTCACAGAATTAAACTTTCACTAAAATTCTAACTTGGCTTCTATATTTTCACATCCATATTTCAACCCTACAGTGAAGAGAACAGACACCCGCAACGTATGGATATTGAGTTACAGTACATGCCCCCATAAGTCCTTGCTGATATTTTAACTCAGTTAAGAACAGGGGAAGAAACTAAAACATCATCCTCAGTACACCGTAATACCACCCCCCAGTTCCATACCTAGACTCCTAGAGGAACTGCCTTTATGTTGTGTGGTGAATCTGGTTGTGAAGACGTCACTTTTTTTTTTTTTTTGTTCCTGCCAAAATGAAAGTGAGCAGAATGTTAGGATACTGCAAAAATAGGTTCCCTTTATGAAGCAAGCCTTCAGAACATACAGTTCATTTGCACGGCTGTGTGAAAAAGCACTGAGCATATTCAGAGCATAAATAACGCATGTTCTAACCGCCAAAACGGAAGATTATTTTTAACCGTCTGGGATAAATTTGTTCTAGTAAGGTGCTTAATCAGGGTGATTACTGTTATCCCCTGGACCATTAATTGCACTAAAGACAAGCATACATGGCCTCATCTTTTAATTCCTCCCCTCTTTAAAAATCCCCAACCCTCATTCCTGCTGCTCCCTACTCCTTTCTCCACAGGAGATCGCTTGCTCTGACCTACACTGCCTCTCAGTTGTCACTCCCTGAGCTAATGGCAGGGTCAAGAGCTGGCGGAATGAGTCAGGAGAGTTCATACCTGACTGATCTCAGGCTTTCAGCGATTGCTCAGGGCTTCCAGCTGTGCTGCAGTGATCACGGTCATAGTTGACGCTGAGCAGGGCGAGAAATTTTGGCCTGGTGCACTGCCCAGATGACACTTGTTGAAGGCCATGCCTGTCTGGATTCACAGAAGACCTGAAGAAGAGCTTTGTGTAAGCTCAGCAGCTTGTCTCTCACCAATAGATGTTTGTCCACCTGGCCTCTGGATTCAGAGGGAGCAGCCAGGGTTTATGCCGTTTACCTGAATGAGGAAAATAAAGGTGGTGTACAATTTTTTCAAATGTCAATGAACAGCAGGGGAAGGGGCCAGGACATTCACAGGCTGTGCACTTCCCATTGTATTTACGTTTGTGTCCTAGGCATGATCACAGGGAGGGGTTCTGGGATGCTCTAGCTCATGTCAGTGTGTGGTACAAATCTAAAAGTAGGCCTTCCTGCAAAGATGAAGTCCAAAGATTGCAAGAATCCCACCCCAGTCATTCCCCAAATTCTAGTATATCTGGTGCTGTAGAAACTCTTCAGTGGTCAAGGAGTTAACAATACAAAAAAGACCTTGTAGAGTCTGTCTGCTCTGTGCTTAGATCCCCGTGGCTGGCCAGTGTCAGCTGACGTGGGCTCACAGGGCTTTTTTAATGGCAGTGAAGATGTTCAGGCTTGGGCTGAGGACCAGGCTCTGGGACCTCTCAAAGCCTGGGCTACAACCCAAACCCAGCTGTCTATACTGCCATTAAACAGCCCGAGTCAGCGGGCACGGGCCAGCCACAGGTGGTTAACCTGGAGCTAACTTGCATTGCCCCAGAGGTTGGGGTAAGTATTCTTTTGCTTCATGCCTATGACTTCTAGTTCTGTCCTGGTTGCATGGGTAGCACCTTACACACTTTCTCTCATGCTTTGGTTTTAGCAACCTTCCAAAGCCTTGTAATCTGCAGGCCCAATGGCACATATTTTTCCATAACTCAATCCCACCACAACCAGCGTTGCTTTTTGAATTCTCTGCAATGCACTGACGTCATGCATGTAGCCAGAACCAGAGTATTCAGGGTGCAGGCTCACCAAAGGACACAAAGCTTCCTGATCTTCCTCTGGCTGTGCAACCCCTCGAAACCAAACCCAGAAACACTTACTTGGTAGAAAACTGCATGTTTGTCTCAAACACATTTTCAGTAGCCCCCGGAGGCTCTTGGTAGTTCTGCTTTCCAAACGCGTGGCTTGGATGTTCACTCCTCCCCTCGTTCAGTTGTATTTTCCCACGTGGAATCCCCATTTCTTCCAATCCCCAAATGCCTGTTGGTACCTTGCTTTTCCCTGTGGGCCGTGGCTGAGGAAATCCCTGTTTACCTGCTGCTCTGCTGTTCACAGATGGTCCAGCATTGTGGCTTGCAGCCACTTTTCCACTCGCTCCCCGAGCTGTGCTATGCGCTCTCCAGCTGCAGGCCAGGAGCTCGGGCTGCCTTTTTTTCTATACTGCAGAATCTGAATCCATCCTGGAAGCAGCAGAAATACACTGAGCAGGGAGGAGATAGACATCTTAGGGTTATACCAACACTCCACCAGCCTTGGTTCTCATTTAAAGGGATTCTGTATGGGAAGTTTCAGAGTAACTGCCGTGTTAGTCTGTATTCGCAAATACTTTTCTTTGTATGGGAAGTGTTATTTACCCCTTATTCTTCACACAATGCAAAGTCAACCAGTGGAACTCATTGCCAGGGGATGTTGCGAAGACCAAAAGTATAACTGGGTTCAAAAAAATCAGTGAAGTTCACAGAGGACAGGTCCATCAATGGCTATTAGCCAAGATGATCAGGGACGCAACCCCACGCTGTGGGTGTCCCTTAGCTTCTAACTGCCAGAAGCTGGGACTGGATAGTGGGAGGGATCACTCGATAATTCTGTTCACTCTTTCTGAGGCATCTGGCATTTGTCACTGTCAGAAGACAGGATACTGGGCTAGATGGACCATTGGTCTGATCCAGCCTGGCCGTTTTCAGCAGGGTAGACATTGCGAACGTTATCTGTTGGGTCCAAACTTCTCTACTTTACAGGCTTTTCTGCTGCGGAAAACTTGCTCAGGCGCTGAGCAGGGGCAGAAGAGAAACTGCTCTTTATGGGCTTTAGGAATTCAGGTGGTGTGACTGGGCTGGGCTTACCTGTGGTGCTGCCTAGTGGTTAGGTCACTGAGTCTCAGCTCTCCCGTCTCCAGCGTCCCTGGCGAGCAGTGACTCCAATGCTGTGGCGGTCCCTCTTATGGTAGTTAGTGACTCAGTCCTTTGGCCAGGCGACCAGTGGAGTCACCCCCTTCCAGGGTGACAGTCCAACACGATATCTACATCCATAGGTATCCCCCCAGAAGGAAGTTTTCAGCCCTCCTCTGAGCCCCTGTGGGCTGCACACCCTTGCCTCAGGGAGGACAATCTCTCTATTCCCCCCTTCTCTCCAGGAGGGTGGGAGATAGGGTCTGTGCCCCCTTCATGGTTGGTTGATAGGAAAGACTGGGTCCAATCCAGGGGTCTATCAGTAGCAGCAATACCAAGCATCCAGCAGGGCTCTGAGGCTGTTCCCTGGGCCACTTCCTAACACAGTCCCAGAGCCAATCCAAGGGGAGGGTTCCTTAAGGATAAGCTAGTCACTCCTCTGGGACCTGAGGTTGCTGCTGCATGCAGACCCCTGCAGCAAGGGCTCCTGCTGTACCCTTACTCAAGAGATCTCAGGTTAGATCCCCCTATCCTATCTGCTATTTGGTCCCCCTTACTGAGCTGTCTGGCTCTCCTTTGAACTCCTCAAGATAGACCTTGAGCCCTGAATTGCTCCTTAACCGTATCTATGTACCCCATCCCGGGGGTTCCATCCTACATGCTTTGGGCACCCTAGGAAGCTCCTCATGGGACACCTCATCCACTGTAGCCTACCAAGATTTAGGCAAGCAGAAGTTAAGATACACAAGAGAGACATCATCACCCCCCCGCCCCCCGCACTTCAGTACATCGTGGGAAGTGGCACCATATTGGATGGTGCCTGTCCTGCGTTTGATGCACCCTGCTTATGGGGAGCTTTGAGGCATCTTCTTTTCTCTCTTAAGAGCAGACATTTAGATAGCAACACTTTCATACACTAGTCACCCATCAATTTCCAGGGTACGTGAGGGATGATGCCCATAATCCTATCTTTAAAAAGTAAAATAAAATGCCAAGATAACCTTCTGTGAACTGAATGCAGCTGCCAAAGCAGCCTCTTGCTGTCTGCAGCCAGCCTGAAACAGTAGCTGAGTCGCAAACTCCCCCGTCTTGCGAACATCTCATGGGCCAGCCATCTCTAAAGCCCAGTGATGAAACTTCAGTATCAACATTAACTACTGTCTTGCTGATTATCTTCGCCTATAGAAGGGAGTGGAGCCTATGGGGAGGTGACAACTGGAAATACCTACCGGAAAGGAAACGCAGAGGGAAGAAGAGAGGAGAAACTGAGACAGGGAAAAAGGTGAGAAGCAGAAAGGAGACGGTGGAAGGAAGAGACACAAAGGTTAGAGGTAGTGGTGGGTACTAAAGGACTGTGTATTTTCTCACTGAATGCTACTGAGCGGGACTCAAAGGCAATAATAAATAATGGGAACAACACAAGGAGCAAATTCTACACTTAACCTTTGAGCAAACATCCTGTTGCCCCTAAGGGGAGAATCATTGTGGCCTGAGGGGAGCCTGAAGCCTTCACTGTATAACCCACAGATCATCACTTAAAATAGAACGTGGACCTTCCCAAATGAATGTCCCTTCCCTGGCCGGTTCGAGCTTAGCACGCCAGCTAACATTTGCATTTTGTAAGCAAGCGATTTGTAAGTTGGAAGGAATCTGAAACGACAAACTCCAGCAACGAGTTCCAAAGAATGTCATCAGAAACATTTAACTTTTCAACTGCTAGATGGATGAACTGGTGACTTGCCAGAAAATAAAATCTTTACCTTGGAGCTGGTGTAATTTTGGTTATAAAGAGCTGTTTTGTGTCTAAGAGAGGGCCAATTCACCTGAGCAACTCAATGCATCCTTTGTCCTAAGAGTCACTACTGAAGCCTACATAATAAACTGCGAACAAAACATTTAAAAAATACCAAAGTGGGAACCCTCCTTCCCAAACACAAAGGGATAGCTTTTGTGTCAGATACTCCTTTTAAAAGAAAAGTTGGAAAAAATTCTTCCTTTTGTGCTATAAAAATGACAGACACCATTACTGCTACTTAATGGAACCATGAAGCACCACATTACTAACGAGACTTTGACCAAAACTTAAGCCCCAGTCCTGCAAACTGACCCATGTGGGTGGACCAGCCCCACAGGTCTCCATCTGAGTCCATCCACTGATCAGCTTGCAGGATCAGGGCTTTAGATATTGAGTGGGATACGGAACTGCTCACTCAGGCAAATTCTCATCACCATCAATGGGAGATTTGCCTGAACAAGGAGTGCCAGATCCTATTTCGGAGGCCATTTCTATTGATTAATGTTCTATGAATTAGGTATGCTGATAAAATCAGTTCTGTCACACAATATTCCATGCCTGAAGTGAAGTGATGAACTATATTCTGGTAACCCTACGCCCTGGTATCTTTCTGTATTTTTTCATGGCAGAAACGTATTTTTAAAATAAAGGAATATTGTTCAACACACTGCATTTTGTATTTCAAAACAGAAATATTAAAAAGCTTCTTCCAATCATTCTACTTACACTCCATAAAATAAGAATCTTAAATAATCAAACTTTCTGGGAACCGGGAAAAGTACTTAGACTCTTCTCAGGAATATACCAAAACAAACAAGGTTGTACTTTTTAAAGGATCAGATGCTACCAGCCTCATGTACACGAGGGTAAGGGCTGGCAGAATCTGACCCAAAGTAATTCTCTGAAATTAGTTCACTGAGGCATCAATATGGATGTCTGCCTTCAATGCTAAATTGTTTTGCTTTGTACTATAATGAAGCAGAAACATATAATGTATTTCATGCAACCAACCTCATTTATTGAAAAATCCTAATTGTATTGCCTTGGTTAGTAACATCTGTTTGTTCAACAAACTAATTCTTTTCATGAAGCAAAGCACACCTTTTTCTTATAAATAGTATAAATTATTTTATTTACAGAAACTTGTTACAAAACAAATAGACTATATATTTATTTTTCTTTTAAATATCCAAAGTAATTTTTCTATCCCATGACATTTGTTCATGTACTATACAGCAGCCAACACAAAGTTCAGCTGATCAGATGCTCTTGATTATGTATACAAATTATCAAACTATTCACACGTTTTACACAGGAGATTGCTTTTTAGAACCAGGCTCAACACTGAGCAAGATACTTTCGAGGCCTACATTCACTTTGACATTATGTAGTGCTCATTTTAAAATTTTCTTTAAAACATAAAATATTTCACACAAAATGTAAAAATGATTTTCTGCTCAACAGTGAAAAGTTAAGAATTTTTCAAGCCCGATTCCCTCCCCCAGGACAGGATGAGTGACAGACAACAGAGATTCCTTGGCAAGAGAACTCTTAGAGGAAGACAACTGCCTTAGAAATGACATTTGAAAATCACACATTTTTTTAAATGGTTTTAAGAGGTACTTATCTGTTTTTTTTGTTTTTTGTTTTTTTTTCTGGAATACAAAATAGTTTAAACATTCTCTTTTTCTAAACTAGATCGTTTACGAATGAATAACCAAAAAAAGGAGACAGTTCTGTAAATTTCCGTTTGAAAAAAGTATGTAACCCTTGGCATTATTTTGAGATGCATTATTAATGGGCTTGTTTCAAAACAAGTTATTCTATTTAAAATGCTTTACAAAAATCACCAGCATCAGTCATTTTTGTTTTTTGAACCCCTTCTAATTAAAATTTTAGAAATATATAGGTGGAAAAAGCAAGCTCCAAAATTTCAACTGAACATTCAAGTCTTTTAAGGAGAAGCTGTCTAAACAGTCCAAGCTTAAAACTAGTTATATCAGGCACTTTCAGTTTTTCCATTAGTTTTAAACCACATGAGACCCATACAAATGCGCACGCACACACTCACACACACAAACACACATCCTAAAAAAAGAGAAGCAGAGTGTCACTTAACTAAATGTAGTCTTCCGGGAATCAGACAACTGATTAGCAATGCCATCTAGACCATTTAGGCCCTGATCCTGCAATCAGATTCTTGCGGCGGACCTCTGCATGGATCCAATTGCAGGATCTTGGCGTTAGTTTGTATGTATCCACTCCCAAGACACTAAAAGGGACACAAATTTCACAAAACAAAGGCATCCCTTAATTTGCAAAGTAGGCATGTTACTATTAGCTTGGCAGTGAACCACTTCAAATTATAAAAAAGGTATTTGCTATTTTTAATTAATTAATAAATAAATACTAGATGATCTCAATTGTACCAAAACTGGATATAAGAAAAAAAGACCTGTGCAAAAATACATATTTAAATATGTACAATCAATTAACAAAATATGTCTTCTGAAATAGGGATACTTCAATATTTATAATAGAACAAGAAATTCCAAAATAAAGATACAAAAGTAGGTTTTTTGTATAATTCTTTGTTCATCATTGCAGCAATATTTTAGGTTAAGAAAACTGCAGGAGTCCTAAGGAGAAGTTGGAAAGCCTATAAAAATTGTCTCTCTTAAATTACTACGAAAAACTGTCTAGAAAGAACCCAGCCACTACAAATTCAATTTTGCAAGGTAAATTAATTTTAAGCTTCCTTAATTATTTACAGTAAGAATTATGAGAGACAATAAAAGCTTCAGGAACAGTGTTCTGTTTAGAACCAAGATCTAACCTGTAATATTTAAGCAGGTCTGTACTCAAGGGCAGACGAAATTTAAGATGGCCTCACTTCCTCGTCCCAATAGATTAAAACTACGAGCCCTGATGCAGATGTAGTTAAAACCCAGCCCTACATGAAGCACCGTGATTAAATACTAACTTTCAAATGTCTGCATGGTTTTGAATGAGCTTTGACTTTCCATTATGCTTTCAGATCAACATAATCTTTACACAACTAAAGATGTTCCATCACTTAAAGCCACAAAGGTTGATTAATATACATTTCTATTTGCCTGAAATGTAAGTCTTTCCAACCAAATTGCACTTGTGACTGAAACACGTAAGAGTGAATGCTTGGCACCACTGACTTCCATGGCGCCAGAATTTCACACCCACTGTGCAGGAAACAATCTTTTCAGTTGGACATCGTATTACATCTTCAGCTTTTTGTTCCTGAAATACAGTTAGTTTATGTTTGCATAATAAACGTCTGAAGTGTTTTTTCTTGCTGACCTTTTGTATAAGCTCAAACCTAAAGTGTCTGCATAGAGGCTTGCTGTTGTTTTGCGGTACATCATAATTCTGCAGCAAGTTCCTGTTAACTCGGAAACGTGAACAGGTAACCAACCAAGCACCTGCTGCTCTTAGTGGCTTGAGAATCCCTGATGTACGATGCGCCACCAAAATGGGGAGAAGGCGGCTGGACTGTGTGAATAATTTGATAGGCTCAGATTGTCTGATCTCAGCAATATCTGGTGCCCCTTTAAGGCAAAAGAGTATATTCTTGATTTAGAAATTGTTTTCCTTTACTTCACCCCTTAATGAAGGTTCAAGTAAAGTCTCAAAATTCACTGTTAAAAAGCTTACTGAAAATATCCAAATCAATGATATTGTAATAATGCAAAAGCCCTTTAAAGGATTTCATTTTTGAGATGTTTTAAAACAAGATAAAATCTCTCATGAAAACTGACTGTCTGGACTGTAACATAGTATAGTCCCCTTTATTCAGAAAACATCTGTATCTGAGAAAAAGATGATAGTAACCCATCCAGGTGCACTTAAAGCTGGACTCAGTTGCTAACTAGCATCTAGTACAGCATTCTGAAATATTTTATTGTGGGTAGCTGAAAGCATGACAAGTGTTAATGATTTGATTACAAGAACAAGGCATAAACTAACTGAAAATCTTTCAGAAAAATCTTTAAATATTTAGTTTTAAAAGGGCTGTTTTTACAGACCGGAAGGTACAACCAACCTAAATCAACTAGTAGAGTTCTTCTTTAAAGTAACAAAGGCTTCTGGTATACAGTATAGGTCAAAAAATATGTTCTTTGGGAATAGTTTAGGTTATTTGCCTTTGTTGATCTGATACTTTTGCATTCGGATTTCCTTCATCAAAAGGAATTAACAATTTTTACCTTCTTTTGCAATAGAATCTTATTCAAAATAATAATTGCTTTTCCATCAGGCAAGTACAACATTATTTTTGTATTTGTTTTTCGAACAATGGCCTCAAACAAGTTTTTAAAACGTTTTGAAACTCCTGACAGCTTCTTATCCCAAATTACTTGCAAAAGGCTGGGCAAAACACAGACTATTTAGTTTCTGAATTGTGCTATTTTTGTGTTCCATGAAAGGAACACTGCTATAAAAACACTAAAGCCATATTCCCTTCTTGAGGGCTTCTTTTCAATATGCCTAACACATTGTACCCCCGCTGCAGGGGTTCTTTCAATTGACAGTGCCTATTGGGTGGCTAATAACCTACAAAAGACACCATCAGCATAAAGAGTCCACAGTAATGGTTGTCCCCAAACATTCTTTTGCCAGCCAATCTATGTCAGATAGTGGCAAGATGATGTACTCCTGTAGACAAAATCTCACAGATTTGTAGCAAGCAGTCCAGACCACTGTTAACACTGGTAAGAGCAATTATGTGGCTGAACTTCATCCAGTGTCCATTTATAATATTCACTGCTACAGACATGGCTTCAGGGAAATTCCTTGTTTGAATCACAGTCCAGTAGATTTCCACACCTGAGGACCATGGGAAGCTGGGATAACTCAAAGGCATCTTGGAGTCCAGAATTCCAGATGGAGGTTTTGCTTATAGTGAACGTTGTCCAGTTCTTTTCTCACCACGGTATATTCAGCTATCAAGGACGTGCCTTTGGCTTTCAAACAAAAAAGAAAGCTGTGTAAGCAAGCATGTCGTAATAGATATAGTAAAGGCCACATCAGGCAGGACCTTTCTGGACAGCAAGAGAACACGTCAGAGGGAGTTACAAGGCACCAGGTAGCATTATTAACAGCCAGTCGGCTTGTTTGCATCTGGAATTCTAAAGTTTCTGCCTTCCCAAGTAATTGTGCTCTCCAATTACACTCCGAAATGGCTAACTGGTATCGTAGTCATGACAACAACAATCAGAAGCACTAAGGTGTGGCTTTCCTCATTTCTTAAACGTATACATTCAATTTCATTATTTCAGAAGTAGCTTTTTCCCCCATTAGGTTGCTCAGTTAAATGAAAACTGTCAGGAAGTACCAAAAGTGAAAGTTCTTAGAGCAATGATGGCTGAGCCGTATTATCCATAGATAGGCATTTCTTCTTCCTATACAGTATGTACACTAGTCAGCGTACAACAGCAATGATAGACCTGTTCTTTGGAGGAGAGTGAAAATTCAGAGACCTGTCCAAGATGGTATCATAAACATACAGCTAAGGGTAGCATAAAATCTCTCCTTTACCTGTAAGTAGTTAAGAAGCTCAAATAATCTGGTTGGCACCCGACCAAAAGGACCAATAAGGGAAGAAGATCCTTTCAAATCTGTGGGGGGAGGTTTTGTTTGTGCTTTCTTTGTTGTTCTCTCTTGGACAGAGAGGGACCAGGGCAGGAAAAAAACATCTCCTAAAATCCTACCTGAAATAAGCATCTAAGATTACAAACATTGTAAGTAATAGCAAGGAAATGCGTTAGATTATCTTTTGTTTTAGCTTGTGAATTTTCCCTATGCTAAGAGGGAGGTTTATTCCTGCTTTTTGTAACTTTGCAGTTGAGCCTAGAGGGGAATCCTCTGTGTTTTAAATCTTATTACCCTGTAAAATTACCTTCCATCCTGATTTTACAGAGGTGCTTCTAGAACCTGATGGGTTTTTAGTGTCCTAAAAACCCAAGGGTCTGGTCTGTGCTCACTTAGTTAACCTATTGGTTGGTATATTATTCTCAAGCCTCCCCAGGAAGGGGGGTGAATGGGCTTGGGGGGATATTTTGGGGAAATAGGAACTCCAAGTGGTCCTTTTCCTGAATCTTTGTCTAAATCACTTGGTGGTGGCAGCAGAATCCATCCAAGGACAAGGAAAGGATTTGTGCCTTGGGGAAGCTTTTAACTTAAGCTGGTAGAAATAAGCTTAGGGGGTCTTTCATGTGGGTCCCCACATCTGTACCCCAGAGTTCAGAGTGGGGAGGGAACCGTGACAGATGGGCCTTTGTGAGTTCCTAACACTTCAGTTATATGAACTTCCACAGCAGCGTGGAAAAAAAGCAAAGAGGTAGGGATTTGTAGGATTGGTGGAAATAGAAAGACATCATCAATATTTAAACACAGTAGAAAACATACCATGGGGAACAATCTTACAATGTCAGGGATCCGGATGATCTAAAATATTCTCCAGATCTAGCTTCTCTGAATCTATTTTTTCCCTTTAAATAGTCTCTTTTCCTTCAAGTGATCTTCCAACCTATTTCTCATAGTTTAGGAAAAACAGCGGTATCTGATTTTTTCTGTTATTTCCCATTCCTCTCCTCATGACCCCACTATGCTCGGCAAAATAATTTTTAAACAACACATTCATTTCAATGTTGTTCTATTTTGGGAAGTAACTATAACAATAGGACCCTACTTACTCACAAGATCTGATCCCTTTGTGTTTTCCTTGTAATTTCTGCTGGTTTTAAATGAGCAAAAGTAATTTTTAACTACTCTTTCTCCTGTTAATACTGCACAGCCAGTCAATACAGCTCTGGGGGAGGGGGCTGTGTTTTACTGCAGCTGAGTTACAATCAAAATGGGTAACTATGTTCTGATTGCAGAATGCTTATTGTTGTGGATATGGAAGTCAGAAAGATTCCAGGCTGACTTTCAGATACGTGGCTTATTTCGCAAGGCTGACACTCAGGAAAAATATTTTTACTTGTGAAGTGAGTGAATTTCATCTGGGAGTTATTAGGTAATAATTATGGCACCATTATGCCACTTTTATAACGCAACTTTTCAGAGTAAAACCACACTTTCAAAAAGATGTAATAATCCGACAGCAAGAGATTCACATTGAAAAATATTTAAAAAGTGAACTGGAAAATAGATATCCACCTTTCACTAACAGAGTGTCTAGAATTAGTTAGTCAACCTAAAATACTGTAACAGGACACGACCTAGCTGTTGTAGGGGTCCCTTCTGGCCTTAAAGTCTCTGACTATGACCAATATAACCACGTACAGTCACCAGTGGAAGTCTATAGATTCTAAAGCTAATCTGTCAAGCTTACGTCAGTGAAATATCTTCAATACAAAATGTCATACCTGATGAAGAAGAGAATTGTTCATCAGTCCCTGTGTTCCTGTGATTGCACTGGTGTGTTTTGCATGAACATTGTTCACCGATGGCAATTTGGCAACCTTGTTTGATTTGCTGCTGTTTATGCTGCTTGAACCAGGTGAGCACTTTCTTTTCTTTCCTATGAATTTGTCCAGGGAAGTGTGTGCATGTGAAAAACTGCTGTGTGAATTTACAGTCAGTTCACTGGACTGATGAACAAATGGCCCTAAGGAAAGAGTGGAATCGCTACTGTTCATCATCACACTCATTCTTTTTATCGATTCTGCAGGGCTTCCAGTAGGAGGGCCCCTCCCTGATTGGTCATGTTTGAGGCTAACAGAGTTAGCTTTGCTAGTCATACAATTGAGGCCAACACTGTGCGACGAAGATGGCAGAGATGAATGATAAGAGGTCCCAGAGTTGACCACACAGTTTTTCCGAAAGGACTCTGTGGAATGAGACGAAGGTGCTAGCAGCGCAGAACTGGTTTTACGCTTCTTTCCTGAGCCACCGCTGCTGCTGTTGCTGCTGGTGCTGTTACAGTTGGCACTGCTAGCAGGGGATTCCTTAGGTTTAAAAGACTTGCTGGGTTTCAATTTCTGAGGTTTGCTGGGCACAGGTGAAGGTACGGAGGAAAGCACTGTAGGTGTTGAAGGGGACGAAGACACTTGTCTTGATTGCATACTGCAGACAGGGTCCACTGCACCCAGATTAGAAGGATTGGCATTTAGTGTAGTTCCGTGTGATGGGACCGGTTTACTATGAAGAGACGTACAGGAAGGAGAAACCAGTGTTGGTGATGACATAACCGTGGTGGGTAAAAGGAAACCTGCAGCAGTGACACCATATTGTGACGCAGGCATCGAGTTTGTCCAATGCGGAGCACGAACAGACGCAGCGTTGCTAGATGCTGGGGGAATTTTCCTAGGAAAGAAAAAGAAGAAACAGTTAGTGTTCTTTGTGCACGGACATCAGTGACTAGACTGAAACTGTCCTGCATTAGAATAATTCTGTTTGCATTTGTTCAGTGCAAAAATACTAACCTTATCAAACCCTAAAACATTTTGATAAATTAACCCAACTACATTGCAAACAAGTAAAGCACTGCTTAGTAACCCTATTCCTTTGGTGGATGTATACGTGGTTATTTATCTGTAACTGGAGTTCCCTAAATATTACTGTCTGCTTTTCCGGGTGAGATTTCAAAAGTGCTCAGCGTTGGCCTAACTCTGCTTCTCCTGAAATCACTGAGAGTTTTACAGTTGACTTCTACGCCACGTTCCCTCTGCCTCCTAGATCCTGAGCCCTGGAAAGGCAACAAGTCGCTAGGGGCATAGTGCCTTGAAGCAGTGACCTCGGAATTACAGACAGGACAGTTCTCCGCTGACGCCAAGAGGGCTGTGTAGCGAGGTGAAGAGCAGGACCACCTGTTCTGAGGGGAGGTGCCCCAGGAGCCTTTCTGACCCCAGGAGGAGAGGAAAGCGAATAGAGAAAAAGACCCTAAAAGACCTGCTCTCAGTGCAACCAGCTTTAGTGACTTGGCTGAAGCCAGCACCATCACTGGCTCTGGGATAGCTTGAGCAGTGGGAGACGACGACTAAATGGGACCTGGATCCAATCCAACCAAACGGCACTCAAACCGAACGCCCCAATTAAACAATCCAAGCGCTCGTGACACTCCTGCTCCCAAGTCCCCCACAACGGATACCGAACACCCTCTACAGCAGCGTTTGAGAACGAACCATAATTAGGATTTGAGGCACTAGACTTTTAGAAACTGCTCGACAGATTTCATTTCCATTTCCAACAGGAAAGCACAAGTTGTCAGCTGTCATATTGCTTTAAAAAGGTTCCAGCCACACTCAGCTCAGCCCAAGAATACAAAGACAGGAGATCTGTGGCTACAGTTTTATGAAAAGTAAAGAATATAGTCTCCTGGTGAGTGTAACTCAATCCCCTCCTATTCTCCAGATGACAGTTTAAATGGAGCTATTGCTCACATTTACAGTGTTATTGGGAGGTGCTAATTTAAAAGGAGGTGATAAGAAGGTTTAGTTTATTCTTAAAATGTCTTAAATGAATTATTATTACAACAGGAAAGCCATTTTTCTCTCAAGCGTTATCTATTTGTACAATCGCAAGAATAATAATTTTAAAAAAACCCTTTCATTTCTACTCACTTCCACATCTGTGAATTAAGATGCTTGTCCACCATGAAGTTAAGTGCACATCGGATATGGTTCCACCGCTTATCAAAAACGTAATAACCTCTTCCAATTTGCCGGCTACCAAATGTGCAAAACTGAAAATACAGATTTTATTTTGGTGTTTTCTAATTTTAATAACAACTCTCTAAACAATAAATTAACGCACTTAATTACAAACCAATAATATACAGGAAAAGTCTAAGGACCTAAGATAGCAAACGTACATTAGGACTTTGATCCTTATGGCCCAAAAAGTATGTTCAGTATATATTCCCAAATAGCTCAGGCCCAACTGGCAAGGAGGACCATCTTTCTCTCTCTGAGATGCTGCCACCTTTAATAGGAGTCACCTTGATTAGAGAGAGAGGGAAAGTGGTAGATTTTTTTTTCCTGAGGGGCCATTAGGTTTGCAACCTATTCCCATACTTGCTCTGACATTCAGGCCATACTGTAAGCTGTATGTGAGAGGGGCCTGTGGTTTATGGGGAAGCTTCTTTTGCACTGAGGCCGAGTCTTGTTGGGAGACAGCTGCTGGTTTTTAGGTGAACTGGCTTTTTTAATTTTCTCGAAGTCAATGAGGATAAGATATACATTATATATAGGACAAGATGTACATTACATATCTAAATAAATATGTTAGCTCTCTATAAGAAATTGCTTGCAGTCATTTAAAATCTGTTTTTAAATGATTCCACTAAAAGAAAGATCTAGGAGTTAAATTACATCACATGCCCAAATATTTTAGTGAATTTTTTTTTTTTTTTTTTGCTTTTGGAAATGAAAGTATGCCACACGTACCAACTGCTGCCAAGATTTTCACATGCAGCCAGGTTACTGCAAGCCATTATTTTTATGCAAAACTAAGGCTAGCCTCGTGATTTAAAAACAGATAGAATACTGAAAGTGTTATTACACCATACCACTATTTTGCATGTACTGGTTTCACAGCTACCCTTTTCTCAAAACATTTCAGAAAGTTTCCACTTCCACCTCCAATATTTGTGGCATTTTGATTTCTCTTATGTTACTGTGGAGATATCTCAGAATGTGTTCTCATAGCACATTTACTCTGACAATTATGATTAAACCCTTCCTGCCTATTCTGTAACAAACACATTTTCCTGTGGCATGAGAACATTTTAGCAAACCCACCAAAAAATACACTGAAAAGCCATAATCAATTTGTTCACAAATTCAGAACCAGTAAAGGATGTACAACATACAGCGGCGGGCTGAGGATGATGACCTGAATAACGACAATCCAGTTTTTCAACATGTTCCTCTTTTTCATCACACTCTCCCTCATCACTGGATAAACGAGATGCTGGCTCAGCTGCAGGCAACGGAGGGTGTGGAGATTCATGGACCGAAAGAGAGTCACTAGGGGCATTTCCGCTGTACTGGGTTGGACAGCCTGGAGGCCTGGACAAGTAAATACACGGAAAAGGTATTACTGAACAAAGGCTACATTAGCAGGAATTACTTATTATGCCTGGAATTTTTTGCTTGTATAGAAAGGTGCTTTTTTTTCAAAACCAGGTTTTCCACGTTTTCCTTTCTGTCATAATACCAGTATCTCAGAATTCTTTTAACAGTTACGTCACACAACTCTCCAGGAAAAGGAGGAATCATATCCATTTTGCAGATAGGCACACTGAGAGACAGAAAGATTAAAGGTTTCAGAGTAGCAGCCGTGTTAGTCTGTATCCGCAAAAAGAACAGGAGGACTTGGGGCACCTTAGAGACTAACACATTTATCTGAGCATAAGCTTTCGTGAGCTACAGCTCACTTCATCGGATGCATCAGATGAAGTGAGCTGTAGCTCACGAAAGCTTATGCTCAGATAAATGTGTTAGTTTCTAAGGTGCCCCAAGTCCTCCTGTTCTTTTTTAGAAAGGTTAAAGTGGCTTTTCAAGGCCACTCAGCAAGTAAGTAACAGAGCCAGAAATAAAACCAGTAGTCTAGTCCCAACTCCCAGTCCCCAACCACTTCCACCAGCCAGTCCCAACCACTCCATTTGCGGTCGTCCCTTCTTTTTCTCCACTCCAGAAACTGCTGGGTATTTTTAAAAGCTCATTAAACAAAGATATTGCCTTCACACCATCCTGACTTACTGCTATACTGGATCCAGAGGCACTGCTAAACTGGATGCCTTAAATTAATTTACTGTTGCAACAACTTCTTCATTTTGCATTCACTTCCTTCTCCTCTGTACTCCTAAATCCCCCCATTTCTATTTATCCATGTCCACCTTGCTGGAGCACCAACACTGAATAGCTGCTATAGAATGGAGCTTCTGGTTTTCATTTACTCAAGCCAGCATTTACCTCCCTGGGCCACCCATCATGGCCTCATGTTAGAAGGGCAGGAGATACAGCTCACCTAAGACTAAGGAAGGCTATGTCTACACTACGGGGCAGTGTAGACATAGCCCAGGAGTCGGCAAGCTATGGCACACAGGCGGATTTTCAGTGGCACTCACACTGCCCGGGTCCTGGCCACTGGTCCGGGGGGCTCTGCCTTTTAATTTTAAGTGAAGCTTCTTAAATATTTTAAAAACCTGATTTACTTTACATACAACAATAGTTTAGTTACGTATTATAGACTTATAGAAAGAGACCTTCTAAAAATGTTAAAATGTCTGACTGGCACGCGAAACCTTAAATTAGAGTGAATAAATGAAGACTCGGCACACCACTTCCGAAAGGCTGCCGACCCCTGACATAGCCTAAGATCCAGTGTGGAATTTTTGAGCGAGCAATCACCAGGCACAGAGCAAGAGCCCCTGAGTTGCGAATGAATCTGCATTTCCCACATGGTAGCACTCATTGCCACCAACCCATCAGGTTGCTCCCCAGACTTCACACTTGATGGATAAACAGATTTCACTTACCTTGGAAGACTGGGGGGGTGAGGTTTGGGTTTATTAGGTACTAAAGGCTTTGATTCTGTAGGAATAAGTCCATGAGAATTTTGGTGCAGCTCCTGGGAAGTTTTAGAAGGTGAGGGATGTGGTTCCCTGAGTGGGGGCATCTGCTGATGATGATCCGAATGTCGAAGCAATTCCTTTTCCCTGGTTTTGCTTTTGTGCTCAGCTAATAACAAATCAAATCGTTTTCTTCGACCCTGTACAGCCCTCCGCTGGGTTAAGGAATGTGTCTGCAAATCAAAGCATCAAACGTTAATCCAAGGCAATTTCATTTGCAGAAATTAAACACTCAAGACAGATATAAAACAATTCTAGAAGGGAGGAACTAAAGCAAGGGATGGCTTTTACAAGAAACATAAAGATGGCCTAATGGGTGTTTATATTCCTATTTGATAAGCCAATAATAATTAAAGTCAATCCTCTTTAAGAAGTAAAAACGGTCAAAGGTCTCATAAGACCTTTGAGTTTGATATTCAAGCCTTTTTCAAAGTCTCACATTCATTACTAATACAAGAATGCTTCCTGACCATTTATTTCAAATCATGAAGCACAGCACATGATTTTCTCGTAAGAGAAACGTACCAATTTTTTATGTTTATTTGTGGGACTGTTGAGCATAAGATGTAAAACAGACTTTTAAATAAAGGGTACTAAACTTAATAACCTTGTAAATGTATTTGCTTTTGCAAACTAGTGTATTCCCGGACACCTACTGTATGGTAATGGATATTAAAACCACAAAGAAACACAGCAGAATCAACAATTACAACTCCAAAAAAGCAACAAAATTCAGAGATTAAGGCGATACTATATCGGGTTGACCCACTCCTGAAAGATCCTGAACACCCAGTGGACTTAAATACATGGAGCGCAAAATCTACATGCAGTAGGATAAAAGATTGTTTCCCTTGTTTACGTGTGCTAAATTCATTCCCAAGGCCTTATTTTCACACAGTTCGAGGGGCTCAATAATTTTTATTTATTGTGGAAGTAAACAAGCCTATTTTCCACCTTACTATTAAGATCTGAAAAGATATGAAAACAATTTTTTTAGGGGTAAGCAGAGTGGAAGGAATTTCTATGGGATGCTTGTATTTTCTTTAAAGCTTTTAGTTTATTTCCCTACTGTTTACAATCCTCTCTTAGAAGCTTGACACTTTTTACTTTTCCTTTGGGAGAACAACAGCTTTGCCCCCTGTGTTTTCAAGGAGGCATTACTTTCAAGTTTTCTTCCTTGTCGTTAATATCGGTTATGTCTACACTTGTTCCAGAGGTGGTTTGTTTGTTAGGTAGCTGGTGGTCCCGGTGCTGTGCAGCAGCATAGCTAAATATTTCAAGATCACACATGATTCTTGTCTTTACTTTCTGTAACTTCTCAGGGACAAGTGATCACTTTTGTTCAAACTGATGTTTAGAGCCAGAGTTCACCAGACTGTAACTTTTTAAAAGATGTTTTGTGTACAGAGTTTGACCTACTAGACAGAGACTCTTTAGATAAGGACTTCTCAGAAAAAGAGTTGAAGCAATATCAAACTACAGTCCACAGAGGCAGCAGCGTTCGGGTTGATACAGCCACCTTCTAAAATCTGCTACAGACTTAGTTGTCCTGTGGGAAACATTTTGCTTTGTCTAGGTCTCACATAAAGCAGTGACTATATTTTTTAATTTCTTTGTGATGGGTGGATTTTTTAAAATTAATCTTTATAGCCAAAGAGACATTCCCCAACAACAGGTTTCAGAGTAGCAGCCGTGTTAGTCTGTATTCGCAAAAAGAACAGGAGTACTTGTGGCACCTTAGAGACGAACCAATTTATTTGAGCATGAGCTTTCGTGAGCTACAGCATCCGATGAAGTGAGCTGCAGCTCACGAAAGCTCATGCTCAAATAAATTGGTTCGTCTCTAAGGTGCCACAAGTACTCCTGTTCTTTATTCCCCAATAAGAACATCTAACAATTTGAAGATGGGTAAAATTGAGGTCTGAATACTTCTACAAGAGGCAGAGGTGAAAGTAAGCCGGTATGCCCCAGTATGGCATTCCGGTAAGAGCCGGTGTGCCGTACCGGGACCGACTTTCCCAGACGGCAATTTAAAACCCCGGGGTAGCGGCGGCAGGACTGCGGTGGGGATTTAAAGGGCCCCGGAGCTCCAGCCGCCGCTACCGCCCCGGCCCTTTAAATCTCCACCTAAGCCCTGCTGCGAAGCCCTGGGGTAGGGGCGGCGGGGCTCTGCAGGGGACTTAAAGGGCCGGGGCTGTAGCGGCTGCTGGAGCCCCACGCCCTTTAAATCCCCGCCTGAACTCTGCTGCCCGAGCCCTGGGGTAGCAGCGGCAGGGCTCTGGCAGTGATTTAAAGGGCCCCGGAGCTCCAGCCACCACTACCGCCCCGGCCCTTTAAATCCCCGCCAGAGCCCTGCTGCCGAAGCCCTGGGGTAGCAGGGGTGGGGCTCCAGAGTGGATTTAAAGGGCTGGGGCGGTAGCGGCGGCTGGAGCCCCGGGGCCCTTTAAATCCCCGACAGAGACCGGCCACCGCGACCCCAGGACTCGGGCAGCAGGGCTCCAGCAGGGATTTAAAGGGCTCGGGGCTCCGGCAGCTGCTACCACAGCGGAGCCCCAGGCCCTTTAAACCTCTGCCAGAGCCCCGAGCCCCGGGGTAGCGGTGGCAGCCGGGGGCCCCCAGGGCTCCTCAGCGATTTAAAGGGTCCGGGGCTCCACTGCGGTAGCGGCAGCTGGAGCCCTGGGCCCTTTAAATTGCCCCCGAGCCCCGGGGTTCCCAGCCCCCTCTGCAGCTGGTAGCTCGGGGGTGATTTAAAGGTCCCCGGGCTCCCAGCCACCACTACTGCAGCTGGAGCCCCGGGCCCTTTAAATCAAGATTTAAAGGGCCCAGGGATTCAAGACCCTGCCTCTTCCGGTTGAGGCCACGCCCCCTGCTCAGGACTCCAGCATAACGGTAAATCCTCTAACTTACTTTCACCCCTGACAAGAGGTAAGTTTCCGGTGTCAACCATTTTTTTTAAAAAGGCAGTCCTACAATATGTATTTACAGTAGAACTGTGTGAATAGTTGAATTTAAAGGTTGGCCCTAAACAAATATTTTGAATTACTTGGCAAATTGAAAAAACTTAAAATAAATAAATATCCCTCCCCGCATGAAACCTTCTGTCTGATCCCAAATGAAACATTACATATTCAAGACTTTTTTTTAAACCTGGTCTGGTTTATAGTGGAAAAGTCATCAGACCCTACTTATATATGTTAACAGTGACATTATTAATTGTACACATCCTCAGACTTTTTTAACAACAATTTTTATACATTAGCATCATGTAATTAAAACTTAGGAAAAATATTTTTTCCCCCACCAGAACTAAGATTTTTACCAGTCTCCATCACAGTTTTATCAGAGGATACCATTTTCAGTGGATATCACTGAAGTTTAGCAGTGAGCTGAACGATGTTCAGTTTTCTGTCATGATGCGCAGAAAATTCAAACTTTACTTCATACATTTATTAGGAGGAATGTGTCCTACCTTGCATGTCAAAGACCTAGTACAGGGTTTCTTGGTTTCCACATCAATGACGCCACAGTATATATCAGGATCAAACTCTCTCTCTAGCAAATGCACACAAATATACCATTATTGTAAAATCAGAGAGATTAAAAAAACATTTTTTGAAAATATTGGTCAGAATTTTAATCATAAAATATATAACTGAACCTGTTCTCAAGACACATGCGTTTAATACTAAATATTAGAAACTGCTGAATTTTAAAAACATTTCCTTTTTTTCTTGTTTCTGACTGGTTGAAATTTAGGCCCAAATCCTGCAGCAGGATCTATGCAGACAGACATTTATGACTGTGTCAAGTCTCACAGCAGAATCAAATTCTTCACAGCAAAGGAACATGTATTCATGTAAAAATAACAACCGACTTAAAAGGGCACTATATCAGTTTGAATAGTGATGTCTGAATTTTTTAATTTAACATAAGTAACACCCAAAATTACTGTAACTGAAAGATTAGAGAAAACCATTTTCCTGTGTTTCAGTTTACTTTGTGTAAGCCATTCAGTTTCCTCTGTATGGGTGGGTCTTTCACACAGCAACAGAAAGACATTTACAGGAATAAGAAAATGCAACTGTAAACCCCCCAACATTGAGGCACTCCAAGGCAGGTATAATACCGGAAGTCAACTTTCTGCACTGTAATTAAAATCTATCGACTACCTGTTTAAAAGAATGTTTTTGATTATATTTATATCTTCATACACTACAACTACTATTAATATAGCAAACAATATGTTTTAAATTACCTGACAATCTTTTATGTAAGAATTTCCTATTATTTGTACTATCTTCTGGTTTCTTTTCCAAAAATGGAGGCACAGAGAGAAGACCTTTACCATTCAGTATCTGTCCAGGGGAAGGCAAAGGTGGCTTTGGTATTGAGGGACAATTAAGGCCAGTCTTTATTGAGGAACTCACAGTAGTAGAACAAGTTGGACCAACAGCAGTTTTCAGTAGTGCACCATCTATCTTTGGATGAATCTTTTCCACTTTGACAGATGGAGTCATGCTGTAGTTAGTGGGAAATAAAGGAAAAGACCATTTGCAAATAACTGTAGTACCCCATGGTCATGATTATCAAAGCTACCGAATAAGTGCTCCATTACTCGAAAATATTCTGAATTGTTCTATTCAAAACAAAAACATAGGTAATAATAATTCCCATTTTAAATTGGTTGGTCTCTAAGGTGCCACAAGTACTCCTTTTCTTTTTGCGAATACAGACTAACACGGCTGTTACTCTGAAACCTTTATTTTATATATATTTTTTGCTACTTTCTGATGTCCACAATAAGATGAAAATCAATCCTTTCCTGCTCTCTTTACACTGTCTCCTCAGAAACATTGCTACAGCATCAGCAAGGAACTGAGGATGTGTGGTTTAGCAACACAGACAAATGTACATTACACAGTTATAGTGTATTGCACAAACAGCTGGGATGGCCCAATTTTGGCAGAAGACCCAGTGCAAGATGCCCTGTTCTGGGGACAGCAAATTATGGTGCGAGTACAGCAATCAGATGTGTGCAGGTCAACCCTTATGACCGTGTGTGAAGTACCACACAAGTCTGGATCAGACCACGCACATCAGATTATAGGATCTGGACCTATTTTGGAATGGTCTTCACTGAGAAAGATTCAAGCTGCACCTACATAGGATTTCTCCTGGAGCAATGCTGTTGGTTTGCCTATGCTGTAGACCAGTGGTCTCCAACCTTTTTATGCCCAAGATCACTTTTTGAATTTATGGGCAACCCAGGATCTACCCTGCCCCTTTCCCAAGGCCCCGCCCCACTCACTCCATCCCCCCCTCTCTCCGTCACTCGCTCTCCCCCACCCTGACTCACTTTCAGCTGGCTGGGTAGGGGTTTGGGAGGGGGTGTGGGATCTGGGCTGGGGCCAAGGGATTTGCAGTGTGGGAGGAGGCTCTGGGCTGAGCCTGGGGAAGGGGCTGGGGTGCAGAAGGCTCCGTGCGCTGCCCCTCTCTGCAAGCACCACCCTGAAGCTCCCACTGTCTACAGCTCCCTGTTCCCGGCCAATGGGAGCAGCGGGAGTGGTGCTTGCAGGCAGGGGCAGCAGGAGACACCCCACCCTTGGGGCTGCACTGGCCACTTCCAGGAGTGGCGTGGGGTCAGGGCAGGCAGAGAGCCTGCCTTAGTGGCAGCCCCGCTCCCCCACTGGAGATCGCGATCGACTGGGAGATCCTCTAAGATCGACCAGTCAATTGTGATCAACCAGTTGCTGATCACTGCTCTGCACAGATCTCCTTTAGAGCCTTCCCAACAGATCACTGCATTTCATCTTTCATGACCAAACACACAAAATACTTAAAACTGTTACAAATCTTTGCACCAGCTTCTGTGCAACTGAAAACATTTCAATTGATTCTCAAAAGAATATACTCACATTTTATCGTGGGGAACTTTGCTATGTACCGGATGCATTAACCTATTGTTTCCACTGATCTGCAGCTTGTCTTTGGGTGATTTCAACAACTTGGAATTGGATGATGACGCACTAGTGCCTCCACTGGATGAGCGATTGCTCCCACTTCCACTGCTACCTTTGCTCTTTGAAGACAAAGATGAAAAGAGGGAAAATACTGAAGAGGAGGGAGGGGTCAAAGGTGGCTTGCTGGAGGAGCTGTGTCTTCTTTCTGAAAGGAAAACGAGTGTTTGTAAATCTCAGAGTAAACACAGAAACAATTCCAAAGTACCTACTTCATCATCTGCTCCATTAAAATTGTTCCTTTACTGGTCCGGGGGTGCCCTACCCCACACAAGCCCTATAGGGTTCCACACATCACAACCATGGAGTACTGAGACTCCCTTCAATGCTGCTCCCCAATCAGTCACTGGAATGACTTTTAACTTGGTGAAGTTCACTCCTCCACCAACAATGCTTAGCTGAACAAGCTGCCTTTTAAAAAATACTTCCATGTGCCTCTCAATCCACGGAGCACAAGACTCGGAATCAGATCCAGGTCTCCAACATAGGAAAGCACAGAACTATCACTAGGCCAGCCAAGCTTAACTCTCACATTTCATCAAGAATTATCAAATGTTTTGTTCTAATGCCTCCTAACGGTCAAAACAGTAATAGGGTGAAAGAACTTTCACACTAATCTTTTGCCACTGCAGGCTAAGCAGTCTCACAGTCCAGTTTGCACCCCAGGGACCCCACCACACTCACTCTCTGGTCTATTAAATTAGTTCCCAGCAATAAAGCAATTTAGAAAGCCAAAAAAAAAAACAAAAAACCCACCTCTTACATCTGGAACACCATTAAGACACTTCTAGATTTATACTGTAATTTTCCTGGGAGCAATTCTCCTCCCCTTTCATAATCTGACCAGACCAGTTACGGCAGAAATCTATCTTACAGTATCAGACCTCAGTGACTCAACGCATTCATAGGAAAAATAGTTATCCAGGTGCGTTCTTTGTTTTTTAACCGTGAAAAAGACACCTGAATTGCTGAACTGAGAGCAGGCAGGTTCCCATAATGTACATTTCAGAAAAGAAATGACTGAGTTTATGGAGTTACATTTAATAAAAGGATAGCCATGCCATTAACATAAACAAATGTTTAGATATATTTCATTTCAAATTTATAGCCTGTAGATTTTAAATATGTATATGTGATTACAGTTAATTGCTGAGTTCCACTGCCTACACATCTCACAACTACATGGGATATCCAGTTCCACCTGCATACAAACCTGGCAATAAGCCATTCACTCACCTAATATCTGCGTAACCCAAACTCCCTGTGGTTCCTAGATAACACATATAGACAGCTATCCTACAGGCATGTCTGTGTCTCCACCAACTGGCCAAGTGCAGCATACCAGACCACAGAACTAGGGTGCATGTGTGGAGCATGAACAGGCACTTGCTTGTTGTTAGTAATAATGTTTCTTCTCAGCCGATACTGTTAACATTGCTTAAGGCCAACCATTTGGCTATTCCAATCTCAGAAATGGCCACAGGGCTATGACAAAACCTAATTAAACTGGCAGGAAGCTTGCCCATCAAGTTGTGACAAAATTGCAATGAACTCTGTCACCTGTTGGGTATATGTAATGATCATGTCCCCCACTCCATACATCCTGCATGATGGCCCATCAGGCACAGGGGAACGTGCAATACTTTGCTGAGATTCTGCTAATTCAATCCAGGAAAAAAATTCCTTCCCATCCCTAAATATGTCACTCTGTGCCCAATCAGGACCCCAGTTACAGGTTGAAGCCATCCACAGAAGGTCACCAACCCTGTGCCAATCTAGCCAGCAACAGCATTGCCACCCCCAACTCTCAGCAAGAGCGTCAGGGAGAAGTAACCATGGAGAAGCGAGTCAACCTCTCCCCACTAGGGCAAGAAAGGTGGGGGGAGCACCAGACTGAGGCCAGCAAACTCGATCCCCAAGCATTTGGGAGCAAGAATTTTAAACATGTTCCTGGATGCTGAACTAAGGTATTTATAACTGAGGAGATGAACAGATTAGATCAGGAAACTAGAGTCATGAAATGGGGTCTGTAACTGACTCACTGAGTGACTCTCAACAAGTCCCTTATGCTCTGTACCTCTGCTTATCTCTCTGTGAAATGGGTATAATTATTGCCAGCACCTTTCAAGGATATTGTTTGTAAAGAGCTCTGAGATCCTCAGATAACATTTTCCACAGTAATATAAAATAATTGCAGTAACTATCACCACTTTTTCTTTAAAATACCCGATTTAAAATGATACAAGAAATCTTCTATGATGTCCAATATTAACCACTTAACATATTTACAAAACTAGACATTGTACAAGAGAGTTTCAAGCAAAGCATATTAGCATCTTATATCCTAGTAAATGGATGCACTTCTAATATGACAAACCGTTTATTGCCAAATGTCTTTTTATAGTAATGGCAAGAATCCCTGGGTAGCTTTGATAAGTTACTATTTGAAGGCTATTAGTTCAGTGAAGTTTTATGATGCAGCTAGGCTCCATACATAAACCATGACAGGATCGCTGTGTGAATTACTGAGATAAATTAGTCAATATCCCCCAAACTACTGTATATTTAGCAAATTCAAAGTCCAAATACCTGTCACAGTTAAAAATAGTTTTTGATAATGTCATAGGTCACCAATGTGATCTATTTTTAACTTAATTTAATTTATTTAAAATAAGAGAAGGGTGTTACTTCATTTAAGTGTGTTCGGAAAAGAAAAAAGGATTAGGATAAAAACGGAGGTTATCATCTTGCAAATCATCATTAGTGTTAAACTGTGTAAAATACCAGTGTTATCAATTAATCCAAAGGATATGAATACTGTCTTTTTCTAGTGAGGGCTGTTCAATTAGCCCTGGATTAAGGTTGGACTAAAAGATGGCCAGACTATACTGTTGTTTGTCTTGGTATCATAGAAGGAAAGCCAGTCTTCGTGCAAGTAAAATAATACAAAAAGAAAAACCCTTTTAACTGGTGATAATTAAAGAACCGACCTAGGGGGCTGAGACTGTTACTCAAACATCAGGGTTACAAACCATACGGCACAAACCCATGTTGTGATCAATATTTTTAAAACGGTGACCTGAATCAGCGTGTTTTCTTTTGTGCAGACCCTGAAAACTTTTGTCCCTTCATGGGGATATCTTGATTTTGCAGACTAGATATTTATACTAATATGCAGGTTCTTCACTAACTCAATGGCATTGTGATATTCCCAATAGCCACAATAACTTCAAGCTCTAGACTGCCTGCACACTTGGAATTTTAGGGAATTTCCACAGCATTGGTCTAGCACCAACGGAGCTTTCCAGCTGCTGCAAATGGTGAGCACTAGAGTAGGCCAACCACCAACATTTTACCACTGTCCATTAAAATGAGCTATGCTAATGGTATACACACGGTTGAACAAATCCCCAACCAGATCCAACAGGTGAGGATCTAGCCTCCTGTACAGAGCCAAGGGCCTAATCACCAGAATTAGAACTCTTCTTTGCCTTGATGCCTACAAAAAAACCTGACAACAGTTAGGCTGCTGCAGTTTGGAGGCCACAGCCTACCATGCTGACCAATATTGTCCTACTTTACAGCCCCACCGGTCTATATCCATCGTCTCTTGTCTTACACTTCCCTGTAAACTCTCTGGGGCAGGGATTGTTTCTTTGTTTTATATTTGTACCATGGGGCTAGGTATAGGACTGTGCTCCTAGGCCCTGAGATGATAACCATGATAAAATAACAATAATAGAATTGTTCAAGCATAAAGATTGGCAATTTTTTTTTCCAAAGTATGGACAGTAGTTAGGGAGAAGGACAACTAGAGAGTTTAACATAAAATGGAGGTTTTCTAAGATATGTTTCAAGTACCAATAGAAATGCTTATTTTAGAAATTTAGGATAGCAATGCAATCTTTATCCTGCATATCACAGAGAAATCTGGTGCAGATGCTATGACAATAGAGTCGTGTATATAAAGTACTCATAATTACAGTAGGAACAGGTTTTGAAAAATGTACTCACCAACAATGATTGAGGGAAAGGGATGCTAATATATCAGTTTCTGTAGATTATAATCTTTCATTTTTTTTTTAAAATTAAGTTTCTGGCCTTTATGACCGCAAAGAAAACCATCCAAATGTAGTTAAACAATTTCAATGTCTTCCTGAGTCTGCAAGGTTAAGTGGGGGGGAGGAGGGGTGTGTGAAATTAACAAGATTCTGGTCACTTTCACTGTTCAGAACTCTGTGAATAGCAGCAATAGCAAGCAGTGAAGTTATTGGTGGGGTAGTAGGATCCACCTGATAGCAGTGTCACTGTGGACTACATGGATCAAGCTTTTATGTAATTATGGGTCGTCATTTGAGAGGTTTTTCTGATGGTAGGTTGAGACATAACAGAGGCAGTCTACTTGTGCTGTTTGTTGCAAGGAGTTTTTGTGAAGCTGGTAATGCTACCTGTTGCTTGTGTTTAACGTAGGTTGTATGCTGAAAGACTTGGCAAAAGGCAAAATGAATAGGACTTTTTGGCAAAAATTAATACATTTAAAGTTAGGGGCCAAACCCCAAATTTAGGTACCTAAATAAGTAGACTGATTTTCAAAAGTCCTAAGCATTTAATAGTTCGTGTTGACTTTAATGGGAGCTAGTGGGTACACTCACACCTCTGAACTCCCTCTATTTTTGCAACATCTTTTTCAACAGAGCATGACCAAGATGATATGCCAACACATCAACATTATGGGAATGAGAGATAACAGTCCCACTCTATGGGACTTATCCATCATAAGAATGACACCACTAGTAAGAACAACACCTACAATGCTCACATCCCCTTCGACCCAAGGAACCCCAAACTAACCAGTGAATGTACAAACAAAATATGAAAAAAATCAACCTACAATCAAATAAAAAGGAAATTAATAAAATCTAGCAAATCAAAACCACAAACCTTACCGTGGAATTTTCACCCTAAAAGGGAAAAGGGACAGAGACTCTAGGAAGTCCACTACAGACTTTGCTATTGATTTTACATGGAAGGTGCTCAGATACAGTACTATAATGACAGGTTTCAGAGTAACAGCCGTGTTAGTCTGTATTCGCAAAAAGAAAAGGAGTACTTGTGGCACCTTAGAGACTAACCAATTTATTTGAGCTCACGAAAGCTCATGCTCAAATAAATTGGTTAGTCTCTAAGGTGCCACAAGTACTCCTTTTCTTTTTGCGAGTACTATAATGACGGGTGGCAGTATAAACCCTATATATAAAGATATAAGCGAGATATAAAGCTTTGGTGTAGTTATATCTGGAATACTGTATTTGCTTTGGGGTTGCTCAGCATCAGGAAGAAAGTGACCTAATGCTGCCAACTCTCACGATTTTCTTGAGACTGGTGATATTCTTAAAGACTTAGCATCTGTAGTCATGAGAAACTTTTCCCCCCAGTCCTCAAAATCCTTGAGCAGAGCTTGAAAACTTTAATTCTACAAGGATTAAACATCAGAAAACAAATAAAAAGAACTGCATATTTTAATAATGATTATTAAGCCAATCTCAGGTTTTGAACACTTAGGGATGGCAATACTGTTGAAAAAAGGAATGAGTTCAGATAACACAAACAAAAAATGATGAAGGACCAAGCATGTTTATTGCACGTTTTACTTTTGCTTTTTTCCCTGTTCACATACAATACCGAAACAGCTTATGAATTTCTTAAATCTTTTCAATACTATTCACCAAATAATTTTGGCTAATTATTTCCAATCTGTAGATTGCATCCATGCAGTTCACCAAAAATATTCAGTACTCATTTTAGCTCTTTTAGGGTTTTAGTTAGACTTAGCACACACTTATGTCCTGAAACTGGAAGAGTGTAATTCAGAATCAAGCTTCCAGTGAGAATACTCATTTATTAATTCAAAATTTGTTTTTAATATTCTCCAATATATTCTTAAAATTAGCTATTTCTGTTTATACTCTTGACAGCAAACTCATTTTCTCAAATGAACCAAAAAGGAGCATTAACACAGTCAAAATGCTCTACTTACGAGGAACGATTAGAAGAATCAAATATACATTACTTGGTTAAACTATAACTAGGAGATGGGAAGAGACTTGACAGCAGTCTACAAACTAACACCAATGCTGGAAAGGAATTAAGGACACAAGTAGAATTAATGAGATGAAATTAAAGGCGAATGTAGGTTAAATATCAGGAAAAGATCTGGAGATTAAAGATCTGTTAGGCTGGGAAACTATCTCCCAAGGGAAGTGGTACAAGCTCTACTTTATAACTAGACTAAACTCCAGAAAATATACAGTAGGGGAACACAATCCTGCCTTGGCAAGGTCGTCTCTAATTTCTTTGGCCAATACTGAGCCTGGTACTGACAATCATGAGACAGATGCAGCTTGTCACAGATGCACAACCATCACTGGAATGTGGGGCATTTGCGGGCAGAAGTGAGGTGCAAAAGGGGTCAGTGAATTTATAAAATAGGTTTTGAATTTTAAGTCACGTTTGAATTAAAACCTGAGCACCAGCATGTTAGTCAGGAAGATTTATTTTTTCCAAGTATTGTAATACATTAAAAGATGTGTGAGAAATAATGCAGAACAGAACAAAAAACATTTTCAAAAGAATAACTGTAAAAGTTTGTATGTACAAAGTGTTTACCTAATTTAGCAACACTGAATGTATTGTATTGAGGGGTTGTGGAAAAATTACAGACCGTGGAGATTACATATAGTATTTTGTTTTGATCTCCATCTCAAAGAGCCTTACTTGAACAGTTTTGGTATATTAATATATATTCACAAAATTAAAAAAAAACAAACAAACCAAGCTTGTTTTAGGCTTTCTTCTCCTTCAGTTGCAGATGCTGTATCTGTTCTGCTTTGGGTATATGAGTCAGGAAAATGCCCACCAAACATTAAATGAGAACCTCTTACACTGTACAGTGTCCATGAAATAGGTTATAAAATATTAAAACAGTAAAAGTAACTAATAGTGTAATGCTGGAATACTAGGAAATGTGGACTCAGTCTTTTTATAACAGATAATTACTTTTATGGTGGTACATTATCAATAAAATAAAATGAGGCCTTTTCCCCTCAGCTATTTCCAAGCCTTTGATCTCTAATTTTGGGTAATCTGCTTGTCCCTGTTTGCTGCTGAATGATTTACCAGAGGTGGGGATACTATTACTACCGGTAGTTTGGGACGATATGAATGGGAACCAACAGCTGCACAGTTCAATCACATTATTCTGCCAGCACATTTAATGATATTATGTCTCCATCTTGGTGTTACATTCACATTTTCAAGTGAGATTTGTTTAAACTGTGTCATGTAAAAACTAGTTTAAGGAATACAGCAGCTTTTCCTTGTGTGAGAAAATTTAATACTCTTCTCCAAACTTGACATTCATTTTAAAGTACGGCTATGGTGAGACGTATTTAGTATCAGTTTGATAATGTCCTTTAATGGAATGATTACCATACAAACTTACTGAACACTCAAGAAGATTTGGCATACTATGCTGAACATATTACATTGCTTAACACTGCTTAATCATCTGCCAATATATTACAGTTCCCATTTATCATTATCTATGACTCAGTCTAAAAATATTTTAAACTAATTATGTGCAGGTGTTTTACAGTTTCTATAACATCCTTGTTTCCTCCCCTTCACACCACCATTCTCCCTAAATCAAAAAACTATACTTTAATAGTATCTGATGTGTCTTTTATGTGACAGCTCAAAAGGACACTTCAAATGGTACAGCAATGATTTTTCAAGCTAATAACTTAATTCCAGTATTGAAAGTCTGTTTTAAAAAAAATCAAAAAGATGTAATCTAGATTGTGGAGAAACAACTTAGAAGTGTTCTGGTACCCCCGTCAGACATGTGCTAGGCACACAACAAACCTGCTGTCACACAGAAAAGTAAAAACGAAACCACTCCATATTTTTTTGACTCTCCAAGAGCTCAATCCTATGAGGTGCTGAGCACTCTCATCTCCCCATCAAATCCCATGGAAGTTGAGGGTGCTCAAAACTTTGCAGGAGCTTCAAATAAATATTAGAGCACATTTTTAATTAACCCCCTAAAAAACCCAAACATCTTTACCAATAATTTGCATGTGGCTCACTCTCCATACAGTGACTAAAAAATTACACAGATCCAGAGTTAGAAATCCCCTGGAAAAGGGCATACATTTTTTCAATTTCTATTACTACAATAACCATACTGAAAGATATGTTCCTGAGTACCAAGGACTCATGATAGAGCAAGACATGTGAAATGATTACTGCCTAAGCAATACAGAATACTGCAATAGAAAAGAAAATATCCGCTTGAAATCCATTCAAATTTTTTAAAAAGTTAAGCGGTTTCTAGAACTTCACTTGCCCCGTAGTCGTACTGCCAACCTTTGGAGTGTTGTAAAACCATTTCAGTTTTTTTCCCTTTTGCTGTGTGAAAGCCTCACATGTAGAAAAAGGGAACCAACTGACTACACAGGGAAAACCTTTAAACTAACTACACACAAAGTGCTGTCAAATGCATAGAGTAAACTGGAGGCAGGGGGGAAGCAGCTGATTACCTCTTTCCGTTAGTACTAGGCTGTTGTATCACTAGTGGGTAAACAGTTTTCAGATAAAAAAGTGTGATTTTTAACCTTACTTCCCCTTAAGACTTACACCACATCAGAAGGTCTCTCTTGTATAAAGTTGAAGAGATTGTTTTATATAAATCACCACTCTCATTGCCGTATGTTTAACACGGCAGGTATCAGAGCAGCAGCCTTTCTAGTTTTCCCGAATGTCCTGTTCAATATTATACTTAATTTAATAACCAAATCTTTCAGACACTTTTGGTGGTTTTCATTATTCCTGTATGTCAATTAATAGGTATGGACAACAGAATATAAAACGAATACATCAAAAGTTTTGTAAGCTCAAGTTTTTGTACTGGACCTTATGCAAGTATTGGGCAATGAATCAAACTGACCTGTGCCAGTGCGAATAGAACACATGAAAAATGAAGCAACCCCATTCAGCTGAACACACAGAAATCTACTTCTATGAAAAATGCTGCAACCTTAATTTTCATTCACAAGGCTACAGCTGTTTCACTTACTTACATGTAAGAATTTAGTTCAGACAGTGGAAGTACTTAGACATACATATGTTTTTGCTACAAAGAGTCAAGAATGGTTTTGTTTAAAATTCATTTTAAATTTGTTTACTGTCTCACACTTCTAATTTCTCCTACAAAACAAAGATAATAAAAGTGCTAACAAGAACATTTCACATCCTCCACTAAGCAGAAGTCCCAAAGTGTATGATTTTCATATTTTGCTACTCTTCAATTGTGTTGGTTTATTGTTAAAGTGTTCAGACTGCCCCATACAGTATTCTTCAGACAAAACACTGAAATAACTAGTTTTCATACAAATCCATATGAACAAGGAAATTTAAAGTTGAAACTGATGCTTCTTTCTGCAAAGTATTTAGATCACTGTGGAATTCCATCCATCAGGCAGTACTATATCTACAGAAATAACTAGGTACAACAGACCACTGAAGATACAGACTTAATTTCATATTTGCATTTCATGTGTGTGTCAAACGGAACATAAAAACAGTACTGTATTTTATTGGTTTCCTTCCTTCCATTGCCAGAGAGGTGCATAAAGCTGATCCAGTTACAAAAAGGACACTGATTAAAATAGTATTTAAAAACCTCAAAACAAACACCCATAGACACAGTACACAGGGTTTCTCTTCTAGCAGCACGTGGCTCGCTGAGAGCAATCACCTATGAGATACATTGGTCTGCTGCGCACTCACTCACTGCTGCTTCATTATCATGTTCGAATCATGGGGCCTAGATACAAGGATTCTGCCTTAATCTTCAATTGATGTTCCTTTAATCATCAGATCAGTTTTGTTTGCCTGATAAACCAGGATTGGGTCAGTTCATTTTCTATTGTGTGGTGTTTAAAAATATGTTATTTATTGAACAGACTGTGTTTAAACAACTGATATTTTCCAACACAAGAGATTTACAAGGACAAATCCTTCAGAGAGCACAGGTTATTGCTGTGATAGAGTACTAAGGCTCATTAAGTGATGTTCCAATCTATCAACCCAGTCTGGCTGTAATACACGTTCACTAGAAACTTTTACTGAGAATTCTTGTTACATTTTTGTAACAATGATAATGCAAGTGACCAGCAGAGGATATTACTGTAATAACTGCTGTTGAGCAAAATATCAAAGGGTACATAACAAATAACAATATAGTTATGTCACATCCGTTACACTACAAAACCACCGTTTTGAGGTGGGTTAGTTAAGCTAGTAATAACACAGTAACATTGCAGTTAGGGTGACCAGAGGGACTTGTCCGGGTTTTTTGGTCTTTGTCCCGCGTCCCAACCGATGCATGGTCGGGATGCCAACTGTCCTGATACTGCAGCTCTGGCAGCTCCCGCCGCCTTTTTTTGTTTTTTTTTTGCTTCCCCCTTTGTCTAGATATTTCGTCCGTTTCATCTGGTCACCCTAATTGCAGTGTATCAAGAAATGCAACTCAACTGCATGGCACATCCTGCAGGTCAATGGTTCTCAACCACAGGTACGTGTACCCCTGGGGATACACAGAGGTCTTCCGGGGGTACATCAACTCACCTAGATATTTGCCTAGTTTTACAACAGGCTACCTAAAAAGCACTAGCCAAGTCATTACAAACTAAAATTTCATACAATGACTTGTTTATACTGCTTTATGTACTACACACTGAAATGCAGGCACAATATTTATATTCCAATTGATTTATTTTATAATTGTATGGTAAATATGAGAAAGTCAGCAATTTTTCAGTAATACCGTGCTGTGACACTGTTGTATTTTTATGTCTGATTTTGTAAACAAGTAGTTAAGTTAGTTGAAACTCAGGGTACACAAGACAAATCAGACTCCTGAAAGGGGTACAGTAGTCTGGAAAGGTTGAGAACCACTGCTGTAGGTATTATGGCATTTTACGTTTGTATACTTCTAGCATAATGGGGCCCCGGATCCTGGCTCGGGGTCCCTAGGTACTATAAATAAGTAATATGCATAAACTATTTCACTAGGAAAACAGTGATAGAAAATACTCCTTAGGTGCAAAGTTAACATTGTTTCTGAAATCTTAATCCCTGCATTTCCTGATTTTAAAAAAATAAATAAATAAGTATGCTTACAACACAGTGTGTACTCTGCTTTGCCTGTGATTCACAATGCCATCATTTAAAACTCTGATTAGGATCTGATGGTGACACTTCATTAAGAGTATGTCTAGCGTACAATAAAAGGTGTGTCTTTTGTTAGTTAGCACGTTTTAAAACCTTAAGGTTCACCTCCACAGATAACACATGTTAAAATACAGCTTGCCCTGTCCACATTAGAACTTCAAAATGTGTGAGCTAACATGATTTAAAACTACACCTTAAGATGAGTGGAGAGGCAGAGGAGTGAGTTCACATAGGTAATGCTCTTGTTCGGCTGGAGTCAGTTTTCTATCCATTTTTATTGAAATGTTTATATCTTCCTTGTAGAAAAAGACAGGGGCTTATTTTTTTTTAATTTAAATCTTCAAATTTGCATAATACTGTACATCATAACAACTACAAAGGCCTCACCCACCTCATCCCACAGGAATGAGGATTCACAATTCTTTGCATTTACAGATTTGCTCCTGCCTGTGATGTTAAAGCAACTTTCTGGAAGATTCTGCTGGGTGCATGTCAGTGAGACAGCCACAATCTCTCTCACGCTGCTGTACCTCCCGACAGCCTCTTCTTCTGTGTAAGCCCTACCGTCAAGCCAGACTGGGAGAACATGCAGCAGTATCAAAAAAAGGGGGAGACTTCATTAGACTCCGATGAAGTCTTAGCTTAGCAAATATTGACTGAGCATGGTCAGAAGAGATTTTTCAGACACTAATACATTGAATTTAGCCCCTTCCAACCACACGAGAAATTACTCCTCACTGAGAACGATAACAGTGTTACTTTTTAAACTTCAGTTGTCCTTCTGCATCCTTGTTTTCAATTTTTTTTTTTTTTACTGCTTTAGGGCCTCATTGTGCTAGGCACTGTATAAACAGATAGAAAGGAAAGAGTATATTTTTTCCTCCTTCCCACGGTCATCAAACTCAAAAATATTACTGAAAGGATTTTTCCTCAAAACTGCCCATAAAATAATCACCTTCAGGCAGAGAAGAGAAGGTTTCATAAACATTTAGAAAAGTTAAGAGCATGTGAAAATAGGGCGCTATCAAGCAAATTGTTTTTGCTCCCCCCCCCCACCAAATTGTCCAGATATCTTGCTATTGTAAAAAGAACAATAATTAATAATACCCAGCATTTATATATTCAAAAAATGGTGCCAACATTAACTTCATAACACCCCTGTGAGCTAGGTGAGCATTATTCTTCCAATTTGCATATGTCAAGAGGAGCTGATGTAACTTGCCTAAGGACATATAGTGAGTCAGTGACAGAGGAAGGATAACATACAACTCCGAATCTCTTGGTTCTCAACTCTGTGCTCATCTCCTCCGACTTTGCTGCCTATTAATTGCTATTGTAACAGCACCCAGAGGCCCCAATCAGGGACCAGGCCCCCTCTGTGCTAGGCCCTGCACACACATACTCAGTGAAAGGATAGTCCCTGCTCCAAAGAACTTCACTATTAACTGCTTAAATACACTCATTTTTTCAAACTGATTTTAAATCCAGACACAAACCAGGAACTCTGGAGTAACATGAAGTGAATTCCCTGAGGCATATAATTATAATAGCTCTTCTCATGCATGTTGTCACAAGATTATAATTGGGCCAAGCAAAATAACCAGCAGTTTCTGAGCATACTGAATAATTGGCAACATACGAAGAAAGTCTGGTTAAGTATGCTGGACCATAGCTATCAGTATTAAATGCAACTAAGATTAAAACAAAAAATAAACAAACAAAAAATCAGTGAAATCAGTGTGACGGGATTTCAAAATGGGAATGATACACTGAGAGCCATGTAACATTAAAGACCTGTTAAACTAAGTAACCCTCACTTGCTACCCTATCTTTCCCTTTCTCTCATACTCTATGTATTCCTAATGCTAGTTTTCAATTTTTCCATATAGATGACTAATCTGTTTAAATCCCAGATAAATAGACTGCGAGGGCAGCTCAGTAATAAATGTTTACAGAATTTAAGATCTCTTTTTACATGGTTTTTTTGTTTGTTGGTTTTTTTTAGCTCTCAGGGTTAAAAATAACTTTCAAAATAAGAACTGATGGCAGTACTGTTTTCTCAAGACTGCAGAAAGACATCTTCTGCTTTTTTACAGCTCTCCTGAGAAGTAAAAGAATGAAATTAGCAACACCCCGGTCAGGTGCTTTTCAGCTGTTCAGAACTTTATGGGTCATATTGAAAATGTCAAGAACCATGTGGGAAAGTCAGGGTGGCAGAGGCAGGGTCTTGAACTATTCATAGGGCAGAATCACTAACACAAAATGGAGCCACAGATGGGGCAGTCCGGAGGCTAAGGGAGAAGAAGCATCTCCCTTTCAGCAGCCAGGTGGCATAAGGCCTTCATATATTTACCATATCCCTACTAGAAAGAGACTGATGCAAAACATGGAGCCACTGAGCACAACTCAGGGATAGCATCCAGGAAGAAATCCCAACACAAACCCAGAAGCTTGACAAGAGGTCAGGATGGGATGGATTTCTCACCACGAAATTGCCTCTGGAACTTTAGGTTAATAGATGTCTTGTAAATCTGTCAAGCCCCAGGTTATTATGGAAAGATAGAGCATCTGTGTGATCTCAGGTTGCAGCGATTACAACATCCACAGTAGAGTATATTAACACAAATCTCTGTGTTGCCTGTTGAGGATATTACAATAGCCGCATGGTTTGATTACAATATCAGGCACTGTATAAACCATACAAAAATTCACTGGTATGGTTTTTTTTTACCAAATCATTGTTCAGTTTAGAACCCAGTGATAATATATAAAAAACACTGGCAAACAAAGACAACCTACACCTAACCAGGTTTCAGAGTAGCAGCCGTGTTAGTCTGTATTCGCAAAAAGAAAAGGAGGACTTGTGGCACCTTAGAGACTAACCAATTTATTTGAGCATAAGCTTTCGTGAGCTACAGCTCACTTCATCAGATCTGCATCCAATGAAGTGAGCTGTAGCTCACGAAAGCTTATGCTCAAATAAATTGGTTAGTCTCTAAGGTGCCACAAGTCCTCCTTTTCTTTTTACCCCTAACCAGCAATGTACATTAAAGTACCATGGGGTCATAAAAAAGAAAAAAGGTTTGGGAAGTTACTGGGGAATTCTCAAAACCACATTCAAGCCAAATGACCTTAACAGGATATTATGGGTTTCCAGATCAAACAAGCAAACAAAAAAAGCATAGAAAAATAAAAAAATACCATTGTAGACAGTCTCACTGACGGTTCTACGTCAGATGAAGTGTAGGAAGGCATGGAAATAAAGAGCTAAGGCAATCTGAACAACCCTATTTCTGACTCGATATCTCTGCTCATCCTCCACCCAGCAACTACAACAGCAACAAAGAAATGGTTACACTACACCAACACAGTGTTCCTCTTCAACTCTGACAATATGAGTTACACGATCTTACTACATACCGGTAGTGTAATACTGGTGTATCATATTCATTGAACTAATGAAAACACCACTTACCCACTACTTGTGCCACCTAAATGACTACAGGCTATGCTCCAAACTCATCTTTCTTTCAAGAAAGAATATCTCATCTCATACTAAAAGACCTACCCTGCATCCATTTTGCTTTCTGTGCCCCTTCACACTACAGTTGCGAATTTTACCATATTACTCTTTTACTATCTACAGTAGCTTGTGTTGTCTGTAGTTACCAAAATCTGAATCCTCATACACTGACTGGTACCCTGCCAGGAAAATCACATTGAATTTGCAAACTTCTCAAAATTTGCAGCTGAACTAATGTATAAGGAATTTTAAAACGGCCCAGCTGCTCAAGTTCCTGACAGACAGGTGACAAAGATGTTATCGCAATGAAAAGATTTCCATATGAAAGGAGAATGAAAAACACAGACTGTTGAGTTTTGAGGGGAGATGAATCAGAGGAAATATGATAGAAATGTATAAACAATCTCAGAAAACAAAGAGCATGGGGACTATCACAGTGCAGGGCAACTGCACCTGTACTTCCCCTTGGTGGCCCAGCAAAGGCACACGCTCTCAGGCTTCAGGCTCCCAAACTGTTGCTTCTTGGGAGAAGACTCCCATCCCCATCCATCTGTATCTACCTAAGCTCTTTGGGGCAGGGACTGTCTTTTTGTTCTGTGTTTGTACAGCACCTAGCGCAATGAGGTCTTGGTTTTTGACTAGGACTCCGAGGTGCTATGGCAATACAAATAAATAATAATAAATGTTTACATCATATGCACTTAAACTGTGGAACTCACTGTCACAAGATATCAGTGAGACCAAAAGCTCTCTAGGATTCAAGGAAGGATAAACATTTACCTGAATACTTAGAATAACAGTTATATTCAATGTTATACAAAATATAACAGACAGAACAAGGAGCAATGGTCTCAAGTTGCAGTGGGGGAGGTTTAGGTTGGATATTAGGAAAAACTTTTTCACCAGGAGGGTGGTGAAGCACTGGAATGCGTTACCTAGGGAGCTGGTGGAATCTCCTTCCTTTGAGGTTTTTAAGGTCAGCCTTGACAAAGCCCTGGCTGGGATGATTTAGTTGGTGCTGGTCCTGCTTTGAGCAGGCGGTTGGACTAGATGACCTCCTGAGGTCCCTCCCAACCCTGATATTCTATGATTCTACGATATAAAACCTTTATGCTTCAGGGCATAAGATAATCATTAACTGTTGGGCTTTAGAAAGGAACTTCCCCTATGGACAAGAAATTCTACTATTATATATGTATATTATATATGACAGCATATCTTGCACTTTCCTCAGAAGCATATGTCACTGAACACCATTAGAGATGGAATACCAGACTAGATGGACCACTGGGCTGGTTCAGGATGGCAATTACAAAATGCTAAGAAACATGACGTTAAAAGACAGAACTAGCTGCAATATCAATGTGCTTATCATAGTGACTATATCAGGGGGAAATAAAAAGGTGTCAGGGATATAGGGCCAGAGTTCAGACTGACTGGCGTAACTCTCCATCTTCATGCTTTCCAATTTTTGTTTTTGTAAATGGCAAGCCTTAAGAATGGTCACATTTCCTTGTGGGATGGGGGGAGGGACAGTAAATTACAATATTTTTCAAGGTTCTTTGATTTAAGATACTCATAAATTTTAAAAACCCTATCTCCACTTTAAAGTTCTGTGTCTTGGAACATAATACTCATGCTGCAACACCCAGGCAAAAGTGATCATTTATTTGTTTTTGTTGTTTTAAGATCATATCCTTAATGCTATTTAACACTGGTTTTATGCCTTTATAGCACGAACATTTTATTAAGCATAGGAAAAGAGCAGGCACGCACGGGTAGTCCATTAATTCTACAACAGCTCACTTGGAGCAGTAAATATATAAAAATTTGCTAGGATTCTGCAGAGTATGTTTACTACGTACTGCCTAAAATGTTACAACCAAAGTTTTAGTACACACAAAGTCTCACTCAGCCATTTTAAATTTTATTTTAAAAGAGCCCAGCAGCCAGCTGGGACGTGACAACCTAGAACTAAAAATTAATGCACATCTAGAAATAAAAACATATAACTAGTATTCAATACATTTGGGCTAATAACGTATTCTCATATTTCAGCCCACTGAGTACCATTAAAAGGAAAACGATCATCCTGCCCACCCTAAACAAAAGACCTGGCTTTATAACAGGGAATACATTAGATCTCTGACTTTTAAATTACACTGCTGGGTGCCACTAGGAAGACAGTTAAAATAAACATGTTCTTACTAGTTTATCTCCTTAATTATTAAATTGACAAAATGATACTGAATTGTACAGAAGATTGACAGAATTATAATCTATTTTTTAAAAATGTTTAACTGCTGTTCCTGTCCTCGTTAAAATAGTTTATTTAGATAATTTGTTTTGGATTTCACATTTCTGTAGGGAAACAGTTTTAATTTAACAGATTATGCTCTGTTCTCAGCACTTCCTGTGTCATGAAACCACAGTTACCACAAATAAGATACTTCTCCTCCCCCCCCAGTTAAAACTTTTTAAAATGTTAACTCCAATTTTAGACATCAACTAGGTTAACAATCACATTACTTTATAGTACATTTTAAAAAGAACTACTGTTTCAAGATACTTAGATGGTTTAGTGCAAACCTCAGCATTTTGAGTTAATAGCAAACTCAACTCCCATCTGCTTTTGAACTTTGGCCAAATCTCTCAAATGACATTTCAGAATGGCTTATGTGGGCCGTTTGCAGCAGTTAATCCCTCATTTTGAGATTATCCACTTTGATCAACTAACTCTGCAAAGGCCTTCTACACAACTTCACCAGTGTTCAACTCCACCCCTGGTAGAGTATAAACAAATTTAGAAAATGCACAAAGTATACGCCTTTTAGTTCCATGTAGTGTTAGTACAGAACTATACCAACCTTCTGCAAACTCCATGCAGATCTGGGCTCTTTGCCAATTCCTGCCTCTGAAAACTGCACAAGAAAAGTTACCCAGAGCTTTCAGCCCTGTGCAAAAAGAAAGGCTGTTCTGGAAAGCCTTCTTGTTAACTCCCATTCACATAATTTGATTGTGCTTCATTGCATCCTTGCTACTAAAGCCTTGCATCATAATTTGGGTCTGCCCACAAACTCCAAACAAGCTCCATGTTTGGGTTTATGTAACATTTGCTACTACAGTAAAGTGCACTTGAATCACAAAGGTCCTGGCAGATAAATAGTAAAACAGGAGGTGGAGTCTAACTTTATTTAATATGGTCATACCAGCAGTCCTTGCTGATGTAAATTAACCCCTCTATTTTCACAGCAACTTGTCAGAGTTTGAGAAGGCGGTACTTAAACAATTTATCATGTGGACGTGCTAATCACTTAATATCCCAATTTTCTGACAGTTTCTTTAAAGTAACCTTAGCACCCCAGGTATATTAACAGATGTATGCAGATTGTATATCACAATAAACATATAATACTTAAAACTATCTACAATTACGAAGAATATTAATACCCCAGTTTACAGCTACCATGTTTATAATACTCAAGTACAGAATGATTCTCTACAATTGCTTTGCATTCTGAATGTAAAAAATCTCAAAATCTGATTTCCTTTTACCACAGTACACTGCATTTTTTAGCATTTTCAGATTGTAGTACACGTTATACAAACCTTTTATACGCTATTTTTATGCCAAAGCTCTAAAAGAAATATATGAATTCCTTCCCCACAATTATTGTACGGGTACTAACAGGTGAAATAATGATTATACTCCTATGACTGAAGACTAACGTAGAACTAATTAATATTAAGTAATTTGCTGTTAACTCTGCCTACCACATTTAATTTTATAAGATCAATATTCAAGCATCCCATCTACATAGTAGCAGAAAGAAAAAACTTATGTCTAACAGTTTGCCAGCCAGAAGTGTGGTTAACACCTGAAGTCATGTATTTGTTTATTATTCACCCCTCCAAAGATTACTGAAATTACCTGGCTCGTGCTAAATTACTAACTTCAACCCTATTTCCTGACTGGCCACTTGAAAAAGTTCAGCATACTACCTGACAGAAAAGAATACAGGAGAAGTGGTTTGTGGGTGGTTTTGTTTGGTTGTGCTTTTGTTTCTGTGTTTTATTTTAAATTATTATCGAAGCCAAGATTTCTTTTCACACATATCCAATTGCATTCAAATACATTTTACAAAAAGTAAACAACAGCTTCCGTCTTTGAAATACAAAGGTGCCCAGAGGAAAGACATCTGGCTTCTACAAGTGTCTTGATGTTGTCAGTTTACTTGTTTTACCACCAAGAATGGCTAGCAGAAGCAAGGAATAGCATTCAAGCAGCTTCCTTTTCAGGAAAGCATAGAGCCTGGGGACTACTATTCTAATCAAACAGATTAGAAACAAATAAATCAAGGCACTGCTGAAGCTCACGTCACATGTCTTGCATGTTTAAAACACCAGATAGCAATCAGTGTTTCCCTTTCCCAGGAACTTCAAGAAAGAGTGGTAAATGCTATCTGACCAATAACCACATGAAAAAACAACTTGGTATGACAAGGACATTTGCCTGGATTTTCATTGTGAAAATCTACTTCACTCCACCTATAATCCACTGTTAAAATTAGTTACCAGTGGCAGATACATTTTTGGGGTTTTGTTTGTTTGTTTGTTTTGTATTTAGTGCATAGTATTTTAGTGCGCTACCAACAATTACATTCTGGTAGTCCTCTGCTTATCTTTAGTGGTCCACAGAATTCAACTACTGTGGGGGATACCAACATTGTTGTCTTTGTCCCCTTGCCATCTTGCATTTATTTTTCTTCATTTCTGTCTATTCCCTTTAAGGAGCAGCAAGGTGAAGATCACAGAAGTGCTTTATCTGCAGAGCAGGCTACTGAGTAGGATCATGCAATCACAGTCAGTTTAATTCTAAGGCAGTGGCATTTATAAAATCATCCTGCTGCTGACTTTGGGTCGGGGAGGCGAGTGCAAAGCAGGGGCAGAGAGTGGAATTAGGAAGCATGGCGGGGTAATTTTACATGGTGAGAAGTCTGGAAAAGGGTAATGGAATGGCAATACAATTGCTATGAGGGAAAGTGCTGTGATTTTATGCTTCTTTACATTATGCTAGCAACACACAAATTCACTACCTCAGTATATGAGCTTTTTTCACACATTTTCCATAACTCCTTCATAGCTGGCTGACATCTGGAGCATGATATGGAAGCTTCCAAGCAACTTTAAACTCTGTCTTTAGTAAATCTCTATTTATTTTGTCACAGAAGTTTGCCTTTACACTGCCCAATGTATGTCCTACAACTAAATGACATTTTAAAGGGCTTTTCTGCTAACGCAAAAAATACTGTCTGTACAATAATAAAATTGAAAAAGGCGTTGAGTTTAATTTCCTTATGATAATAAAGGTCTTAATAGGTTTTTCAGTTTTGGTTTCTAAAAATACTGTTCAAAATTCTCAAAAACATAAAAAAATAATATATTTGAGATAAACAATTTAATCTGCCAGTTAACCTAGAAATGGTCTTGTTTAGAAGCCTAAAATTAGCCCTATGTGCTGTGGTTCAGTTTGTGTGCATTCACGTCATGCTGGCCTCGAGCCCCCGCAACCAGACTCTCACTTGTCTGCTCCATTCTAGGGAGCAGGCAGAGTACTGAAAATGACAAGAATCCTGCTTTCTAAGTGTCAGCCTGCTTACAAGAATGGAGCAGACAGATAGGAGCAGGGAGAGGAAGAAACAGTGTGATGTGCTTCTGCAGAGAAAGCGAGTGCCCTGGTCTTTGTTATTGTAAGATCACCCAGCAGAGTAATGTTAATTTAAACTACACTGGAACTAGTATTGGGAGAAAGATGGCTTCCCTTGGAGCCGCAGAGCGTGAAGAAAAACGTGCCCCCATCTCTTCACTGCGTGTGCATAGCAATACAAAAAGGGGGATGTATACCAATGCATTAATATTATTAGGCACACACGGAATACCAAATAGCATGGTAGAAAGGTTTGTATTGGCATGAGTTTTAGGATGACCACACAGCTTGCCAGTGGCAACATTATATAATGCAGATCACCTCCAAGAAATGCAAATAAAACCATTATACCACAATATATTGTATTCTGATCTTGCATACATGATGCAAAAAATTGTTTTATGAATGGTTTCAGAGTAACAGCCGTGTTAGTCTGTATTCGCAAAAAGAAAAGGAGTACTTGTGAATGGTTAGAGAAAGAGCTTTAAATAAGTTTAATAGAACTATTTTTTGTATCATGCTCCCTGTAAATCGAGAGATCTTATTTACCATGTGTGCTGGTTGTGCAGCTGTTATATAATAATCTAAGAAGCTAAGTGGTAGTTACTGCATAACTATAGTGGGTTTTTAGAATTTCCTGTATGAATGTATTGATCTAACTTATACTGGGGCTCGAGGCCAGCATGATGTGAATGCACACAAACTGAACCATAGCACATAGGGCTAATGTTTCTGAAACACCTATAATGATTAAATTCAAGGAGAACTGTCCCCAAGAGGAAGATAACAGCCCCAGATAAGGACACCCCACCATACATGAAAGACAATGGGCAAAGTTTTGCAGAGCTTACATCCTCCCCACAAGCCTTGTTCTGCCAATGCTAGGAACTAACAGATCACAGGGCTATAAACTGTTAAAATAGTGACTTGGTCTTGAGGAAAGGAGGTGATCCAAAGGATTAGTAGGCCGCATTTAAAAGACTCCCCATGAAGCTGAGAGAAACGGTTTGTGAGTTAAGGAAATGGTCTAGGACAGCAGACCCCAGAGGTCTCTGTGGAGGTCCATATGAAAGATATCTGGTATCTAGACAAGCATGTAGTCTGTTTAATTGTTTTAAGACTGGTTGTCTCTGAAATGCTTTTGTTGTAAATAATATTTTGCTTTAAGGAGGCTGTTTGATTTCTGGTTACCTCCACCATTGCTCCCAGAAGGAACAGAACTGCAGTGTCTGAGCTTAAGTCAGGCCTGCTGAGGTGATCACAGGGGACTGCAGCCCAGACCTGGTTGGAGAGTAGGACAATTAGATGATCCCACCCCAAGATAGAGGTGACACAGATCTAAAACTTGAGAGGGGGTGCACTCAAAGAGACTGGTGGGGGGAATGATAGGAGGTGCAGTTAGCCTGCAAACTGTGACACATGAGACCAACAGGGATCAAAAAGACCCATAAAAAAACAACACTTTCCCTTATATAAGATTTTAAAGTCTGATATCTTTTTTTCTAGAAGTGGGTGCTCCATGTTCTCCTGTGAATTCTCCCAGCCCAATAGCATAAGGTTCTGTTTCTAGTCCCTGCAGGCACATCAAACAATAGACTTTGGAAGTCATGACATTTTTATGTCTAGAAAAACTGCCACTGACCCAGGATTCAGTTTTTCCTCTCCTGGGCCTCATACAATTGTTTGTGTTTGCTTTTGTTTGTTTTTATTGATTTGTTGGGGGGTGGGTAGGTGGGGGTGTCGAGGAGAGTGGGAGAAAAAGAGGAAACATCTCTGGCAAGTTGATTTAAAAAAAAACAGCAGCTGCTGGGTGCTGTTCCATGTTTGGAATTAGTGTAAATCCTGGAAAGATGAATTGGGGGCCGAGAGGAGGTGTTGTGATAAATTCACTGGTATACGATCCAGTTAGATTGTTCTGCAGTGTCACATGGGTATCAACTCTGCATATGCAGGTACATTTATACAAAAATTAATTAATACTAAACACACATCATACACACACTAGTCCTTAAAAATTGTCCTATAGATCTTTTACTATTTTCAAGGATTACAAATTTTAGGAAATAGATTTCTAGTAAATATTTTCAATCTCAGCTATTGCTGAACATTGTTACCAGGACTATCGGTTGAGAAGTAGCAAGAAGCTCACGTTCTAAATAGCTGAAATGCCTCTTGCTTCCCCGTATACAAACTGGTGGATCTGCAGAGAGAGCGTGATTGCTACCAAAGATCAGCAACTGCCCCACTGCCCTATCACTATGAATCCGGGCATTATGAAGCACGCTGCCCAGAAAAACACTCCCTCCTCAACAGCAGTCAGATTCCATACTGCACAAAATATCGTGAGTGACAGTTGCTGTAATATTCACCCTGTGACTAATGTGATGCGGACACCAGGGCTTACAGTCTTATGGACACATATAAGTTACACCAACTCCCCTGAGCAACGAAGAAGCAAGGAATATTTTTAGAAGTTGATAAGAAGATAGATGGCTTTGTGGCCCAGATGCTGGGTTGTGGCCAAGGAAGAGACAGTGCAACTACAATTTGGGGACAGGTTTGAGCAACGGTGGCTAAGAGCCACTCTCCTGATCATGGGCCATTTGTGGGCCAATATACTGCGCTGCCAGGGACCATCATGGCCAGTAGGGTTTACAGTAGGCTGGCAACCAGGACTGGCAATGGAGGGAAGAGGTGAGGTGGCCAACTCTATGCCACCTATAGGTACACCACCTACTTCCCAGAGGTGTTGTGAAGCTTGATTAATGTTTCTGAAGCACTCTATACTTCACAGTTGAAAGGCACAGAAGAAGAACAAAGCCCTGAGGTAAGTGGGGACGTGGGATACTGGGAGGAAGGACGAGCAGGAGAGCGCAAGAGGGGAGCACTCCTGCCTCATACTGAGAAAGCGGGACGATTAGCGCATTATCTTAAGTGCCTATACACAAATGCAAGAAGCCTGGGAAACAAGCAGGGAGAACTGGAAGTCCTGGCACAGTCAAGGAATTACGATGTGATTGGAATAACAGAGACTTGGTGGGATAACTCATGTGACTGGAGTACTGTCATGGATGGATATAAACTGTTCAGGAAGGACAGGCAGGGCAGAAAAGGTGGGGGAGTTGCATTGTATGTAAGAGAGCAGTATGACGGCTCAGAGCTCCGGTATGAAACTGCAGAAAAACCTGAAAGTCTCTGGATTAAGTTTAGAAGTGTGAGCAACAAGGGTGATGTTGTGGTGGGAGTCTGCTGTAGACCACCAGACAAGGGGAATGAGGTGGATGAGGTTTTCTTCCGGCAACTAACGGAAATTACTAGATCGCAGGCGCTGGTTCTCATGGGAGGCTTCAATCACCCTGATATCTGCTGGGAGAGCAATACAGTGGTGCACAGACAATCCAAGAAGTTTTTAGAAAGTGTAGGGGACAATTTCCTGGTGCAAGTGCTGGAGGAACCAACTAGGGGCAGAGCTCCTCTTGACCTGCTGCTCACAAACAGGGAAGAATTAGTAGGGGACGCAAAAGTGGATGGGAACCTGGGAGGCAGTGACCATGAGATGGTCGAGTTCAGCATCCTGACACAAAGAAGAAAGGAGAGCAGCAGAATATGGACCCTGGACTTCAGAAAAGCAGACTTTGACTCCCTCAGGGAACTGATGGGCAAGATCCCCTGGGAGAATAACATGAGGGGGAAAGGAGTCCAGGAGAGCTGGCTGTATTTTAAAGAATCCTTATTGAGGTTACAGGAACAAACCATCCCGATGTGTTGAAAGAATACTAAATACGGCAGGCGACCAGCTTGGCTTAACAGTGAAATCCTTGCTGATCTTAAACACAAAAAAGAAGCTTACAAGAAGTGGAAGATTGGACAAATGACCAGGGATGAGTATAAAAATATTGCTCGCGCTTGCAGGAGTGAAATCAGGAAGGCCAAATCACACCTGGAGTTGCAGCTAGCAAGAGATGTTAAGAGTAACAAGAAGGGTTTCTTCAGGTATGTTAGCAACACGAATTAAGTCAAGGAAAGTGTGGACCCCTTACTGAATGAGGGAGGCAACCTAGTGACAGAGGATGTGGAAAAAGCTAATGTACTCAATGCTTTTTTTGCCTCTGTCTTCACGAACAAGGTCAGCTCCCAGACTACTGCACTGGGCAGCACAGCATGGGGAGGAGGTGACCAGCCCTCTATGGAGAAAGAAGTGGTTCCGGACTATTTAGAAAAGCTGGACGAGCAAAAGTCCATGGGGCAGGACGCGCTGCATCCGAGAGTACTAAAGGAGCTGGCAGATGTGACTGCAGAGCCATTGGCCATTATCTTTGAAAACTCATGGAGATCAGGGGAGGTCCTGGACGACTGGAAAAAGGCTCTGCCCATCTTTAAAAAAGGGAAGGAGGAGGATCCAGGGAACTACAGGCCAGTCAGCCTCACCTCAGTCCCTGGAAAAATCATGGAGCAGGTCCTCAAGGAATCAATTCTGAAGCACTTAAGGGAGAGGAAAGTGATCAGGAACAGTCAGCATGGGCAAGTCATGCCTGACTAATCTAATTGCCTTCTATGATGAGATAACTGGCTCTGTGGATGAAGGGAAAGCAGTGGATGTGTTATTCCTTGACTTTAGCAAAGCTTTTGATTCTGTCTCCCACAGTATTCTTGCCAGCAAGTTAAAGAAGTATGGGCTGGATGAATGCACTATAAGGTGGATGGAAAACTGGTTAGATCGTCGGGCTCAACGGGTAGTGAACAATGGCTCCATGTCTAGTTGGCAGCCGGTATCAAGTGGAGTGCCCCAAGGGTCAGTCCTGGGGTCGGTTTTGTTCAATATCTTCATTAATGATCTGGAGGATGGCGTGGACTGCACCCTCAGCAAGTTTGCAGATGACACTAAACTGGGAGGAGTGGTAGATACACTGGAGGGTAGGTTTAGGATACAGAGGGACCTAGAGAAATTAGAGGATTGGGCCAAAAGAAATCTTACGAGGTTCAACAAGGACGAGTGCAGAGTCCTACACTAAGGACGGAAGAATCCCATGCACTGCTACAGACTAGGGACCGAGGGGCTAGGCAGCAGTTCTGCAGAAAAGGACCTACGGGTTACAGTGAACGAGAAGCTGGATATGAGTCAACAGCGTGCCCTTGTTGCCAAAAGGCTAACGGCATTTTGGGCTGTATAAGTAGGGGTACTGCCAGCAGATCGAGGGACGTGATCGTTCCCCTCTATTCGACATTGGCGAGGCCTCATCTGGAGTACTGTGTCCAGTTTTGGGCCCCACACTACAAGAAGGATGTGGAAAAATTGGAAAGAGTCCAGCGGAGGACAACAAAAATGATTAGGGGACTGGAACACATGACTTATGAGGAGAGGCTGAGGGAACTGGGATTGTTTAGCCTGCAGAAGAGAAGAATGAGGGGGGATTTGATAGCTGCTTTCAACTACCTGAAAGGGGGTTCCAAAGAGGACTGTTCTCAGTGGTAGCAGATAACAGAACAAGGAGTAATGGTCTCAAGTTGCAGTAGGGGAGGTTTAGGTTGGATATTAGGAAAAACTTTTTCACTAGGAGAGTGGTGAAGCACTAGAATGCATTACCTAGGGAAGTGGTGGAATATCCTTCCTTTGAGGTTTTTAAGGTCAGGTTTGACAAAGCCCTAGCTGGGATGACTTAGTTGGGGATTGGTCCTGCTTTGAGGAGACCTCCTGAGATCTCTTCCAACCCTGATATTCTATGATTCTATGAAATGAAAAGTATTACTTTAATTACTTCTTCCTCACCAATGCAGCTAACATTAAGTATATGTGGCAGATGTGGCAGTTTCCTGCAATATCTTTGGGAGACCTTACTGAATTAATTTAAGTGTCTTTGGGGACCACTCTATGAAATGAGTGGTTTATGTATTATTGTGGGCCGGGATTGTATGTAACCTCTTGAAGGGGGAGATGTGACAGATGTGAGACTGCGGGTCAAGGACTATATTGAACAAGACAAGAATGGATACTTGGAACAAAAAAGTGCTAAGTTGTTTTTCTTGGGAATATCTAGGGGGAGGTGAATGCAAATTCCCCACCTCCGGTTATGCAAAAACTCAGCCTGCCTTTTGAAGCTATGTTCTGAGGAGAGGCCACTGTCTGATGATCCCCAGTTACAGGAGACCGAGATCTAAGTACCAAGCTGTCTAAAGGAATGACTGAACTATTCATGGTTGTTTACTGGTTCTAAAACTGAGGCAGTTATGAACTTTTAACCTGTGGGCTTTGAAGGACTGATCTACAGAGCCTAAAGTTGGGGTTGGGATGACCTCTGGTAAGCTGTTTAGCATGCGTGTAGGTTCTTTTATTGTGTTTTCTCTGTAATGCTTTTCCCTTAAAAATAAATGCGCTTGCTTATAAAGAGTTGTGCAGTATCTCATAACTGCAGGCACTGTGCTGCTCATAGCCACTGGAGAGAAAGCAAAGCACAGACACTGGCCTGTTTAGATAGTCTGACTTCCTGGTATATCACAGTGTAGGTAGGGAACAGTGCAGCCTGAAAAACCCTCAGTCAGGAGGGAAAGAGATGCAGGTCTCCACCCAAGAGAGGTGACAGCTAAGGAGGTGGGAGCCTAGAGCGGGTACCTTTGTTGGACCATGAGGGTGAAATACAAGTGCAGTTGCCCTGAACTGACAGTGTATTTTAAAGGAACGGCTCCTCCACCTAGAATAAAAAAAAAACCATTAAGCCCAGAAATGTAATGATAACTTCTGTGATACAGTAATATTAGAGAACTTTAGTATCATCCAGCTTTTCTTCCTGGCAACTGCATTTATCAATAGCAGAAGAGCAATCCCCACTGTGAATATTTAAGGACATTAATAAACAATTTTTAAAGTTCATAAAAATGAACTTTTTTAACTTCATTTTAACTTCATTTTTTTAACTTCATTTTAACTTCATTTTCATTCAGTTTAACTTTTTAAACTTCATAAGAAACTCAACTCAGCTCAAATCTAATTCTACAGTTGCCACAAATGTTCTTCAAGCCTGACTCACAAGGCTGTAGAGGTTCTTCCTTACTGAAGGGAGGTACATCCCTTAACCCACCCGCTGAAATAGCTGCATAATGTTGATTAAAGACTAAGGCCTCATCTGACTGACAGACCAGGTTCCTGGGAATTACTGAAGCCGCACTTAGGAATACATATGACCATGAATGCTATCTCCTAAGATCGGGAGAATGTTCTTTTCTGGTAGAGGTATATGAGGTATATCTAGCTGAAAGAGAAGTCTCCCATTTTAAGGGCACCCTGTATATTTCAGAGCTGTGAGCCAAATATTTCCTGACAGCACTTGCCTGTAGCAAGTGGAAGCTCAATTACATGGGAACTGCACTGCCTCGGCAGAAGCCCTACCCAGTGCCAGTTCCCAGAAATCAGGGAGTGGAATGAGAAAGTCTCCCACCACCGCAGACACAAAAGGTTTTATTTTATTAACAACTGGGGAAAAAATATTTTCAAAGCCAGTCCTTATTCCACCCCAACCTGTGAAAAAGAAATGAGTTATTAAGGCACTGGAGTAACTCTTGTAGCTTGCATGACACCACGAGGGGGAGGAGGTGGAAGAGAGTTTTTTGGAGTTTCACAGTGCAGAACCCACATTATGTTCAAAAGGAAATCATATAAAACATTAAGCTGTTTTATTAAGTGACATGCTCAGTACACACCTAGCTGTTATAGAGAAGGACACATAAGGAAAACCAAAATTAGGTAATGAGTATAACGTTACCTGTTAAGATTATTAAATATTACAATATTAATTACAACTAGACATACTGTGCAAAGTTCAGAACTCTAGAAGTACTTTTAGCCTCCATTGTTATTGTGACACATTTTATAGTACTACAGAAAAAGCAACAGTAGAAATTTAGAAGCCAAGCTGACAAATTTTCTTGCAATTATCTAAATAATTTGACTAAAACAGACTTGGGACCATTCCTGTAAATGGAGCCAATTGGATATTCTGAAAATGCCAATTAGTTAAACCCAAAGTGTTTTGTAAAAGCGAGCTAGAAACTGCCTGGCTCCCTGACAGCTGCCTACTGGGCTGTGGAGAGGCCTGGAATTCCAGGCTGCCCCGGGATGGAGATCCTAGGTTTCCAGAGTTTGCTGCTCCAGGGCAGCCCCATCATGCCAGGACTTGTAGGCTCCCTGCCACGGAGCTGAGAGACTGTAAGTCCTTGGAGCTGCAATTTTAACTGCAGCTCAGCTTCTCACTCCCTAGTAGGGAACCTGGAACGCCCAGCTCACGGAGAGGCTCTAAAGATTCCCAGGTTCCCTGCTGCAGAACTGGGAGTCTAGAGATCCTGGTAAGGGCTTTCAGGGTCTGTGGCTCCCACTCCAGGAGAACCAGTTGGTCCTGGAGTCTGGAAGCCCTGGCATCCTCAGTCTGTATGCCCGGTAGAGCAGTGCCAAAGCCCCAGACCCTAGGAGCCCAGAAACTGACAAAAATGTCAATTTCACTTGGCAGCGGCTGTCCTAGGGAGCAAATTTCACTTTACAATTTTTTTTCCTCCAGGATTTCCAGTTCACAAGAAGTTTCTAAAACATTTGGTTACAATCCAATATGGAACAAAACTAAAATTTTAGAAAAATTAAAATGTCTCCCAAACCAGATATCATGAGTTATGGCCAGGTCTATCTGTAAACAAGTAATCTGCAAACAGTTTTGATGTGCTTGTGGTTCTAGTCCTCCTTCTTCCAACCTGCATTAACAGAGTAAATACTTTCTTAATATTAATTTTTCATGTATGCAATTGCCACAATGATATTGTAAGATCACATATGAGAGAAATGAAGGTGTGTGCAATTCTGACAGAGAGGGTACGATCTCAGTATTAAGTTGTCATCTACACGATGAAAAGTGATAGAAACTGTGCTGTAAACCCTGAAATGTGACTATTCCTGAGTTGCACAAGCAATCCTATTGGCTTCAATAGGACTACTTACATAAGGGTTTGCAAGATCAGTTTTAAATTACCCAATTTATTTAATCTATAGCAACAAGTGTCTTTCATTTTGGTTCACTAATCACTATAATGAGATAGTTAGAACTTTGTCGTATTTTCATAAATATTTGATCAGTTACTTAAATTATTTCCAAAGAGGTTAAGCTTTTACCAATTTTAGAAAATTATCCTGCAGAGTAAATGCTGTTCCACTTAATCATGCAAAAAGTCACACTCAGTTAATGGTACAGCTAGTTTTGGCATTAATTCTCAGTTTTCTTAATACTGTGAGTTTAAATCAGCAATAAAGGTTTACTTATTTTTTTAAGTTATGTATATAAATTACATATTTATTTATTAGCCATTTAACAATATGTTGGCAGATGATATTACATAGGAAATGCTATATACTCCCTCTTCTGGTCATACTTAAAAAACACAGTTTGTAGGCTTTAAATATAGGAAATGTGTATTAGATGTCAGTTTCTTTGTTTTTGTAAGTCTTTTCCAGGAATTAATAATACTGCCACTATCTGGAAGTTACTGAAAGGTCAAAGAAAACTGGTAATCAATAAATGTGTAAATAAATACTCAGTAATTTAAAAAGTCTATGTAATGCCTAATCAGAAGCTTGAAAATAAATTATTTTCTTTTCTATTTGGTATTATGACAGGGTCATGCCAGATGGCTACAGGAGAGTAATAGAAGGCAGATATATTAGCCCCAGGTTAAGTAGGTCCCTTTTCCCTGGGTAAGGTAACAGGGAAGGTTTTTTTTTTGAAGTAACTGATTTTAATCTTGTTTTGCATTTGTATATTTTAGTTCTGTTCCTAAACACTCTCATTGGTTGGTAATCATTAAAATGTGTAAAAAGAACTGGAGTACTTGTGGCATCTTATAGACTAACAAATTTATTTGAGCATAATGTGACAGGGTCAGGCCAGATGGCTACAGGAGAGTGAAAGAAGGCAGATATATTAGCCCCAGGTTAAATAGGTCCCTTTTCCCTGGGTAAGGTAACAGGGAAGGTTCCAGAACAATCACGAACCTTCTGGAGACAATTAAGACAGGCTGATTAGAACACCTGCAGCCAATCAAGAAGCTGCTAGAATCAATTAAGGCAGGCTAATCAGGGCACCTGGGTTTTAAAAAGGAGCTCACTTCAGTTTGTGGTGTGCGTGTGAGGAGCTGGGAGCAAGAGGCATGAGGAGCCGAGAGTGAGAATGCATACTGTTGGAGGACTGACGAGTACAAGCATCATCAGACACTAGGAGGAAGGTCCTACGCTGAGGATAAAGAAGGTGTTGGGAGGAGGCCATGGGGAAGTAGCCCAGGGAGTTGTAGCTGTTGCACAGCTGTTCCAGAAGGCACTCTAGACAGCTGTATTCCACAGGGAATACAGCTGTATTCCACAGGGAATACAGCTGTATTCCACAGCTGGAACTCGGAGTAGAGGGCGGGCCCGGGTTCCCCCCAAACCTCCCAACTCCTGGTCAGACACAGGATGAGTTTTGTCCTGGACTGTGGGTTCATGAAAATGGCCAAACTGAGGGCTGCTGTGAAGCTCCAAGATGAGCAAATCCACCAATTAGCTCAAGACCCACCAAGGTAGAGGAGGAACTTTGTCACAGTATGCATTAACTTTTTCTTGAGTTTCGACAACAGCATAACATTAATGCAGCTTTTTGGTTAGCTATGATTGTGTGTACCATTGTCAAAGATGAGAACACAGCTTTGGGAATGCTGTTTGCTTGCTGCATGGCCAGCAGAAGGAGCAAGTACGCACAAAGCATTGCTTTTTGTGTAGGCCTAGCATGAACAATTTTCCTCCTCTAGTAACAATCCTGGACACACACATTCTGAAGTAAGAGGGCATTCCTCTCGAAGGAGCAAGTACGCACAAAGCATTGCTTTTTGTGTAGGCCTAGCATGAACAATTTTCCTCCTCTAGTAACAATCCTGGACACACACATTCTGAAGTAAGAGGGCATTCCTCTCCATGCTGTTATAAAAGCATTGATACATCCTACTGATCAGAGCAAAAGCTACACCCATATCTTAAGTGCCCCTTATTTTCTAAGAAGTGTTACTTAATTTTATTTCTAAAATGTTTCTTCCATAATCAACAGGAGAAAATGCACTGAAGAGAGGCACAAACAAAACCGCATACTGAAGCATTCTAGTAATAGTGTTTGTGCATACGTGTGGATATATGTACCGTCAACATCACAGGCAATGTGCGATGAAGTGGGAGAAATATCCAAAATGGGCTCCGTGCATATAGAATTATGTAAAGTGGCGCGTTCACAAATTATGTTAATGTGATCACTTTTGCTGAAATGATTTTAAAGGAAGAAGCTGTGACAGATTTCTTATTATAATGCTCTTTCCCCTCCTTTCTTCAATATTTTTCTAAAGAGAAAATTTGCTAGTTTGTATAATTCCATCTGTTTTTTATGATTTATTTTTCTCCTTTGAGCCTATTTTCCACTAGTTTGCTTATCTTCCTCCTCACTGTATTTTCCTCTTTCACTATGTTTACTTCAGTTCTGCATTTGACACTCTGCTTTTTTTAGCTATTCCTCTTCATTTTCATGTTTCTTCCCTTCCATTTACCCTCACACTTTCACGTCCTCAAGTTTATCCACACCTATGGGGTTTTTTTGCACTTTTCTCCTCCTCCCAGACATGTCCACCCAGATTACAACCGCTGAACTGTAGCCTTGCAAGGCTCTCCTGATAAAGACTTATTTTTGCTGCTAGTGTCACCATCAGTCCTGTACCTCTTGCTCCCCTCGCTCTAGGCAGATATTGCACCGTGCTCCTACTTTCCCTCAGCACAGTAACAGTGCTGCAGGCCTGGAGAAGTGTTGTGTGGTTTGTGCATTACTCAGACACCACAATCAGAGAATATGCGAATGGCCCCTCTCTGGTGAGAAAAGGGAGATGATTGTGAGGAGAGGATTGGAAGTGAATGAGAGGAGGACAGAATCTGTGCAACATGAAACCATACATATGCATAAAAACAACTTTTTGCGGGGGGGGGGGGGGGGAGTCTCTCTTTAACTTTGTAGTTCAATACTTAACAGTGTTTAAAGAGTTTCCCAGAATGCTCCTTTCTGGGATTATAAGTGTTGTGGTGTTCATCTGAGGTTTGCATTTCTTGGAATAGTCTACAGTCCCGAGAAACAAGCCAGGAAGTCCTTATAAACATATAACTACTTTATAGTTGGTCATGTTTCAGGATTAAACCTTTTGACAGCATCCTTTTAATAGTGAGTCCTTGTCTTAGAGGTTTTAAACTATGGGCTACCATCCCCTCCCTCCTCTCTATGCCAGTAGGAATCCTGTTTCTTTTTCTTCTCTGGAATAAGGCTCCTCCCACCTTCCTGGCATTCCTCCCCCAAACAGGTTGCAGCTTCAAACTTCTGTGTACAGTGCTGCTCTGGGCTCCATGCCAATTCCTCCTCGCCTCTGGCCTACCCTCTCGATGCATGCCACCTCCTCTGGCTGGGACCCAGACTGAAGGAGTGGTTAGGAACTAGAAAGAGCCCTTACAGTGGTGAAGAAATCTTTCCAAACATACACAGCATGTAAATCGATGCAGTGTTGCTTTTCCTGAGTCTGCAGACAGCCTGAAACAACAACTCTAAGAGTGCTGTGATCTTCACCATATATCTTAATGAGGTCTAAATGATGAAACTTAATATGATGATTTAAAAGTCAATATTATTAACTATTTCAGTGCTGATCATTTTAGAATGAACAAACTAATGGGCTTAATCCCACAATCCCAAATTACTCCTTAAAACTTCCCAAGTGGGACTTTAGTTATGTGCACTTAATAGCCATGGTTTAATTTATTAAAATTGCTAACCTTTTTATTCCTGATACTCCCTCAGTTCTGTTTAACAATATGCTGCATTTAGTTAAATTATTCCTCCTTCATGCCTAGGATTTACTTCTCCATAGGAAGATGAAGATGACTCTTGCTTCTTCCCCCCACTTTCCCCTTTTGACCTCAACCCTGAAAAGAGAACCATCCACATGTAGTTCCAAACCGTGGGATTTAAGCAGAAGGCTCACTATGCAGGATTGGGATTTTCACTGGAAGACTTTATATCTGTACATAGTTCCTTCATTTGAAAATATTTCTCCTTCAGGTTCTCTCAAATAGAGGAGAAGATATTCTCTCTCCACTATGTTTCAGTCATTAGGTGATTTCTGCATTGCGTACTATCTGTTCTGGCAGAGTAGCATGAAATTCAATTTGCACTAACCAATCTGAGGCAAAGAGAGAAGAAAGCATACCATGGTAATTTTACATTTTAAGCATTTTAGCACATATAGTAATATGAATTACAGATTAAGCAGTAAACTGTACAATGACTTTCCTTCATTTTTAAGTTTGAAATTCAACGCTACTGTATTTTGTTATCAGATACTGCTACCAATGAGATTGCTTTATGCCTACATTCAGGGCTTGAAAAAGCCATGTGCCCACAACAGGGAAGCAGTTTTACCAGGAAACTTCCATCAACTTCTTCAAAAACTAAGCTTTCTTTTAACAAAGTTTATTGCTCTTACATGTGTAAAGAAACACTTCTAAATATGAACTGACTGTGTCATTACAAATAAACACACTACACAACTACTTTATTATGTAAAACTGTAGGGGATGTGTACCTTCATTATTTTTCATCCTGGCTAGGAGGCATAGTACTTGCTAATAGGTTATGCGTATACATTTCAAGTCCTGCCTATAACCCTGGTTTATTTCCAGTGAGTTTCTTTACAGGTGGTAGTACTTCTTTTATTTAATGATGTTCTATTTAAAAATAACTAAGTAATCACTTGAAAGATTTCTCTGAAATAAATCCCATACTAAACTCTGAACCTTTCTGGGAATATGCCAAAATGATTCTTGCAAAAGGTATAGAATTTCACATAGCTCTGCCAAGAAGAAATTTAACTAGTTGTTACTGGACCCAGAAACTAAAATCCAGCTGCTGGAAACTACTGTATTAGAATGGTTTGCATGTCTAAATGGAACCTGCTAAAGTTGCCAGTGATAATTTGCTAAATCACAGAGATTAACTTGGACTGGGTATATGTCAAATACCACCTGTGCTTATTTGACAATATGCTTGGCAGATTACTAGCCCATTCGTAAAAAACTAGAGGGTCGAGAATGTTTTATTTTTATTATTAAACCATTACAGGAGGAGGGGTTTAGGATTACTGATATCAGTTGAAATTCCTACTATTTGTATAAAATATTTTTACATTAGTTAAGAGAGTCCTAGATGACCAGCAGGCCCTTCATTACTGAGAAAAATTAGTCAACTGCCAAACAGATTGCTAAATATAACAAAGATCCATCCGCCCAAAAGACGTAAGAGCTCATGCAATCTTCTGCAAAAAAGCCCAGGTGCAATGGTTTGCGAACCAGGTTCAAAACATTCCTTTCCCATCTGCATGAAACATTGACTTGTACACACACTCCATCTTTGACTCTGTGTATTTTTTAAACACTCTCTTTCTCTAAAAAAAAAAAAAGTCTAAAAGTTAACAAAATATGTATATATGACTTAAATATTGATGTCAAATTTTCAGTTTGGTCAGCTGTCAGTTCTAGTTTATAGTAACCAAATAAGGCTTTGATTTATGTTCAGTCTACAGTGTCGGAAAGGCAACCAAATATAATAGGTTATACTGAAGGTTCTGAGATACTAAGTTACATGGGATATCAGAACACACCAACTTTCTACAACATATTACAAGGGTCAGGTATAGCAACACTGATTACAATTATCTCTGTCAAATCCAAGAAAAGTTAATGGGGTCATTTATCTTGATTAAAATCAGGGTATATCATTTCTAATCTAGGTAAAAGGGCTTGAAAAATGTACCAGACCCCCTACTAGGCAGAAGACAGAGGACTAAAACCTGCTAGTCGGACAGATACAACACCTGAATAAGTGTGAGAGTGGAGGAGGGGAAGGTAAGCTAAAGAGCCTGTGTAGTGAGACAATCAGGTGAAGCCAACTCCTGATGAGAAGCCCAATCTATAGCTTTCAGCTGCTGGGAAGAGCACTGGTGCTGGGATTACTATTAGGATGCTGTTCTTGGACTCTATCTTTCATATCAGCCTCTAGCTAACAGGTATCTGACAATATGAAGCTCCCCTTCTCTCTGACGACTGAAAGGAGCAGGTATTTTCTGTCTCTTCTCTTCCTCCTGGCTGTGGCAAGGTTGGGTGTGTTCTTTGCTATTCTACCTCCAACCCTAGAGCTGCAAAGAGAGGATAAAGTGGTCTTTACTAGTTTATCCCTTCCACAATCTTCTTTTTTTAGGTCCTCCCTACAGAGTTTTCCAAAAGAGTAGCAATGTGAAACGGACATTCCGAACAGTTTCACTGTTGCCCACAAAACAGCAGAAGTGAAGCTGAACAGAGTCATTAATCTCATTTGTCACTGCATGCCAGAGCTATGCGAATGAGTAGAGGCACCAACCAGACATGCCTGTCTAAAGACTCAGGAACAGTATACAGTATCATTTTCTCTTTCCAATATTTAACCCTTTCGTAGCTTTTTACGATCATTCAATAATTAAACAGGCAACACCACTACAGGTCTCATTCATAGCTCTCATGATACTTTATAAGGTAGGTAACCATTATTATCCTCCATTATAGATGTAGAAACTGAGGCTCAGAGAAGTTAAGTGACTTGGCCAAAAGCACGAAGACAGTCACTAGCAAAGATTAGAATGCAGGAAGCCTTTGCTTTGCAAACCCATGTTTAAACCCACAAGAACACGCTGCTTCTCACACAACTGAGCTGCCTCCCTTCCATGGGGTCAGAAGCCAGACTAGCTACTTAGCAGGGAAGTGGCTCATTGCAGACACCTGGCTGGCAACCAGCACGGGATAGGAAAAGCCAGTGAAAGCTCTTTAACCACCACCAACAACCCAGGTGTCCCCCCCACAACCATGCACTGCTCTGGGATCTCCACTAAAAACTAAGGGAACCATGGCAATGGGTTTCACATACCACAAAGACCAGCCATGTGCTGAAGTATGTGGAACCATGAACATTAAATTTTTCAGGGGAAAAAAACCCCAAAACCAAAGAAAAAAATCCACCAACTGGAACAGACGTTCAATCTTAGTCATCAGTTTAGAGTTCTCACCTGACACCAGGAGAGCTTATAACAAGATCCGCTAGGGATGGACCGTGAGGAAAGAAGAGGAAGGAACCCAGGACAAAACCCAGGATGCCATTAGAGAGCCACAGAGAGGAGATGTTTATACACCACATAAAAGAGAGTAAGAGTCTGCAATGACTGCTGTTGAAGGAAAAGTAAAATCATGTCTGTGTCAATGGAATTTATTCAAACACAAAGAATGAGGAATCCTAAATTCTCTTCTGAGTGTAGAGCAATGTGCTTTTGACATATGTTCACCACCATATATTAAAAGTGTAGAAGACGACACAGTTTAAACAGTCTACCCAAGGATACATAAAGAAATTGTACAAAGTTTTCTGTGTGGCCAATGGCATTTTTTCCCACCCAGGACTTAAACTAATGATCACTTATTGAAGAAATGCATTTCTTCACTCTATTAAAGCAACTTTTTTCTTTCAACAACAACAACAAGGTACCATGCATGCCAAATATGAAACTGCATTTGCAATTCAATTTTAATGATTATATTTATTCTATAACAAACACCAGTCATAACTGACAAATTACAATTTTAAATATTTTATATTTGTTTTATTGCCTCAAGTAAAATCTAATTTAGTATTATGATGATCTTTTCTTTCGCATAACAAAGAACACCCCAAATTTTAAATAGATATCTGTGTAATTATAATATTTTGCTAAAATATTAAATGTGGTATATTTTGAGTAAAAATTGTATTTCAATTTATCTAATTGCATGTGGTCTAGAAAATTTTAACATATGAACTAAAAAACCATTTCAGACTACCTTGTCTTGTAGTTTACCACAAATATGCTTTGGGAGGAAATTAGCTCATTAAGTTCAGTGACTAGTTTGTTTATCCTTCCTCTGAGAAAAGTGACATTTTGAAAGAACATATTCTACTGTGGAAACTAAAAAGCCCACCAGGACAAGCTTCAAAGAATATCAAGTACAAGCAACACACAGCACCAAAAGCTGTATAGTATTTTAAGAAACTATCTCTCAAGTAATATTCCAAAACAACAACAAAAACACGGGAAAATTTATAAAAAAGCATTACTTCACTGCCCTTGTGATTTTTCCCAAACCTGGTGAGACTCACCTTTTTTAAAAAATCCTGAAATGAAACCACAAATTACAGATTTCAGATAGAAAATCTGATCTTGAAAAATCCAAAGAAAAGTATTTTCTTCACTTTTAAACATGAGCTCAATTCCTCTATCTTGTTACTTAATATAATTTGACAATGTTTACATTTTACTTGATAAATTTTTATGTTTTCATTACTTCTATCATTTCTTCACAATAGGCATGTTGAGTCCGGTAAGTACGCTGCTGTTTGGTAATCATTAATCACCTGTCTTGTCATATTGATGAGCAGCTTTCACATTTATTATGGTTAAGAAAAAAAACAACCTCCAAATAAACTGAAAACAGAAAACAGCTAAAAGATTAGCTAGGCAGTTTCATACAGAACCATACCATCGTATGTCCTGCTCACCTTTCTGAAATTACTTAGCAAACCAAACTCTTTGAATAGTTTACGTCTCCACCCACCCTCATTTTCCTCAATCACCAATGACTCCACCCATTTCCTTTCTAAATTTCTAGACAGTTGTATTAAAGACACAAGGTGGGTGAGGTAATATCTTTTATTGGACCAACTTCTGTTCTTTCTCTCTCACCAGAAATTGGTCCAATAAAAGATATTACCTTGCCCACCTTGTCTCTTGAATATCCTGGGACCAACAAGGCTACAACTACACTGCGTAAGTAAATAATTTTATAACTTTCTTATTGTTCATAATAGCCCTGACAGACATTAACAATAACCTTGACGGCCTCATCACTGCCTTTTTAATTTATGTTAAAGTATCTATTTCTAATTTACAGATTTAAATTACAGGCTAATATTTCTTGTATCTGAAATCTTTTTGATACATGTTGTTATGCATATAATATACATACACAAGCGACAATTTAAAAAAAAAAAAAAAAAAAAAAAAGATAAAACCAGAAAAAATATACTCTTTTAAAATGGAAAAAAGCCAAATGTGTTTTTCACAACTCTACTTCACAGTAAACCCTTCTCTCTTAAGGTGAATGTAAAGCAAGATTCTGAATTAACATGCTTGGAAACAAATCAACTTTTTAGTCGCAAAACAAGTTCTACGCAGCTAGTGGCAATGCAAGCTTCCACACACCACCCAACTAATCTATTCACTCTTTAGGGGTGAGACAGCAATTCAGTTTCTAGGCTCACAGAATTGTTGAACTGTGTGCTGAGCATGCCAACACAGTTGTCATGCTAACAGCTATGACAGTGGTTTCTATGATGTAGAAATCTTTTTCTGAGGAACCGGAGAGAGATTGCCAACGGCTCGTCTATACTATGGGGGTTACAGCTCATAGCTACAGCTCCACAGATATGAAGCTGTAACCCTCACAGTGTAAGCACATGCAAGTACAAGAATAAATGCAAAGTACTCTACTTAGGAAAGAACAATCAGTTACACACATACAAAATGGGAAATGACTGCCTAGGAAGGAGTCCTGCGGAATGGGATCTGGGGGTCATAGTGGACCAAAAGCTAAATATGAGTCAACAGTGTAATGCTGTTGCAAAAAAAGCAAACATCCTTCTGGGATGTATTAACAGGAGTGTTGTAAGCAAGACACAAGTAATAATTCTTCACTCTACTCCGCACTGATTAGGCCTCAACTGGAGTACTGTGTCCAGTTCTGGGTACCACATTTCAGGAAAGATGTGGACAAATTGGAGAAAGTTCAGAGAAGAGCAACAAAAATTATTAAAGGTCTAGAAAACATGACCTATGAGGGAAGACTGAAAAAATTACATTTGTTTAGCTGGAAGAAGAGAAGACTGAGGGGGGACATGATGATAGTTTTCAAGTACATAAAAGATTGTTACAAAGAGGAGGGAGAAAAATTATTCTTAACCCCCCAGAATAGGACAAGCAGCAACGGGCTTAAATTGCAGTGGTTTAGGTTGGACATCAGGAAAAACTTCTAACTGTCAGGGTGGTCAAGCACTGGAATAAATTGCCTAGGGAGGTTTTAGAATCCCTGACATTGGAGATTTTTAAGAACAGATTAGACAAACACCTGTCAGGGGTGGTCTAGATAATACTTAGTCCTGTCTTGAGTGCAGGGGGCTGGACTAGAAGACCTACAGAGGTCCCTTTCCGTTCTATGATTCTGTCCTTCAGCAGAGAAAGGGTTTTAGGGATATGTGCGCATGGGCATGCATATTACTCCTGGGGGAATTCTGTGCAACTGCGGCACAGCAGAAAAATCACTGGGGGGAGGGGGGTCTGGGGATGCCCTGGCCATCCAGGGATGTTAGTCCCAGCTGGAGGTCAGGAGGAGGATGGAGGCAGAGTTCCCCCTCCCCTGCATGGAGCAGCCAGAGCTGGGTCAGATCAAGCTCCAGAAACTTTCCCTGGCTGCAGGCAATTATGCCCCGTGGGGGAGGGGAGGGTAGGAGGGGAAGGAGTGAGGCATGTGTGTGCACGGGGGGCGGGGGGTTTCCAGGTTCAGACGCATGGGGGTTGGGTGGACAGGGGGAGCAGCTTCTTGTACAGAGACCCCTACCCCCCACAGAGCCCCCTCCGCATTAGGAGACCTCTGCACCCAGAACCCCCACGCTGAGCCCCCAAACCACCACCCTGCATCATGAGCCTCAACCCCTGCATCATGAGCCCCCCACACCCGGACCTCCACCCTGCTGAGCCCCAACCAGCTGCACCCTGACCCTCCCCCACACCAAGCCCCACTCCCCCAGCCTCCCTCCCACTGAGCCCTAACCACCTTCACCTTGACCCCCCTTGTAGAGTCCTATTCCCCCTGCACCAAAAACCCCACACTGAGCTGCCTGAACCCAGATTGTTGCCACACAGAACCCTGGAACTCTTGAGGGAATTTTTCACCAAAAATTTTAAAAAAATTAAATTCTGCAAAGTTCTGCATATTTTAATTATCAAAATAACACAGAAACACAGTAACAATATAATCACGCCATTTTCAATTATTCTGGTAATTTATTTCAAAATACTTGTCAGCAAATAATTGAAAATGGTGTGATTATATGGTGTTATTTTGACAAATAAAATATGCAGATTTTTGCAGAATTTTAAAACCTTGTGCACAGACTATTAAATTTTTTGGTGCAGAATTCCCTCAAGAGCAGCATATGTGCAAACACATACACATTCTGTGTTTTTGAGAAGAAGGAAGTGGAGGTGAAGATGGGTTTCTCACCATCTTTTGTATTAGCACATGTTTAGAAAAAGTCTGCTAACTTTCTTTAGCACTGCATATCCAAAAATGAATACCAAAGGGTCCCAATCAAAATCCTCCATCCCTTTAAAATTGTTTACCACTCTGGAGAGTGGCAGGGGAAAGGGTCTGAAAAACTATCCACCCTTCACTCATTGACTATTTTATATGAAACTATGGAATACTTGAACTGTATAGCACTTTAGATTTTCTTAGTGGTGTACAAATACTGTATTGGTTGATGTTACCCAGACACTTCTACTAGTGTAGTTTATGCACAAAAACTTCATCTGACCAGTAAAACAAATAACAATTGATGCTTTTTAAAATAAATAAGTTTACTATTTTCAAGTGCACCATGTTTGCTCTACAGCAAAATCTGCCATTTTAGTTTTAGCTCAACTGCAATTGTATGACATTTAAAAATAGTCTTCACATATTAAGAAACATATACACACACACACACCCCCCATTTCAAAATTGAACATCGCTGATGCAGTACTTAAAGGGGGGAACATTCAAATACTTTACTAATCTCAACAAGGACCATCCTTTTGCATTCATGAACATAATTTTTAAAATAGTTAAAACATTTTGCGATGAACACAGGTTACCTTCTGATACTGCATTTACATTATAATACCGTGTGCACCATCAGCTTTAAAGATCACGAAAAGGGATAATCAAAAATTGCCAGTCTTAATCCTGATTTAACCTCACCCGTAATTATTAAAAATGGTTAAGCACTTACCATAATGTGATTGAAATGCCTGTGGTTTTACGACCTGATTACAGTGGTTACACATCACCAAATAGAAATCATCATGAGCCGGGCAAAGACCAAATATTGGCATATCTAAAACAAAAAGACAAAGGGCATATCTCTCAGCTGCTTATAATTACTGAAAAACAACTGTGTTAGATGACCACATGATGGTATCACTGAACTATCATTTATAGCACATTTCAATACATTCTGAAAGTGAGAAAAAAAACATAGTACAACAGTTAGGTTAGTCTTGAAATATTACAAACACCACATATTTTCCTTCAAAGCTAAGCATAAAATAAAACTGCTTGCTGGTAGAGGTCTACAAGCAACAATCTGATGTAGGAGTGATTATTTCATGCCATCTTCAAAAGGACAACAGAAAATCATTACATTTTGATGACATACTACAACGTAAGCTATGATTTATGTATTCAGAAAGCAGTTTAAGTTCTATTCCACTTTCTTTAAACAAACTCTAAAAGGAAGGTTGTTTTCTATTTAAAATTTTGTAACCACTTTAAATGCACAGTCATTTACCAGACAGTATAATGTGTCTAATGGTCTTATTTGTTTAACAGTGCATTATATTCCAGCCATCTGGTACCAGAGATCTGTGTAACAGGCATACGAGGGAGAAAGAGATAAGAGTATGTCAGAGTGTATGTGTATTTCAATGATAAACACACATACTTTCAGTCTTTTCAAGTAAAATTAATTTCTGCAATATGTTTATGAAAACCAGTTCCTTAAGAGTATTGCTTAATGTTTAAACACTTACCAGTAATTTCTTAATGCAGTGAATACAAACTCTACTGACTACAAATCTAAAAAAGTATTACATTTAAAAATGAAACCTGTGAAGTATTATCCAATTATTCAGTTAAAAAACCCAAACATATAAGTAGATAAATGCAGTCTCCTAAAGGTATGGGGCATAAAGCAATCAGTAACATTTTCAAAAAAAATTATTCATCATTTAAATTGTTAAAAGTTGTTTTCTTACTTTAAAGAACATTAAAATAATTTGTACATTTATATGGTAATATTAAAATATAATTAAATGAAACATAATTATTAATTTAACATTGACAAGAACTCTAAGTATTTTAAACATTAACATGTGTCATGGATTTTAACATATTTCATATATTTCACAGGAATTATACATTCTGGTAATTAAAGAAATTTGAATTATGTAAGAATTTAAAACAAATTTTATAACATGTAACCCTTTTCTGTGGGAATGAATATGGCCACAATCCTGCAAGATGATCTACATAGGCAGATCCCTGCACTCTTTCAGCAACCAAAACTCAGTAGGGCTCTACACAGATCAGTTGTCAGAATTAGGGCCTACATTTGTAATAAGATAAGATACTTTTAAAAGAAAGTATATTTTCTTTTTAAAAACATTTTAAAAACCACACCCTTTAACTTTTTAAAACATGTATCTGAATTTTACATTAAAATTATATAAAACAAACACCCCCATGCAATGGCTGTCATTGAAATCCCTTGTATACACAGATGTGGATAAATCAAATATGGATTGAGTATGACATCTATATTCATCTGTTTTATTTAATTTTCTCTCATATATTTATATTTTAAGTGCCTCTCTAAACCATAGGTGCTTATACAGAAATTGAAATTACATTAAAAGATATGTATTATTAATAATACACTTGTAATTTGAAACATGATCAGGGTCAAACATTTTATAATTTGTGCAAATACCAAGTCTAGCTTTTACATAAACAATTTAGGATATGTCATTAGAGAAATATTTGGTAAAACATCAGGAAATAACATTTTAAATTAATGTAAACTGGGCAAAGCACAAGCAAATATACCACACATAATAAACCAGGGGATAGACTAGATTAATAAAGAGCTATTTTCCAATACCTGCCTTCCCTGAGAAATATTACATTTCTTCATGAAAATAACTGTATATACTGAAAAAAGCCATATGGTGAGATTCTGTGACGTGCCTCAGAGACACAGCACTGAATTCTCAGCCCAGGTGGAGGGGATTGCGGATAACATGATTTTAAGCCACCTTTGTGCCCTCCTGCTTCTGGGCTTCTCTTGGAGCTAAATTTTAGAGTGGTAGCCGTGTTAGCCTGTATCAGCAAAAACAAGGAGGAGTCCTTGTGGCACCTTAGAGACTAACAAATTTATTTGGGCACAAGCTTTTGTGGGTTAAAACCCACTACATCAGATGCATGGAGTGAAAAATACAGTAAGCAGTATATATACACACTATATACATACATATATACACACAAAAGATGAGAGTTGCCTTACCAAGTGGGGGGGTCAGTGCTAATGAGGCCAATTCAATTAAGGTGGAAGTGGCCTATTCTCAACAGTGGACCTCATCAACAAGGGGTGAATACTATTAGCACTGACCCCCCAGTTGGTAAGGCAACTCCCATCTCTTCATGTGTTGCTGTATGTGTGTTTATACACACAAACAAACACACACACACACACACACAGAGACCTTACTGTATTTTTCACTCCATCCATCTGATGAAGTGGGTTTTAGCCCACGAAAGCTTATGCCCAAATACATTTTTTGTTAGTCTCTAAGGTGCCTCAAGGACTCCTCGTTGTTCTTGGAGATAGAGAGATCCCTGGGGTAAGATGGGCAGCTCGAAGGGCCTGTTTAAGGAATGTCAGACTCCTGGGACTGCCCTGTGGGCTGCAGTGATGTGTGATATGGCTTCCACCCCCCACTTCTTCCTACCCCCAGCATGCCCCACGCCAGGGCTTGCGATGGAGTCCTTGGAAAGCAGACTTACAGCTGTGCTCCACAGTGCCTAAGTAACATATGGGAGGGAAGTGAGGTTTGACTACAATGTAGGCTTTACATCATTTAACACAGAATGTTAAAAAACTGTTGGCAATATGGGGGAAATATTGCCTATTGCTACTTATCTGGCAAGACAGAAAGGACTTCTTGAAGTTATTTTGAGACACCGTCATTCTATTTAAAGTACCCTTTTATACTTATGTAGGAAATATCGAGGTGTACTTTGAAACTACAGGTGAATTATTACCTGAATGTCTCAAGGTTCATCAGAAATTTTCGCAGACAAAAATGCATTCCTGTATAAGTTTCAAACAACAGGGCAATTTTTGCATAATATGGGCATACCTTTTTCAGATTATTTCTGTGCAGAACACATGGAAGGAATATATACATAAAAGTAACATTTGGAATAAATTAGTTTTATAAATAGGCGAGAACAAAAGCACAGGACAGATTTCCCAAAGTGTGCACATTAGACTCCTGGTCTACTACACAATCATCTATCTTAGGGTTTTATACTGTTGCCCATCACCGTAATACTACAGTGCCTTCCAACAGCAAGGTCCCTAGTGAACTTCATGGAATCTCTGGCTCTTCTTAGTTTTGAGGGCAAAACTGTTCTAAGAGTATGTTTGTTTATTTTTTTGATGCTTGATTTTCTTGAAAGCTTTTTTGTGGGGGTGGTACCTGGGTAGAACAGTATTGAGAGTGTTATTCTTGCTATGGCATCAAGGCTTTTTTGGGGAAGGTTCCGCAGCATTTCCTAAAGACAGACTCTGGATTCACTTAATCAACTCTGGAAGTTTCTTCCATAGCTGGATCCCCTCAGCCAAAAATGCTTTGTCCCCAGCTCTCCTGTACTTCATCCTAAAATTTGTGACATAGGAGGAGCACGCCTGTTCCAGTGGGTCATCAATTGATTTTCAGTCTTTAATGTAACTGGGGCCACTGATCCATGAACTGCTTTGAAGATTAGGACCAAGGCCTTAAACTGGCATCTCTGGGACATCGGCACAGGCCCAATGTGCTCACTGGGAATTAACACTATCTGCCCTAAACTAAGAGAGACCCAATATTCAGTCTGAATAACATTTATAGACTCATAGAAATGTAGTACTGGAAGGGGGGTCTCAAGAAGTCATCAAGTCCAGCCCCCTGCACTGAGACAGGACCAAATAAACCCAGACCATCCCTGACAAGTGTTTATCTAACCTATTCTTTAAAATCTCCAATAATGGGGATTCCATAACCTCCCCTGAAAGCCTATTTCAGAACTTAACTATTTTTACAGTTAGAGAGAGCTTTTCCTAATATCTATGCTAAACCTCTCTTGCTGCTTCACTAGATATACTGTCCCAGTTTGACAGCAAACCATTTATAACTGCTCTTTGAGTAGTGTCTTTCAACCAGTTGTAAATCCACTTTACAGCAATTTCATCTAGATTGCATTTCCCTAGTTTGCTTATGAGAATGTAATGTGGGATTGTATTAAAAGCCTTGCTAAAATCAAGATGTGTCACATCTACTGCTTCCTCCCATCCACTAGACCAGTAACCCAGTCAAAGAAGAAAAATAAGTTGTATTTCAATTGTCCTTCATATTCTTAACATATAAGCTCCCCCAATATGGGATACTATTGACAGAATGCTCGCTTCTCCGCAAGGTGACCAGATAACAGAAAACATGGTGTTTGTACTTACTTTCGATCTCACATAAACACACACATGCTTGTTGCACCTTCCTTCTGCTCCATCTGTTCACTCTTTTGAGAGAAAAGGGTACTGAAATATACCCCTTCAGAGTAGAATTTCTAGCACTCGAAGAGCAGAGTTTGTGTGCATTTCAGTGCTCTCATTGCTTACAAGAGCAGAGCAGGGATGTAGAGTAGAAGGACTGTGCTACATGAAATTAATACGGCTGGTGCTCTGAGAATTAGGCTCTGGCAGATTCTCTTTTACAACAGCATGCTAAACACAAAATTATGCATTAAAAACTATACAACAATCTATACATTTAGATCAACCTTACACTCAGAATATTTTGAAAGTGTAGAAATATTCTGTAGCTCAAACACTTACAATTCTAACTGTGAAAATTCTAGGGAACCCGTTCGAAGGAACTGTATTAAATAAATAGAGTGATAAAGATAACAAATTCAGAGGGAACAATTTCAGTACAAAGTCAAACCAGCTGAACCGCACAAAAGGCATTCACTGTACACACAACACTCCAACCGACTTCAAGGGGAGGTACACACACAAGTCTTGCCAGCTCACACAAATCAGCTGAACTGCACTTTCACCTCAGATCATTACCACAGAAACTACTTAGATAAGAGAGTATCTAATTTAGCTTTTAAGAGCCTTTTGGAATGTTACTGTCACAAATCCAAGTGTTTCGCCACACTGTCTAGCACATTCCCTTCATTTCTATTAGGGTCAACAAAAGGTATTTTACTAATTGTGTACGAATGGAAAAAAATTGAAGAATAGGACTAATGCACGCTATCCAAGCTGAAGGATGGGTGGAAAAAAGCATTGTAATGACGCTACTACCAAAATTATTCTCAAAATATGTATAGTGAAATCCTTCGCATTAATTATTATTTGTATTACAATATTGCCTAGACATCACAAACAAGATTGGGACACCATTGTGCTAGGCACTATACAAACACATAGCAAAAGCATATTACAGTCTGATTGCACAAGACAGATAGACAGAGTGGGAGAAATGAAGTAGTATCACCTTTTTACAAATGGGGAACTAAGGCCCAGAGAAATTAAGTGACTTGCTCAACACTGCACAGGAAGTCTGTAGAAGGGCAAGGAATTGAACCCAAATTTCCTGAGTCCCAGTTAAGAGCCCACCTACTACTGGTATGTTGGAGGAATAATTTTCTTCCCCTATTTTGGAATAATTACTACTGTGTTGTTCAAGCTTAGCAACAAGCAGTTTTCAGAGAAACTATATCTTTAGTTCAGAAGAGAAATTTAACCTATGGAATAGAGAAATAGCCACACGGTAGAATGTGTGTATTGTGCAACAAGTATATTATAAATACTAGAGAACCTAGGTAATATTTTTAACAAAGACATTTCCATATCAAATATCTGCTGTGAGCTAGGGAACATGAATCCTTCATATGGCTGGTTCCCCCCCTTTTCCGCATTTAGGAGTTGCAAAATTTTGTACTGGATGATATGTAACAGGGGTGGCCAATCTGAGCCTGAGAAGGAGCCAAAATTTACCGATGTACATTGCCAAAGAGCCACAGTACTATGTCAGCAGCCCCCCATTAGCTCCCCTCCCAGCGCCTCATACCCACCGGCAGCCCCACCAATCAGTGCCTCCCCCTCCCTCCCCATCAGCTGTTTTGTGGTGTGCAGGAGGCTGGGGGGGGGGGGGAGGGAGGAGAGGGGGAGGAGCAAGGGCACAGCAAGCTCAGGGGAGGGGGCGGGAAGGGGTGGAGTGGGGGCAGGACCTGGGGCAGAGCCAGGAGCTGAGCAGTGAGCACTCCCCGGCACATTGGAAAGTTGGCGCCTGTAGTTCCAGGCCCAGAATCGGTGCCTAGACAAGGAGCCGCACAGTAACCTCTGAAGAGCCACATGTGGCTCCAGAGCCACAGGTTGGCCACCCCTGATATATTATAATATATTTTTATATCCATCTGATTTGATGCCAGACACATTCAATCTTAATTTAAAAGGATAATGCAGTTCATAGTATTTCAACAGTGCCAGTTCCAATGTATTGTTACTTTGAGCTTAAAGATGACATTTAAAAATACTTAACAGCAAAGCTCATTCCTCTCATGTGAGAGCCTTGCAACCATGATCTACACATTCATCTCAAGGCTGGGCTACTATAAATTCCTTCATCTGGGGCTGTCGGTCAAGGCCAAACAAAAAATTTCAATGTAAGGCTCCAACTTTCTTTTTTAAATAGACCTAGTATTTACATGAGGCCAATGAAGCAGCAGTATCTTTTGTCGAAGGTGGGAATCACAGGGGCTGCACTAAATCAAAGGAGACTTCAGGTGCCTTTACATTATTATTGAAGTACATCCCGCAATCCCCGCATGCATTTCTCCTTTTCAACGTAGCTGCATTCCCTGCTGTTGCATATGTTCTTCATGAGTCAAACTTTTGCAGTGAATCTGAGAGCAGTTGTATTTGGCCTACAAGTCACCCTTCAGCCTTCTCTGGGGTGGGATTATTTTAATTCTAGTGCTGTGTTTTCCTCTTAGTTTATAAGAAGTCCTCTCCCCTAGCTTCCTACTCCTGTATTCTTCATCCACTACTGAAAGAATTATCCATGTTATATGCTCAGAGATTTTCTTGACTGTACTTATTGCATTACTGCACATTTATTTCAGAAGCAAAATGCTTTATACTTGGCAAAAACCCAGTGCAGAATAATTTCTACTGAAGAGGAAAAAACATTGCTTTTGAAGGGGAAGTTTGAATTAACCCATTAAACCAAGCAGCAAGTACCCTGCGGTTCAGCAGGTTTGCTACAGCAAAGTGCTTTTGAGACTGAGCTACCATTTCTTGTCCTACATTAAGGATGTGTCATCATGTTTACATCATCTTGTGTTTTCTGCATATTTTTAGTATTCTCTTTTCAGCACCATTTCATAGGGGAAATTCATGTTCATAGTCATAAAAAGTAATAGCATCTGTGTATTCCTGCTCCATTACATATTATAGACAATACAAAAGTTTTATATATTAATGCCCAGCTTTGGCATCATTCAGCAGCTGATTCCTATCTCAATTGCACTCCGAATTCTCCACAGATTCCTTCTTTATTTCAAAATGTAATCTGAGGTCCTGGTACGAATCGTAAAGTCCTTTAACAATGGTATCTGCCATCTACGAAGACAAATTTATCATCCAAAACTGCTCCGGGTGAAACTTTCAGGTAGCTTCAATGGTGGGTCCAAAAGAGTGGAATAACCTAGTGGAAGGGATCAAAATGAGCCCTAAAATCTGACTGCTTTCAGAGACCAATGCACAAAATTCCTCTTTTTTGCAGAAGTGTGCTCACTGCAGTTTAAAAACTGAGATGAGAGTGAAAAGTGAAACAGAGGAAGAGAAAGAAAAAGCAAAAGGGAAGACAAAAGGGTGGGGAAAAACTACTTCCTATTTCAGAGACTTGGTAAAAGGATACAAATCTGAAGACAGATTTAAGTATAAGCACTACCCATAAAAGTACTGCATTAATATTTCCAGATCTAACCTTTCCAGAGCTCCACCTTTCACCTTGTATGTATTTTCAGGTAAAAAGTAGCTTGTTAAGTCTAAATAAAAATGGCCAGGCCTGACTAATGTATTATTACAAATATGTTGGTGTTGGCTGCCATTTAATATACACTGGCAATGTGCATTCCACAAGCTGATGTGAACAACAAAATGTTTCAATTATCTAGAACACCCGAGTCATACAAAAAGGTGGAACAAAATGCCTTAAGTACAATACAAACCTGATATTACAGTTTGGACAGTTTTTAATCAAGTACAGTTAACTTTAGATATCTACTCACTGTAATGTAACATGGCTGGGTCACTACAAAAAGTAATTTTCCCTCTGTTGATATTACATAACATAAGAACAGCCCTACTGGGTCAGACCAAAGGTCCATCTAACCCAGTATCCTGTATTCCAATAGTGGCCAGTGCCACGTCCCCCAGACAGAATGAACATAGCAGGTAATCATCAAGTGATCCATCTCCTGTCGCCCATTCCCAGCTTCTGGCAAACAGAGGCTAGGGACACCATCCCTGTCCATCCTGGCTAATAGCCAGTGATGGACCTATCCTCCATGAACTTATCTAGTTCTTTTTTTAACTCTGTTATGGTCTTGGCCTTCAGAGCATCCTCTGGCAAGGAGTTCCACAGGTTGACTGTGCGTTGTGTGAAGAAATACTTCCTTTTATTTGTTTTAAACCTGCTGCCCATTAATTTCATTTGATGACCCCTAGTTATTGTGTTATGAGAAGTAGTAAACACCACTTACCTACTTTCTCTACACCAGTCATGATTTTATAGACCTCAATCATATCTCCCCTTAGCCGTCTCTTTTCCAAGTTGAAAAGACCCAGTCTTATTAATCGTTCCTCATACGGAAGCCTTTCCATACCCCTAATCATTTTTGTTGCCCTTTTCTGAACCTTTTCCAATTCCAGTATATCTTTTTTGAGGCATTTATAAAGGGGTGGCTGTGACACAGTTCTTTGGGGAACATAAAAATGGGGGGGGGGGATTGTTTTGTAGTAGGTTTGCTGACCGAGAAAGGGGGCAAAGAAAGGAAAGGCTGCTGTTTTGGTTTGGTGATTATTTTTATATTGCATTTTTAGTTATGGTAAGAATACCTAGATCTCAGTTGTTATATTTAAACCCAAATAAATATACGAAGGATACCAAGTACTGTAAGTCTCTCGGTCAAATGATACCCATTATATGGACAAAAAAATATCTACACTGAGGCTAACTGCATTACTAGAACTGACCTCATAAACAACTGAATGGCATTGTTACTGACCAATATCAGTGTTCCAAAACAGAACCTTTAAGGGAAATCCTATGTCTGTAGCCAGTCTCCTGCATGTAGACATTCTATTCCTTCAACAATACCAAGTATTGCAAAGCTGGAGTTGGAGAAACAATTAATTGCATTAAAGGTAGATTCCTCCCCCCGCAAATTTAAGACAGAATTTACTGTTGTGAAAGTTGACAGGATAGAAATAACATACCTTACAATGCCTACGTTTTCCCAGGATTAAGTCATCCTGCATCCCCCAAAAAATCAGATTCCTGCCCCCCCCCCCACTTAAAAAAAAATAAGAAAGAAAAAAGGGAGCTTTGCAACATATTTTAAAGTTAAAATTACTTTCTAGGAATCCTAAACATAAACTCACAGCACTGGTTTTCTTTCAGCATTATGAGGAAATGCACATTATACTTTTTCCTGCAGGATGTGAGGATACAGAATATTGAGATTTACAATTACGCTGATCTCCAAGATTTAGGATTCTTGAAAAATTTCAATATCTGGAGTACTGACAAGAGCAGAGACGCAATAAGAGAAGTGTGTCATGTATGCATGCACCTGCAATCTACAATGCAGCTGGGAGGTCTAATTAGAGGCTCAAGTGATATAAAAAGCATATATCGTATCAGCCAATAACCATTAAATATTTAGTAAAATTCTTTGAACACAAATTTTGTTATACATAATTACTTAAAAAAACCCAAAACACATTTAAAGCTATGTAATAACCATTACTAACTACTGTACTATTTTTGTTCAGATTTGTTACATTCAATTCTCCATATATTTCAATGAGCCACCTTACAAGTTACCGCCTTGTTTTGAAACTTAACATAGGTAACATTAGATTTAAATCCTTTCCACAGAACAAAAAACCACACCACACACATTTGGTATTCTATTACATGAGATTTTCATCAGATATTTGAGTAATGAAGATAAGTCAGCCAGTTACAAAGCATATTCCCCATTTGGTCTTTAATTACTATTCACAGAATTAATGGTATTTGAAATTTCCCTAGCTATTTTTATATAACATAGTTTATATTACATAAAAAGAGCTGCATATACATAATAGTAACATATGTACACAATTTTTCATCACAGTGCATGTCAAAGAATCCATGCTGTGTCCTATATTATTTTGGATAAGGCGATCTCACAATATCATAAAGTCATTTCAGAAAAGTCAGTATATTACCGTGTATTTTGTGGTAGAAAAATGTTCAATATGTACTCAATATAAATAAACACAAAAGCTCTACATTAATTTAATGTAAAGATTACAAAATTAAACTCAACAGAATTCAGGAAATAGAAATATCAAGATTTACATGCTAACATGAAATCAATCATATACAGATAATATTTTTGATTACCAGACTATTAAAATGTCTCTCTCCATGTACACACTGTGTGCTATACAGACAATCTGTCAATACGAGTACTGGTAATTAATTTTCTGATTAGATGAGTATTTAAATTTATAGTTATAATATTAATGTAGTTTTTGTACTAGATACTCTTTTGTTGTTGGCTTTTTACACAGCTGAAGCACACTGGTTTTCTTTATGGCAGCTGTGCTTTTGTAACAGGGAAAAAAAGCTAAAATTTAGAGATTACAATAAATTGCAGACTGCAGCAAAAATTACTTAGACACACTAAAAATGCAGAACAGACTTTTTCATGCTCACAGTTTTCTCTTGTCCACGATACAGGCATCATTTTGTAATTATTTTTTAAAAAAGGATTTTGATGTTTCAACATAAATATTTACAACCCTCCCTCATGCAAATCATCACAAGGGAAGTCTATGCAAGAATGGTCAATTCCCTCAATCATCCACATTACATTCAAGGGGACAGATCTGATTAGGCACTGGTAAAATCTTAGTACATACTGACTCAGCAACAGAGCAGTGGTGTTTCAAATCACTTATAGCTTTATCATTTTCCCCCCAACTGAGAGCTAGGACGATATAATGTAAACTTGACTCTCTCTTTTGTGACAGAGAAAGCTATAATATAATAATATGGCAATTAACAAATCTATTTTCTAAAGAATGTAAATTAAATAAATAAATACAGCCTTAGAAATACTGTAGTCTCTATTCTATCTCTACATAGTTGGAGCGCTTTTTACCAAATCAAATAGTCTGTATAAAAAAAGAAAAGTTAAGAATCATACCAAATGGTGATATATTTATGGAACTAATTTAAGAAATCACTGAAATTTTATATTAAAAATGTCATCCATTAACACAGATTTTGGTTTGCCAGGTGTGTAATATTTATATCATATACCACATTGCGTTAGGCTTTGAACCTAACTATTTTAATCTCTTCCCTGCTGACCAGGACTGTAACTCCTGTGTGATAGCACTATGTGTCAGCATTCTCTGAAGTGTCACTTCAAAGACTATGCATCAGGAATGTGACAGAGCACCACTGGACATCACGTACCTCATACCTGAGGCAGCAAACCAGCAGTTACAAACAAGAAAAATCACAGAGGTTATTACTGATGATCTTTCAACTGGTTCTGAATTCAGATGCATTATTAAGTAATCTCATTACCTGAAAAATGCCAGTCCCCTCTGTTTCATTCCCATCCCCTGTGTACTTGAACATCAACTTCGTAAATAAAATGGATTTTGTTTTAATTAAATCTAACATGATTATAAGGTTAACATTTGCTTTCCAGTTTTCAATTAGAATGATTCAAAGAAGTTAAGTTAATTATTTTAACCAATTATAGAAGGCAATTATTGCTTACTGCATTTCTATTAGGAATTTACTTACTTTGTTTTATAGATTTACGAGAACGATATTTAATTTGATATAACTCAAGTGCCTGTACAATACTTCAATGGTGAACTGAAATATTAGTTTAAAGTATTTCCAAACTTATAAGCAGCATACTTGCCAAACAAGTATGATCAGTGAATATTTCACCAGGTTTTTTAAAAACGGTTTCCTGAACTGTGGAATCATGATGGTTGATGCCCCACAAATAGTACATTCCAGCGAGTACAGAGCTAATATCATCAGAACCTGCTGTGAAGAAGGGACTCTACCTGTGGACAAACGGTCAGCTCTGTTCAATACCACATGGTATAAAACTTTGTGTGATTCAATACCAAATATAAAACCTTAGATAAATGTGTACAAACTGAAGCAAAGCTGACCTACTTGCTCAGCGATTCAGGACAATCTTCCAGATACACTGCTGATCAGTTGTGGTATAACACCCAACTTATAGCATCCTACAGCATCTTCACCTAAGAGAAACTGTCAATTGTTGTGCTGCAACTTCAAAGATTTAAAGCGAGAAATTTAGCTTTTGCCCTTTCATCTGTTGCTTATTACGTCAGCTCCTCTCCATTCAGACTTCAGCACCACTTCCATACACTTTACAATAGCAAGGTTTTTAGCACTTTGAAATCTCTCTCTCCTAAACATTGTACATTAAATTTTCTTAAAATAATGGAACCAGCTTAAGCAGAAGAGATGCCACAGACAGGGGAGTGGGAACGCCTCAGGAAGAACCACCATTGGGATATGTTTTTACGTAACACGCTACTCAAAAAGGAAAAAAACCTTTGATTGTATTGTGATGTAGAAGGAAAGTCTGAAAAGGTTTGATTTTTTAACATTTTTTTCCTGCTTGTTTTTAATTAGACATCTCAGGCTTTTGACTACCCTGTTTTTGGTGGAGGACTCTACAGATGATTAGAGAACTAGTACAATTATGACAGGATTAAATATTGAAATCTGGTAAACTGAGGGGGAATTTATTCAGACTGCATAAAGTTTTGGTTTTATTGGATATGATTAACTACTAAGAAACTCTTGACAAGCATTTGGGGGAACACCTTTCTTCCCTTGTCTAATGTTCCCTGCATCTCCAGTTGAGGGCTGAGTAAACTTCCCCTCCAGTTCTCTAGTCCTCCCATAAAAACAGGGAAGACAAAAACATATTTTAGAATTCAGAAACAAGAAAAAAGACTTAAAATACACATTCCACCTTTACACATCAGTAAGTAGAAAAGAGGCACTTTCCTCCCCTTTTATATGTCAACTTTAAGAATGGGATAGGAAACAAAATACCATACAGTTATAGAAATGTATGGTATGACCTCAAATTGAACACAGCATTCAATTGTAGACATTTTACATCTAAAAGGACACAGCAGGAATAGAAATGAACAACAAAAATTATGAGACAGAGAAAGGCTTCCATATGCAGATTAAAGTGGATTAGGAACACCTAGTCCTCGATCCTGAGATGTGAGTCATGCAAGTGGAGTCCTACAGAGCTCCCTAGATTTCACTGGGTCTCTGGGTGAGTGCCAGTTTCCTGAACACATAACATTGCAGGATTAGGGCCTCAATTTTTAAGGCAGTTCAAGAGGAGGTATTATATGGGTATATAAAGATCATGAATCACATTGCAAAGGATAACAAGATGCTCTGACTGACTGTGTCCAATGTAACATAGAAAAGTAAACATATTTCTGAAGTATGAACTTGTGGAACTTACTGCCACACAATATTATTGAAAACAATGTACGCTCTGTTCGCTAGACAAAAGATAACTACAGCAAGTCATTGCTTGAATTACGCAACTTAAATTTACAACAACCTCTACAGAACGCTTTGCCTGGCATAGCTATTGTATGTGCATGCATTTTGGCATCGGTTACAGCATCTAGGTTGAGGTCCTTAGCTCAAATCTGCCTGAAGACAAGTGCAATCTATAATGGTTTCTCTCCAATGCAGGCAAGAAGTCAAAATCACCGCAGTTGAACTTGTTCAGCCAGTCTTCTGAATTCTGTCCCACAATGCAATGTTTCATATTTGGAAATTACTCATAAGCTTTTGTTTCCAGCAACAGTGCTGAGCATTTTAAGTTAGATTCTTTAAGAGTCCCAGAAAACATGGCTTATGACCATAGCAATAATGTGGCCATTGCAAAATGCTTCTGTCAAAAGCAGTGTTGCTATACAGCCACACTACACTATTGCGAGGAAAAGATGATACAATCATTTCCTGCAGTCCATATCCCTTCAACACTATTCTTAGGAGAGCAGGAACTGTTTTAGTTTAGATTCAAAAATATCTCTAAATGATCAATAAAACCCATAATTATGTGTCTCACTATCAAGTCTCCGTATTTTAATCTAAGGATATTCAAGTAGCCTGTAAATGATGCTGGTCTATTACCCAGTGGATACGTATGTCTCTGCGTCACAAAAATCATCTGTGGTACCTTTATTGACAGTGCCAGCAGTAAGGCAAGGAATTAAATTATTACAGAGACAACTATCCCCTTTCTACTCCAGAGGTGATCTGCAGGTCACAGGTGAGGTACATTGGTAGAGCAGTGCGGAGAAGTCTGTCTTTCTGCACTGTTCCTGTTCTATTGATAAATAGAGAACTTTTCGAGATCACTAAAATCAGATCATAAAAAGCAACTGCAGATATTCTTCTGTTACATAAAAATAAAGGGGCACCGATATTCACACTTCATGACCAAAGCTGATTACCGCATGGAGTCAGAAGAAATTTTCCCCACAATATTCCACAACAGGTCACGTGCTTTTGGAGTTCCTCCTCTTCCTCTGAAAGTTCTAGCATAGGCCCTGTTTGAGTCACCATGACAAATCAGACAGCTGACTGACGTAGTCAGCTACTGTATTTTAAAGAAATTTCTTCCATTTAAATCCATTTCTATAGGATAAACAAATATATATTCTGAGGGCCCTTTATCCAGCCTACATACTAAAGCAATATTTACTCAAATCAAAATTATATTGATCAGATATATTTTAGACAATATCATAATTAGAAATAAATGCATCACTCCAATAATTTAGCTACAAATAAAACAAAATGTTTAGGGCCGAACTCTGCAATCAGATGGATTAACATGGACTGCATTGACTTCCAAGTGAGAGAGATATATATAGATGTATTTACACACTGAATGTTGCCTATATTTTTTTCCTCAAAATACTGAACACAGTATACAGTAGACGTCACTTAATAGGAATGACTTATAAATGGTTGCTTTGGTTGAATGTGTCTTGTTTAAACAAAACAGAACAAGCATTAGGGAAATGGTTTATGAAATTCTTCCTGAAACTACCTTCATGAAATAAAAGCATTCTGACTGGAAATTCATTTAAGCCTCTCCTCCCAAATATTTCCATTCAGTACCAGCAAGAAGAGGCTGCCTTCAGTCTATCTTAATGAAGGAGTGCATTTCAGTTTAAATATTTCACTCTGAAGAACAGATCCTGTATTTCAAAAAAACAGAACAGCTAAAAAGAAACTTACTGAAAGCAAAAATTATTTATATGTATTCTGTTAATACATTTTATTACTTGTGTTCTGATAGCACCTAGAGGCCCTAACAAGGTCATGGTCACATTGAAGCATACTACTTGCATGGAGGCCAGTTTAACTCCTTTAGTGCATTTCAGAATAGCTCAATTGTAAGGAAGAAAGAGACAATTTTAAGACTTTCTGGTAAAAGTGAAATAAAATTAATTAATTTGAGAGCTGCTTTCCAGAATTGTTTTACTTTGTGGATGTCCATATTAATCTAATATGTATTGAAACTGGATGACTGGGATATTTTCTGCCATATTGAAATATCCTGTCAAAAATGTAGCCATTTGTCCTCCTTTGCAGAGCCCCTGAATTAGGGAACCATGGCTATTCCTAACTCAAATGGATCTGTTTTAAAGGGGAACAACAACATTTGGTCTAGTTTTATAGTTCAACTACTTCAACAACAACAAAAAGTCACCCATCTTTTCCCTGGTAAGTTCATTTACAACAATACCCGCTATGAAAGATGAACATAAATGGTACCCTGGCCTTTCCCTAATAAGGAGAATAACTCAGAGCGGATCCAAAGTGTTAGTCTCTTCAACTTGGAAAGTAACTATGAATTGCCTTGAGCAATTTCAATTAAACAATGCTTCAATCTCACTAAGTTGCCTTTTGATACATACTTATAATTGTTGAAAATTAACAATAAAAAACAAACACTCCAATACTGAGCAGATATAACACTTTGATATAAATTAATTCTAATATTTCCTGTACTTTTTCTGATCCATTTATAAATTACTACCAACCAAGTCTACCACTGCTTGTTAGCCACTGAAATGTGGTGACTTCCCATTTGTACACTTTCTATTCACCGATGATGTTGCTATCTGTAAAGATAAAGCTAGCTATACAATATAAAGTTATGTCTGCCTCAAAATTGACACTCCTTGAAAAGTGTTATAGCAGGGCTCAGTGAATTTTCAGATTCATAACCAGACCACTTGTTGCAAAGTCCTTCCCTTGCCACAGAACTATGTTGCAGAATTTAAAACTTTAAATTTTTTAAAAAAGATATCTAGCCTCATGGTTCGGAAAATAACCTTATATGAATACAAACTGATTCAGGTTCTGTTTCTGTACATGTAACAATAGCTCTGAGGTGTCAACAGGACGACATATTTCAGTGCGCTGATTGCTGTGAAACCTAGAGATGACAATATAAGTATCATCACCGTTAATATCATTGTTCACTGCTCATCGTTTGATCACAAAGTTCTAGCTAACGAGTTTGACCCACAATCTCAAACCACCTATCACACCTACCCAGGGGCTTGATCATGCATGCTCGCTGAAGTCAATGGCAAAACTCCCTAGGACTTCTATGGTGCAGGACCAGGCCTCAAAACCCCATATATCCCTTACTCAACTGCCAGACCTCCCGTTTCCCCACTGACAACTTCTCTTATGTAATTTACAGATTATCAATACAAAAAACTGTGGCATAATTAAAACGGAGTCTGAGCAACAGCAAATAAATTGCATTTGACATAAAAAAACAAACATGGCTACAGTATTGACTGAATTACTCATTTTTCATGTTTGACTCATTGTAAACTTCCATTTTTTATTTTAACAGAAGTTGGCATAGTATTTTTGATCTGCCATTCCAGAGTGCCACAGAAGTTAGTCCAACAAACGCTCCCAGCACCTACCATTCAAAATTGTTCAAACACTGAGTTTTTAAAATGTCACAATACTTAGCACAGACTCTACAAAATCAAAGTATAAGTATTATTATTAAAGCCATTAAAAAAATAACACATTTCTTAATATAAATGTAGCTGGTGAAAGGTACCTGATACACAAAAATGAAGTTCTTTCTATTCCCAGAAAAAGGCATACCCAACAGGTTAGCAGTCCAAGTCTTCCTACACAATGCTCTGCTTCAACTCTGTTTTGGTAGGATTATAATCAAGGGCTGAGAGGACAGTTCGTTATCTATAGTGTCGGCTGAAGCTATCCTCAAGAATACAAATGGGTAACAAAGTACTTTTATAACGTGGGTCTTTCCCATTAGGAAACATATTAAGACTTATAGCTCATTTCACACATACCAAACAGAATTCAAATTAGATATTTCTGATTTGTAACTCGGAGATAGTTATCCAGAATTTTCATTGACAATCCATTATGCCATACGGTCCTGTTGTACAATACTGCTGCAACCATTAAATACTTTTTTGGGGGGGAATGGGAGAGGGAAACTGGTGGGGGGGGCACATGATTCACACAATTCAGCTACCAGGATAACTTTATATTTAAAAGCCTTCCAGCAGAGAGAAATATTTTGACTGCAATAAAACTCCCCGGCCCTTGTACGTACATTTCTGCTGTTCTACACTAGAGAGTGAACTCACTTTACCAGGTTTTAGTATATGTTGTAGAAATCTTGCAACATATAAATATTAATTTGCTGCATCCGTTCCTTGTGCTGTCCCCTACCCCACTGCAAAAGCACTGAGAAACAGCAAAGAGGGCTTCGTACATACTGGCACCTTCCACAGTAGCTATAGCTCGTCTTCCATTCAAAAAGGAAGTATGATTTTTAGCATCTTGCAAATAAAGAGAACATTTGGACAACTGGAATAAAAGGCGATGATTATGAATCAAATATATCTATGCTTTGGGGATGATAAAACTTTCCCCATATGTAGTCATTATAGATTTTAGGTTCTAAACTACAATTCTCCAGACTCCTTCACACACACTTCCACTGATACACTGTGCTGCCCTCAATCCTCTGACTCTTTGCCTAAAACCTACCACTCCCATCTTCATTATTTCTTCCTTATCCCAAGTGTATCTTTGTTCCTATTAACCTATGACAAACACACCAAAATGAGAGATTGTATTCTAAGCTGTTACACTTTGGTTTAGGTACGGTACCAAAAACCATACATTTGAGCATTTCAGGAGCTGGGTTGTGTTCCGAGTTTGGCTGCATGGTAACTTGTTAAGTGATAAATGTCAGATCTGGCCCAAGCCTGCACTTTGGCCATTACCGCCACAGGCATGTGTGTACAGAGGAGACAAATAGAAATCACTATGTGCATCTTCTTTCCTAGGTACATTACAATGAAAGAAATAGCTTTCAAAATCATTTTTGAAGATGGCAATTTTAGGATAACTTTTGATTGAGATGACATTTTTCTGCATTGTTTACATGTTTGATGATGATATAAATTGTTGCAGGAACACTATATTTCAATACCGTATTTTATGAGCTATTCTCCTTTGCCTGAGCTTTTATTGTTGTTTAAGAATACAGCAGAAGCCACTGAAAAGGCAACATTTGTCAAGGATTATTGGTTATTCTAAGTATAGGGAAAATCTGTGCTAATTTCCAATACCACCTTGTGGGAACTGCAAGCTAATGGTGACTTTTTGATGATCACGTGTTTGAAAGAGAATTTAAGCACTTATCGCTCTTGCTCCTTATAGGGTTTGAGGTACTCAGTGTCCTCGATTCCCACAGAGGCACTAGATATCTTGCAAGATCAGGCTGATATTATTATGGTGCCCCCAAAACATGCTGAGTGTTGCCCAAACAGAAAGGAAGACACAGTCCTCGCTTACAATCTAACATGACATTCTCTTTGTAGCACCACAATCATCTCCTCTACAATAATTGTAACATCGTAATCAAATCCTGGGTTTCAAATAAGAAAAACAGGGATGGAGAGAATGAAAGTGAACACTGTAGATAACCTTATAAGTATCATCTCTGAACACAAGATTTTTCAAACTGTTTAACAGAAACACTTATGATTTTTAAAGCATCATAACTCACCTTTACAGTCCACCTGTAACTGTTTTATTATATCCAAAAGACTCACAGGCCCTTGAAACACTTTGTATGATGTCTGAATCTTAATATTCCGTTAACATAAAATGAGATATGCAGAGGAAATTTTCCTAATAAAATATTAAATGTGACTTGCAAAAGCTGTTTTTAAGACTGTTGTGCCTTTTTGCTCAGGTAGTTTATTTCAATGTAATAAAAATATACAAAAATTATTTGCAAACAAGGGCCTATCTGGCACCTTTGACATGATTTAACAAAACAAAAATAATCTCAACCCAGCAGCTCCACCAAAAGCCCTCAAAAGAATTTGAAACCAACTCATCTCAACACTCAACTACATAAAACTTAACTTTTTGCTTGGGCTTCCTAATCAGAACCATATCATCCAGTTTTTCCTCCAACCTGCTAATATTGTCCCAGTCTCGTTTGGATTGAGCTTCAGAGTCTGGACTATGGGTATGTTTACACTGCAATTAAAAACCCGCAGCTGGCCTTCGCCAGCTGACTTGGGCTCAGAGGGCTTGGGCGGCTGCGGGGGTCTAACTGCAGTGTACACATACACCAGTTGGATCAGGTGACATAAAAGTGTCCTAAGCACACTAAAAGCACTGCAACTAATACCCTCCTAGCAGCCCCATATGTACAGAAAGTCCTACTGAACTTCACATGACAGCACCTTTAGGGAAGTGCAACTGCCTCAACCACCTTCTAGGAATGCTCTTCAAAGCACCAAATAGTGCCACCCAAGGCAGCACCATCCACTTCCACTGAAGTATACAGGTGATTCAGCAACACCTGACGGGGAACAGTACTGCAAGCTGCTGATAGAAAGACAGGACACCCATCAGAAAGGACACCCATCTACCAGTGTTACCAATGCAGTTCTCTTATATCCACGTCTGTACCCTGATTGACAAGGAGATCTGAAGCAACTAGGTATTCTAGAGTTGTTTTGCCACAACCTTCTCTATATTATTAAACAGAAATACAAGATTCAATATTGGACAACAGTTAGCCGTATTGTGAGTGTTGAGTGTTGACTTCTTGAGCAAATGTGACATCATAACTTCTTCATGGGCTTGTCTTCACTAGAAAATTAGGTAGCTTTAGAATAACCTTGTGGAATCATGTTAACTAGCATGGTGTTAAACATGACTTTGAAGTGGATACAGATAGCAACAAGTTGTGTTTAACATCTTGTCAGCTGGCAATGATTAAACCTACAGCACCAGTAGAGTTTAATCACAGCCAGCTGACATGATATTAAACAAAACTTGTCCCTGTCTACGCTAATTGCAAAGTCATATTAGTGGATATGATTCCTCAGGACTGTGTTTTAATTTTCTAGTGAAGACAAGGTCTAAATAAAAATGGCATCCAGTCCTTCCCAAGGGAGGAGTTAATCTCCACTCGTAAGGACTTGGTACTTTTCCACTGGTATTACCAGACTGGAAGAACATAGATTCAGTGGACAAGTTGTGACATGAGTATTCCCAGCACTATGTCAGTGAGCATTATTGGCTTAAACTCAATCCAATAAGACCTAACATTTGTCCCCCTCAGATCTGACTCTACTGCCACCAAGCAGACAGCTGAATCTACTCAATTTTGTCCACAAAGTAATCAGAAATTTCCTCATGATAGAAGGGACTCTAATCAGTCACTGAGTTCAATCATAGACTCATAGAATATCAGGGTTGGAAGGGACCTCAGGAGGTCATCTAGTCCAACCCCCTGCTCAAAGCAGGGCCAATCCCCAACTAAATTGGCCATTATCTTTGAAAACTCGTGGTGATCGGGGGAGGTCCCGGATGACTGGAAAAAGGCTAATGTAGTGCCCATCTCTAAAAAAGGGAAGGAGGAGGATCCAGGGAACTATAGGCCAGTCAGCATCACCTCAGTCCCTGGAAAAATCATGGAGCAGGTCCTCAAGGAATCAATTCTGAAGCACTTAAAGGAGAGGAAAGTGATCAGGAACAGTCAGCATGGATTCACCAAGGCCAAGTCATGCCTGACTAATTTAATTGCCTTCTATGACGAGATAACTGGTTCTGTGGATGTGGGGAAAGCGGTGGACGTGTTGTTCCTTGACTTTAGCAAAGCTTTTGACACTGTCTCCCACAGTATTTTGCCAGCAAGTTAAAGAAGTATGGGCTGGATGAATGCACTATAAGGTGGATGGAAAACTGGCTAGATCATCGGGCTCAACGGGTAGTGATCAATGGCTCCATCTCTAGTTGGCAGCCTGTATCAAGTGGAGTGCCCCAAGGAACGGTCCTCGGGCCAGTTTTGTTCAATATTTTCATTAATGAACTGGAGGATGGTGTGGATTGCACCCTCAGCAAGTTTGCAGATGACACTAAACTGGGAGGAGAGGTAAATACGCTGGAGGGTAGGGATAGGATACAGAGGGACCTAGAGAAATTAGAGGACTGGGCCGAAAGAAATCTTATGAGGTTCAACAAGGATAAGTGCAGAGTCCTGCACTTAGGACAGAAGAATCCAATGCACTGCTACAGACTAGGGACCGAACAGCTAGGCAGCAGTTCTGCAGAAAAGGACCTAGGGGTTACAGTGGATGAGAAGCTGGATATGAGTCAACAGTGTGCCCTTGTTGCCAAGAAGGCCAATGGCATTTTCGAATGTATAAGTAGGGGTACTGCCAGCAGATCGAGGGATGTGATCGTTCCCCTCTATTCAACATTGGTGAGGCCTCATCTGGAGTTCTGTGTCCAGTTTTGGGCCCCACACTACAAGAAGGATGTGGAAAAATTGGAAAGAGTCCAGCGGAGGGCAACAAAAATGATATGGGGACTGGAACACATGACTTATGAGGAGAGGCTGAGGGAACTGGGATTGTTTAGTCTGTGGAAGAGAAGAATGAGGGGGATTTGATAGCTGCTTTCAACTACCTGAAAGGGGGTTCCAAAGAGGATGGATCTAGACTGTTCTCAGTGGTAGCAGATGATAGAACGAGGACTAATGGTCTCAAGTTGCAGTGGGGGAGGTTTAGGTTGGATATTAGGAAAAACTTTTTGACTAGGAGGGTGGTGAAACTCTGGAATGTGTTACCTAGGGAGGTGGTGGAATCTACTTCCTTAGAAGTTTTTAAGGTCAGGCTTGACAAAAACCATGGTTGGGATGATTTAATTGGGGATTGGTCCTGCTTTCAGCAGGGGATTGGACAAAATGACCTCCTGAGGTCCCTTCCAACCCTGATATTCTATGATTCTATGATATCATCCCAGCCAGGGCTTTGTCAAGCCTCACCTTTATTTTTTTTGCCTTAGATCCCTAAATGGCCCCCTCAAGGATTGAACTCACAACCCTGGGTTTAGCAGGCCAATGCTCAAACCACTGAGCTATGCCTCCCCCCACCCCCAGTCAGTTAGAAACAAATCCACTGACAGACTTTGTGGATGCTATAATGGAGACAAAGAACTTCTTCTTCAACCATGGCATAAGAATTCAAAAATTCTTTCCGAGACATCCTATTCAGCCCAAGACTTCGACCACAAATGCTGTCTTCCCTTACACTTCTTTTGTTGCAGGTCATCTGTTAACCACTGTGAACCACTGAAAAAGGCACCTAGGGACCACCCTATCAACAGGATGTGGAGAGAACGCCTAAAACGGTTCTTTTTCCATGTATGTTTTTTCTCTTCAAAATATCAAGCGTGTCAAGCCTGGTCTTCTCTCTTCTCTGGTGGAGTTCTGGGGGAAGGGGAGCCTCACATGTATAATGTGTGTGCACATGCATTTATTGAAAGAACAGGGTGAAAGTATGGCACCTAATGTGTTCATCAGACATCAAAGTTAAAGTAGACATTAAAATTATTTGCTGGTGTCTGTTTTTTGTTAAACTGTCTAACCAAAATGTCTTTTCTCTCGCAATTACTCTGCCTTCGATCTTGTGATGTCATAATTCCATTAGCTCTTTTGTCACCACAGAGCATTCCAGGGTAGGCAAGACCTGAACGTATGTAATAACCAAACAGAATTTTCTCCCCTAACCACTTTGGAAGGGTTTTATACATTGAGGAATGTTAGTGCACATGTAAGCACTATATGGATGCCAATGGCAGATATCTTTAACAACTCCCCACCCACCATAGTGCTCGTATTGGTAATTACTACAATTAAATTAAAAACACTACATTAACTAAAGTTCTGTCTAAAATGAAATCAGCAAAAAGATACTCGTAAGTTTACCACTATCAGTTTCCCTATTACATGTATGTTCTTTGCCATTGCTATTTTTGTTAAAAAAAAAAAAAATTGTAAAATTTCAAAATGGACAGTGGATATGAAGGAGGTGGTCTGACTAACTTCCAGGCCGGTCACTGCTGCTGCTTAGAACTTTGCTGAACAGCAGCAGAGTGAAGTCAACCTAATTCTTGTCGGTTTCACTGCTGCTAAAGGGGTTCTAAACAGCAACAGTTTGCACCTTGCTGCAGCTTGTCAAAATCAGGAGCAGCAGCACTAGAGCTGTCTGCAGACTTGGAAAGACAACGCTATTTTGGTTTACGCTTGGTTCCATTTAGAAGATTCTCTTTACAACCATACATGCTAGAAACGTAACATTTTTCTCAACAAAAGCTTTAGTTTCTGAAGAAGTTGATGACATTCTCCTGGGAAAGCTTCTTGTTTGCCACAGATGAGTAGATTTTCCAAGCCTTGTTTACTACAAATTTAATTTATTTTTTGGAATCATTGACGTCAAATGAAAATGTAATGCATACTACAGACATGTTAGCTCCCTGCCCTCCTGTATGACAAATAAGAACCATACTATGTGTTTGATGAATTAGGTCCCCTCCTTGCATGGATACACAATTTATATCCACTTTATATCAGCAGATATCTGCGGAGTTGCAGGGCTCTAGCGACAATGAGTGAAACCAGCAGTGCCAGGGCTAAGGACCACAGTGGCAAAAGCAGCAGCATGTCAGGCCCCTGCTCTGGTGTGGCTGTACCACCCCCAGCCCTGCCCGCTGGGGCAGGCACCAGGCTTACTGGCAGCTATCCCTTGTCATGCAAGTGCGTGCAAGCAGCTTGCACGCTCCCGGACAGGAGTCCCTTCCACGCAGCCCCTGCCCCCTGGCACACTCAGCCTCTGTCCCTGGCAACCGGGCCTGGATGGGAAGCAGAAGGAGAGGGACTAGTTGCTTCTCACGCCAGCTGCTCCGGGTTGCTGCTCTGTGCAACATGGCGGCTGCCTGAGATTGAGCCTTGCTGGGGAGGTGGTGGTGGGCTGCCCCCTGCCCAGGCCCGGCTACCGGAGATAGGGCCAAACGAGCCAGAGTTCCCTCTCTCCCGCAGCATGTTTCTGGCTCATTTGGCCACTGTCCCTGGCAGCTGAGCCCAGGGAGGCCCAACGACACCACCTCACCAGCTAGGCTCTCAAAGGCAGCTGCTGCGTTGCAGAGAGTCAGCGAGCCGGAGTGGCCAGCTTCAACTGTGTGAGAAATGCTTCCGTCCCGCTCCCCAGCCAGGCCCGGCTGCCAGGGAGAGTGGCCAAACATGCTTGGGGGGGCGGCGGGGGGGCACATCAGGAAAAAAAGATAGACTCCCCCACTCGCAGGTAACTCTGGTGGGGCAGGGAGAGGTCAGAGGTCCTGTCCTGGGCACAGGGTTGGGGAGGGATCGCTGGGCAGAGAAGACGCGTGGGGGCAGTCACGTGTCCTTCCCTTTAGATTGTGCCCCCTCCCAGTATGGGAAGGTACGAGTCATCTATGATAAGAAGGATGAATATGAATGTTACCCTACACTGAGGTTTCAAGTTCATATTGGGAAGGTAGATGAAAAGGATTAGGCTTTATGCATCATCGTGTCTGAAGGGTACCTAGTGAATACAATGCAATATGTTGTGGTTATGTCCCATGGCAAGAATCTGGTTTGCAGGGGAATTGAGTCCCTGGTTGGTTCATGGACAGTAGGTGATAAGATGTTGGGTGGATGAACTGGAGCACAGTCTGTCATATAAACCATGTAGATAAAAATAATTGTACTGAATTATTTCCAGCAAAATCTTACATGTAAAATATTGAATGTAGTGAAAAGATTTCAGTACACAGAATACTTTAAAATACAACTCTATGAGCTAACTGGTGTCTAGTCTTCACTCCCACCAGACAAAGATCTCCCAATCCAAAAGTCTGTTTGAGATCTTGGGCTCACACTCCATATCAGCTGCTGGAGTCCATGCAGTGCTTCAAAGCTCAGCATGGAAGGATACAGATCTTAAAAAGCAACAATAGACTGGGTCCACTGAGATTCTATCTTTGGTATATGTCCTTGAGGATCTGAGAACAAATGATTGTATATAGTGTGTCAACTGAAGAGAAAGGAATGGCAGCATGGACTGAGAGACAAGTAGATATCAACTGAGAGAAACGATGGTCTAGTGGTTAGGGTGCTAACCTGGGACTTACAAGTCTCAAATTCAATTCCCAGGTCTGTCAGAAACTTCCTGTGTGACCTTGGACAAGTCACTTAGGCCCAGATCCTCAAAGGTACTTAGGGGATTAAGTGCCTAAATACCTTTGAGGATCTGTGCCTCAGATAATAGCACTGCCTTACCTTCTAGGAGTGCTGTGAGAATAAATATTAGAAAGATTGTCAGGCACTCAGATACTCTGGTAATGGATGGGGGGGAGGCATAGAAATACAACAGATAAGACAGAATATGGGTTTTTGGTGCAGAGGTCCAATGTTTCCAGGAGCCCAGGCACATATCAAAAGTTTCCCTGTTCAAATTTACTAGCATGCAAAGTTTTCTCTGGCCAAAAGGTTTAGTTATAAAGTTTTCTACGTCTGCTTTGGATGATTAAATGGACATGCTAGCATTTGTTGTTGCCCATCAACTTTACAAACACTAAAGCATTAATAAAAGTATATTTTTTTCTTTTTGTTTTATTCTGAAAAGAGAGGTTCCCTCTGAACCAGGTAATATGTATTATAATCCCATCAAAAACAGGCTTAAAATTTGAATGGATTGCCAAGATAGAGGGCTGAAAATAAACAGACCTTTTAGAATCTTGACAGAACGTTGTTTTTCGCTTTAATTCTAATAGTATGTTATGAATTTCCTTCAAATTTAGGCCCCAATCCTGCAAGTTGTTCATGAGTTTGAAGTCAATTGGCTCCATGCAGTCTCAGGGGGAAAGTTGCATGACTGAGTTTTTAGTGAAAGAGGAATCTCATTTCATCCTGACTGTTAACCTTCAAAATACAGAAACCTTAGAGGTTTGCATTTTAATACTGAAGGTAGGAAAAAAGAGGTTTGAAAATCAGCCTTAACTGATGGAGCTAGGGTTCCATTAGTTAAGGTTGCAAAGGTTTTTGATGTTTCTGTAATATTTTGCACAAACACTTAGTATAGCAGGCACAAATAATACTATTTAAGCACCTATGAAACTATCAGACCTGTGTTGAAGGAATGAACTTATAAAACATACATATACCGGGACAATGGCAGAAAGATCCCAGTGTTTTTGAGTCACATAATATGCACCCCACTGCAACTCCTATAAGGGCTGCTGCTTATTGATCTTGAACCAGTCTTTGGCAGCAATTCTCATAAAATTTCCAGTTGCTGCTTATAGCAGGTCGACAATACCAGCCATAGCAAGGCTCCGAGCCCTACTGTAGTCTGGCTGTAAGCTACCACTGACATTTTCAACTGTCATATAAACTACTCAAAACAGGTCCAATTGAGTCAATGTTTAACACACCCATGGCTCATATATGCTACACTTCCCAATGATAATACCACCAATGGAGCTCAACCAATGTTAGCAACATTAGAAAATTCTGAGGCCATTTCCTTGGTGTAAACAGTGTCTTTGAATTGAGACAATAAATCAAACATGAAAACCAGACTTATTACTGTTTTTTCATCTCCAGTTACAAAATTACTGACAATGTATATGCTTCACCAACTTTTGTCTACACCCGTAAACAGTATTTCTATTTGTCACGTTCAGACTGTTTATCCTTGTTCTACTGCTTGCTGTCTGCATGCCACTCCCACTGTGTATTAACAGTGTCCTACGTAATAAACATGAGGCACTGACTTGACTGGAAAAAAAGTAGATCAGTGCTCTAGTACTAAAATAGAACTGATCACCTCAATTTAAAAAAAACAAAAACAAAAACAGAGGATACTGTCGAATGGTCTATGGGTGCTGCTCCCAAAGATATCATGACCCGCTAGAGACTATTTAGGGCCAAAGATCATCCATCATGCTAACCAACTAAAAACCTGGTCTGAATAATGTAAATCAACCAGATTTATCATGATGCCTTTGGTTAAGAGTCCATTTAAAAACTTAAGACCTCCACTAAGGAACCTTAGGTACAAAACAGTGGTCTTCAAGATCTGGTGAGTTTTCTCCATATGCATGTTCTAACAACATAATTACAAGCAGGGAAACCTCTTCATGCACGTTTCTTATTAACAAATCATGCTCACCTTCTCTACAGAGTCGCATCGCTTCTCGATTTTTCCCATACTCCTTGAAACTTTCTTCCAATGCTGTTCCTTAAAAAACAAAACCCAAAGAACACCCACACGTTAGGCATCACTCTACACAGGGCTTACAGAGTGGTGGTGAGGCAGTCACCCACCAGGATACTTGCCAAAACACTGTGTGATCCTACACTGATATACAGGTGAGACTGGCACATACCGCTCCCTACCATAAAAACCAGCATAGCTATGAGAAGTTTCAGAGTAGCAGCCGTGTTAGTCTGTATCCGCAAAAAAACCCAGGAGGACTTGTGGCACCTTAGAGACTAACCAATTTATTAGAGCATGAGCTTTCGTGGGTACAGCCCACTTCATCGGATGCATTGAATGGAACTTATAGGTATGAGGTACAGACAACCACTGGTCCAGCCAAGATCCTAGAGGGAAGGTGCAGGATCCCAGGGCTCACACACTTCCCCCAACAGTGTACCTATAAAGGGTGATGCCCCACCTGAGGCTCACACAGACCTCCTCTATCAGACTATGCAGAATACCGGGGGGGGGGCGGGGGGGGGAAGGAGCGGCCCCTAGGAATTACTTACACCTCCAACTGGTGCACCCGAGATCGCACGGGCCCAAGGTGCCCACCGGTATGTGTCTCTCCCGCACACCCACCAGCGCTCCCAAGATCCCAGGGATGGGGGAGGGGGAGTTTCCCGTCCCCGGGCTCACACAGACCCTCTAACCAGCGCACCCAGGATCCATCCCGGAGACAGGGGTGTTGCAGGAAACACACATTCAACCCTGCCTCGCACAGATCCCCCCCCCCCCCCGCAGCGTGCCCACCATCCCGGAGAGGAGGGTCCCGGCCCCGGGGCTCGCACAGATTTCCCCCAGCGGCGCGTCGCCTCCGAGGCTCCCCGGGGCTCGCGCTCCCGGAGCGGTGCCCGGCTCGGGTGGCCCCTGGCCCGGGCGCTCCCGACCTCCCCGGGGAACGTGGGGGGGCGCTCTGCTCACCATCGTTTCCGTGAAGTTTAGCAGCATCGACCCAGTGGCTCCAGGGCTGCCCCAGCATCGCCTCCGGGCTGGGCAGGGACCTGCGCTCTCCGACGGTCGCCATTGCCGCTGTGGTGGCGGAGGGGCCGGGGCCGCTCTCGCCGCCGCCGCCTCCTCCTCCTCCGTGCCGGGGCCGCCGCCGCCGCTGCCTGGCCGCCGCCGCTCTGCGCTGTTCCCCTCTGACGTCACCCGCGGCCCGCGCCGACATTCTTTCCGCTGCTACAATGTAACGAGAAAAGTCAGCAGGCTCTTAAGGTGGCGCCGCTCCTTAAGGAGGCCCCGAGGTGTTACCAGCCCACAACCAGCAGGGCAGCGGGCCGCGGCCGCTATGGGCACTGACAGCGCAGAGCCAGCCTCTTCCTTGGGTTCGGGTCCCCATTAACTTCCTACAAGCACCTAGGGGGACCCTGCAGAATCTCACCTCTGCAGTGTTCTAGGATCCTACCTCATTAGCGTAGGAGATCCGGGATGGTCCCTTCCCCAGTCGCTTTTAGGTCTGGTCTTACACTGGTGGCAATAAACGCAGCTGTTCTCCTCCCACAGCCCTACAATTCCTAATCAAGAAGCTGCTTTGCAAAAAGGGATGGAGGTGAAGCTCCTACACAAACAAAGTCCACATCACCTACCCCTCCCCTCCCAAAGAAGTGAATTCTGAGAGGCAGCCTCATGGGAGGAGGTATGTGGCTGAAGAGAGGATAGAGTAGCGTCTTCATCAGCTACAAGTTTCTCATTTTAGAAATAAGTGTAACCAACATCTCCCCCTGCACAAATTGTGGTCCGATTAACATCGGTCATTTCTACCAAGCTGCTCGTCCAGCAGCGCTCACCAGACTTCCTTAAACAGGGCGCCTCCCTCCCCACCTTAAAGTCTTCACGTCACGCCCAGGAATAGAGGCTGTATAGGAAACAAGCAGGAAACTAACCCCATGTATGTAACTCATCTTCACCCCACCTTATACATACTCCTTTCACCAGGGTCACCCAACAATCTTTCCTTAAAAGGTGCCATTTAATCTCTAATACATTTCGCATTATGTTTTTCTAGCTAGGTAGATTTACTTGTGTGAATGTCCCTTCTCCCAGACTATGATTCTTCACGACTTTACATCTGTCCATAACACACAGGAAGACACAGGCTGCCAACTTTCTACGCTCTGGGTTATTTGGGGTTAAAAGAAAGCAGCAACAGCAAGAAAAATAGTGTTCTCTTCATTTAATGAGAAAGATTTAAAGCTAAAATGATGACTAGCAAGACAAAATTATTCTAAAGAATCCTTAACTGCTTCAAGCTATGTCAGCAGCTCCACTGACCAACTGCCCAGTGACACACTGAAATTGAAGGGGCAAAACCCAGATAAAGCTGAACTTTTAAAATAATCCTAAAAAATAACTATGAATGTTTAAAACGGACTGTATTTATTCGATTGATACCGTTTTGCTTTTTACATTCCACTCAGACTACACAATTACAATAGTTTGAACAGATCAATGTCACTTTTGTTTTTACTCAGTTTTATTTCCCAGTTATTCACGCACCAATTATTGGTTGTTCACAAAACTGCTGAGTCCTGGTTTTTGATCCACAGATGTTACTGCCCAACATTTCATTTGTAATATCTTCGTTTTTTTGCCTAAGCTAATAGATGATGCCGAGGGGTCTTTAATTAAGTGATCTCACTTGGGTGGTCAAGCGATTAAAAAAATTAATCATGATTAATTGCACTGTTGATCATAGAATACAATTTATTTAAATATTTTTGGATGTTTTCTACTTTTTCAGATATATTGATTTTAATTAAAACACAGAATACAAAGAGTACAGGGCTCACTTTATATTTATTTTTATTACAGATATTTTCACTGTAAAAAACAAAAGAAATCGTATTTTTCAATTCCCAAGTACTGTAGTGCAATCTCTTTATCACGAAAGTTTAACTTACAAATGTAGAATTATGTACAAAAAATAACTGCATTCAAAAATAAAACAATGTGAAACTTTAGAGCCTACAGTCCACTCAGTCCTACTTCAGGCAATCACTCAGACAAACAAACTCGGCTACAATTTGCGGGAGATAATGCTGCCCTCTTCTAGTTTACAATGTCACCTGAATGTGAGAACAGGCACATGGCACTGTTGTAACCGGCACTGCAAGAAATTTACGTGCCAGATTAAGGAACATATGAATCTTTAGTGCATCTTCAACCACCATTCCCAAGGACATATGTCCATGCTGATTACAGGTTCTGCTCGATAACGATTCAGAATAGTGCGGACCAATGCATGTTAATTTTCATCGTCTGAGTCAGATGCCACTAGCAGAAGGCTGATTTTCTTTTTCAATGGTTTGGGTTCTGTAGTTTCCGCATTGGAGTGTTGCTCTTTTAAGACTTCTGAAAGAATGCTCCACATCTCATCCTCTCAGATTTTGGATTGCACTTCCGATTCTTAAACCTTTGGTGCTGTATGAATCCTCAGAAATCTCACACTGTACTTTCTTTGCATTTGTTCATTTTAAGAACACTTTTACTGCAGATTTGACAAATCTGCTGGGTCATCATCTGAGACTGTTATAACATGAAATATATGGCAGATTGCAGGTAAAACAGAACAGGAGACATACTATTCTCCTTCAAGGAATTGTCACAAATTTCATTAACGCATTATTTTTTAACGAGCATCATCAGCATGGAAGCATGTTCTCGGGAATGGTGGCCAAAGCATGAAGGGGCATATGAATGTTTATCATATCTGGCACATAAATATCTTGCAATGCCGGCTACAAAAGAGCCATGTGAACGCCTGTTCTCGCTTTCAGGTGACATTGTAAAGAAGCAGGCAGCAGTATCTCCCGTAAATGTAAACAAACTTTTTTGTCTTAGCGATTGGCTGAACAAGAAGCAGGACTGAGTGGACTTGTAGGTTCTAAAGTTTTACATTGTTTTGTTTTTGAGTGCAGTTATGTAACAACAAAAATCTACATTTGTAAGTTACACTTTCACGATAAAGAGATTGCACTACAGTACTTGTATGAGGTGAATTGAAAATTACTATATCATTTTTACAGTGCAAATATTTGTAATAAAGATAATAATACAAATGAGCACTGTACACTTTGTATTCTGTGTTGTAATAGAAATCAATATATTTGAAAATGTAGAAAAACATCCAAAATATTTAATAAATTTCAATTGGTATTCTATTGTCTAACAGTGTGATTGATCGTGATTAATTTTTAAAATCGTGATTAATTTTTTGAGTTAATCACCTGAGTTAACTCCGATTAATCGACAGCCCTAGATACAAACCTTTGGTGAAAAATATTTCTGATTATTAGCAGCTTTATATGCTTGGAAGTAACCATAAGTTCTGCAAAATTAAATTCTTCTATAAACTGACTCCAAAAATATTTTTAAAATTCAGGGTCTTTTTTTTCCCCTGTGAATTAAAATGTTAAAGTAAAATGACCAATTTAAAATCATAGGCACTGATCCTGCAAAGTCTTAGACCACGTCTACATTAGCGAGCTTACAGCAGCACAGCCGTACCAACACAACTGCACCGCTGTAAGATTGCTCGTGTAGCAGCTCTATGCCAACGGGAGAGAGCTGTCCCATCAACATAACAAAACCACTTCCATGAGCACCGGTAGCTATGTCAGCAGGAGAAGCTCTTCCACCAACATAGCACCCTCCACACCGCTTTTGTCAGAGTAACTTATGACACACTTTTGTCAGAGTACCTTATGCTGCTCAAAGGCGTGTTTTTCATACCCCGTGCGACATACTGTAACTTATACCACCAAAAGTGGCAACGTAGACAAGCCCTCAATCACATGCTTAGTCCCATTGACTTTAATCTGATTACTTACACTGCATAGAGTTAAACAGGTGTGTAAATCTTTGCAAGACTGGGGCCATGTACTATAAACGAATTTACTTACCTGTTACTTACGACATCTTAGACCCTAATCTTAACATGCTTAACTTTAACTGCAGTGAGTAGTGCCAATGAAGTCCTGGAGCTCGCACGCAAACACTGAAGCACACGCATAACATTCACTTATGTTGTCTTACCGAAGACAGTAGGACTACTCATGTGAGCAATGGTACACACACATGCTTAAGTGTTTCCAGGACTGGAACTTTAGATTATTAAATGTTAAAGAATTTTAAGAATCCAATTTACCAGTCACCACTTATGCTCTTTATAAGCCTATTGTCCACATCAAATGAGTGAATAAAGTTTGTGGACAACACCTAGCTCAGAGGAGTTGTAAGCAAGGTCTTTGATAAATTTGAGAACTAGTCTGAAATCAACAAAATAAAATATAGGCAAGTGAAAAGTACTACAGTTAGAAAGGAAAAGTCAAAGGCACAAATGCAATATGGATAATGACTGGCTAGGCAGTAATATAGAAGAAAAGGATCTAGAGGTTATAGTGCATCACAAATTGAACATAAGTCAACACTGTGATGCAGTTGCAAAAAAGACTAACATTCTGGGGTGTATTAACCGGAGTGTCCCAAATAAAACACAGGAGGTAACTGTTCTTCTCTACTTGGCACTGGCCTCAACTGCAGAATTGTGTCTAGTTTTGGGTGCCACTCTTTAAGAAAGATGTGGACAAATTGGAGGAAGTCCAGAAGACAGCAAGAAAAATGATAAAGAGTATAAAAACCTGACCTATAAAGCAAAGGTTAAAAAAACCTGGATATGCTTGGTCTTCAGAAAAGAAGACTGAGGGGGGACCTGATAACAGTCTTCAAATATATTAAGTATTGTTGTGAACAGGATGGTGATCAATTGTTCACCATATCCACTGAATGTAGGACAAGAAGAAATGGGCTTAATCTGCAGTAGGAAAACTTTCTAACTGAGGCTAGTTAAGTACTGGAATAGGTTACCAAGGGAGGTTGTGGAATCCCCATCACGGGGAGTTTTTTAAAAACAGGTTAGACAAACACCTGTTAGAGATGGTCTAAGTATACACGGTCCTGCCAGGGTCAGAGGTGGAATAGATAACCTCTGGAAGTTCCTTCAAGTCCTACATTTCTATGATTCTATATTAGTAGGTCACATTCAAAACTGATATCTCATCACAAACTTAATACAGAATGTTGAGAAAGTCTTTCTTTCCTGTTGGTTACTCTACTAGCATTTAACTCCTAAGAAAAGACGGGTACTATAAACAGTGAAAGCACACTGAGCTTTAGAGGACAAACAACAGCAATAGTGACCTCTGACTTGGATTTCTTCAGCCGTGTTAACTCAGGCTGGTAGTTCTTCCAACTGGGCCCCAATTCAGCAAACATAAACTTTATGGCCAAGAGTAGTTCCCAAACTGATGGAACTACTTGTGGTAGTAAAGTTAAGCACATGCATAAGTATTTACAGGATTGGGGCCCTGGTCATTAACTGCCAGCAAACGCTCAATCTGGAGAACAATACTGTTTAAGCAATTACCCAACAGTGGTTTTCTATAATATGTAAAATGCATACATTACACTCAACATTAAGTCTGTGACATAAGCAAAAAAGCAAGGGATTCAGGTGGTAATAGATCTCAAATTCTTTCTTGAATGATGCAAAACTCTTCTTCCTGCTATAGTATCCAGGTGGGAGAAGACCCTACTGGCTTCTCCCAGGTTCACAGGGAACCTAACACCACATCATTACTGAGCTCAAATTCTTGTATATCTAGGGAAAGTATAATTCTGTCTTTTAAGTCTTGATGTTGAATGTTTCTGAGACTTGTGTCACAGCCCTTATTTGCTAACATAGTTCTGGCTTGTTATGGAGGAAGCTGTCACTGCAGTAACAGGAACAGAGGAAACTTGATCCAAAACTACCCCAACCTAAAGGCCATGTTTCCTTAAGTCATGTCTACGCTACAAAATTAAGTTGACCTAACTTACGTAGGCATACAGCTGCTACAGTAATTACATCGCTTTTTCTTGTCTACATTTTGCTCCTTGTGTCAGCAGGGCACATCCCCACCAATGCCTGTATTGACTGTACTGTCAGTGTGGGGCACTGTGGGAAGGCTCCTGAAAACCAGTAACAGTTGACATGAGCAACACAATGTCTATATCGACACTGCATTGACCTAACTACATCGACCTTGACTCTACGCCACTCTTGGAGGTGGAGGCATTAAGTTGGTGTAGTGGGGCACTTATGTTGCTGGGAGCCAAATTTAAGTATAGTCACTTCCTTAGTTAGGTCAACGTAAGCTGACTTGCGTCGACCTAACTCTCTACTGTAGACCAGATCTTAGCCATCTGCAGCAGTTTGCCTTCATAAAGGCTTTTCCACCATAAAAATGACAGTCTAATACTGACACCCTCTTTCTACTTCTAAACCCTTACAACAAACGTCCCAAACCAAAAATCCTACCCCCCAAGCAGAGTTTTTATCCCAAGAAGGGAGAAGTGACAGAGATTCCATGAAGTCCACTAAGGATTTCACTATTGTTATTTGACGTTCTCAGACACTACAGTGATGAGAAACAGGATAAAACAGAGAGAGAGAGAGATCCCACCAATGACTGAATAGCACAGCCACTGCAATATGGTCTTATGGTGATTTGTTTTTAAACAACATTTCTCTCTTTTCAATGCCTCATAGAAGTATAAAATTTACCATAATGAACTGCAATGGTTTTATTGATGACACTACAGGCTATCATCAATAAATAGTGAGCTTTTAGAACAAGGAGACGTAATTTGTCATATAAATACACAAAGAATTTATGGAAAACAATCTATGCTTGTTAGTGAATTTTAGACCTTAATACTCAGTTTAGTACCATTTTCTGATATGCTTCTCCTTTTCACCAACCCTTCTTCCAAAACAATTAAAGCTCCCAGCTTTTTGAATACTATATGTTGGGTTGGATAGTTCTCTCTTGGCCTCCTTCATTTGCTGAACGGGGGCTCACACCATGCACCTTTTAGCAGAGAAGGAAATGGCAGTTGAGGGGAGGAGGATAGAAGCATGAATAATAGCATAAGAACTCTGGCATCAGATGAAATGTTGCTTAATCTTTACAAGTTGCTGTAAATAACTTAAAAGAAAACTAAGAGAAGATAGAAATATGGGACCAAATTAGTCTCATGTGTAAACAAATGCAACTCTGTTAAAGTCACTGGCATTGTGTCCCACTCACATTGTGCTGAATTTGGTGCACTCTTGATAAAAAACTTAGGATACAAGAGATCTTAGAAGTACTCCTTTCAGGGTTGAGAGCACAGTACAGGCTGTATGCTAATTCACCTTTTGGCCTCTCAAGATTGCTAGTTAGTGCTAATTGTGACAGTTTTTGTGATGAGCACTCCAGTACACTAGGAAATACACGGATACATTTCTTGTAGAACATCGAACAGTCAGTAGATGGTAATCTTTGGGCATTACCAGCCTGTACAAAACCTGAACTAGTGACTGCTTGCCAGTCCTTTGACCACCACCTTAGTGCGTACCAAGAGTGTTTTAAAAGCAAGGTGACCTCAAAGTCCAAATTTAGCGATATTAGTATTACTATCCTTCATGTCAACATTTGCTTGGTTTCTCATTAGTAGGCAGATTCTTAGCATGACAGACTCACTTACTGATGTCCTAGTTCATAGTCACAAGCATGGTAATAAATAAGGTTTCTTTTTTTTTTTTTTTTTTTGAACATTGTTGAGGGAGATAAAACAGTTTAGCCAAAAGTAAAAAAAAAAAAAAAAAAAAAAAGACAATTTTGAAACAAAATTACATGATGAACTAGCCCTTAAAAATGAACCAATACATTTGCCTATTTATCTGTTTAAAATGTTGACAAAGGTCCAGTTATTTAAGCATGGTTACTGCTTTAAAATGGCTTGTGCCAATCAGTTAGACATACACGTTTTTATTTATTTATTTATTGTTAACAGATCCATATATGTTGGTTGTCCTCTTTCTTGCTACTGTCTACTCTTTACACCTTGTTATTACCCGCCCCCCTCAATCAACAATGTTTTTGCTATATAGGATCCCGAGCGGGCCTAATTCTGCATGCTGGATCTCAGGCTGGCTTTTACTATACTGTTTTGAAACATTTTTCCAGTATGTCATGAATACATCAGTATTCCAGCAGAGGGAGAAGAGTGGCAGCAGAAAGAGCAATTCATCAGTTCAATGGACAAGATTACTGACTGTCAAATCAGAAACTAGGAATAATAAAGTCAGATGAGAAACTGATTTTATGGGAGCTGTAGATGGAGTGATAATTTTCTCTTTCGTGGCTTGAGCAGACCAAATGTATATACTACAAGATGAGATAATTACCATTCTTGCACATGCGTTACTTGTTTTTCTTTCCTGAATCACTCAAGTATCATTGTTTTGAAGTATAAAAATAGTTTTGGGCAGTACTAAAAAAAGATCTGTCAATGGTTTGGGTGCGGGGGGATAATTTTGAATGCATAAATGGGGTTTGAAAAACTCACTTGCTGGGGTGATAAGGAATTTGAAACAAAAAAATCAAGTGGGCATACTGGGGCTAGGAAGCAGAGCAGCCTGAGCAAAAGGGAAAGCCTAGGAGATGAATGATGCAGGAGTCAATATTCCTTTAAGAGAAAGGGAAGGGGGACCAGTTATACCGCTAATATTTTCCTGGAGGAGGGGGCTTTACTGATGAAGCAGAGCAGACCAGGGGCTGCTGTTATTTTAGGTAGAACAGGATGCAGAAAGGAGCCTGTGGACGGATGGGTGAACTTGTCGGGGGAAAGAGATGTATAAAAGAGAGAAAGGGTGGGCATGAAGGGTGCGTGAGAAAGCAAATGAGGGGGCGTTAAATACAGATGCATAGACAGAGAAAGATAGATCTTTGCAATAGATCTTTGCCAATCTACAATGTGTAGGGAAAAAAGATGCACCTTGGAATTTCTAAACATATAGACGCCAATTTCCTAACTCAAAAAGTGTTGCAATCAACATGGGAGAATTCTTTATTAGACCTTCTCCTAACAGATAAAGAGGAATTGCTCACAGAACTAAAAATTAATGATAGTTTCGTTACAAGTGATCATGACTTGATCACTTTTATAATGTGCAAGCAGGATAAAGACCAAACTAGTAATATATATTACTAGTTTGTGTGTGTACATACACACACACACACACACATACACACACACACACTTACTTGACGCTTTAATGGCTTTAATTTCACAAAGCTGAAAATAATTATGAGCCAAATCAGCTGGCAGGAAAAAATTAATCAGAATAAATGTGAATGATAATTGGGCATAATTTAAGAACCCCTTACTAACGTACCCAAAAAGCCACGATCGAGGAAGAAGACTGTACTGATTAAAAAAATGATCTGGTTTAGAAGGGAAGCGAAGGCAGCTGTAAAAAATAAAAAGGTAATATATAACAGATGGAAAAAAGGGGAAATTGATAGTAATGAATGTAAATCAGAAGATAGGAATTGTAGAAAACTGATAACGGAATCCAAGGGACACATGTAGAAGTCTATTGCTAATAGAGCTAAGGACAGAGTCTTTTAACTATATTAGGAATAAAAAGAATCCTGACAATGGTATTGAGCCAATACTATATGGATCAATAATGCAGAAAAGGCAAAAGTGTTCAATAACTATTTCTGTTCTGTATGGGCGGGGGGCAGGGGAAACAGATGATACTGTTTCATCGTATGTGATAACAACACTTTTTCTATCCAGCTTGTATCTCTGGAGGTTGTTAAGCACAAACTGCTAAAGTTAGACATTTTTAAACCAGAAGGGCCACATAACTTGCATCCAAAAGTTTTAAAAGAGCTCACTGGACAGTTAAATGTTGATTTTCAATCAATCCTGGAACACGGGGAAGTTCCAGAAAACCGGAAAAATGCTTATGTGCCCATTTGTTAAAAGGGTAAACAAGATAACCTGGATAATTATAGGCACATCAGCCAGACATTGATCCCAAGCAAGACAATGGAGCGGCTGATATGGGACTCAATTAATAAACAATTAAAGGAGGATAATATAATTAATACTGATCACCATGGGTTGATGGAAACTAGATCCTGTCAAACTAACTTGATATTTTTTTTAAATGAAATTACAATAAGGGTAAGGGTAGTAGCGTTGATGTAATATATTTAGGCTTCTGTAAGGTGTTGACTTAGTATCACATGAAATTTTGATTACAAAACAAGGCAGACATTCAATGAATTAAAAACTGACTAACTGATAGGTCTTAAAATGTAACTGTAAACGGGGAGTCCTCATCAAGCAAGTGTATTTCCAGAGAGGTCTGCAGGGGTCAATCTTTGGCCCTATTCTATTTAACATTTTTATCAATTACCTGGAAGAAAACATAATATCATTACTGATAAATTTTGCAGACACATAAATTGGGGGAGTGGTAAATAACGAAGAGATCAGGTCACTGATTCAGAGCAATTTGGAATCACTTAGTAAACTGGGTATAAGCAAACAATCTGCATTTTAATACGGATAGATGTAAATATATACATCTAGAAACAAAGAAAGTAGGCCATACTTACAAGATGGGGGACTCTCTCCTGGGAAGCAGAGACTCTGAAAAAGATTCGGGGTTGTGGTGGATAATCAGCTCAACATGAGCTCCCAATATGACACTGTGGCCAAAAGAGCTAATACAATCCTTGGATGAATAAAAAAGGGGAATCTCAAGTAGGAGTACAGAGGTTATTTTAGCTCTGTAGTTGGTACAGGAGTGACCACTGCTGGAATACTTAGTCCAGTTCTGGGGCCCACAATTCAAGAAGGATGTTGATAAACTGGGGAAGGTTCACAGAAGAGTCATGAGAATGATTATAGGATTAGAAAACATGACTGATAGTAATAGACTTAAGGAGATCCATTAAGGAGATCCATTTATTTATCTTAACAGAAGGTTAAAGGATGATTTCTGTAATAATCATAAAAAAATTAAAAGCATAAAAAAGCTGGTTTGAACAGGAAAAATTAACTTAAGTAGTCTCAGCTCTTCAAATTTGTGCATAAAAGGCAAATAGAATAAATCCATCGTATTTTTAAGTTGTTTCACCATATCAAAGAAAAATACACACAAACAAGTAAAACACAATTGAAGGGGTAAAGGAGAGAAAAATTTAAGGGAGACCAGAGGATACTATCTCAAGGAATTTTGCTCCACATCATAAAATAATGCTGCTTTACCCAAGACTATATGAATATAGATAAACTGAAATTTGATCATCAAAAAAACCAGTTAGCATCTCCCAAAGTATATCAAACACATAGATAAAAGACTCTTCTTACACAAAACCCTACTCATTCAAGTTACTTTCATATCCCCTATCTCATTGAGATAAATGAAGTTTGACTGAATGTTTGAGGTTTGACTGGTTTGCACAGAGAGCTTATTCTGGCTGTTTGGAAGGTCTCTTTACTTTTCACTGAAACCTGCATTTAACACCTGCATCTTATCAAAACATCACCAAGCTGAGTCTGGTAGCACTTCAGTCTTGCTTTGCAACCCTGTGAATATCCTGTTCTTCATGTTTCTCACATCTGAACTATGAGAATACGATGTTTAAGAAAAAAATATATAGGTAAGTATGTCACAGTACCTTTAAAGTATGGTAAAACTCTGGGTTGATTTATCAGTTGATCGTCATCTGTTTGGATTGTGGAAGCTCTCTCTGACTTACAGTCGTTTAACTCTGAAATGAAATAAAAATATATGACTACTACAATAATAGGAAATTTGCAATCTTATTTAGCTGACATTCCATAATTGCAATTTTTGCCTTGAAATATTAAAGTGCTCTAATACAATGCATTTTACCTATTTTACACCAGAGATTTAGTTTTTACAGTGAATTTAAATGTTAATATATACTGTAAACAGAGAATGTAATTCAGCATAACGTGCACAACACATCTTTCAATGATAACCCACCAATTTCAGAACTAATATTTATTTAAAAATGCACCAATTTAAGTCTCAACCATCACACCAATAATATTAATTTAGATTAAAAATGTCTGTATCTAATTTAGATTCTAATCTTGCAAATAGGTGCATTGGTGTGGACTCTTATAAACATACAGAATCTGCTCCTATGTGTCTACAACAGTTGTTCTCAAACTTTTGTACTGGTGACCCCTTTCACACTGCAAGCCTTTGAGTGTGACACCCCCCCCCTTATAAATTAACAACACTTTTAAATATATTTAATACTATTTTAAATGCTGGATGCAAAGCAGGGTTTGGGGTGGAGGCTGACAGCTAGCGAGCCCCCATGTAATAACCTCATGACCCCCTGAGGGGTCCCGACCCCCAGTTTGAGAACCCCTAGTCTACAGGTTCAGGGCCTTAGCAACTGTTTTTACACAAGATTTTTTTCCCTCCACAGTGCAGCTCCACCAACGGTAGCAAAGAACGGCCATTTGTGTACACTGGCCAACAGCATTTTTACCACCGTGGCATGTAACTCAGGTGCCCCATGGTGATAATTTACATGTAACATTGTTCATTATTTCACCACTGACAAATTATGTAAAAGAATGAGAGAGAGAAGCATATTAAGGCCTTATTTACATTAATCTGTTTTTAAACCAGATAATTAAACCAGTGCAAGTCTCTGCATTGACACACTTGTTTTGTTTTAAGTTACAGAAATGTAGCTACTTACAGAGAGAGCTAGCTTCCAGTAACCCTCTCTGGTGCCCATTGTGAAAGGCAGTATAGGCACCCACAATATTACTTTTCTCTTTTGTATCTGCTAGGCTAGCCTTTTTGGTTTGTATCTGCACATTGCCTAACACAATTAGGCTGGGCCCTCTAGGAACTATCATAATATAAATAATGGAATTTTATTAGGAAATAGAGAACCCTCTGCATGTAGATCTCCTCTACTCTATGTGGAAGGTTGCCTAGACGGACAAAAGAAAAAAAGTAATGTAGCCAGAAACTGTATTACCTTTCAGAATGTTCTATGGAGCAGAGACTTTTTGCCTTCTGCTTGCCTCATCAATAACCCATACACTTTTATGTAGAATAGAGTAGTTCTGCATGCAGAGGGCCCTCTATTTCCTAACAAAATTATATCATTTATATTGTGGTAGCACTTAGAAAGCCCAGGCTCTTTGTGCTAGGTACTATGGAAATATGAACCAAAAAAAGTCTATCCCCCAAAGAGCATACAAGCTTGTCTCCACTTACCGGGGGATTGACGCATGGCGATCGATCCACCGGGGGTCGATTTGGTGGGTCTAGTGAAGACCCGCTAAATCAACCACCGATCGCTCTCCCATAGACTCCAGTACTCCACTGGAATGAGAAGCATAAGGTAAGTCGACGGGAGAGTTTCTCCCGTTGACCCATCATGGTGTAGACACCGCAATATGTCCACCTAAGGCACCATCGACTCCGGATATGTTGTTCATGAAACTGGAGTTGCGTAACATAGGTTGACTTAGCCCCATAGTGTAGACCTGCCCCAAGTATAAGACAAGAGGTAAATACAACAAATATTATGGGATCAGAAGTCAGAAATGAGGTTATTATAATCAGCGTGATAAACCGCGTGGTAAGCAGTTACCTAACCACTAATCAGTTTTTGTTGGTATCACAGTAGAGTTTTAAGGAAGGATTTGAAGGAGGACAATGTGGTGGCTTTACAGATTTTTATGTGCAGTTCGGACCTTCTGTACATAAGAGGTGGCAAAGAAAAAAATAAGGTACTTGTTGGGAGCTTTTACAAATGAGCAATGAAGATTGGCACAGTTCGCAGAGAACAGTGTAAAAGAGAGGACAGGGTGGGTGGATATGAGCCATGATGGGCCTTATATGAGAAAAGCATTTGGGGCTTGATGTGATGGAGATGGGGAAAACCACTGAAAAGATATAAAGAGAAGAGTAACATGGTCAAAGCACCAAGCCCTACATTTTCAAAACAGCATGTCAGGTTTTAAGCCATACATCTCCCATGAAAAAAATCAATGAAAAAGTATGGCTGCAAACTTGAAGGAATACTTTTAAAATTTGCTGTTAAAGAAAATAAAACATGAGTAATGTTGCAATTCATCGGAGCAAAAGCTAAATCCCAGACAATACATATCAGCAGTTTAAGGAGAAATATCTTTACAAGAAAGTTGTAGTTAATAAAAATCAAATCAAAAGCCCATGAAAAACATTAAAAAGCCAGGAAATTGAAAGTTAAGGTTACAAAAAACTAACATTTGAAAGTATGGAAATTCAAATTTAAGGTAGCCAAACTACTGTTGTCCCTTTTCAAACCAAGGAGACAGTCAAACTTCAGGGCACTGGGAACATTCCAGTTGGAAATAGAAACTGATGGGAGTCGGATATTTTTTTGGATACAATCTTGTTTATTTACAAGGAATGCACAAGTCCTGCTTTTCCAAATGCAGGAGGAACCAAGAATAAAAGCAGCAGTTTCCTAGCTTACAGCCCGAAGCCTTGTTAGCCAACTCCAGACCCAAAAGTACCCTCTAGCTTTTTCCAGGGCCACACTGTGCTCCCTGGGTACTCCTTGGCTTTCTGGCCTTTTGCCTTTGCCTCTCCACTCTCTATATTCTTGTCTGTTCTTAGTTTGTGTATGTTCTCACACATCCACACACACCTGGTCACAGTACCCACTGGAACAACAGCCTATTTGGTGCTAGTTTCTGGGCAGTCTCTAATAGCCCTTGTTTTAGGAGTGGCCCCTTAACTGTCTCTTACAACTATATTAAATGAAGGATGTGGTCACACACATCGGTTTGTACAAGGTTTCCAGTCAATCCATAACAAGGCACCACCCAGCTCATAAAAACAGCCCATGCCTCAGCTTTGCCAATCATCCCAATGAGGCCTAAAATGGTGACGCCCAATAACCCATCCCAAATAGAATATATATATATATATATATATATATATATATAATAAATTACCAATGATACAAGATTCACTATTTACAGGTATACAGTATCCTTCTGTCAGGAGAAGTTTGCATCACATGAAAGAAGTTATTCCTACCCAAATCCCTTTTGGGCTTTTCTTTCCCTGGATTTCCCTTCAGCCACCAGTGAGGGACTCCTTTCAGTCAGCCCCTGAGGAATATCTAGTGTTTCTGTGGAATTGGTTGGCTGAGGCAGACCCAGCCCATTCTGTTCGAATGGGAGACTGATCTCTGTAACAACTTTTCCAGCCTCAACTTCCACAAATAAATTCTCAGATTTAGGGGGTAGGCAGCTGAAATCCTGTCCCCCAAACTGTAAGCACTAGTATCTAGGTCTAATATGAAAGGGGTTTGAAACACAGATAAGCCAAGACAGGAGCAGTCCCAAAAGCCCTTTTCAACTTTGAAAATGCTAAACACCACCCTACTGACAAATGAAATGATTTTTTCCTTCGCTATTTGCTACTTGCCAGAAACATTCAGCAAATAAACAGGGATCAGTTCTTCTTTCAGACCCACAAGAATTTTGGCAGCTAAGGTTTCCCTGAAATCCCGGGTCTCCAAACAGGTTTTAACCACTGCCCACCACTCCTTTGCTGAAAAGCTACCACAGCATATAGCTGTTATAATGGTTTCTACCGCCTGGGGCAGGACAATTTAGTCACTGCAAACCACTTGCCTACAAACCATTTGTCCCACCTGGACCATATCTTTAAAGGGCATTTCCACAGACTGAATTTGTAAGACATCTTTTCTGGCATTGATTACACAGTGATTAGCCATAACAAAAATCCAAGCCAGTTCTGAGCTCAATCCCCATTTCAGCCACCCCGATTTCTTGTTCAAATTCCAGAGGTGCAATCTTCCACCACAATTTTCCTAAATTTTGGATGAATGCCCTGCCCCAGTCACTATGTCCATTTGAGTCCAGTTTGGCAGTTCAGTTTTGGATCCCCGGTTCCCTTGCCTTTTTTGCACGTCTTGTTTAATATCTGTTTATAATTGAGCCTGTGTCAATCACCGCTATGTTTTTTACAGATTCTATTACACATTCAATAGCCAACCCCCCCTTATTGTTATTTAACTGCCCAGATCTAAACAAAAACTGGGGCTGATCCTAGTATCTCCACCAAACTTTACTCCCTCAGTTTGGGGTACCCCCATTTCCTGAATTGGAAGAGAGAGGTTTTCACTCGACACTTGCGACAGTCTGTCTTGGCCTGTCATAACTTTAGACAAGTACTTTTATTTGTGGCCAATTTTGTCACAATACCAGCATTTAATTGAACCGTTTCCTTTAATTTTTTGCATTACTGCCAATTTTCCTTGTTTTACAAATTATCATCTGATTTTTTTAATCATACAATAAGGTCATGAGCCACATTAGAATCCCCTCATTCATCATGCATATTTGACGCAGCGCTGTACTTGCAGAGCTCAAGGTGAGCAGCTTCCACCTCTGGGGCACTGCTGCAAGGAAAGACTGAAGTGCTGTGGCAAATTCCATCACCTCTCACAGTGTCTTTGGCATTCTTTTGCAGATCTTGATCAGCAAGTCCAAGTCCAGCTAAGCATCCCTAAATTGGTCCACTGCCAGTGTATCCTGAAAAGCCTCAGTGGTATCAGGGTATGCCAGGAACACTAGTCTCTGCAGGTCCTCTGCCAGTTCAGGTGGGGTTTTTTCTTTCCCTCTTCTATATCTTAGCTGAGCCCTGGCTTGCTCCAATTGATGGGTAGCTCCAAACTGCCTATCAAGGGCTTGTACCAGGTCTGGACAACTCCGGGCAAGTCTACACTCAGTGCAACATCAGCACAGCTGCACCAATGCTGACAGGAGAGCACTTTCCCATCAGCAAAATTATTCCACCTCCGTGAGAGGGGACAGTGCTTAAGTCGCTATCACTTGCGTCGCTCGGGGGGGGGGTGTGTCTTTTTCACACCCTGAGTGACATAAGTTACATCGACTTAAGCGGCATGTAGACCAGCCCTCAATCTCCTTTCTGATTGCAGCACAATCAAAGCTGGGCCACTCAAGTTGGGTGCAGTAACCCCCCTTTCAGTTCCTCGCCACAGCCATTCATTTGAACTATAATGTTGAACTGAGCCAAATAAACCTCTCAGGGAGTTTTGAGATAATGGCTTTTGAATTATCTGAGGTAGGACAGCATGACCTCTCCCCTGTGGGCCACTGTGGTTAACAAATGGGGTAGAAAACTGTTGTAAACATCTGGTCTTATCCAAGTCATCTGGCTGCCCCAATTCCTCATCCAGGTGCTGCCTTCCATTACAAAGGGTGACCCTTTGATTTCCTTCTGTAGCTGAATTTTTAGCTCTGTAAATCCTTGCTTCAGCTTCTCTCGGTTGGCAAGTTCCAGATTGGCCAAGGTTTGCTCAGACACCACTATTTCATGGAATAACTTCTGGTCTGTGGCAGTCAGATTGCTGGTCACCTCATCAATCCATTTTATCATTCCAGCCTGGGTGTGTTGCAGCTGGGTTTCCAGACGCTGTATAGTTGTTGCTCCAGAGATTTCACCTCCATTTGCAAGTCATCTCTGAACCCTTTCTGGCTACCTCCAGATGATTTAATTAATAGAATCATAGAATATCAGGGTTGGAAGAGACCTCAGGAGGTCATCTAGTCCAACCCCCTGCTCAAAGCAGGACCAACACCAACTAAATCATCCCAGCCAGGGCTTTGTCAAGCCTGACCTTAAAAACCTCTAATGAAGGAGATTCCACCACCTCCCTAGGTAACCCATTCCAGTGCTTCACCACCCTCCTAGTGAAATAGTGTTTCTTAATATCCAACCTAAACCTCCCCCACTGCAACTTGAGACCATTGCTCCTTGTTCTGTCATCTGCCACCACTGAGAACAGCCGAGCGCCACCCTCTTCGGAACCCCCCTTCAGGTAGTTGAAAGCAGATATCAAATCCCCCTCACTCTTCTCTTCTGCAGACTAAACAAGCCCGGTTCCCTCAGCCTCTCCTCGTAAGTCATGTGCCCCAGCCCCCGAATAATTTTCATTGCCCTCCACAAATTCCTTTTGTGAAGCCTCCAGCTCCTGTTTTAGGTACTGTTTTAAATCCCATTGGCCGCTTGTCTGTAAGCGCCTTCATTACTTGTTCCATCTTCATTCAGGAGAAACACCAGCTCACAATCTTTCCTTGGAAATTGGATCCCATTACTAACACCAGTGTTGCCCTTTTGACTCAAGCAGCTAGTTACATTTCAGAGTCTTGAGACATTCCAGTTGGAAACAAAAATAGATGGAGTCTGGTATTTTCTTTCATGCAATCTACTTTATTTACACTCCTTGTAAATAAAAAAAAGTCCTGCTTCTCCAAATGCAGGAGAACCACAAACAAATGGAGCAGTTTCTTAGATTACAGTCTCAAGACTCATTATGCAACATCAGACCCAAAAGCTCTCTCTAGCTTTTCCCAGGGTTACACTGTGCTCACAGACTACTGCTTGGCTTTCTTGCTTGTTCCCTCTGCCTCTCGTTCTGTTCTGCCTGTTCTCTGTGTGTTCTCTCACACACCTGGTCACAGTACCCACTGGAATCCCCCCACCCATATGGTGTTAGTTTCTGGGCAGACTCTAATAGCTCTTGTTTAGGTGTTGCCCCTTAACAGTCTCTTACAACTATCTTAAATGAAGGGTGAGTTCTCGTATCAGTTTGAATGAGGTTTTAACTCAACCTACTACAAGGTTTCACCCAGCTCATAACTCTACCTTAACGACCCTACAAACACACCATTGTCCAATCCTCCTTTATCTGCAGTTGGAAGATCGTCAAAACCGTGCATCACAAAACATATCTGCATTCTGGAACTTGATCCCCTGGTCAGTTAGCCAATGTCCAAGTTTGATGACCTTTAGGGAATACTGCAATGGCCATCTGTTTACTCAGGGATTCTTGAAGAAGGGTTTGGACATAAGGGTAGTAAAATGGCCCCAATACTGGGCTGTTTCTGGCCTCTTTCTATCACAGGAATAGTGTAACAAGGCCAGCTCTCCCGACCTGGAAAGTCCCCAAGAGCAGGGTTGGTACAATGGCCCTAAACCAGTGCCCTCTCATATCTGCTCCCCACAGACTAAGGGTGTGCCAGGGCAAGAGGGCTGTTGGATGAGGGAGTTATAAGCACAGTGCAATGAACTATGGCTATTCAGGGCTGCTGGATGGTCCTTTAGGGACTACTGTAGCCCAAGAGTAAGACAGAGCATCTCTTGAGGCTGAATCAGCACCCTGCAGCCCCACAACTCTAGAGGTGCAAAAATGGAATTAGGAATATAAACAATACAAAAAAAATCAATTTATTATCCTGCCCCTTAGATATAATATCCATTTTTACACGTACAGATTATGGAATCAAAATATAAGGACAATGTTTTAAATTGATCCCCCAAACGGAAAGTAAGACAAAATCTTGAGATTTACCTTTTATTCAGCCGCTCATGATTCCACAGTATTGTAATTTATACTAACTGTGAAGGTGCTTCCCATTGCGACTTGGATATTTACTGTGTATTGTTACAAACAAAGCACAATCGAATTCCCAGTGCAAAGGTACAGGATTTTTCCTCAAAATACATCAAAGTTTTTCTTAAACATTTTCATAAATATCTTTACAGATAATCAGATTGTTGCCACTAATATCTGACAGTCAACAGACGACCATCAAAATCTTTTTTGTAACTATCTCAAAATTTTGGTAATGAAAACCTATCAAGTAAATTATTCACAGTAAAGTTCACTTAAAGCATTTTTACTTGCATGTCTGCTGTTTTTATCTGTATAATTATTGCACACATATGTCCAAATTTATTGTTTTTGCCTAAACAGCCAATTATATAGTTTTGCCAGTGATTTCCGCTTCATCTTCAGTAATTTTCCTTTTAATTTCTAGAGCTTACTCAACAGTAGGCAGTAAGGTTAATGCTATAATAAGATGTCTTTGCATACTTGCTTCAGCTGTTTAAGTAAGTATAAAACACAGACTAGGAAAATACATCATCATTTTGGAAACAGCGAATGAAAATCTGGTTGCAGTTTCCCCATATAAACAGGCAAGTCTACTTTATATTCTAAAGTACTGTATCTTATGGTATTATTTAAGCCACCATTTGAAGGTTCAGCACACAAACAACACTAGCAGCCAGCTAGCACAGATAAAGACAACTGAATAATATTTTTATACTTTATGGAATATTTCATTTGTGAATAACTGCAGAAAAACAAAGTGAAAATATAGTTTATATTTTTGATGCTATACGAATATTCAATGCTGATCACAACTTCTTATATCAACAACTCCTGAAGTATTCTATACAAAAGACTGGTAGGCAAACACTACTAGATTCCATGACTTTCCATATACCAATGTTAAAAAAAAAAAAAAAACCTTTATGCACCATTTTAAAAAAACAAAAGGAGAAAAGCACATTATGTCAAACAAGGAGTACTTAAAAAAATTAAAAACATAACCACACACACATACACTTTGCAAGTGAGGGCATATCTAATCAAGACAATAGAGAGCATATGATTAGACAATTTACAAAATGTAGTATTGAGCTTCCATTCCATGTAAAAGACAGATAGTGGATTATTCAAAGTACACAGTTATGGTTACTACAAATTTAAGATTTTAAATTAGCTCTCTGGGTATATCACTATTTTAAGTTGTTGCAGATCAAAATCTGTACATTTTAAAATTACTACCTTGTAGTAATATAAATATACTAGCAATATGATATTCAGATGAATATCATCTGAAAAACTGATTTATTATTTAGGTGCTATATCACTAACCTTAAAAGAGACGTTGGTTCTTATACAGGTACATCACTGTTCTCAATGTAAACAAAGGACAGTGGCATGCACCCCAGGCTAAGGATGTCAGCATTTTTCAAACACCTTTCTGACTGTTCTATTTTATGGTGATGCAATTTGACCTACATTTTCAATGGCTAGAGACAGAGAAATACAAAAGGGAGAGATGGAGAAGAGAGAGACATTTTCTGTCCTCACCCTCCATTAACGAGATCTTTGTCCCTGAAAGGAGTCTTAATAGGGAAGAGATGAGGTGAAATATCTTAGTAGTAAATTTTGAATAGAAAGCTAAAAAATGGGATGATATAAGAAAAAATAAGATTTTTCTATGATCCTGTGCCCTCAATAAGCAAAGCAGAATGTAATGTAGAATCAGTGTTAGATGCTAGAAATAGGAAAGCTCATTTTATTCAATTAGACCTCCACCAGAAGAGATAATGGGGGCTCTTTCTTGACATACCAACACACAATCCTGGCAAAATTCCAACAATACCTAGCCCTGTTCTTTACTGTACGTGAAGTTTTCATGCAAAACTGTACTAGATCATTGTCAACTCTCACAAAGCCAGGATTTTAAGTACCACATGTATCCTGTTAGTTGGACTATGGCTAAAAATCTTTCCAGCCTAGAATTTCTTTCAACAATTACTGTGGCAGCTCATCCTCCCCTAGTGTGTACTGTCAGTTTTACCAATTTATGTCTAATTTTAATCACTTATAATCTATCCCAAAGCATGTAAAAAAACCCATACTGTTTAAAGTAAAACCCACTAGCACAAATAAACTTAAGTACAGAAAACCCAGTGAAAACAGTGGCACAAAACCAGGCTGTCAGTACTCAAATAATGCCCCCCTATTGTCAAGTATTCCTAAATCAGCCATATACATTCATTTAATACTAAAACATGATGTAATGAATGTGATATTTTCAGTTTAAATGGTTTGATAGTTTTACACTGAAGACAGAGAAAAAAAGTTTTAAATGCTTTTTCATTCTATTGTAACTAAAAATAGCTTTGCTTTTAAAATACATTTTTTCTCTTTCAGCTAAGCTATTGTAGTTGCAATGTCAGCTGCTTGCTATTATGCAGTCACTGGTGTAAAATAAAATTGGATCTTTACAGTGCAAGATCTTTGGCTGTCATTTTTCTGCATGTCTGTAGAGTGCCAACCACCACCCTCATCCCTGGAGTGGTGGTCTTTACTACAATACACATAAACAGTAATAAGAGAAACTGCTGTAATGCATCAAAACTAAGGGACAGGTTTTGATCTTATTTACACCATTGTAAATCCAGTGTCTTCAAAAGACATTTCTCTGGATTTACACCAATGTAAACGAGAGCAGAAACTGGCGCTAAGTGTCGTTTTAAGCCACAAATCAATACAAAGTTTAGATTAACTTCTAGTATTGACCACTAAGGGCAGGTCTACAGTTAAAACGATGCATCGCAGCTGCATTGCTGTACTGCTTTAATGGTAACTCTACTACACCAACACGAGAGCTTTGCCTGTCAGCCTGGGAGAGGTGGTTGTTGCTATGTCAATGGGAGAAGCCCTCCCATAGTACTGTCTATGACCAGAGTTAGGACGGTATCATTGCGTCGCTGAGGACTTTTCACACCCCTGAGCAACCTAGTTATACCGATGTAAGTTTGTAGTGTAGACCTAGCCTAAGATATTACAAGGATAACTTTCTTGTTTATGAGGGAATAGCTATATCTTGGGCTGCAAACCTCCTTGCCCAGTAGGGACTAAGTAGCTCTCTTCCTCCCTCCAGTGCTGCTGCCTCTGCTGTCATAGCAGTGTTACAGGAAACCACTTAGTGGTGGCTTGGGTGGGAAGGCAGAGAGCATCTTGGTGGGGGCAGGGAGTGAAGGGGAGAAGGTAGACTTACAGCCTACCATGCCTCAACAGAGAAAGGGCAGTAGAATCAAGGGAGGTGGACACAGGCTGGAGTAGGGAGTAAAGCAAAGATGAAGGAAAGGAATTAATTGTAAGAGGGTTGGAGGGAGATGTGGAGAGAACCAGGAGGACACTGTAGAGGGAAGTCCCTGGATGTGGAGAAAGACAGGGTTGAAGGAAATACTTCCCAAATGTATGAATTCCCCATACCTCTCCAAAACAAAATTAAAGTCATATATTCCTCCACTCCTATTATCCCTCTGTCTAAATCTTCTTTATCTGGCTTTAACCAGATGAGCAAAAGTCTTGTCACCACAAAAAGTATACTATATTTTAGTTTCAAACAACTGGGTAAACAGACTTAGGAAGGAGATGCTAGGATTTTTCTGTTGTAAACACAAACTTACTTCAGTTACTCTGAAGTTTCCCTTTCTGACTCGGAGGGAAAGGGTGCAATGATTCACATTAATTATTTTGCCCATTATTAAAACACTTTTCTTTTTGTCTGTTTCATATTCATAGTCACATGTTCTTTTGTGTTTGGTTGGTTGCTTGGTTTTTGGGGTATTCCTATTGTTTCAGGATTCTGCTTCAGTTAGAGGGAGAGAAGCTGAAGTCGTATATTTGTTGCTGTCCAACAGCTTAAAAATTCCAAGTACAAGAGCCAATCAGAGTAAAGAGAAAAAATAAATTACAGTGATCCCTCCAATCTAACTGACTAATGACTGCCAGTCAGAATATAGCAATTCACATAAAGTACTTAGTGGTTACTGAGAAAAACCATATAAAGATTACAGTCCCTAAAACCATGAGTCATGCCACCAAAATGATAGATTGATGATAGAGATTGGCTTAAATATCATGAATTCTTTTAAAAAGTTATATTTTTGCATTTAAAGTGCAGTCAGGTCATGTTTTCAAGCTTTACTCTGCAACAACAAGGGCTAGAAACTTACTTCTTTTTGAAGTAAAATGATATATATACCTGGCCCTAGAAGCTAGGCTTATAAGAAACACACCAAATATTGTGAGACTCATGATAAAATCATGAGAATTGGCAACACTATGATTATGCAAACCACACACCCAGAACTAGAAAGCAGGGAATTGCATAACTGGGAAGGGGGGAAACATACAGTTTTACAACATAATAGCAGCATTCCACTAGTTTAGGTTGGGACAATTCCATTTCAGTAAAACACGTGTTGTAGATGAAGAAAACTAAAATGTTACTATGATGCTTCTCAATTAGTCCAGCTGTTAGAGGTTTTGTTTTTTGGTATCACTTTAGAGTCTATGATCAAGAACTCCCTAGTTATGTCCACTCTAACAAAACAAAACACAACACAAAAATAACCAAAAACAAACACCCCCAGTCAAACTTATGTACATGACATTTTATGAACGCATATATGCCATGTTAAAAACTTGAATGAAAAGTTTCCTCATTAAATGAATGTTTAGTTCATAGTTTAGTAAAGCTAAATTTTAAGCCCCTGAACACAGCAGTGTCACTGCCGAAATGCTTAACCTTAACACTGATGAACCTTAACACTGATGCAGGGGAATGGACTAGATGACCTCTCAAGGTCCCTTCCAGTCCTACGATTCTATGACATTTGTGAGATTAGACATTAAATTAGTACCACAAATCTGTTTTTAAAAAGCTCAGTATCTGTATTTCATGAAATATATTCCAAAAGGCCAAAGTTTAGCGAAGTTCTTAAATATGTGAGTCGTCCCTCTGAAGTTAATAGGACTACTCACACGCTTAACAATAGACACATGCTTAAGTACTTTGCTGAATCACAGCAAAAAGGCCAAAAACATGATAAACATTTAATAACTAACTTCTAAATGCTACTCTTAATCTAGTGAAGCAATTTAATATGGCATTTAAAATCCTGTTATTGATCAAATAACTACTGGCTAGTCAGGAAAAGTATTAGAGGAAGAGAGTTCTGGTTAATCTCTCTCCTCAAAAAAAATAATAATTTGCAAATTTAACTTCATTTCATTATATGTCAATTATTCTTGGCAAATGATACACTCAAACAATACTTCCAAACTGTATAAGTACCTGCTAATACCTTGTGCAGCTAGTGCAATTATTTCTTAACACCAGAATCACTGCTATTAGTCTCCGATGAGGAAAATAGTTCACTAGTTTCTTCATTCTTCTTCTGTTCAAGGTCGAACACACTGGGAATGAAGCATTATAAAAACACTGCAAACTTCTTTACAGCTTTATCATTGTTGTAGCAGATATACCAGTTCAGTGTTATTCAGTACACTTCCTACTGATTGTTACTCCCACCAAGAAATGAACACATGCCAACGGCTGATACATTCACAGATAAAGTGGAATTAAATGGGATTAAGAAACTCACTGTTCACACGGTTAGCTATTTATGAACCAAATGATCTACCTGTAGTCTTTTGAAATCAACTATTTCTATCCCCTGCACACATGCAACCACTATAATAATTGTTCACAGAGAAATATACTTACACCACAGTTCTTCCCCACAAGGCACTGCATGAAGCCCCGTACGTTTCTCAAGCAGAAATGACAGCTTTACAATTGAACTGGATATAAAAGAGTGCAGTGATACCTAAACAAAGAGGAGGGCAGGTACTCTTAACAGGACACAGAATTTAGAGGATTAGGTGTCAAAAATAAAATGCTTAGGGAAACACAATCGTTCTTGATGTTGCTTTGATGGTCCCTCCCCCACTGACAGCTAGAATTCAATTGTTGCATTTCGCCCCCTTCCCTGATCTTGTAAAAATTTCTGAAGCATGGGCAGTTATAATTCTACTCAACTGGAATCAAGGAGGCAAAAAGGGAATCAGTCTCCTCAGTCACTGCCCTCCTCCCCATAACTCACTCTTCTATTTTACCCTGAAATGATGGACAACTCCATGGGCATTTCCCCACCATTAAAAAAGAAAACAAGTGGAGCAAAAAGACAAAGATGAAGAAGAGAGTACATAAATGAGGCAGAGGAATTGTAATAGAAGATGTATTAGGCCAACAGTCCTAAGGCATGTAGGTGTTAGGAGAGTTCCAGGCCCTGGATGAATAGACAAAGCACATTTTTCTTAAAATCTAGCCCATGATCTTCTTTACCCCCAATACACACACACACACACACACACCCATAAACACAATTTGTTTTTCTCCTTTTAAATTTTTCAGTGCACTGTATTTTTGAGAATCCATAAATAAAATCATTTTCATACCAGAAATATTTGATATAAAATAACAGCAGAGTATCAGGATAAAACCATGTGACAGAGCCAACATAGTGGCTATCCCTCAGGTCCTCCATCCAGCACAGGGGGATGGTCAAAAAGAAGAGAGCGCAGCCATAGAACTGCTACAATCAGCTGAACATTGTCTGCCATAACTTCCAGATGAAGCAAATGAAAGCCACACTGTTGCAACCTAAGATCAGCCTGGTGTGTCAAGGTGTAGATGTGACTTACAGCCCTCTGTATATCCCCAGTCTCCCAGATCTGTGCTAGGCACAAAACAAACAGTCGTAAGGATCTGGAGCAAAGTTTATTTTAAAAAAATGGAAAGGCAAGTGTATAAATAATTAAAAATGGAAATATGGGATAAAATAATTTTCAAAAGCAAACATGGAAATCCATGATTAAGTATAAAAACCAGAAAAATGTAAAAAGCCAAGAGATAATAATTTTAAAAACAATACAAGCAAAGGTTAAATATAAATGTATAAATAAAAGGCATATATATCCATTTTACAGATAGAAAACCAAAAGCACAAAAGGTGACGTGATCTGCAGCAGGCCAATGGCAGTGCCAGAACACTGCCTCCCACACAAAAATTTAAAAAAGACAAGGAAAAGGTTAAAATACAAAACAAGGAACACTAGCCTAGGATTAACAATAAAAATAGAGGCAGTGGAGATTAGGTATGTGATATAGCAACAAAAAATAGGAATTTATAATAGGTATTTTTCTCCTAAAGAAAAAAAATAAAACTAGTGTTGTGTGGAAACATCACTCTGATCACTTTGCTTGTATATGGTTTCCCTTTTTCCATTCCCTTTGGCCCTTATCCTGCAAGCTGCTCCACAAAGGCAGAGCTCTGTAATCATACAAAACGGTACGAGTGCTGCACAGTGATTCACATGCAGAGATGAGTTTACAGGACTGGGACCTTCACCTTTTCATTTATTTTTAGACCATAAGCTCCTTGGGCCAGAAACTGTTTCTATTTATATGTTTGTACAACACCTAGCACAATGGAGCTTCTACCCTGATTGGGGCCTTTGGGTGTTACTGCAATATAAATATTAACCAATAATAATAAAACAAAACTTTGTTTCCTCAGCTCTGTCAATGCACACAGATACTTGCCCTACATGCCTGCAGCTAATTAATATTTGATACCAAATCTTGAAGAGGCAGGGCAATCTGGCCAGTCAGTTTCACAAGAGTGGAAATGAGACAGTGGGTACAAGCCTGCTAAATATAGGGCATCCTTCTAATGATGTTTACCTTTCAGTTGCAGTCTAATGCCACTAAAGGCTTTGGAGAGAAAATCTGAGAAACACCTATCTCACTCAGATTTATTAGAAGTTGTAAATATGAGAACAGTTACATATGTATAATTCTTTGTCTAAGAAGGTTTTAAAAGTTCATCAGGGATGCTACCAACATATTAAATTCAAAACCAGACCAATCTTAACATTGATATAATCTAGATGGAAAAAAGTCCCAATTTTATGGGGTCCATTCTCCCAACAATGTTCTACATTTACATGCAAAAGTAATCAAAACCATACCATATTTCTATCACTTAAAAAATTCAGCAGTTTTCTAGCCAAGATAATACAAAATTTTGTCATTATGCAAATATAAAAAGGAGTTTCCCTAGAGCAAAACTATGAACATTCCTGCTGACATCACTGATGATGCTGGCTGATGCACAGGGAAGAGCTGGTGAGGCACTAGAAACCAGAGAAAATGTTTATGAAGTGGAAAAGGTAACCAGGAGTAAAAGAAGAAACTTAATTTGAAAGCTTCAAAGTTATTTGCAGCAAGGCATAATCAGAAAAAAAAGTGTATATAAAATGAAGCCGATGCATCTTGTTTAAGGACGAGAAGTTTGTAAAATTCTTTATGAAAAGTATAGGGAAGAGTTCTCTCTCAACATATATTTATGAAACACAACCTCCAACAGAACATAACTGTATAGGCTACTGTGTATTATGAGGACTTTAAAAGCAATGAACTGTAATAGCTAAAATAAGTTATTTTCATTTTCAATTGTTTATAAACGAACATTAAGTTAATTATTCAAATCTTGATCTTTAGATCCAGTGGTTACAGAAAACCATGGTATAACAAAATCTTTAGAAATTGTTTTTTATGAAGAAAAATGTCTGGAAGGCTGCTTCACTTGGCCATCAGGTGAGCTTTAGGAGAACTGATCCCAAACTTTCAGACAGCTCTTCTCTGCTTTCTCATCCTACAACAATGATAGCACTGCGGAGCATGAGTCCTGCCAGCACAATTAAGTAATACAAATATTACCTAAGGAGTAAGCCTTCTCTAACTATACTGAGTAATAACATATTTTTCTACTTCTGTAGACACCTGAAAAGACTCCTGCACACTTTGAAATATATTACTCCATTTCAGTCTTTGACTCTGCCATGGTCTCATTGTTGACCATAATAGTCAGCCTTCAATCTCAACAACAGATACAGGAGGTTGCACTAATTAGAGCTGCTTTTTATTATCACTTTTTATTATCACTTCCCAATGAATGATATTCATATTGGGCTAAGAAGAGCATTGTGTGTATTGTCACTATATCAGAAATCTATACAGACAATTCAGTGTGTGCCTACTTGTAACCACTGTGTTCTTTTGGTAGCCTGTTAGTGAAGGAATCAGGAAGTTCCTTACACAACTGTGGTCCAAGAGATTCCATGGTATATCCAACACATTTTAAGAAAAATGTTGCAAGTCTGGGTTCTGCAAATGTAGTTTGATTCTACAAAACATGTCTACCACTCTTCATATTTTTTGCCATAATTATGACATTAACAGGACTCCATTACATATTTCAAAATGTACAATCCATAGAAACACTGATAATTTCTCCATTATATGGACACCAACTAAGTCACATTTCTGATTTTTTGTAAACCTACTACTGTTACAAGCAACATCTAAGGCCCTGATCCTGGAATCCCTTATGTATTTGTTTAACTTCCCTATGTCCCAGTGGAACTTCTCAGCATAGTAAGGTTAAATGAGCACATTAGTGTTTACAGGATCAGGGACCAACATTTCTCTAACGTCAACATTTAAAAAGTATTTTCTCTATTTTTTCCATTTGACAGCATTTTGTGTACAGTCACTTTTGCCTGTTTGTGTGAGTCTTTCACACACAGCAACAGGGGAAGATTTTTTTTTAAATAGGAAAATTAATTGGAAGACCAAAATTAAATAAATAAATTTGACAGGGGGGTTCAGTGTCAAATATATTGCCTGTAACTACTTTTAACTACTTAAGAAAATATATTTAGATTTCAAGTTGATGGCATCACCTTAAATAATTCTCATGAAGCAAGAGCACAGATTTATTTCATGTTATTTGTACTGTTCAGCACTAGCCTAACTTTACATATTGTCATAACCTTTAGGCAGGACTTCAAGATAAAAAAATCATTAAATAAACATAACAGCCAAAGCAATGTAAGAGTGAAATGGAAGTGAAAATATTTAAAATAAACCACAAAGTCACAGATGCATACTTGTGTTCATTCTTAATATAGTTTTGTTTTACTTTCAGCTCTTACAGGTCAACCTTTATTCATTTAAGTGTTAAAATTAAATTTCTGTCCCTTCTTTTTTTTTTTTAATCACTTCAATTATTTCTCTAACCAACATTTAGCTAAAAACAAAAACATAATCTTTAAGGACAAAAAGATCTTTCAGACATCTGGTTCTCAGCCTCTTCCACTTCACATTTTAAAGAAACAAAATGTTTGTTTATACCCATACTCTACTAAAATAGTTGTATAACAAAAATGCTCTTAAGTCTTCTGTAAGCCCTTAATACAGGAAAAAGGATGAATATGACACACTGGGCTTAATCTTCAAGGTGTATGTCCAAACGGGGCCTAACTAGTATGAACAATTACCATGATGGCACATATATATAACCAATTAGCAAATGGTTAGTTATTTAGCTATCATGGCCATTGAATTTGCAGATTAGGTCCTCGCATGCTCATGCACTTTTGCAACAAAGATCCTTTGTCAGGCTTCTTTTCTGCTAGTTTGTACAATATTTTTTTCTGTTTTATTTATCTTCACCCGTAAACTACAGCTTTCCAAGTAGATTCTCTTTTATTTAAGTTTTTGATTTCTTATTAGACTACACTTTTAAAGCCAAATTCTGGTCTCAGATGTGCATGTAAAAAACAATCCACCAAAGTCGCCAAGAGATGTAGACACGTATTTTGTGGTAGAATCTGATCTTTATATTGACTGGGCTGCTGTAGTTCATTCACACTTCTCTCTAATAACCGTAACCGCCAGCTTGCCGCTATGGAATATATATTGTTAGTGCCCTGCCACGTCTGTCCTATGTGAAGCCAGATATTCCTGCTCTGGGATATTCTGCTGGTAGTCTCTCTCAATCTCTCCTATTTTGAAGCCATTTTACTTCGTATTAAATAATTAAAGAGGTACAGGGCCAGAAAGAGATGGGAATAACTCTACAGACCAATGGTCGGGGCACTCACCTGAAAGGTGGGAAACCCCTGTTCAAATCCCTTCTCCCCATCTGGTAGAGGGGAGAATTGAACTGGGCTCTCCCATATCACAGGTGAGTACCATACTAGGCTAAAAGTTATAAAGGGATGTCCTCCTCCTCCTCTCCCCAGCCCATTTTCTGCTGAGTTAGGTGTGTTTAGAGCATGCGAGATAGACAGGTGTTGCCCTGCCTTCACCTGATGTAAGGATCATCTAGGGCTTTGGTGTGAGATAGCGGTCTGGGCACCTACCTGATGCAGGAGTATGCATGGCTAGAAACAGAAAGTTAGGCTCCTAAGTGACTATCACAGCAGAAATGTAGGTGTCAAGTGAGTTTAGGTGCCTATGGGGTTAGACAGCAGCTGAACAAGGTTTTTCATGATTGCAGTGGAGCCTAAATCTGGGTTTTAGGTGCACAAGTCCCTTTGTGGATTTGGGCCTTATACACGTAAGTAGTCCCATTCACTACTCACATGTGCAAAGTTCAGTATGTGCACAAGTGCTTGCAGGGTTTGGGCTTAAGTGAGCAAATGTGGTGAGAGAAAATCTTGTGGGTCACATTCACACCAAAGTCCAGAAACTGGAGCGAGGTACTAAGATGAGGTGGCAAAAAATAGCCACAACCTACATGAGGACAAGGAATACAAGTAGTTAGTAAGAGGCAAGCATCACCCCAAAAGTAGGCAGCAATGACAACACTGGTCAGGAAGTATGTAGATCAGCACCTCTGCTAAAATATTCCAGATGGTATAATTCCAGTGAAGCCCCACCAGGTATTAAAAGCAGTGGGGGCAAAAGACCTATCTGGCTTCAAGATTAAACTCGATAAGTTTATGGAGGAGATGGTATGATGGGATAACATGATTTTGGCAATTAATTGATCTTTAAATATTCATGGTGAATAGGCCCAATGGCCCGTGATGGGATGTTAGATGGGGTGGGATCTGAGTTACTACAGAGAATTCTTTCCTGGGTATCTGGCTGGTGAATCTTGCCCATATGCTCAGGGTTCAGCTGATCGCCATACTTGGGGTTGGGAAGGAATTTTCCTCCAGGGCAGACTGGAAGAGGCCCTTCCTCTGTAGCATGGGGCATGGGTCACTTGCTGGAGGATTCTCTGCATCTTGAAGTCTTTAAACCATGATTTGAGGACTTCAATAGCTGAGACATAGGTGAGAGGTTTACCACAGGAGTGGGTGGGTGAGATTCTGTGTCCTGCATTGTGCAGGAGGTCAGACTAGATGATCATAACGGTCCCTTCCAACCTGAATATCTATGAATCTATAAAACTGCTATTCCCCTTCACCCAAATGGAAACCTCACATATGACAACCCAGAACCACCACCCGCCCTCATCTGGGATTTATTTTCCTTTAGATCCAAGAAATCTAGATGCTGCAGTATAAATAACTGATGTAATTTACATCTCCCTTCACAAGCATAATTGAACTGGCCTTATATGTCCTCTGAGAAAAACCAAATTACCTTCTCCTGGTCTGTCAATATTCAATGCTTTTTAAATACCGGGTTAATCCATTTGCTATTAACATAGGTATAAGAGTGATATTTTAGCAGACATTTAAGTAGATTCTACCTTTGGCCCACTCCTTAGAGAAAAGTCATGGCTTGAGGAGTTTCTATGTATTTTAGGATTTTATGCTGCTGTCATCACGGTATCTGAGCATTTTCGCTGCAGTACTGGAGAACCTTACAATAAGGTATTTCCATACAGAGAGTAAAGCAGCAAACCATGAACTGTGTGTGTGATCCTAGGATGCTGCCACAACTCTCACTTTATTTAGGCTGAAGCTTGAATGCTGAAACAATCTGAGAAGTCAAGATACTGCAGCATGGCATGCCAGGTCATGTTTTAGGAGAATTGTAAAGTGACTCTTCATCACTATTAACAAAAAGATTATTTTATTAATAATAATTGTATCTAGGTCTTATATAGTGCTTTTCAACTGCAGACCTCAAGGTGCTTTACTTCTATTTAAAAATATCTTAAGCCAATAAAAAATTCCAAAATAAAAGATAAACCCATTTTAAATTAAAAACATGTTTATTAACACAGATTCAATATTTTCTTCCTTAATGTTCTGATGGCCTTTATTCCATCCTCCTCCCACATCATCTGGATTTCCCTTGCTATACTGAAAGATTTGTTTTAATCTTCTGGGTTTCCTTTTACTGTTGTGAGATTTTTAAAAATATATATATTTTATTAAATGTTTAAAAGCTGACTCAGAAGTTACACCATAACTCTGATTCAGCTTTCTTAAACACAGATACTGAGTCAAAGAATCTGGCCACATGATGGAAGCACCATTCAGAGCCACAAGCAGCAGCTGCTTCTGAAGGGCAAACGGCTGTTTTACCTGCAAAACTTTTCACAAAATTCCCTCAACAGTATCAACACTTATTTATTTAGTTATTTTAAATGTGATAATCATAATTTTAAATATAGTACATATACTAGGAATTATCAATGGACAAAAACATTTACAAACTGGCTCAGTGCCAACAAAGGATTCTTCCCCTGTCTTGAAGGCCACCAAACTCATGAACTGAGAGACTCAGGGAGGAGAAGTAAATTGCAGAACTGTGGACCCCACACTGAAAACACATATCCATAGTTCCCCTTCCTGTAAATCAATGGTCTTACTGGCTAGAGCACCATGACTGATCACAACTGCCACAGAATTACAAAAGAAAGAGATTATCTCAAAGATCACTGGGGCATAAACCAGTTAGAATTTTACAGGCCAAACAAACACTTTAAACTTCACCCACAAATGAACTGACAGACAGTGCAGATCACGAAACACATATGCAATGTGCTATTAAGGAAAATCTCACTTAATAATGGTCAGGCAGTTACTTATGCTGGGTAAGTAATGTAGCCACTCTATCATGGCACCGTCAGCTGAGACATCAAGCGCATCAACCTACCATTATAATGAAAAAGGGAGAGTCCAAGCAAAAGAGGGCTGTTTGTTCTTGAGCTCCACAGAGGCAAGACAGGGAGCTCAAGAAGAACCAAGGGTAAAGATATAAGTTACACTGTGGTCACGGGCACAAACTTCTTTGTTGTAACAAAGAAGGATCTTTCAGTTCATATGGTTGTTATGAAGGGCATGCAAGAGCTGAATGAACCCATCATTAGAGAAGGACCAGTGGCAATATCACATATCTAGAAAATCTGCAGGTAATATTTTAGGATACAAAGTACAGCTTCCAGGATTTTAATTAAGCCAAAATGCTACTACCAAAAATTTCAAATGTAATGATATATTTGCTTCTGTCAGAAATGAAGATGAAGACCAATTAACTATGCACAACTCTGTAGCCCAGAACTCTGTAGGATTTGCATTATTATCTGATAATGGACATTTTTCAAGCATGATATTAAGTTCAATTTTTTTAATCAGTCATGGAAACACAGATAATAGACCAAAAACCTGACTACCACGTGGTTAATAAAACACTGGATTATTATTTTTTATTAGTAGTCCTATAGTACTGCAAAGCTTTGTACCCTCTCCCTCACTTTTATGCCCCTATTCTCTAAAAATAACGCAGCATGAGGCCTGCACAAATTCCGGAGTCCCTGCAAGCAAACTTATCTATATCCATACTGCATCCATCCATTTCTAATAAATGGTGGACTGCGAAGTATGTAAAGTCAGGGAAATTGGTACCTAAATTAAGGAATATTGTGGTATAAAAGATCTTATTCTACTCACTAAAAATGCTCCATAGCAGATGGTTGTCCACTACTATGTTGTGGTCTTTAAGACATGAAAATTTTAACAAACAGAGCTTTTTGTTCCATTGGTATCTGTGTTCAGCTATAATACTAATATACTATTGAAAAGACTCAAGTACTAGTATAGGGTCTAATTTTGTAGGGGTTTCTTTTGTGAGCGTGTCCTTTATGAATGGTTTCAGAGTAGCAGCCGTGTTGGTCTGTATTCGCAAAAAGAAAAGGAGTACTTGTGGTACCTTAGAGACTAACAAATTTATTTGAGCATAAGCTTTCGTGAGCTACAGCTCTCACTGATCTTGGGAGACAGGCCAGTCCTTGCTTCCAGGCATCCCCCGAACCTGAAGCAAATACTCACCAGCAACCACACACCACACAACAGAACCACTAACCCAGGAACCTATCCTTGCAACAAAGCCCGTTGCCAACTGTGCCCATATATCTATTCAGGGGACATCATCATAGGGCCTAATCACATCAGCCACAATATCAGAGGCTCATTCACCTGCACATCTGCCAATGAGATATATGCCATCATGTGCCAGCAATGCCCCTCTGCCATGTACATTGGTCAAACTGGACAGTCTCTATGTAAAAGAATAAATGGACACAAATCAGACGTCAAGAATTAGAATATTCAAAAACCAGTCGGAGAACACTTCAATCTCTCTGGTCACTCAATTACAGACCTAAAAGTGGCAATACTTCAACAAAAAAAAACTTCAAAAACAGACTCCAACGAGAGAGTGCTGAATTGGAATTAATTTGCAAACTGGATACAATTAACTTAGATTTGAATAGAGACTGGGAGTGGATGGGTCATTACACAAAGTAAAACTATTTCCACATGTTTATCCCCCCCTCGCACCCTCCCCTGTTCCTCAGACGTTCTTGGTTCTTGTCAACTGCTGGAAATGGCCCACCTTGATTAACACTACAAAAGGTCGTTTCCTACCCCCCCCCCCCGCCCCCGGCTCTCCTGCTCGTAATAGCTCACCTTAAGTGATCACTCTGGTTACAGTGTGTATGGTAACACCCATTGTTTCATGTTCTCTATGTACATAAATCTCCCCACTGTATTTTCCACTGAATGCATCCGATGAAGAGAGCTCTAGCTCACAAAAGCTTATGCTCAAATAAATTTGCTAGTCTCTAAGGTGCCACAAGTCCTCCTTTTCTTTTTCCTTTATGGATGTAATTGTGCTGTTAGAGTTGCTTTACCTGTTTTGCAGGATTTCTTAAGTATTTGTTTTAATAAATGTTAGCTTTATCTTTGGTATTCTTGAAGTGTTTTTCCCTTGAAGCATTTACAATGATCACACCTGTGGGACCTGCTTTTCTTTTTCTCATTCCATGATCATATAAAATCATGTGTTATGTACATCAATTCATGCTAAAAATTGTCAATAATAATGCACAAAAAGCAGAAGTGTTCAAAATATTTTGTTCTCTATTTCAAAAGAAGCTGGATGAGGTTTTCATAACTTACAATGATAACAAAATACTTTCTATTACATCAGTGACTAGGGAGAATTTTTAAATGGCATCTGATTGTTAAATATATAGGACTAGATAACATGCAACTAGGGCTGTCGACTAATCCTAGTTAACTCAAAAAAATTAATCACTATTTTAAAAAGTAATCGTGATTAATCATGGTTTTAATCACACTGTTAAACAATAGACTACCAATTGACATTAATTAAATATTTTTGGATATTTTTCTACATTTTCAGATATATAGACTTCAACTACAACACAGAATACAAAGTGTACAGTGCTCACTTTATATTATTTTTATTACAAGTATTTGCACTGTAAAAACAATAAACAATAGTATTTTTCAATTCATCTCATTCAAGTACTGTAGTGCAATCACTTTATCGTGAAAGTGCAACTTACAAATGTAGATTTTTTTTTTGTTACATAACTGCTCTCAAAAACAAAATAATGTAAAACTTTAGAGCCTACAAGTCCACTTAGTCCTACTTCTTGTCCAATCATTAAGACAAACAACTTCATTTACATTTACAGGAGATAACGTTGTCCGCTTCTTATTTACAACGTCACCTGACAGTGAGAACAGGCATTTGCATGGCACTTTTGTAGCCAGCATTGCAAGGTATTTATGTGCCAGATATGCTAAACATTCGTATGCCCCTTCATGCTTCGGCCACCATCCCAGAGGACATGCTTCCATGCTGATGACGCTCGTTAAAAAAATAATGCATTAATTAAATTTGTGACTGAACTCCTTGGGAGAGAATTGTATGCCTCCTTCTGTTTTACCCGCATTCTATCATATATTTCCATGTTATGGAAGTCTCAGATAATGACCCAGCACATTGTTTGTTTTAAGAGCATAGCTTTGACAAAACGCAAAGAAGGTACCAATGTGAGATTTCTAAAGACAGATACAGCACTCGACCCAAGGTTTAAGAATCTGAAGTGCCTTCCAAAATCTGAGAGGGTCGAGGTGTGAAGAATGCTTTCAGATGTCTTAAAAAGAGCAACACTCCGATGCGGAAACTACAGAACCCGAACAGCCAAAAAAGAAAATCAATCATCTGCTGTTGGCATCTGATTCAGATGATGAAAATGAACATGCATTGGTCTGCACTATTCTGAATAGTTATCGAGCAGAACCCGACATCAGAATGAACACATGTCCTCTGGAATGGAGGTTGAAGAGACATATGAATCTTTAGCACATCTGGCACATAAATATCTTGCGACGCCGGCTATGAGTGCCATGAGAACACCTGTTCTCACTTTCAGATGACACTGTAAACAAGAAGCAGGCAGCATTACCTCCTGCAAATGTAAACAAACTTGTTTGTCTTAGTGGTTGGCGAAACAAGAAGTAGGACAGAGTGGACTTGTACGCTCTAAAGTTTTACACTGTTTTGTTTTTGAATGCAGGTTTTTTGTACATAATTCTACATTTGTAAGTTTAACTTTCATGATAAAGAGATTGCACTACAGTATTTGAATGAGATGAATTGAAAAATACAATTTTGTTTATCGTTTTTACAGTGCAAATATTTGTAATAAAATAATAATATAAAGTGAGCACTGTACACTTTGTATTCTGTGTTGTAATTGAAATCAATATATTTGAAAATGTAGACAATATTTAAATTAATGGTATTCTATTATTGTTTAACAGCACAATTAATCACACGATTAATTGTGGTTTTTTTTTTTAAATCAGCCCTACTTGCAACCAATGAATTAGATTTCTCTAAGAAATTATTAATGAGGAATCATAACTGAAGTAGTGTGATTCTAGTTGTGTCCTGCAACAATGTGTTCTTGCCCTACTACTGTTTGGCATCTTTATCAATAAGTTGGAAGAAAAATATAAAATCAGTACTGGTCGAGTTTCCTGAGGACACAAAGAATAGTGGAGTGATAAATAATGATAAGGACAAGTCAGTTCTAGAGAGTGATCTGGACCACATGGTAAACTTGGCTCATTCAAACAACATATATTTTAATACAGCCAAAAGTAAATCATAAAACACAGGAACAAAGAATGTAGGTCACACTTTCAGTATGAAGGACTCTATTCTGGAAAACAGTGATTCTAAAAAGGGATCATGCTGGATAACCAAGTGAACAGGAGTGCCCTGGGCAAGGCTGTGGCTAAAAAGGGTAATGCAATCTTTGGATGTATAAAATGGGAAATATCAAGTAGGAATAGATATATGGTATTGTCTCTGTAAAGAGCATTGGTGAGACCACTATTACTCTATCCAGTTCTGGAGTCTTCATTTCAAAAAAAGATGTTGGAAAATTGAAAATGTTTCAGAAAAGAGCTACAAGAATTACATGAATTTTGAAATCCTACCTTTCAGAGACCTAAGAAACTCAATCTTCAGCTTATCAAACAGAAAGTTTAGAAGTATCTTGATCACTGTTTATTAGTACCACAGTTTATTAGTACCCGGGGAGGAGATTTCATTTAACAAGAAGTTCTTTAATCTATCAGACAAGATCCAATGGATGAAAGCTGAAACTAGACAAATTCAGACTGGAAATAAGGTGAATTTTTTTTTTTTTTTAACAGTGAGGGTAATTAACCATTAGTACAACTTACCAAAGGATGTAGTGGCTCTCCATCACTTGAAGTCTTTAAATCCAGAAACTGGATATCTTTCTAAAAAAGACATACTCTAGTCAACCAGAAGATAGGAACCCGAGACAGGAGTCACTTGGCCTGTGTTATGCGGGAGATCAGATTAGATCATCATAATGTTCTCATCTAGCCTTAAAAATCTATAAAGTAGTTAAACCAATTTAAATAGCATTTAAAATCCTGTATTTTTATTAAACAAAAGCCATTGATGGTGTAGATGTATTGATACAATTTATGATGGGGATTCAATGAACAGCAACAGACCTAAACCTTAGCCTCATTTAAGAATAGAGCTAGAGGTCGAACTACTGACATTTTCCTTTAAATCAAAGTGCTGTTAATTCAAGCGTGAGACAAAGACAGAAAACAGAGGGACATTCTAGAACCCTGAAATGTTCTATAATCAGTGATACGAAGACAAGAGTCACACAGACATCATTATACAATGTGAACTATTCATATGGATTGCTGGATTCTAAATTAACTTTAACCAATAAAGAAAAGTATCTAGATATCACTGTGAAGAGTTCAGTGAAAACATCTGCTAAATGGACAGAGATGATCAAAAAAACAAAAAGTGCTTACACTGGATAAAGAAAGTGATAAAGAGTAATACAAATATAATATAATGCCATTATATAAATTGATTGTAGTTCCTCATTTTAAATACAGTATTCAATTCTGGTCACCTCATTCCGAAAAGGGCATAGCAGAAACAGAGTCCAGAGAAGGGATACAGAAATTATTACAGTCATGGAAGGACTGAGGAGAGTTTAAAATGTTCAAGATAATGTAGATTACAGAGGAAATGAAGAAGGGGGTGGGGGATAGACAGAGGTATATAAAATGAACAGTTTAGAGAAGTTTAATCAGGCACTCTTATCTATCCTTTCTCATAATACTAGAACAAGATCAGGGTGATAGGTGCCTTAAAAAACAAAGCAGACAGTTTAACTAGAGGCAGCCAATGAAATTAAATGGCAACAAATGCAAAACTGACAAAAGGAAATGCTTCTTTTTAACCACACAAAATTAGCCAGTGAACTCATTGTCATGAAGTATTATTGAGGCCCAGAACTAGCCCAATTAAAAAAAAAAGAATTAGACACTTATATGAATAATAAGACCATCCACAATTACATAAAATAGAAAATTTAAGAGACTGAAATGACTTATCTATGCAGATTTCCTCTGCTGTCACTCATCATTGTAATATCTCATAACCTAAGCCCATGCTTCAAGATGTAAACCAACCACTAATTACTTAGAACTAGGAAGAAACCAATTGTCAATTATGGGGATTCTTATACCTTACATTGAAGAATCTGGTGCTAGACACTATAAAAACAAGATAGTGAACTGAATAGGCACTGCCCTCATTTGCCAGTATGGCAATTCCTATGTACCTATTAAAGGACAGTCTCAGGAGCAAAATGAATCCCTTGGCAAGTTCACCTTTAAACCAGGAAACTGCAAAACATTATAGTGCACACACACTTTACTGTTTCTGATATCAATTTTCAAAGAACTACAAAACATCTTTCAACAATGTCAAAACAAAAGACTGACCCTGGTGAGAAAAACAAACGTTTTTGAGCATAAAAACACAACAAGCATGTAAGTTACTTAACACGTCATGATCAAAATGAAAAGAGAAAACTATGGTAAAAAAATTTGTGTGCATTAGACCATCCAGACAAAGCCTACAAAAACTCTTGAAACACGGGTGTTTGTTAAAATATACCACACTAACAGTGCCACCTGTTACAGCTCACTATGCTGTTGCTGCAGCGTCAGAGCCTGTGATTCCGCATGCTAAAGCTCACCATATGGCATTAACAAAACCCTAACCTCTCCATCCCCTTCATCTCCCCCCTATGTTTTTGCTGGAACCTAGCTTGGGTCTGAAGGGAGCTGCTCTACAGAGCCATGAGGCCCTGCTAGCCAAGCTAAAACAAGAGATGGCTTCTGCCTTGGTGTGAACATCTTTAGTGTGGGCATTACTTTTGTTCCCACTGCAAACAGATACTTAGCTGGTCAGTAAAAGCGTACAAAGTGCTGGAGACAGCACCAGTCAGTGGGTGAAGAGCAATCTCAGAAACCCTGGCTTCAGTAGGGCCAGCTAGGACCCTGGAGGCATACTGCAGGATTTAGATGTCTGGTCCTTGGCACAGGCAGGGGGAAGACAGTTATTATTGTTGATACCATATTACGTTATAAAATTAACACTGACACTGTGGGGTACTACCTGCTCAGAAATGAGAACAGGGTCCAATGTGGGTACTGGTCATGGGATCTCAATGAGCTAGGAGAGGGTCATTCACACCCAACCAGGAATTAGAAGTTGTAGGGGTGGCACAAATACAAGGGCGATAGTGGGAAGGGATACCGGTAGCGATGAGTAAGACAGCAGCAAAGGCAATGAGGGAAAACAATGGCCACGGCAGCCAGGAGAAGGGAAATGGAGTGAGAGCCAGAACAGTTCTAGAGAGACGTTGGTCATGCCAACACCAATGGAAAGAGCGGCACTGGTGGGGAAGGTGACATGGGGAATAACAAAAATGATTGTATCCAGGAGAATGATGGCAAAAGCAACTGCGATGAGGGAAATGGCAGCAAGAACAACATGGGAAACTGATGGCAAAAGCAACCACGAGGAGGAAAATCATGGTGATACCAGGGACACGATGCCAACAAGGGTGGTCGGGGCACAGGACACGACGCCAATGCCACAGGTGACGGCGAGGACAGCATCCAGAACATGACGCTGATGACAGTGACGAGAGGGACAGGACGCCAACAACTGTAACGAGGGAGACCGCAGAGATGGCGCTGGGAACACAATGCCTGTGATGGTAACCGGGGGGTGGGGGGAACGGCACCAGGAATACAAAGCCAGCAACACCCACGAGAGGGATGGCCTGAGGAAGACGAAGCCAGTGAGGGAGGCAGCAGAGATGGCGCTAGGACCACGATGCCAACGAGGAGGATGGCACCAGGGACACTACGCCAACATTGGCGATGACACCAGGGACACGACGCTGAGGCCAACAATGAGAGAGACAGTTGGGATGTGGCAAGGAACGCAATGCCAAGGCCGACGACAAGGGGGACAACACCCGGGACACGACGCCGACGCCGGTGATGAAGGAGACAGCTGGGATGGGACAAGAAACACAACACCGAGGCTGACACCGAGGGGGACGACACCCAGGACACAACGCTGACGCCGGTGATGAAGAACATGGTTGGGATGGGCAAGGAACACGACGCTGAGGCCAAAGGGGATGACACCCGGGACATGACGCCCAGGCCGACGATGAGAGATACCGTTGAAATGGGGCAAGGAACACGACGCCGACGCCGAGGGGGACAACACCCGGGACACGCCGCCAAGCCAACAATGACTGATACAGTTGGGATGGGGCAAGGAACACAACGCCGAAGCCGAGCGGGACAACACACAGGACACGACACCGATGCCCTTGATGAAGGAGATGGTTAGAACGGGGCAAGAAACACGACGCCGAGGGATACAGTTCGGATGGGGCAAGGGACACGCCGCCGAGGGGGACGACACCCGGGACACGACGCCGAGGGGGACGGCGAGGGACACAGTTGGGATGGGGCGAGGGGGACGCCGCCGAGGGGGACGCCGCCAAGGGGGACACAGTTGGGATGGGGCGAGGGGGACACAGTTGGGATGGGTCGAAGGACACGACGCCGAGGGTGACGACAAGGGACACAGTTGGGATGGGGCGAGGGGGACGCCGCCGAGGGGGACGCCGCCAAGGAGGACGCCGAGGGACACAGTTGGGATGGGGCGAGGGGGACACAGTTGGGATGGGTCGAAGGACACGACGCCGAGGGTGACGACAAGGGACACAGTTGGGATGGGGCGAGGGGGACGCCGCCGAGGGGGACGCCGAGGGACACAGTTGGGATGGGGCGAGGGACACCACACCCGGGACACGATGCTGAGGGGGACACAGTTGGGATGGGGTGAGGGGGACGCAGCCAAGGGGGACGCCGAGGGACACAGTTGGGATGGGGCGAGGGGAACGCCGAGGGGGACAGCGAGGGACACAGTGGGATGGGGCGAGAGACACCACACCCGGGACACAACGCCAAAGGGGATGGCAAGGGGGACAGTTGGGATGGGGCGAGGGGGACACAGTCGGGATGGGGCGAGGGGGACGCTGAGGGACACAGTTGGGATGGGGCGAGGGGGACGCCACCCAGGGGGACGACACCCAGGACACGACGCCAAGGGGGACGGCGAGGGGGACAGTTGGGATGGGGCAAGGGACACCACACCCGAGACACGATGCCGAGGGGGACGCCGAGGGACACAGTGGGATGGGGCGAGGGACACCACACCCGGGACAAGATGGCGAGGGGGACACAGTGGGATGGGGCGAGGGAGACACAGTTGGGATGGGGCGAGGGACACGATGCTGAGGGGGACAGCGCGGGGGACACAGTCGGGATGGGGCGAGGGACACGCCGCCGAGGGGGACGCCGAGGGACACAGTTGGGATGGGGCGAGGGACACCACACCCGGGACACGATGCCGAGGGGGACGGCAAGGGGGACACAGTTCGGATGGGGCAAGGGGGACGGCGAGGGGGACACAGTGGGATGGAGCGAGGGGGACACAGTTGGGATGGAGCGAGGGGGACGGCGAGGGGGACACAGTCGGGATGGGGCGAGGGCAACGTTGCCGAAGGGGACGCCGAGGGACACAGTTGGGATGGGGCGAGGGACACCACACCCGGGACACGATGCCGAGGGGGACGCAGTGGGATGGGGCGAGGGGGACACAGTAGGGATGGGGCGAGGGACACGATGCCGAGGGGGACGGCGAGAGGGACGCAGTGGGATGGGGCGAGGGGGACACAGTTGGGATGGGGCAAGGGGGACGATACCGAGGGGGACGGCGAGGGAGACGCAGTGGGATGGGGCGAGGGGGACACAGTTGGGGTGGGGCGAGGGGGACACGATGCCGAGGGGGACGGAGAGGGGGACACGATGCCGAGGGGGACACAGTTGGGATGGGGCGAGGGGGACGATGCCGAGGGGGACGCGAGGGGGACACAGTTGGGGTGGGGCGAGGGGGACACGATGCCGAGGGGGACGGAGAGGGGGACACAGCTGGGATGGGGCGAGGGGGACACAGTGGGATGGAGCGAGGGGGACACGATGCCGAGGGGGACGGAGAGGGGGACACAGCTGGGATGGGGAGAGGGGGACACGATGCCGAGGGGGACGGCGAGGGGGACACAGTGGGATGGAGCGAGGGGGACACGATGCCGAGGGGGACGGAGAGGGGGACACGATGCCGAGGGGGACACAGTTGGGATGGGGCGAGGGGGACGATGCCGAGGGGGACGCGAGGGGGACACAGTTGGGGTGGGGCGAGGGGGACACGATGCCGAGGGGGACGGAGAGGGGGACACAGCTGGGATGGGGCGAGGGGGACACAGTGGGATGGAGCGAGGGGGACACGATGCCGAGGGGGACGGAGAGGGGGACACAGCTGGGATGGGGAGAGGGGGACACGATGCCGAGGGGGACGGCGAGGGGGACACAGTGGGATGGAGCGAGGGGGACACGATGCCGAGGGGGACGGAGAGGGGTACACGATGCCGAGGGGGACACAGTTGGGATGGGGCGAGGGGGACACAGTGGGATGGAGCGAGGGGGACACAATGCCGAGGGGGACGGCGAGGGGGACACAGTGGGATGGGGCGAGGGGGACACAGTGGGATGGGGCGAGGGGGACGGAGAGGGGGACACAGTTCGGATGGGGCGAGGGGGGACACGATGCCGAGGGGGACAGAGAGGGGGGACACAGGTGGGATGGGGCGAGGGGGACACGATGCCGAGGGGGACGGAGAGGGGGATGGGGCGAGGGGGACGATGCCGAGGGGGACGCGAGGGGGACACAGTTGGGGTGGGGCGAGGGGGACACGATGCCGAGGGGGACGGAGAGGGGGATGGGGCGAGGGGGACGATGCCGAGGGGGACGCGAGGGGGACACAGTTGGGGTGGGGCGAGGGGGACGATGCCGAGGGGGACGGAGAGGGGGACACAGCTGGTATGGGGCGAGGGGGACACAGTGGGATGGAGCGAGGGGGACACGATGCCGAGGGGGACGGCGAGGGGGACACGATGCCGAGGGGGACGGCGAGGGGGACACAGTGGGACGGAGAGGGGGACACAGCTGGGATGGGGCGAGGGGGACACGATGCCGAGGGGGACGGAGAGGGGGACACAGTGGGATGGGGCGAGGGGGACACGATGCCGAGGGGGACAGAGAGGGGGACACAGGTGGGATGGGGCGAGGGGGACACGATGCCGAGGGGGACGGCGAGGGGGACACAGTGGGATGGAGCGAGGGGGACACGATGCCGAGGGGGACGGCGAGGGGGACACGATGCCGAGGGGGGACGGCGAGGGGGACACAGTGGGACGGAGAGGGGGACACAGCTGGGATGGGGCGAGGGGGACACGATGCCGAGGGGGACGGAGAGGGGGACACAGTGGGATGGGGCGAGGGGGACACGATGCCGAGGGGGACAGAGAGGGGGACACAGGTGGGATGGGGCGAGGGGGACACGATGCCGAGGGGGACGGAGAGGGGGATGGGGCGAGGGGGACGATGCCGAGGGGGACGGCGAGGGGGACGATGCCGAGGGGGACGGCGAGGGGGACGATGCCGAGGGGGACGGAGAGGGGGGACACAGTTGGGGTGGGGCGAGGGGGACACAGTGGGATGGAGCGAGGGGGACACGATGCCGAGGGGGGACGGAGAGGGGGACACAGTTGGGGTGGGGCGAGGGGGACACGATGCCGAGGGGGACGGCGAGGGGGACACAGTGGGACGGAGAGGGGGACACAGCTGGGATGGGGCGAGGGGGACACGATGCCGAGGGGGACGGAGAGGGGGACACAGTGGGACGGAGAGGGGGGACACAGCTGGGATGGGGCGAGGGGGGACACGATGCCGAGGGGGACGCCACCCGGGACACGCCGCCCACGCTGGGGGCGAGGGGGACGGCGCCAGGGAGGGCAAAGGAAGGGGCCGGGGCCGGGGGACCGGGCGCAGGCCGAGGAAGGTGACGGCGGGGGGTGAGGCAGGAGCAGGCCGGCGAGCCGGGGGGGAGCCTGGCGCCCGCCCCTCACCTGCTGAGGCGGCCCGCGGCGAGGAGGAGGCCGGTTCCGCGCGGGGTGCAGGCCTCGCCCGCCCTCTCCCCCGCCGGCCGGTGGCGCGGCAGAGCGGGGCCCCGGGTCCGCAGGGAGCAGCTCAGGCCCCAGCCTCCGCCTCCATGGCTGCCGCTTACCCGGCTGCATTGTGGGAAGCTGACCTCACTCGCTGCCGCCCCGCCGGCTCCAGCGCCCGCCGCCGCCTTCGCCGCCATGGGGGCCGTGACCGACGGTGAGAGCCCGGCCCCGGCCTTGGACTGCCCGGGGCTCCGAGCATCCCCCTCCCCGGGCCGGGCCGGGCCGGGCCTCCGCCTCGCGTCCAGCCCGGGGCTCCGGAGCCGGCCCAGGCCTCCCCCTTATGCACCGGGTGGAGCGGCCCCGGCCCGGCCCGGCCCGGCCCGGCCCACACCCCAAGAGCGCGGGGCTCCAGACCCTCCCTCCCGCCGGACCCAGCCCTGGGCTCCTGACCCTCCCGCCGGACCCAGCCCCCCCCCCACCCCCACCCCCATACAGCCCTGGGCTCCTGACCCTCCCTCCCGCCGGACCCAACCCCCCCCACCCCCATACAGCCCTGGGCTCCTGACCCTCCCTCCCGCCGGACCCAGCCCCCCCCACGCACCCCCACACAGCCCTGGGTTCCTGACCCTCCCCCCGTCGGACCCAGCCCCCCCACAAAGCCCTGGGCTCCTGACCCTCCTCCCGCCGGACCCAGCCCCCCCCCACGCACCCCCACACAGCCCTGGGCTCCTGACCCTCCTCCCGCCGGACCCAGCCCCCCACCCAGCCCTGGGCTCCTAACTCTCCCCCCGTCGGATCCAGCCCTGGGCTCCTGACCCTCCCTCCCGCCGGACCCAGCCCCCCCCCACACAGCCCTGGGTTCCTGACCCTCCCCCCGTCGGACCCAGCCCCCCCCACGCACCCCCACACAGCCCTGGGCTCCTGACCCTCCCTCCCGCCGGACCCAGCCCCCCCACGCACCCCCACACAGCCCTGGGCTCCAGACCCTCCCCCTCGCCGGACCCAGCCCCCCACCCCCACCCCCACACAGCCCTGGGCTCCTGACCCTCCCCCCCGGACCCTGCCCCCCCCACCCCCATACAGCCCTGGGCTCCTAACTCTCCCCCCGTCGGACCCAGCCCCCCCCCACGCACCCCCACACAGCCCTGGGCTCCTGACCCTCCCCCCGTCGGACCCAGCCCCCCCCCTCCCCGCCACACAGCCCTGGGTTCCTGACCCTCCCCCCGTCGGACCCAGCCCCCCCCACGCACCCCCACAAAGCCTGGGTTCCTGACCCTCCTCCCGCCGGACCCCAGCCCCCCACCCCCACCCCCACACAGCCCTGGGCTCCTGACCCTCCCCCCCGGACCCTGCCCCCCCCACCCCCATACAGCCCTGGGCTCCTAACTCTCCCCCCGTCGGATCCAGCCCTGGGCTCCTGACCCTCCCTCCCGCCGGACCCAGCCCCCCCCCACGCACTCCCACACAGCCCTGGGTTCCTGACCCCTCCCCCCGTCGGACCCAGCCCCCCCCACAAAGCCCTGGGCTCCTGACCCTCCTCCCGCGGACCCAGCCCCCCCACGCACCCCCACACAGCCCTGGGCTCCTGACCCTCCCCCCCCCATCCCCATACAGCCCTGGGCTCCAGACCCTCCCCCTCGCCAGACCCAGCCCCCCCCTCACCCCCACACAGCCCTGGGCTCCTGACCCTCCCCCCGCCAGACCAGCCCCTCCCTCACCCCCACACAGCCTGGGCTCCTGACCCTCCCCCCCGCCAGACCCAGCCCCTCCCTCACCCCCACACAGCCCTGGGCTCCTGACCCTCCCCCCGCCGGACCCCAGCCCCCCCCATCCCCATGCAGCCCTGGGGTCCTGACCCTCCCCCCGCCGGACCCAGCCCCCCCATCCCCATACAGCCTGGCCTCTGACCCTCCCCCGTCAGACCCAGCCCCCCCCCACGCACCCCCATACAGCCCTGGGCTCCTGACCCTCCCCCCCGGACCCAGCCCCCCCCCATCCCCATACAGCCCTGGGCTCCTAACTCTCCCCCCGTCGGATCCAGCCCTGGGCTCCTGACCCCCCCTCCCGCCGGACCCAGCCCCCCCCACCCCCATACAGCCCTGGGCTCCTAACTCTCCCCCCGTCGGATCCAGCCCTGGGCTCCTGACCCCCCCTCCGCCGGACCCAGCCCCCCCCACGCACCCCCACACAGCCCTGGGTTCCTGACCCTCCCTCCCGCCGGACCCAGCCCCCCCCCACGCACCCCCACACAGCCCTGGGCTCCTGACCCTCCCTCCCGCCGGACCCAGCCCCCCCCACGCACCCCCACACAGCCCTGGGCTCCAGACCCTCCCTCCCGCCGGACCCAGCCCTGGGCTCCTGACCCTCCCGCCGGACCCAGCCCCCCCCACCCCCATACAGCCCTGGGCTCCTAACTCTCCCCCCGTCGGATCCAGCCCTGGGCTCCTGACCCTCCCTCCCGCCGGACCCAGCCCCCCCCACGCACCCCCACACAGCCTGGGCTCCTGACCCTCCTCCCGCCGGACCCAGCCCCCCACCCAGCCCTGGGCTCCTAACTCTCCCCCCGTCGGATCCAGCCCTGGCTCCTGACCCTCCCTCCCGCCGGACCCAGCCCCCCCACACAGCCTGGGTTCCTGACCCTCCCCCCGTCGGACCCAGCCCCCCCCCACGCACCCCCACACAGCCCTGGGCTCCTGACCCTCCCTCCCGCCGGACCCAGCCCCCCCACGCACCCCCACACAGCCCTGGGCTCCAGACCCTCCCCCTCGCCGGACCCAGCCCCCCACCCCCCACCCCCACACAGCCCTGGGCTCCTGACCCTCCCCCCCGGACCCTGCCCCCCCCACCCCCATACAGCCCTGGGCTCCTAACTCTCCCCCCGTCGGACCCAGCCCCCCCCCACGCACCCCCACACAGCCCTGGGCTCCTGACCCTCCCCCCGTCGGACCCAGCCCCCCCCTCCCCGCCACACAGCCCTGGGTTCCTGACCCTCCCCCCGTCGGACCCAGCCCCCCCCACGCACCCCCACAAAGCCCTGGGTTCCTGACCCTCCTCCCGCCGGACCCAGCCCCCCACCCCCCACCCCCACACAGCCCTGGGCTCCTGACCCTCCCCCCCGGACCCTGCCCCCCCCCACCCCCATACAGCCCTGGGCTCCTAACTCTCCCCCCGTCGGATCCAGCCCTGGGCTCCTGACCCTCCCTCCCGCCGGACCCAGCCCCCCCCAACGCACTCCCACACAGCCCTGGGTTCCTGACCCTCCCCCCGTCGGACCCAGCCCCCCCCACAAAGCCCTGGGCTCCTGACCCTCCTCCCGCGGACCCAGCCCCCCCACGCACCCCCACACAGCCCTGGGCTCCTGACCCTCCCCCCCCCCCATCCCCATACAGCCCTGGGCTCCAGACCCTCCCCCTCGCCAGACCCAGCCCCCCCCTCACCCCCACACAGCCCTGGGCTCCTGACCCTCCCCCCGCCAGACCCAGCCCCTCCCTCACCCCCACACAGCCCTGGGCTCCTGACCCTCCCCCCGCCAGACCCAGCCCCTCCCTCACCCCCACACAGCCCTGGGCTCCTGACCCTCCCCCCGCCGGACCAGCCCCCCCCATCCCCATGCAGCCCTGGGGTCCTGACCCTCCCCCCGCCGGACCCAGCCCCCCCATCCCCATACAGCCTGGCCTCTGACCCTCCCCCCGTCAGACCCAGCCCCCCCCCACGCACCCCCATACAGCCCTGGGCTCCTGACCCTCCCCCCCGGACCCAGCCCCCCCCCATCCCCATACAGCCTGGGCTCCTAACTCTCCCCCCGTCGGATCCAGCCCTGGGCTCCTGACCCCCCCTCCCCGCCGGACCCAGCCCCCCCCACCCCCATACAGCCCTGGGCTCCTAACTCTCCCCCGTCGGATCCAGCCCTGGGCTCCTGACCCCCCTCCCGCCGGACCCAGCCCCCCCCACGCACCCCCACACAGCCCTGGGTTCCTGACCCTCCCTCCCGCCGGACCCAGCCCCCCCCACGCACCCCACACAGCCCTGGGCTCCTGACCCTCCCTCCCGCCGGACCCAGCCCCCCCCACGCACCCCCCACACAGCCCTGGGCTCCAGACCCTCCCTCCCGCCGGACCCAGCCCTGGGCTCCTGACCCTCCCGCCGGACCCAGCCCCCCCCCACCCCCATACAGCCCTGGGCTCCTAACTCTCCCCCCGTCGGATCCAGCCCTGGGCTCCTGACCCTCCCTCCCGCCGGACCCAGCCCCCCCCACGCACCCCCACACAGCCCTGGGCTCCTGGACCCTCCTCCCGCCGGACCCAGCCCCCCACCCCCACCCAGCCCTGGGCTCCTAACTCTCCCCCGTCGGATCCAGCCTGGGCTCCTGACCCTCCCTCCCGCCGAACCCAGCCCCCCCCACACAGCCCTGGGTTCCTGACCCTCCCCCCGTCGGACCCAGCCCCCCCCACGCACCCCCACACAGCCCTGGGCTCCTGACCCTCCCTCCCGCCGGACCCAGCCCCCCCACGCACCCCCACACAGCACCTGGGCTCCAGACCCTCCCCCTCGCCGGACCCAGCCCCCCACCCCCACCCCCACACAGCCCTGGGCTCCTGACCCTCCCCCCCGGACCCTGCCCCCCCCACCCCCATACAGCCCTGGGCTCCTAACTCTCCCCCCGTCGGACCCAGCCCCCCCCACGCACCCCCACACAGCCCTGGGCTCCTGACCCTCCCCCCGTCGGACCCAGCCCCCCCCTCCCCGCCACACAGCCCTGGGTTCCTGACCCTCCCCCCGTCGGACCCAGCCCCCCCCACGCACCCCCACAAAGCCCTGGGTTCCTGACCCTCCTCCCGCCGGACCAGCCCCCACCCCCACCCCCACACAGCCCTGGGCTCCTGACCCTCCCCCCCGGACCCTGCCCCCCCCACCCCCATACAGCCCTGGGCTCCTAACTCTCCCCCCGTCGGATCCAGCCCTGGGCTCCTGACCCTCCCTCCCGCCGGACCCAGCCCCCCCCACGCACTCCCACACAGCCCTGGGTTCCTGACCCTCCCCCCGTCGGACCCAGCCCCCCCACAAAGCCCTGGCTCCTGACCCTCCTCCCGCCGGACCCAGCCCCCCCACGCACCCCCACACAGCCCTGGGCTCCTGACCCTCCCCCCCCCATCCCCATACAGCCCTGGCTCCAGACCCTCCCCCTCGCCAGACCCAGCCCCCCCCTCACCCCCACACAGCCCTGGGCTCCTGACCCTCCCCCCGCCAGACCCAGCCCCTCCCTCACCCCCACACAGCCCTGGGCTCCTGACCCTCCCCCCGCCAGACCCAGCCCCTCCTCACCCCCACACAGCCCTGGGCTCCTGACCCTCCCCCCGCCGGACCCAGCCCCCCCCATCCCCATGCAGCCCTGGGGTCCTGACCCTCCCCCCGCCGGACCCAGCCCCCCCATCCCCATACAGCCTGCCTCTGACCCTCCCCCCGTCAGACCCAGCCCCCCCCCACGCACCCCCATACAGCCTGGGCTCCTGACCCTCCCCCCCGGACCCAGCCCCCCCCCATCCCCATACAGCCCTGGGCTCCTAACTCTCCCCCCGTCGGATCCAGCCCTGGGCTCCTGACCCCCCCCTCCCGCCGGACCCAGCCCCCCCCACCCCCATACAGCCCTGGGCTCCTAACTCTCCCCCCGTCGGATCCAGCCCTGGGCTCCTGACCCCCCCTCCCGCCGGACCCAGCCCCCCCCACGCACCCCCCACAGCCCTGGGTTCCTGACCCTCCCTCCCGCCGGACCCAGCCCCCCCCACGCACCCCCACACAGCCCTGGGCTCCTGACCCTCCCTCCCGCCGGACCCAGCCCCCCCCACGCACCCCCACACAGCCCTGGGCTCCAGACCCTCCCTCCCGCCGGACCCAGCCCTGGGCTCCTGACCCTCCCGCCGGACCCAGCCCCCCCCACCCCCATACAGCCCTGGGCTCCTAACTCTCCCCCCGTCGGATCCAGCCCTGGGCTCCTGACCCTCCCTCCCGCCGGACCCAGCCCCCCCCACGCACCCCCACACAGCCCTGGGCTCCTGACCCTCCTCCCGCCGGACCCAGCCCCCCACCCCCACCCAGCCCTGGGCTCCTAACTCTCCCCCCGTCGGATCCAGCCCTGGGCTCCTGACCCTCCCTCCCGCCGGACCCAGCCCCCCCCACACAGCCCTGGGTTCCTGACCCTCCCCCCGTCGGACCCAGCCCCCCCCACGCACCCCCACACAGCCCTGGGCTCCTGACCCTCCCTCCCGCCGGACCAGCCCCCCACGCACCCCCACACAGCCCTGGGCTCCAGACCCTCCCCCTCGCCGGACCCAGCCCCCCACCCCCACCCCCACACAGCCCTGGGCTCCTGACCCTCCCCCCCGGACCCTGCCCCTCCCACCCCCATACAGCCCTGGGCTCCTAACTCTCCCCCCGTCGGACCCAGCCCCCCCCACGCACCCCCACACAGCCCTGGGCTCCTGACCCTCCCCCCGTCGGACCCAGCCCCCCCCTCCCCGCCACACAGCCCTGGGTTCCTGACCCTCCCCCCGTCGGACCCAGCCCCCCCCACGCACCCCCACAAAGCCCTGGGTTCCTGACCCTCCTCCCGCCGGACCCAGCCCCCCACCCCCACCCCCCCACAGCCCTGGGCTCCTGACCCTCCCCCCCGGACCCTGCCCCCCCCACCCCCATACAGCCCTGGGCTCCTAACTCTCCCCCCGTCGGATCCAGCCCTGGGCTCCTGACCCTCCCTCCCGCCGGACCCAGCCCCCCCCACGCACTCCCACACAGCCCTGGGTTCCTGACCCTCCCCCCGTCGGACCCAGCCCCCCCCACAAAGCCCTGGGCTCCTGACCCTCCTCCCGCCGGACCCAGCCCCCCCACGCACCCCCACACAGCCCTGGGCTCCTGACCCTCCCCCCCCCCATCCCCATACAGCCCTGGGCTCCAGACCCTCCCCCTCGCCAGACCCAGCCCCCCCCCTCACCCCCACACAGCCCTGGGCTCCTGACCCTCCCCCCGCCAGACCCAGCCCCTCCCTCACCCCCACACAGCCCTGGGCTCCTGACCCTCCCCCCGCCAGACCCAGCCCCTCCCTCACCCCCACACAGCCCTGGGCTCCTGACCCTCCCCCCGCCGGACCCAGCCCCCCCATCCCCATGCAGCCCTGGGGTCCTGACCCTCCCCCCGCCGGACCCAGCCCCCCCCATCCCCATACAGCCTGGCCTCTGACCCTCCCCCCGTCAGACCCAGCCCCCCCCCACGCACCCCCATACAGCCCTGGGCTCCTGACCCTCCCCCCCGGACCCAGCCCCCCCCCATCCCCATACAGCCCTGGGCTCCTAACTCTCCCCCCGTCGGATCCAGCCCTGGGCTCCTGACCCCCCCTCCCGCCGGACCCAGCCCCCCCCACCCCCATACAGCCCTGGGCTCCTAACTCTCCCCCCGTCGGATCCAGCCCTGGGCTCCTGACCCCCCCTCCCGCCGGACCCAGCCCCCCCCACGCACCCCCACACAGCCCTGGGTTCCTGACCCTCCCTCCCGCCGGACCCAGCCCCCCCCACGCACCCCCACACAGCCCTGGGCTCCTGACCCTCCCTCCCGCCGGACCCAGCCCCCCCCACGCACCCCCACACAGCCCTGGGCTCCAGACCCTCCCTCCCGCCGGACCCAGCCCTGGGCTCTGACCCTCCCGCCGGACCCAGCCCCCCCCACCCCCATACAGCCCTGGGCTCCTAACTCTCCCCCCGTCGGATCCAGCCCTGGGCTCCTGACCCTCCTCCCGCCGGACCCAGCCCCCCACCCCCACACAGCCCTGGGCTCCTGACCCTCCCCCCCGGACCCTGCCCCCCCCACCCCCATACAGCCCTGGGCTCCTAACTCTCCCCCCGACGGAATAGATATACGTATAG